>NC_042301.1:11148947-11893947 GCF_901000725.2 Takifugu rubripes
GCCTGCCGGTGCGAACGTGCCCGTCTGCTTCGACTCCATCATCTCTGGAGCTGTTTTAATGTTACTTAAATGTGACGGGAAGGAGCAGGACCATGCAGAGATCGATTAGACTGGCTGGTTGACGGGTCTGCATGCGCCGATATTAAAACACGAGCAGAGGACCGGGGATTTGGGAAATGGGTACCGTGATTGCGGCATTCCGGCCGATATGTTGTCAGGATTAGCGTATCGCAGAGGTCGGCTCTCTCGCCGCTATCTGTGCCTTCATCAGGGGGAGCGAATCCTTGCACGTTCGCACATTAACAGTCTGGAACTCACAGCGACTGCATTTAATGAGAAAGGAGAGAGAGGCGGGAATGCTGGGAAATAAAGCAAGAGTCTTGCGGTGATGGAACTCAGGAAAACAGGCAGAAATTTGTCTAATTCATGATCTCAGGTCCTGAACCGGCTCGCGCTCCTTCTGCTTCTCCAACTGTGAGAAAGCTACAGTTCTGCGTGTTCTCAGGGTGCAAAAACACATTTATCACATTGTGTTTGCTGCCTCCGTCTGCCTTTGCAAACTCCTGTGAAATGCGTGCGTGCACGCGTGCGCGTGTTTGCTCAAGCATTTTGTTTTACAGGAATTCATGTTTTATGTATGTAATGCATGGAAGCATTGTGGCAATGACGCATGTCTCTGAGGGTCAACAATGCATTAAAGCATGCAGGCATGCTTCTGTGTGTGTGTGTGTGTGTGTGAGAGAGAGAGAGAGAGAGAGAGAGAGAGAGAGTGTTTGAGTGTGGGTGCTGCCGTGGTCAATTTAGTGATGCGGTGTTCTTAGGTCAACAGATTTTATGAGGTTTAGACAAAAGGTTTACTGAGTGTCATCAAATTTGCTACACTCTCTCTCTTTCTCAAACACACACACACACAAGCGCATGCACGCACACACACACACACACAATCACACATACAGCTTCTGTGTGGGTCCTTCCAATCATTGCCTGAGTCACCGTTACTATGAGTTGACCTTGGTGAGATTTCTGCTGGCTTTTATGGAGTCAGATGAAGCCGCGGCGTGATGAGGCGCTGACCTCGCCTCTCGCTCGTTTGCTGGCGGTTTTGTCTCGCTTGTCGCACGGCAGCTTTCCCATGTGGGAGTCAGGGGACAGACATGGCACCCTCACCACCCCACCCCACCCACACACGCACACCCGAAATAATGAGCCTGCTGGTTCCCATGATGCCTGACTGGTCAAGGCTCCCTCCCATCAAGCAGCCGACACCAACTCATTACGGCCTAAGGAGGCATGTACACATTAATGTACACACACACACACATGCGCGCACACTCAGACAGCTTGATTTAGCAGCACATACCATCTGTCTGGAATAATTAACCTTTCTATCACTCATTCTCTACACACATACACACATCAAGCCTCAAATGGTCACATGACAATGAAGTTAGGGACTGTTGATATAAATGTCATGTCCAGGCTGTATAATTAAAGCAATGGCTCTTGTTAACACAGTATTGTTGGATAAAAGGTGTTTTGGGCGGATTGAAACAGATCGTTTGCTTATGTTTTAAAGTGTTGGCTCTCTCTGGGTCAGACCCGCACGTTGCAGGCCTCGTTCCACTGGCCTGGCCTGGTCTGGCCTGGTCTGGTCTGGTCAACTACAATCACAGACACAAAATAGCTCTCTCGCTTTCAAGTGTGTTTTTGACTTATGTGAAACTCTCAGAAATATAGAATTTAATCTGAAAAATGATTTCAGACTCTTGCTTACTCACTTCCCTTTGTGACCTCTAGTGGATTCAGATTAAATTAAGCTCTCAAAGGTCCTCTGAGTGTTTTCTTAAAAGAAGAGTGTGTTTGTTGTATGGATGTTTTATGCTGACAGGAATACACACATGGCATGTTTTGAGTGTAATATTTAGTGTGTGCGTGTTTATTTTTAGGGCTCCCATAACTCAGAACACTCTTTTTTCCCTGCTGTCCTGTTTTAAACAGCACAATAAACAATAAACGATAAATATAAATATGTTACAAGAACTGTTATTTGTTATGTATGAGTTAATAAAAGCGGATATAGCAGACTGCAAAGCGCAGAAATCCTACACAAAGTATGAAAAATGATAAAAATATGTGATAAGATGATCCCGATGGTGGGAAAAGTAATCCAACAGATTCCGCCCCATCTTCAAAGCGTGTTCATGTAGATATGCCTTATTTTTCTCTGACATTAAAGACGTCAGAGAGGCCTTTGGAAAAGTGACGGAGCTGTGGGGACATAAGCAGCAAAAGTCCAACCCTGATCAGAAACGCCGGCGTTTAACTGTTGATGTGTTTGACTCAAACGACTGTGTGCACGTTCCTGTACGTGCCACAATCCTAATGTCACTAGCCAAGTGAAGATATTTTGACTGGTCCTCGCATCTTCAAAGGGTCGTCAGAAGGTTAAAAGGGTCATAAAGGTGAAGGTAACTTGTTTAAGTATTTAGTTGTGGTAGTCAAGTTGAGAAAAGGGGTCGAGAAACGCTCGAGTTCTCATTGGGAGTCCTCACAAAGATAATAAAAAGCGTGCGTTTTAAATGAAAGCAACGTCCTGTTTTGTCATTGCGCCTATTGAAGCCCTGCAGCTACTGCTTAACTGGCATTATAGTGCAGCGCAGGCAGAAATATAATAATAAAAAACACTCAAATGGATTTGTGACAGAGATGGGAGGCTGTTTTGAGATGGTTCAACACAGGACAGGAGTGAATTTAAACTAGTTAACCCAGATGAGGAAGCAAGACTGCTGCAGGAACTCTCTTCATCTCAGCATTTCAGAAACATTTGATTATCTTATTAAAGAGCATTTTAATGGAAAACTCCTAAAACTTCGTCAGCTATAAAGTGGAGCGGCTCTGAGAGGACCTCGCTGATGTTCTGTCACCAGAACCAGTATTTATTTATGGGTCTGTGTTCAAATTAAAAACCTGCGGGTGACCTCATAAACCACGATTTTATTCAGGTGGATAAATCCACACCACAATCATGACAAGGACTCAAGGAAATGGGTGGAAATTATGGAGAAAATTTACATTAACATCCAAACAGAGACCTGATTTCACAGCTGGATCCTCTGATTGGTTGTTGTAGCTCTTCTGGGGGTCACAGATCTTAGCATCTCCTTACTTCTTCATTAAAATGGTCTTATTTAACAGACAAAAATGTGGAAAAAAATGTGTAAAACGTAAAAAAGGTCAAACTCTGGATCTGTGTCACATGACCTAACCTGCTGACACCTCAGACTAAACTCAAGAATTTTAAAGGCTGTTGTGTTTTTCCATATGAGTTGATGGTGGCTAACAATCAGCAGGCCTGGCTAATCTGTCTGGATCCAGCAGAACTGAGGTGTAGTTGGCTGAACTGGTGTCTCCTCAGATTTCAGCTGCTCCACCTTCTCCCAGCCACGAGCTCATCCGTGACGGAGAGCTAAACACCATCTGCTCACTGTAAATTCATCCATTATAAAAGTCAGACACATTTCATCTCTGGTGCAAAAGCGCGGAACAGGAGAGAAGAGAGAGAGATGATTCTCTTTCATTTCTTCCAGCTGATGTTGCCTCCATCACAGGATGTTCTCACACCGTCGTTCTTCAGCTTTGAATCATTTTACAAGGTTGTAAAATTTCCACATGCACCAGTTCAACCCTCCCAAATACACATTCACTCTCCAGCTCCCCCATGTACCACCGTGCTAACAATGTGCATTGGGCCCACACCTCATTTACCACCGGTACGCCGTCGAGCACTCTGCGGCTGTAAGTGTGTTCCTCGAAACAAGGTGGACGCGGGAAAATGGTGACGCTTCAGCTTTAATGTAGCAACGGCAGTTTCACTAGATAACAACAGCCTGGATCAGTGCAGCAGCATCACATCTGGATGTCCAGATTCACTTTGTCTCTCTCTCTCACACACACACACACACACTTAGAGTTACGTGTCAGATGAATACTTTCACCATAATGTGTTTATCAGGAAATAGCAGCAGTGCGAAAGGGGTGATTGGGACTTTCTCTCTATATGTATCTATCTATATCTGTGTGCATGTGTGTGTAAGTGTGAGTGTGTGTTTCTGCTGAGTGGACGCACTCATGTTGCGTTGATAACATTTTACACTCGGCTCCTGTAAGACAGGAAGGAAAGTAACAGCTTGAGGTGTCTGAATGATGCTTTTTCAGCTGTTTCTGGCTGTTTGTTTGTGCATGAGAGAGTGAGTGAGTGAGAAAGAGAGAAAGAGAGAGAAAGAGAGAGAGGCTGCTGGGACGGAAAAGGAGAATAAGACGCTCTCTCTGTGAGTTATGGGACAGAGCCGTTGTCTGTCAAAGTTTTAAAGTCAAACTTCTAAAGTTCTAAAGTTCGGAGACAGGCCATATCACGGTCCACCTACCAGAGCCCATAAGCTGTGCATTCTATTACTAGGAGGTATGTGTGTGTGTGTGTGTGTGTGTGTGTGTGCGTGTGTGTGTGTGTGTGTGTGTGTGTGTGCACGCGTGTGTGTGTGCACGCGCTTTTGCACATGCTGTATTGTGAGGATGAGAATGCATATTACAGTTTTTTGGAAGGTGAAGAGATTTTGGCTGGTCCTCACCAGTCTGAAGGTGAGGACTTGGCTGTTACATCAAGAGAAGAGTTAAATGAAATTAATTTCTGGGTAATGGGCTATTACATCTGTGAGAGCCCTCGCAAGGGTAGTAGAACAAACAGATGTGTGTCTGTGTGTCTGTGTGTCTGTGTGCCTGTGTGTGCATGCACATTAGGATTGCATTATCATCACTAAAGCTGCATTCTCGAGTTAATTTATGCTATAAATCTGTTTTTTATTGCACTTAATGATACAGTAAATTTCAGATGTCAGCAGAGTGAACATTTTCAGGGATTACATTTATGGCTGGAATTGTTCTTCATTATCAGCAGGAATTAAATTGTAGCCTGGGCATTACTGTAATTAGTGCAGTGGCTTCATAGCAGGAAGGGGCCTGGGTCCACATGGACTCTTGGACTGGGACTGTAAATGGTCCCTCAGTGGGGATGGGGGGGGGGGGGGGTCACTCTCATTTCATTTAACACCATCATCTTTAGTCCAACATGATTCTGTGTGAGCAGCACAGGTCGTTAGCTTAGCATGTGTAAAATATGACCAGTCCTTTCATAACAGAGTGGCTGTGTGTGCATGTGAGTGTGTGCATGTGTGTCTGGGATCACACATTGCTTTTAGACATGTTTATCTTCAACATTAGTGTGTGTGTCCAAGAGCGAGAGAGAAAGAGAGAGAGAGTGTGTGTGTGTGTGTGTGTGTGTGAGTTGTGTGTACTTTGCAGTGTGAAATCCCATTATGCATGTTAAACCCACTTTGGCCTTCTGCCTGCTCAGAGAGAGAGAGAATGATGCACACACACACACACACACACAAACACACACACAGCTGTCACAGTGTGTATGTGGACACCCATGTATGTGGACTGCTGTGTGCGCGTATGTGTGTAGTGTTGTCCTCTATCTTTCGCACTTTTCACTTTATACGGCATCAAAACACAGTTCATGGGCCCATTTTAGTGTTGAAGTTTGGATTTTTAAACATGCTAAAGTGAAAAAGCACCAGAGCCGATGAAACCATCACTTGGCAGCAAAAGGCAAAGAATAAGGAATAAGGTTGAAATTTCCACCAAGAAAACGGTCCGAGCCTGTTTTTCCACTTGGTTTTTCTTGGGCACGTTTGTTCCCATCAAAGGACACAAAATGGGGCTGAAACTCTTCAAATGTGCTGCCAGCCTTTTGTAAAGGGACTGTGACTTGGAGCGTGTGGAGAAGGGAATTTTAGAGGCATTACATGGACTCGCTCACCTTCTGCCGCCGACTCTCGTGAAGGCCTCTGCAGAGCTGTCCTCTCACCTGTCAGTCAACCCGAACAGTTATGGGCTGAAACACAAAAAGAAACACGCGCGTGCGTTCAGACATTGCTTTCATGGTACGCGTGGAAGGTTCTGGGGCTTTGATGTAGGGAACGCTCCGTCTTTGATGAGATTCACTGCCAGGTTGTGTGCTAATTGAAAGGAAGCGGCCATTACAAAGGTCTGCTCCGTGTGACGCTGCAGGATTTAACATATTCCCTCTCTGCTCATCACTCTCCTCCACCCTCACCCTCTTCTTCTCCTCTAAATGTAAAGGGGTTACGTAACCGTATATGTTCCCTCGCCACTGAGGATTGTACACGCCATTTCCTTTGTTCACCTCTCTCTCCAGGGCAATGACAGGCCCCCAAGGGCGGAGATCAATATTCACTATTATTGTTATTACTGTTGTTGTTAATGAAAGGTTGCCCTGCGGAGGAGGAGGCGGCAGACAGACGCTCAGGAAAAGAGTCAGTCAAAAAAAAACAAAAGCGCCTATCAACTGAATCCATTTCTCCTCATTCTCCGCTCGGTCTCTCTCTCCCTCTCTGTCGCCAATGCCGGCTGTGTGGCGCGCAGTAAAATATTTCGGTGATAGAAATGTCCGTCACGCTCCGCCTTTCCGTATCTTTTATAGAAACGTCCATCACGTCCAGTCCGGACGTCAGCTCAACCTCCCCTTTCTCCTTTAAAGCCCAGTGGGGGAGGTGGGGGAGAAAAGACGCATGTTCTTCCCACCAGGGATGTGTTTTTGATTTTGTGCGCCGCTACTGGAGATGTCAGTCACACTGATGGAGCGGGGGGGGGGGGAAGGGGGGGACCACCAGTCCAAACAGATCACATCCTGGTGGAGGTTGGTGGATGCTGTAGACAGGTGACAGATGCAGAGTTGCTCCCATCGTTAGAATTGGAGTCGCACTCGCCTCCCAACCAGTTGCTTTTTGACTCCCCTCCGCTGGTCCATGAGATTGGACCAGATCCAGATTCACCTCCCCTGGATATGGAGGCAAGCTGGAGTCAATCCACGTGAATTAACTGTTATTCAAATGTGCCTGGAGGACCCAATCAGCTCTCTGTGTCAATATAGGCATAGACCCCTTTTTCCAGCAACGTTCCCTGGAACTTTCATTTCCTGGAAGAAAAAAAAATTCCTGGTTATCTGTGTGCTTTTTCATTCCTACTGTCCCTCAAAGTTCCTGGAAAATGTAACTAGATCAAGTTGATGATGGTGTCTATGGGTGCCCGTCTGACCTGTAGCTTTTTGGAAATAAAATAACAAGTTAGCATCTGCAAAAACAGCAGTTTAGTGGGGGTGGGGAATGGTGCCGGTGTGTTTTGGCATGCACTGTCCTTCAGGATGCAGGAATTCTGGGGAATCTGAAAAATCTCATCCCACTACTGGGGCCCTCCTTCATGGAAAGTAGAAATGCGCTGAGGTTTAGATTCATTGCCAATACTCTCACGTTAGCTTGAATAAATTGAGCTTTTTTTGTCTAATTTAAACCACTTTATGTGCTGAGATTCCTCTTGTGTGGTATAAATTCCTGTTTTCCAGTAGTGACTTCATAAGAATGAATTGGATTTGTTCTGTCCAAGGCTGTAATCCCCCAGGCAGACAGAGATTAAGGCGCGTCCATAGTTTGACACGTCTGTGTCCCTATGGATCGATGAACGTCGTGCATGAGTCCATGTTTAACTAGGCAACACTAAATATACAAGAGAATAAAAAGGTAGACGTGCGCTCCAACACCCCTCCCCCCTAAACTAACATCTTATCCAGTGATGACGGCTCCCGCGGATTCATCCCACACGGCGCCAACCGGCTCTTTGAACTCCGACAAAGAATTCACTTCCCCAGTTTTTGAGCCTTTAAGCAGACGCATTTACACGACCAACTCAAAGGATCCTAAAGACGGTCGGCCATGTCGCTGTCAGGCCTCCAGGCAACAAAGAGGAAAAACAGGAGAAACTGTTGTTCATGTTTTTTGTGTTGCATAAATGCCTAAATTATTTGGGAGCGTTGCTAACAATAGAAGCCCCTCGTGAATGTTCTCAGCGAGAGTTTCAAAGAATAATCTGCAACTTTACAGTCGGTCGCCACTAAAATTTGAACCTGAACTCCTGAAATGATTTCAAATAGCATAAAATTGTACCAAGAATGCTCACAAACTGCAGCCATGCTAAAGCACAAGGAGTTGTCCTGGATTTGGTGGTGTTAGCGCATTATTATTAGCTGCTTAAGGAAAAACGTTGTTGCTTCTTTTTATCATAAATCAACTCACTCTTTACAAACTTCTCTCCTTCCCTCCGCCAAAGAACAACGTCACATACTTGGAGGAATTTGAGCATGCAAACAGCGTAGGAATCAGCAGTCGTAAACACGGGATAAAGGCATTATGGGTCATTTGTCCTCCCGTTTTTCCTCCCTCATTTCCCAGAATTGTCGGTAAATGAGTATATATTTCGGTATATATTTCCTACGCTCCCATGCTCTGGAATATTAAGTCCAGGCAGAGTATATATGAACAGCTACACACTGATGGTGTTTCTTGTAGGTGTTTGCTTCTTTATCCTGCATGTATGAATAAGAATGTGTCCCCTGTTATTAATGCGCTCATATTTCTGCTCGCAACCTTTTATGGAGCGTAGCTTTACTCTTGAGTGCTGCTCATCAGTCACCGGGAAGAAGAGGACTCGCAGCCAGCTCCTTCATCTGAAGGTTTTATTCCTGCTGATCAATGTGCTCCTCTGAATTAAAGCTGAAATTCTTCACAGAAGAAAAAGCCTTTACATTTAGAGCTTCAATTACCTGCATGAAAAGATGTGAAGCGCCCCCTGGTGGCTGGGAGCTGAGATAGCAGTAACATTTTCAACAACAAAAAAGAATTTAATAGATGGACAGTTTTCAAAGCTATTTATCACATTCCTTCTCCATGTGTCTGGAGGCTCCACTGCCAGCAATGGATTATTACCCATAATTCTGTTGCTGTCACATAAACCATTGGACTATAAATGAAGTGGATCAAATGATCCAAACTGGATGATTCCAGGATTATTTCAACATCGGAATGCACGTTTCCTGCTCAGCTGCCACCAGATCAGGACACAGTTATTTCAGTGATTACATTGATCAGGACTAATGCTAAAAAAAGAAGAGCGGCAATTGATTTGAAATTCTGCTGATGCGAAACCTCCCTGAGTAAACCTCACTTTTGCCTTCGATGCTACAACGAAAAGGCAATTTATATAAATTCCCGCTGCCTCAACATCGTGTTTTTGCATCCTAATAAGTGGCAAAAGTGTCAGCAGGTGTCTCCGTTAAAGCATTTCTCCCATCTTTTGCTTAATTAGACACTGTTTCAGGCGTACAGTTCTTTTCCGGTATTCTAATTATTTCTGTTGACCCAAAAACGGTCTCTATTCAGCATCCACATTCTCAAGATACTACTTACATTTCTGCTCCTGTAAATAGGGTGTGTTTGTGGGTGCCGTTTTCTATTTTACCTGCTTCTGACTGGGAGTGTGTCCACTATACCCATCTGCCTTGGCTAAAAAAAAGACCTTACTGTGTAAATGAATGAAAAAAATAGGGCTGTTTTACGGAGACGGACTCCCATTGAGAGGCTTCGTACCCCGCTGGTTATTCGAGTGTGTAAAAGGAAGGCGAGACCCACTTTACTCTCCTGAGAAAAGCATGATGTATCCCCCAAACCAGCACAACTGGAACTTCCTGCCCATCGTTTGATGGTTTGTTATGCTGTGAATATTTGAGTATGACATGAGCAGCAGCGAGCCGGTCATGAAGGAAGCCGAGGGAATATTCCACATGACGGCTCAGCGGTGGCGTTTGCACGGCAGAGAGCCGGCCGGGGGGAACCATGAATGATGCAAAATGTAAAAGAGGCCTAAGAGTTCCATCTGCATCCATCACATTGTAGTCACTATAAGTGCGTTTTCTACAACGAGAGGTCAACTGCGAGCTGTGTCAGTGCTATCATATCTCCTCCTTTGTGTGGCCCTTCAGCCGACATCGCTACCGTCGGTACGGAGAGAGGTCAGACGGAAATCAACCATCCGTGCCTGCTGAATAAAGCATGTGCTCTCGTTGCTTTGCATACTCACGACACCACTGGGAACTCCGCTCTCAGCGGTTTGTTTACCCCGGCTTTAACCCTTGGTCAGCAGAATGGACGTTTCCTGTGTTGGTGTTTAGCTGGCGGCAGTTCCCGTCCTCTCTCAGGTGGCGCGTGGCCTCGTGTCGCGTCGCAGGAAGTCTTCCAGTCCTTTGAAAAAGCTGCTGACTGGCTGGAATAGCATTAGCTTGTGCATACACAGAGAATATTCTATTGTGACTGTACACCTGCACAACCGTAGATGTACCCTACCGAACCTTGGTGACATCACATCCTGTTTTGTGGCTCCTAAACAAGAAGCCTGATCAGACGGTTCAAAGTCGTCTGTCTTCCCACCATCCTCTCTTTTTCCTCCCAGGATGATTCTCTTTTGTCCCTCTGCTCTACACTCTCATTTTCACCAGGACGTGTTTTATTTGGAACAGATTAATGAATTAGTTACAGAGTCAGACTTATGGCTGTACCTCTCTGAGGACCGTCATAGCCCCTGAGGTGTGGTGGAGAACGTCTGTGTGGGTTCTGTTATTGTAGACTTGCAAGTGCATGTTGTGGATGCATTAATCTAAAAAAAATGGACTTTTCGAAACATGTTTCATGAGACTTGGAAATGTGTGGGTGTGTGTGTGTGTGTCTATATCAGACCAACTAAACTGACTGGTTATAGAGGGACAATTAGGATTAATGGACTGGCTACAGTGGGACGGATACCACAGTGATGTTGTTATGAGTCTTCCCACTCTTACAAAACCAACCTGAAGGTTTTTGTCCCATTTTTCTTCTTTCCTTCCAGTTTTCACTCCAGGCCAGAGCAGTGAGCAATGAGGAGTAAAGAAAGGGGGTGCTCGTCCAATCAGAGATGCAGATGGCCAAAGAAGACATGAGCTGCAGCCAATCAGGGACAGAGAAAACTTCAGATTTATACTAATATTAATGTAATCTGATTACTTTTAAAACAATCCAGTTTGATTAAAGCCACAAACCTGCCCACACTGTGATCACACCATTCCCAAATTCAGTCACATGTTGATGAGTCAGTAATTCCAAACCCGGCTCTCTGTTTAATGACAAGTTGAGGGGAGGACGGGACATTTTTACCATGCTGAAACTGAACCTGAAGTAGTACAGTCAATAAATCTGACAGAGGAGTTCCCCGAGCCCCAAACGCTGATATATTATTCCATAAAGTCGCACATGCCCTTCAAAATGTCACCAACCTACCAGAATAAATGTTAGATGGACAGAATCTCTGGTCGGCTTTTTCCAATGGACACTGTGACGACATCCCAAATGGCCCAGAGGACAGGACAGAGACGGCGGAGACCCAGCGTGACTGGAGGTTCCTCGTCGGCGGTGCTCTCCACATTCCTCTGTTGGCTGGTCGTGCTGTCAGTCATGCGGTTGCCCGTGGTAACAGCTGACTGCTGGCTTATCGAGGGGGAGAAAGGCTTTGTGTGGCTGGCCATCTGCAGCATGAATCAGCCTCCCTATGAGTCCATCCCCGCACACATCAACAGGTGAGCACACCGCCAGTCAAAGCGGGTTCCCTCTACAACCCAGAGCTCTTTTTGGACCCTCAACCTTCTCTCCACAGCACTATCGTGGACCTGAGGCTGAATGAGAACAAGATTCGGTCCGTGCATTACTCCTCCCTCAGTCGCTTTGGGAACCTCACCTACCTGAATCTCACCAAGAACGACATCAGCTACGTAGAAGATGGAGCCTTCTCAGCCCAGTTCAACTTACAGGTGAGCAGTGACGGTTAAGATGCAAGCGTATTTTGGAAGGTGAAGGCCACAAGCAGATGTTCTTCAGCCACTGATGCAGTGAAAAAAGTCCCACAAATGTTTATTGTACCAGTTAACGGTACTCAAAGCTGGGATGTTTTTCCTGCTTTTGCTAAAGTGAAAGAGGCAAAGTCTTCCAGCTCGACAGGAACAGCAGCACCAGCTTGTTATGGATCCTATAAACGATGCGGCAAAAGTGCTTTTTCTTTTCCGACCAAACTCAGCAGACTGCTGCCATCATGAGCTGGCATGTTTACACGGTTACCCTGGCGGCTGGAGCTGTTCCAGGGAATAAAACGTGAACACATTCTCCGTGCATTCAGTGTGGCGGCAAGGCTTAGATCACCATGTGAGACATGGGCCACGCAGAACCGTCGTCTGCTTGTTCCGCATGTTCCGGGCCTGCAGCAGGCGACTCTTGGTGTTGGCTCACTCTGTCGGAGATTAGAATAATCCCACTTGGTCTTTGTCTCTGCAGGTTCTCCAGATGGGGTTTAACAAATTGAGGAACCTGACTGAGGGGATGCTGCGAGGCCTGGGCAAGCTGCAGTACCTGTACTTGCAGGCGAACCTCATCGAAACCGTCACGCCCAACACCTTCTGGGAATGCCCCAATATAGAGAATATCGACCTTTCCATGAACAAGTACGGATCTTCATACTGATGCAAAATCTGTCTGACTTTAATCTGAGATTCTGTAACTGTGAAGACCCTTAAGACTGGGCCAGAATCTAAATGAGCTTCATATTTGTGGTTTATGGAAAGCAATTTCATCCAAAAACTAGTTTTAAAGGCAGCTTTGAGCTATGGAAACTGCAGCGATGCAGTTTATTTGAACCGCTGATTTAAATGTTATTGATTTTTTTTTTCCATGTGAGAGCCGAGATGAGCAAAAAGAAAGAGAGGGTTTGGAGGCAAAAGCCCAGCTGCAGCAGAGCTACACTGGAGAATAGAGCAGGTTTGAAAAACAAGGCTGGAACATTGATGTTAAATGTCAGGCATTACTCCAAGGACTGCTGTCTGGAAGAAACAGGAAGACGCAACTTAACGCTGCGATAATCCCGCTTTTCACTACCAGTTGAGCTTCCCGCTCTTCTTGTTGGGAATAAGTGTACCCGTACTGAAATGGCATCGATTGCTTTGATGTTATGATAAAAGCAACAGCAAAAACAAGCAAGTTGATCCACTCTTTGGGCTTTCTTAAAAGCCACTAGGGGACAAAGATCGTAAACTGCTGCAGAGGAAGGAACAGGTTTGCCTTTGAGAGGATGCTCATTTTGCAGAACAAGTTGTGGGGGAGGGCTTGCTTGGGCGTGAATGAGAGCCATTGTGGCCTAGAAAATGCAACCAGCTAAAAAAGAGAGACACAAGTGGAATTAAGGTTACCAAACAGCTCCAGGCGACATCAGCTGGTGCGGTGGGGTTTATGGCCGTGTTGGACTTCAAATTTCAGATTTTTGAGGCCATGATTGAACGTGGCCGCATGCTTACTCATATATGTGTTAATACTGTGTTCACTTACATGCTTTTCCCGAAGGTTAAAATGTAAACGGGTCCTTTGTCCCTCTGCAGGATCCAAGTGCTGGATGGAAGTTTGTTTTCTGGACTCTCAAAACTAACAACCTGTGAACTTTACACAAACCCCTTCAACTGTTCCTGTGAGCTGCTGGGTTTCCTGCGCTGGCTTTCAACCTTCCCCAACAGGACCAGCGAGAGGATGGTCTGTGACTCTCCTCAGGGGTTCTTTGGTTACAGCCTCCTGAGCCAGAACCTTCGCATGTCTTCTCAAGGCAACGCCCTCCATATGCTTAGCGTCGTCTGCACAGACGTCGACAGCAGCGTAACGTCATTCAATGGCATTGGCATGGTCGATTTCACCACCATGCTTCCAGACTTTGCATCTCCCTGTGGATTGGACGATTGTGCCTCTGGTACCCCTCCAGACGAGGTAATCAACTTCAGCCCTATTTTCTCCGACACCAATCCAATCATGACTCTAAAGCAGGTGCAGCACTCGAGCGCGGTGATAACTGTTCAGCTCCCTCACCCATACAAGAAGATGTACATCCTGGCGCTTTACAACAACAGTTTCTTCATGGATATCCAAAATTTGAGACGTCAAAGAGAAGACATTGAGCTGAAAAACCTAAAACCTAATACCAATTACACTTACTGCGTAGCTTCTATACGAAACTCTTTGCGTTTCAACCACACCTGCCTGACAATTTCCACTGGCCGCCAGAGCGGTGTGGAAAGGGCAGTAAATAAGTCATCAGCCACCCATTACATAATGACTATTTTGGGATGCCTTTTTGGGATGCTACTCTTCCTTGGCCTTATTGTCCATTGCCTGAGGAAGCGAAGACTTATGGAGGAGAAGGAGAGGAAAATGAGCCGGATCCAGAGGACTCTGATCGAGCTCAAGTATGGTGGAGACGATGACATAGAAGGAGGAGGTGTAGGCCCAGTGTCCCAGAAGCTTAGTGCCGGGGACAGTTTATCCAGAATCCCTTACCTTCCTCAGGGTGGAGAGATCGATCCATACAAGCTGCAAGAGGTGATAGAAACCCCACCACACAAGCCAGCTAAACCTAATTACATGGAGGTGAGAGGGTCCGGCATTGAGAGGGAGAGGGAGAGGGAGAGGGAGAGGGAGAGGGAGAGAGAAAGAGAAAGAGAGATGTCACCGCAAGCCAATCCCCAAGGCTCAGTCGCTGAGATCTCTACTATCGCAAAAGAGGTTGACAAAGTTAACCAGATAATCAACAACTGCATAGACGCACTCAAGTCAGAGTCAACCTCGTTTCAACAGGGGATCAAATCTCCCTCTGCAGGCGGAGGGTCTGTTTCCACGGCAGAGCCTCAACTGGTGCTTCTCTCTGAGCAAGTGGAAAGAGTAGACAGAGGAGGGGAGTTTTTGTCACCAGTTTATAAGGGAGGAAGAGGAGGAAGAGATGAGAGGGGAAGAAGTTACCATCACTCTCTGCAGAGACATCACAGTATGGACGCTCCTCCCACCTCCAAACGGCCTAGTACCTCTTCTTCACCAGGCTCTGCCCGCAGCCCACGGTCTTTCCGCTCAGAGGGAGGATACCACTCCTCAGAGACACGCTACATTGAGAGGACCTCACCTGGAGAGAGAGGAGAAAGGGGAGGAGGATGTGGAGACGCTATCCGTACAGTCAATCCAGCAGCAGCCATCCTCCGGGCAGAAGCTCAGCGAATTCGCCAGTACAACGAACACCGACACTCCTATCCCGGCTCCCAGCAACAACTCCAGGAGTTGCAGCACCATCCCCAGATCCTCCAGGAGCTCCACCACCACCCAGGCCGTAAACCCTCAGTGTTAGACCCCCTTACTCTCAGCAGGCATGCCAAGCAGCGTGAACTTGCTTACTCTCAACTCTCCCCACACTACCAACTGTCACCCCAATACCACAATCTCAGCTACTGCTCCAGCCCAGAGGAGGATGAGGAAGAAGAAGGGCTCCTCTGCACACCGACCCTGGGGCTATGGGAGAGGTTCAAGCTACACCGCAAGAGGCACCGGCAGGCTTCCATGGAGGATGAGGGATACATGGCAGCAGGACACGCACTCCGGCAAAAGGTGCAGTTCGCCAAGGATGAGGATCTTCATGACATACTGGACTACTGGAAGGGTGTTTCTGCCCAGCAGAAGACCTGATCCTACTGCCTCCAGTCCAAGATGGAAGATCATCGACACTACGCCCATAAAGTATTGATACAGATACTTTTCCCAAAAAAAGACCTGTAAATAAACATACGCGGACTTACAGGAAACAGAATCTGTCAGTGCCAACACACACACACAGACACACACACAAACACACACACACACATACCATTACACAAACCAAGCCTTTGATTCTCAGACAAGGAAGACTGAACTAATATATTACAGAAGAAGAAGAAACATCCTAACTTATAGAGAGACTGAGTTTTTTGTAATGTACTGGAATTATAGCTCAGACTTATGTAGCTATTTGTATGGAGTTTTGACTGAGGAAAAAACTAACAGAAACCTTAAATGTTGACAGGCAGCCCATCCCGAACATCTTTAGTCTCCAGGATGAAATACATCAAACCTGACCACAGCGGATAAGTTTGAGCTACTCGTTTTCTCCCTCTCGCTGTGATTTTTACAGGCGTAAAACAAAATGGCTCCTGGATGGGTTGTCTAGCAACAGTAACGTTCAACTGTGCTGAGATTGAGTAGGTAGCTCTCACCGGAGAGTGAGTATATGTGCCAAATCTACCATGGGAATAGAACCCTACTGTGTACCAACTTCTCCTCAAGTTTTTATAACCAGAAAAAAATAGAATGATATGTTACTATTAATTATTCTTACATTATTGGTCTTATTATTCTTACTCTCCTCACCATTACTACTCTATCGTTTGAATGGCATGGCTCTCTCGTGACTGTGTTTTGACTCTTGAACCTCTCAGCTGAGATGTGCGCACCGACAGAGACAAACTCTTTGGGATTTCCTTTTCTACCAAGAGGAATGTACTCGGCGTGGAGCCGAAAATCAAACGCCGTCCTTCCTCTCGGTGAACCCGGCAACACCCACCCCTCGTCCTCCTAAAAGATGGAACTCTGTACAGAATGGAGAGGAAGGGGGGGAGGGAGTTCTATATTTACAACTGCGGTGACTGTTTTCTTTGTACAACATGGTTTTGAAATATTTGAGACTTTCCAGAAACAAGAATCCCAAGTTAGATATCTACCTGCTCACTCACAGAGGTACATTTTTGATTTTGAAATCGAACTTAATGAAAAAAAATCTAATCTTCGAATGAATGTCTTCAGCTCCCACAGGGAAAACATATCTGCACTGTTCAAAATCAAAAACGACTCTTTGGAAAAGACCTAAAGCACTCAGCTTCCTTCCTGATATGTGATAGAGTCACTGTGTTGCCACATTTTGGCAACCCCGTGTTGACTCCTCCCATCTGCCGGACTTTTGTTTTGAGATTACCGATGTTCAATCCATCTGGTTCCACTGTGGTGCCACCGTGCCAACTTGATCAATCACAAAGTGGTGAATTTTAAATATCCGCAGAACTTTACATCCATTTGCCAAACTGATAAACGATTTGCACAAAAAGCTCCGCCTCCATCGGTTCCCATCACATCCTCCAGTCGTTTCTATGACCAAAGTACTGTGGTAGTGAATTGATACTGGCAGCACCCAAACAACTGCCCACCCCCACCCTAATAGTTACCCTAGATATCACGCAGCCACATCCACGCACAAATGAATGTATTCTTTGAGGATTAATACTGTTTAGCTGGATTGTACAAATGTATCAGATCCACTTTTCTGTTAGAAAACTTGCCGGTCTAAAGCCGACTCAAAACGTGGGATGAATGGGAATATTCACCTTCCTAACCCGTTTCCACTAGACTTGGTGTTGGTGTTTGACCTGTACCGGTGACAGTTACAAACTGAGTCAAGGTAACAGAAAGTACAGCAAGAATGGAGGTTAAGGTACGTTGTCAATATAAGTTCCGGATCACATGATCATCAATGAGCCTTAGTCCCTGCATCTTGAAATAAAAGATAAATCAGTTCCAAAAACAATTTTGTTAAAAAAATCTTTTTGAAACATAAAACCACCTGGATGAAAGAGGCTGAAATAGCGCCCCCTGAAGGTGGAGCAGTTTACTGTGAACTGGAAGAACTGGTGCTATGACAAGCAAGAACACCACAACCAGCTCAGTGGAAACGGGACAAACGTGACTCAGATGTTGGGCCCAAAATTAAAACCACACGCATCTATAGAGTTTCTACAAAGGAGATTTTGGCCTCTTCACAGGCCGATACTGATGTTGGTGTAAATGTGGGATCGCAGGTCAGAAAATGTCATAAAGGGCAGTTTTTTTCCAGGACAGCCAGGATGGGAACATTTCAATTCTGAAAATTGACATAGGGTAAAAAAAAACTGAATATCTATAACAGTTTTTTGTTGTTGTTGTTGTTGGATGGAAATGTTTTATTGAGTTCAGAATGCTCAAGTCATCAAGCCCAGTTAAAGCCACAGTCGTGGGTTAGTGGATCGGCCACGGCGCTAACTTCGACAAACATTTTGGCGCTGATCCGAGGAGAATTGTTACGCATCCCAGATTGCGGCTTTATGGATACAACAGCCTTAAACGTTAGACTTTCTTTGACCTTTTCAAAATTGCTTTGAAAAGACGTTTCCTGGTTTCTAGGCAAATACTTTCCTGGTTCATTTGTTTTTTTAATTGCTTGATTTAAGCCTCACTTGAGCATTCTTTTATTAGGGGTAATATCAATGTAGCGATGTATTAAAACACTGTTTTCATTTCATTCTGTTCGCGAACAATAATGGCCTGAAGTTGTTACGTGTCAGAGTCACTGAGCTCCTCTGGAATCAGATGAACCAGATGAAGGAACCGGCTGACCTGAATCGTCGGTATTCTTCTTCAAAGAGTGATGAAGACAGTCTGTTTATGGAGCTACGGTGCCTGGAAATGAATAGAGGTTGTACCGACAACAGACAGAAATCACACCGGAGCATGCTGCAAGGACCTCTTCAGCGGAAGCTTGTGTTGTATTATTCTAGTGACTCAGGAGCAAGGAAGTGAAGGAGAGAGCGAAAATGCTCTGCCATAGGCTCTCTCAGAGGCTTTCTTTTCTTTATTTTCTTGTCAAAACATTAAAATGAGCACAATAAATTAGCTTTTCTTCCACTGTCTCCTTTCCTGGAGAAAGCGCACCACTGCCAGAGGTTTAAGATGCACTCAGGACTCTCATTTGATTTTCAAAAAGGTTTATTTAAGTGGGCAGGGAGGGAGTCTGCAACACTAAAAAGAGGAAAACTTCAAAAATAAACTCCAACTTGACTGGTCTGCAGTGTTCGGTAGTGATGCCACAATATCCAAAATCTTTTTGAGGGCATGCAGCAGCACAAAAGGGCCGGGTTTATAAATGCAACAACCACTGTTAATGAATGCAATGCTACAAAGCCAATGTCTTTGGCCAAGCATAAAAAAAACAAAAAACTCATCATACCCACATGCTCGTGGTGCTACATTTATTAGCAACGCATGGAGTCATCAAATCCCTATCAAGGCTGAGCATCTCTTAACAGGTCATTCAGCAGCACTCGGAGGGTAATTTAATTCCCTCATATTGATGAGTTGTGTCATAACATGGAAGCACAATAAATGCAGATGACAGTGGTACAACAGGAGCAAAATGAGGGTCACGAATGCTAAACCTCACGCGGCCTTCAGGTGAATATGCTTTGATTAGTTAGCCGCCTCCACTCAAACACTGGGGGGAGTTGGAGCTTTAAACTGACACTAGACAGTAGGCTATACGAGATTAGCATATATTTAGTAATTAGCGCTAACTGCAGCAGTTGGATGCTTAAACGTGTCAGGTACAAAGATGAACTTTTAGCCCATGGATGAGGAAGAGTGGAGCAGCTACAGATGGTCAGGCCTCTTCCATACAGGTATGGGAAGAACGAAAACTAAAAGTAATTATTTTAATCTGGTTCAACGGGCAGAAAAACCAATGTTGCCGGCCAATGGCCCAAAACCTGAGAATCACCACTCAGTTACTTGTAATCCCGTTAAGCAACCTGCCTCGTTCACACAAAAAAGGGAATCATTTTGGCAAATACGCAGTGTGTCTCAGCCTAAACACATTGTGGGTAAACAGGAACGTCGGCCAAGTTTGCTGCGGGGAAAACTTGGATGGACGCAGACAAAATCCACCAGAGAAGATTCAGCTCTTAGATAAAGTGTTTTCTACGGTGAGAGGACACTCGGTAGAATTATGATTTGACAGCAAATTTCAAGGAGCAAGTCGACCAATAAATAAGCACCAACTTGGGGATACTTGTAATACCGTCCCTTCTCTTACGTCACGCTACACAATCAGCTGACACTGCTGTGGTTAGCTTGACGTGGATTGTTTTCCCGATGAGCTGGTTGTCCCACTTCCACCCGGCAGCGCATTCCTGCCTGCGTCAGATCAACCGGTAGGTGTGAATGAAGAGTGTTGTAGCAGTAGAAGGTTGCAAATCTGATCGCTGGCGATGGTTTTGATGTTGAGGGAGTCTTGTCATTGATTCCTGGCAGTCTCTATCCCTCTAGCAGTAGACACCAGTGAAGTGTCATCCAGAGGCAACGTGGTTTCAAAAATTTATGCGTGGAACAAAAAGGAGCTGAAGTGTTTGAAGTATAAGCTGTCAGTAATTTTAACGTCATCTGAAATTTCGGCTGTTTTACCCGACAATAAGCCACCTGGATGAGTGCCGACGCCACAATCTTTTGAGTAGCGGCGTCAAATTTTGAATAGGGAAACAAAACTCAACACAGAGCACATAGGTGAAACAAAAAAGCAGCACAAAGCCGGAGCTTGTTTTTTTACGATAATCCCGCCTGACAAAAGTCACAAAACAAAAGGCTTTCAGACAACTGTGGAACCAACGGCTGTCTGTTTAATTCAGTGGCTCGATGACGGTTATGTCACGCCGAGCAGCGGGAAACGCACGCAGCCCGGCGACGAACGCTGTCTTATACATCAAGCTCTGTCTGAGGGTCACGAGGAGTGAAAAAAGAGGTTGTGTAATGCCTCCCCGGCTCTGGAGGGAGTGTTTTCAAGTCCCAACCAAATCACCGAAGTGACACCGACTGCGTATCCGGCCCGGGGACTACACACTGTTGTCAGGACAACAAGGTGGGATGTGGGTTTGGGGAACTTCTGCAATACAAAGGTGTTTAGGCTACAGTGACAGCACTCGATCAAGCTGTTTTTGGGAAAACCAGGATCCAGAGCTGTTGATGTCCTGCATTAGCTTCCTGGATGGAATTTATGGTGTTAAAACCAATAAAGAATCATTGAATAATGCTAAACTTTTGCACTATGAGGCTGTTTGGATCGAAATGGATGTTGTACACCGACTATCTTTTGGCATTCAGACATTCTTCCTGAACTTTTAGTTTTGAATCAGGACTTGAATCCCGGGGCGAGGGCTTATCTCTGCGGTTGAAATAACCCTTTAGATTCATGAGGTTGTTGTGATATACGAACAGGAGCTCGAATCTATTCTATCCTCAAACGCCAGGCTGCAAATCACAACTGCAGCACAAGACTGGCAAGGTTCATTACTCCTTATCTTTAAAGCGCTGCAGTACAAGTGGCTCTAGGGCCCGGCGGTGGGTGGCTTCTATCAATACAGAGTGAAGAGAACACGTCCTTCAGGGGTTTTTTCT
Source organism: Takifugu rubripes (assembly GCF_901000725.2). Lineage (NCBI taxonomy): Eukaryota > Metazoa > Chordata > Actinopteri > Tetraodontiformes > Tetraodontidae > Takifugu > Takifugu rubripes. The sequence continues at coordinate 11,170,070 of NC_042301.1, forward strand.
CCCATCATCCTTCCATCTCCTGTTTGTCCTGTGTTTCTTTAAGCTCAGGGTGAATTTGGAAGATGTCCCTGGTTACAACAGCGCTGTCTTCAATGTTGAATTTCTCTGCAAGAGTGCACGCGGTTTAATGAAAGCGTTCCTGCGGCACGCGTACCGTGGTGCTTGTGAGTCCGACCACGTTTCCAGAGGTTTTCAGGGTGTCAACAATGTCTCAAGCTCTTTCTGCAGCTTTACTATTCTTCCCTCAGCCCCATCACTACCGGTATATATATAAAAAACTGGGTGGGGGGCTGCGGGATGAGACCATTGCTGTTTAACAGGAGTGTTTCACTTTGGATTCTGGCCAAAGCCCAGCAGAACCTGCAGAGAATGCCAAACAATGCATACGCACAGCCTGCAAAAACAGCCAGATTTTCATTTGCCCCATTAAAGACTGACATTGTTTCACGGGTGAGGTAAAATGAGTTAACAGGTTTGTAGTCATCAAACTCTCTAATACAAAAAAATCTGATTTCCTTCTTGACCGCCCTCCGGTGGTAGGCTGCGGGAAACACTTCTGAAGAAACAAATTTGGACAAATTTGTTATTTTCTGATGCGTTTCAGCCCTTTTTTGGCATGAAATTTAGCTTCTGCCAGAACCCTGTTAAATTACGCAATCAGTCAAAGATGGACTGATCTGCTGCCCTTTCTGGATGAGTTCTTATCAAAGCTCTGACGCACAGCAGGAGCCCCCAGCTTGCCCCAATGTCAGAGTCTGGAACATAAAAGATGTCAGCCTCATCGCCGCGGTGACCAAAATATCTGCCCGTCTCCCCGACTTCAGTCTTAGCTGTAGAATAAGAACGAGAGGCATCCCCAGGCACAAACAATAAACCTCCCTCCTTTATTCTCCACATTTACAGTGACACCTCCAGCAGGGTTGGAGAATAGAAGCGATATGAGGACAGAACCGGGACGAAGGAAAGAAGCCGGAAACTGAATTACGAATAAGCGGCTAAGCAAGATAAAAGAGGAGGGAAAGATGGGATTCTCTGCTCATTTTCAGAGTTTTGATTTCGCTCGTAGCCCCGAGGGTTGTCTTTGTGAAATAACCTTCTTTTAAAAATGAGAATTAGACTCGCTGCCTGTAGATTAAAGATCAGCCTAATGTGGGCCAGCCTGTAGAAGGAGGCGGTTTGATGGAGCACGATGAGAAGCGGAAGAACGGCCTCAGCAGTGTATTAATACACATTAAAATAAACATTGTGGAGGGAGGACCCTTCATCTCACTGCAGCAGGAACGGCATTAATAATGTAGACCGGGAGTGTGAGAACGCTGAAAAGGTCGACTCTGGCTGAGAGGCCAACAACACAACTTATTAGGTCAGAGATTAGGCCGGGTATGTTGGCGTCAACAGCCTGATCACATCTGAGCTCCTTTCCTTTAATTATCCTACGGAGGTGCTTCGTCCTGCAGATAAAATCTCAGAGCGCGGCGGCAACATTTCCCGTGAAGATTCCCTTTTAGCGGGAGGCGGAACCAGGACGCCAGCCAAAAAAGCTAGCGTCGGAAACTTGCTGATCCTGAAAACGCTGCCTTCTTTAGAACAGGCGGAGAAAATTCGAGGCCAGACGCCGAACAATGAGGAGCAGGACGTGGCACAAAAGTCAGAGACACACGATGGAAGATTGAAAGAGTAAATGATGGCGGTTGTGTCATTTACCCTCTAAAAAGTGGCTCACCTTAATTACACAGTGACACTGAGTTAAAGCTGGAAAACAAACACACTCTCTAGTGTGTCGGTGTGTGTGAGTGTGTGTATGTGCGCCCAGAAACGCACACAAGCGCCCTGATTGAAGGAGCCTAAGACGAGAGATCAAGGCAGTGCAAATTAAAAGCGCTCTAATTAGCCAAACTGTCACTCTCCTGCTCTGGCAGCCATATTGGAGTCTGCCTGGAGACCAGCCTGTACAATCCAGAGGCCCTCCGAGCAGCCATATATGCTGGATTAGAGGCAGCGGGTGTTGAGAATTACACTCGCCAGACGTTAAGCACAGCAGCCGCTCCAGAAATTGTAAAAGGGGATGGAGGGCTGTGTTACTGGAGCTCTTCTGCACAGCTCCATCATCATAAAACTCCTTGCAAATGTCTGCTTCCAATCGGGAATTTAGCGGGAGTGCATTATTACATCACTAATTGTTACAAAGGAGTGAATGATAATGAAGTAGCATTTTCTAATGACCAAACAATTCAACCCAAATCTGCTGCTTTTTCACTTATCTTAATTTTAATCTTTTAGGGGGGGGACTTTAAATCCAAAGTGGCCTCTTTCTCCCCAGTTTATTGTGAAAATACTCACCTGAACTTATCCTGCACCAATGCTTTGTGTAAATAGTGCAGATCTCCTTTTCCCTGCACCTGAAACTGGGGCTTTACTCCAATGTCAGGTCCAAGCTGACCGTCTGATCAAAACTCAGCAGAATTTTGTTTCCTCTTCCACCCTCCCAGCAACACAGCTTCAATGGGCTTGGCAGGAGGGATTCCTGCCTCCCACCCAGCACGCTGCTTCCACTGAGCGGAACTTGGATGTGAATGAAAAGTGCGACAGCCGCTCTGTTTGGTTGGGAGAACGTGAGAGGCTGGAGGAGCTGGTGGGAGAACACCTCGGGGGGGAAACTCGCTCCCTTTGTGAGGAGAGCCGGACAGATGGAGAAGTTAGGACAGAGAAAGTCAGGCTGAATATTTCCTATAATTGAAATGAGGTAAACATTCATTTGCATTGCTTTTAGAAGATTTGAATCCACCCTGAGATGCCTTTGGCTGCATCTGAAGGTGTTTATAGGTCACTGACGATGGCATCCAGAACCACAGCAGAGTTCCCCAACTCCATCCTACAATCTCATTTATAGTTAATCAGCTATTGGGGGTATGCTAATTGTTTTTGACTGAGAGATGATGGGCTCTGATGAAATAAAGATAAAGGAATGAATAAAAGAGTGGAAGGAACTGGGGCCGTGAGAGAAGGTGAGAGGCTGGGAGACAATTGGATTTCCTCAGGTGAACGAAGGACAGAAATGGAAAAGCAGAAAATGAAATCTGAAAAGGTCAGAATTTTCTTTCCTGATGGACTAAAACGTCTCGGTGGTGCCTGAGGATGAAGGAGATGCCCGTTTTATGCACCGCCTATACATTTGTGGTGGATTCTTACTGAATTCAATAGTCTAAGTGGATATTTAGAGGTTCTTATGGAGCAAATAGTTTTTTATTTCAAAGAATTTTTACTTGGATTCAATGTGTCAGGACCAAAAAGCAACTGTAAATCAAAGTTTTATCCCACTTTTGTGCTTCAGAATCCAGAAAATAAGGAAAAACCTGCACCATGATGCTTTACTTTAGGCTGCACATGAGAAACGGGAGGAGGCGGAGACACCACAGGTTCGCCTACGAGCGCCGCCGCTCCTGGAGGGCGATTTCCTGTAGACCAGAGGGAGAGGGGTGGTGGCGTGTCACTCGGAGGGCGTCAGACAGACGAATGGAAGAAAAGAGAGCAGCTGCGGATTTCAAATGAAGAGATGCTGAAATCAATTTATTTTTTTTAAAAGTGCACTGTGGGTTATTAAAGATGGGTTCCACTGCTCGGGAAAGGGAGCCGCATTTCTCAAGCTTAATCCACATTATTAATTAATTGATTAATTAATTATTAATCCACATCAGAGCACAGACACAAAGGCGCCAGCGAGCCGCCACTTTTCTGTAAAGTCCCACTCAACCAGGAAGGTGTGAACGCACACCCGCCTTAGGTCAAAGGTCACAGAAGAACCCAAACAGGTGAAAGCTGTCACCATTAGCCTCCAGCGAGGGGTTTAGCAATATCAGAGATTTATCTGTGAAACTTTTAAGTCAATGTTCCAATAATCAATCACATACTTTTTATTGCTACTTCAAATTGATGTCAGTTTTGTTACCGCTGCAGACTTCATAAATCAAAAAGAACAAAATAAATCTCTGCCGTGCTTTCAAAGTGTGGGTGTATTTTTTAAAAAAAACAACAGAAAAGCAAGGAGAAAGAGGAGAGAAGGTGGCATTTACAGTACAGGAAGTGTTTTCTCAGGAGACATATGGTCGCACCAGCTGGGGTTCTGTTGTTGCTGCTGTGGTTGGCGGCTTTTATTTCCAGCCCCCGCCTTTTTTTTGTTTGTTTGTTTGTTTCTCGGGTTGATTGCCGTGCTGCCTCGCATCTACTTCTCTAAAAATGACACTGGTTTGAAATAACGGAGAGAACGTTGGAGAAAATCCATGAAGTCTGTTCAAGGCTTGTCAAAACAGATTATTCTGTAATTTAGATCAGGTTAGCGTCGTTACGCTTAGTGCTAGGAGGGGGGACAAAAGCTCGACAAAGGTGGTTTTGGCAATTTAATAAAGGATCTGGAATCAAAGAACAAAGAGACATCAAAGTTTAATCAAATTCTGAGGCTAATGTAGAAATAAGGTTAAAAACTATCCAAATGCAGATGTTTCTCTGTCGACTGCATGTGTTTGTCACTTTAAACTTAAATGCCTTTACAGCAGTAAAGCTCAGGGATGGCTGCCACATTTACCGTCAAATTTCTCCCAAACATCGAATCAGAGGTTTTAAGGCCCCCCTGCTTATCTTCAGGAACTTCAGTTTGAACCTTATTCAATTTCCTCTGGTGATAAAAATGTATGACTCCGGCGGGCGGAGATAAAACACCCTGCAGACAACAAGAGGTACTGTCGGACTCAGAATGGGCCTCAAATCCAAACAGAAGGTTCTTCTGCTCCATGACTTTGGAGATAAACTGATGTCCTGCTTTTCCAGGGCTGGTGTGAACGGTGAAGTATGCAGCCAGCTCACCTGATCTTTAGCTTTGAAAGGAGGGAAGAAGCATTTGATCAAACACACATACACACGCGTAGCATTGAGTATGCGTGTCTGTGTCTTAGAAACAGCTGGAGTGGTAAACAAAGTGGGGGGGGATCAAAACAAATCCAGATATTTTGCATCTTTTCACAGCATCAGATGGTGGTTTGTCGGCTGAAGAGGTCAAGGGTCACGGCCGACAGGAAGGCTGGGATGCTCTTCTGGTGATGAAGATGAAGGGAAACCATCTCTCCCAGAGTTTTGGAGAACTCTGTCTCCATGAGTTGCATGCTTCCATTGGAGCCCTGCACACACACAAACACACAAACAGGACCCAAGTAATTTACCACAACCATCTCCAGAGGAAAACATTCAAAGTGAGGATCGCTTAAAGTTGTTGTTGTATACAGGGAATTGCTGTGTCTGTGTCTGTGTGTGTGTGTGTGTGTGTGTGTGTGTGTGTTCACAGCAGGATGAAGGTGTCTAAGTCTGTGTGGATTAATTAAAAGGAATGAGAAGCAGCTCGAGGCGATGGAGTGAAGGAAGAGAGAAATGAGGGATAAAGTAATTAAAGCACTGCTGAGGAGAGGAGAGAGGAGAGAAAAGAGGAGAGGAAAGAGGTGAGGAAAGAGGTGAGAGGAGAAAGGAAAGAGGAGAGAGGGGAGAGGAGAGAGGTCAGAGGAGAGGAGAGGAGGCGAAAGGAAAGAGGAAAGAGGAAGAGAGAGGAAAGAGAAGAAAGAAGAGGAGAGAAGAGAGGAAAGAGAAGAGAGGAGAGGAGAGGAGAGGAGAGGAGAGGAGAGGAGAGGAGAATGCATGATGCTAAAACAAAGTTAAATGCTGAGAGAGTGAGTGAGTGAGTGAGTGAGTGAGTGAGTGAGTGAGTGAGTGAGTGAGTGAGTGTGTGTTAAGTTTGCAGCAGCCAACCACAGGGTGGGACAGTTGAACCGAACCTATCTGGATGTGGAGCAGAGGGCTTCCACCATCCTGATGAAGTTAAAAAACAGCAACGAAGGCTCATCTGTTGCCTCCGGAAGAGCCAACATGCTTTTATTGATTTGGTTTCTTTTCTTACGAGGAGAAACTACTTGTTAGGGACACTGCGGGACAGATAAAGACGGCCCGAGGGTCGGATCATTGCCGCTATTGTGCCAGTGTGGGATCGGAGGACTCACTATTACTACAGAGGCATTTATCTACTCTACTTTCAAGAGTCAAACTAAAACTTTTCCCTCTCGGCCGAGGCTGAGGGAGTGTGTGAGCGATGCTCATCTTCCCTCTTCATTATATTCACGTTCCATGGTTAATGCTTCATATCGAGTAAGTCGTGGGAGCAGCAGACGGCCATCACATGGCGTTCTGGGGTCGGCTCATTGATAGCGGCAGGTCGGTCTTCAGATGAAAAGCCACCACTTCACTCTGAGGGTCCCGGGTGTGGGGTTCCCCCTCTGAGGGGCAGACTGAGCCACATCACACAAACACAGTCGCACACAAACTTTCTAAACTGTCGGAGGCCTTCAGAACACAGACCATCTACATCAAAAAAAAAAAGACTGCTTGCCGTTACCATGGAGATCTGTACATCTCCTCCAACACCTTCTGTCTGGCGATGAGGACCAAGCACACCCGGAGGTTCAGGTTCAACTCTGACACGACAGTTTCATCAATCAATCAATCCTATCTTGAGAGAAAAATCACAGATGTCCATTTCATCCCTGAAGTAAAGGAGAAACCTGCAGGATCGACCCCCACAACGTTCCCCACCAGGCCTTGGACTGACAGAGCTCATCATCCGAAGAATGTAATTTCATACACAGAATTCTAATTTGCCGTTTCATGTCATTTCTGCTCGACGGCGGCGAGGTTTTAGCAGCCAGATCAGCAGAGCCGGAGGTCGTTGTTTACAGTTGCAGACAAAAGTTGACGAAAAGTCAAGATGTTTGTGCTTTATTCAAATCGTGACCTTATCAGTGCTGATTCGCAGACGTGCAGACTTTAGACAATATCTGACCTTTTTGAAAACAAGATCTTTGGTACACTTAAAACAACTTTCACACAACGTGAGGAGAAGGTCGATTACCGATCGCAGCCTTATCAACAATTACAAAAATAGAGCCGGGGGAAAACTTCTTTCCCCCCCAGATTAGTGGGAAGAATTAAAGTGGAAAAATCTGCACCTAAACCCTCCGGAGGACGCGGCTCCGCGGCAAGCAGCACCATCCCGATCTTCCCCTCTTTCCATTTGTCTATCCAATTAAAGGAAATCCATACTAAATGGTTTGGAATGCAGGGCGTGGCTTCCAAATGACCTCCTCCAGCCAGAGAGCGGCGCACTGCCAGAATGACAATCAGGCCATCCTTCCAAAAGCCCGTAGGAAATGGCCACGCCCCCCCCCCCCGACCTTCTCCCGTTAATACAGTAACACATTAAACTAATAACTGAGGTTCGGAGCCAAGGGAACAGATGGAGCTTCAGATCCTTCAGGGAAACATTCAGATGTAATGACACTGATTATATCTGTGTTTTAATCATCATGGTTCCGAGAAAGGTACAGAGAAGAGCCTACAGAGGAGAACATGCCCAAAAACAGCCATGGAGATGGAGATCATTAGGAGGCTGGGGTGTGACTGGTCCTCCTCTCCCACCATTCCATCTCCAGTAAGGAGTTTCAATGTAGTCACTACTGTAAAGATGAAAACGACTGCGCCTCGTCTGTGTCAGAGCGTCTGTGTGTGACCACTGGCTGTAGTGAGGAGACAACGGTTCACGGATCACTTTGACCTCCATCTTTGTTCTGCGCCACTAACAAGACTCTTCTCCTCAGCTCCCTCACAGCTGTGCACAACTGATTCCAATTCCATTTTTGCCTCTTTGGATTTTCCCCTCACACCCACACCCACACACACACACCCACACCCACACACACCAATCTCAGCAATAACCAGCCCTGCGCAGTGACGGCTGAAATGAAAATAAAAACAACACAAGAGGCAAATTAACTGAATAATCAAAAATATGCAGATGAATTTGGTTCAATTTAAATGCAGATTCTAGCATTTTCTGCAGTCAGGAGTCAGATATTTGAGGGTGACAGAGAGGGAGACAAATAAATAAATACCCCATCCATATTAATATTGTAATCAACCATTTGTTGAGTGTTTTAGTGTCGTTCATCTCTGAGTGGCACATAACTAGTAGAAAAAGATTCTAGGGGTTTAAAACAACAACAACAACAACAACGACAGAGCGGCTCATCAACATGAACCTGACGAGCATGAATGCAATCAACATGAACTTGGTCCTGAAGTTAAAAAATATCTAATTGCAGAGATAAACATGCATGAAACTTTAGGATGTAAACATCCCGATGTGCTACAATGAGACTATAACCGAACTCAGAATGTAATTAATTCACAATGAAGTACCGTATTTGTGTGTGTGTGTGTGTGTGAGCATCAGTTTTTCCTCCAACTCAAGACTTTCGTAACCTCAGGTGGACTCCTGTGTTTCAGATGTATCACGTTACCATGGAGACAGCAGACATATGTCCCAACATTGACCAGAGGAGCTACTGACATAAGCAAGTACACGCGCACACGTGCGCACATACACTTGCACGCCTGCCCTGAGGGGAAGCAGGACAGGAAACTGTCAGGAGAAATCACAGTCAACATTCCCTTCTTTCTTCTTCTGGGATTTTCAACTCCCAGACTTCTCTGAAGCTTTAAGTACATAAGAATCATATCAACTTCAAATTGAGTTAATTTATTCCGTCTTGTACTCCCATCAGGCGCTGTGTTTATTGTTTATTAGCAGCTCACATGTTTATCTTCGTAGCTACCAGAGCTACAAGAGTAAGTGTTTTGTTTCAGGAAGCCTACAAAGTGAAACTGGGTCCCAGCATGCATTGCATTTGCAAGCAGCCACTCATCTGTCCTTTATCACGTCGTATTCATTCTGCCGCACCCACGCAATCATGAGCTAACACGTGTGTAAACCCCTGCAAAGACACAGACGACGATCGGGACCCATCCTGCTGGGAATATGAGACAAAACGGATTTGGATGCTAATGGTAGTGTAGTGACTCGTGGATGAAGCCGACACCGAGTTCTGGCAGCCTGAGGATGTGGCAAACAGAATAAAGCTAAGTGAACTCTACGGCCGCGTGGGTGAATTTAGTCCCCATTTGCTGCCATCAGTGGTCGTGTGGTGGAAAACGAATGAGCTCAAATGGGTGAACTGGCTCCACCGTGATCAGTGAATGAATAGTTGAAAGCACAGAACTTTAGCGATCTTGATCCTCTCAAGCAGCCGTCGGGCTACAAGTTACAAACAGCACACTGGGAGAGCGATGGAGTCAGAGCTGAAAAAGAGAGGCAATGATAGCGCGTGTTATTGCAGGAGACGGGAAGGGCTGATTGGTCCCCGTTCGCCTCCCGACTGGCCCTGCTGCTAAAGTCTATTTGGGCTCCGGCAGCAGTTGCTCTGAGAGCATCATGATCCGGAGTTATTAAGATGAAGCCATAAAAGACAAATGACTAAATCGTTGGAGCGCTGAAGGTTTACAGTTCGTCTTACACACATGCGGACGGGCAAACACGCGTTAGCGTGGCGTTAATCATCCCCAAACGGCTGCTAAATCACAGACGGGTCATTAAAGACTCCACAGTGTTCATAAACTGAGCTTCATTAACTGGCCCCTTCCCCAACGCACTCTCACATGCACGCAAAAAATGAGTTTGCTTTGATAAAACTTTAGCATTTTTACCTTCCTGCTAATATGTGAACAATCTCCCACACACGCACACCCGCCCCGTGTCCTCCGTGCGTTCTGTGCTTTACATCCGTCGGTCTCTGGTGAAAGGGCTGCCAGTTAATTGGGACGACATTTTAATGAGGCAGCTTGGAGATGATATCTCCTCCTTTCATTAGGAAAGGAAGATGGTGAAAGGGAGAGAGACGAGCAGGCAGCAGAGGGGAGTCAACGGGAGTGAGGTGAGGGAGATAACGTGGGGGGGAGGAGGGGGGGGGGGGCAGAGAAGTCAGGTCAATACAGGACATTATGAGGATTTTAGTCACCATTGTGGAAAGCAGAGGAGATGCAGTGTGTTTATGTGTTGACTAGCTGATCAATAGCAGAGGTGTGCAGGTCCTCCAGGAGGGCTGCATTTATCTTTTAATAATAAAAGCTCAGAATACGCGTCTACTGTACATGCTGCTACATAAAGGTGGAGCGACTGTGAAAACTTTAACGGTACTAAACTTATAATCCATAGGTAAATGACGAGCAGATAAAGAAATGTTTATCTCGATCTGCGATGTTAGATAAACTTGCTGTTTATCTCTGTGAGAAAGTAGTGCCTCTGAAAAAGTTCTCCAAGAAAACATTCAGGTAAGTCACACGGGTGAGGTGTTTATCTTGCTGATTAGCAAAGCTTCATAAATATCTAATCACCGATGCTAATCACCCCTCTCACCTACAGGCTGAGCTAAAAAAAATACTAATCAACAACTTGCTCCAGAAAGACCAGTGCACACCGACATTTTACACACAAACGCTGCCATCTCTCACACATCCTGTTGTCATTAACAGCAGTTCTCTCTATGAGTAGATGTTCTGTCTTACTGGCTCCTTTCATCAAACGTGTGATTTCATTTGTTTATTTATTCTTATTCTATTTTAAATTCTATGCCAGCTGCTGGAAGGACCAATAATTGAAGGTTACATGAATGTAATCAGACATTTTCATTGCATTTCCACCACAATCTCCCAATAAACTCGAGCTTAATTAGCAGAATAAAAGCCTGGCACAATGAGCCTCAATGAAAGCCAAAGAAATTGTCTGCAAAAACGTGACACATATGAGAAGAGCAAAAAAAAAGAAGAGGGAACACGACAGTTGCAGGTTAAACAGCTTACACCACGGGGAGATTTGGGTGTCGCTGCTAGAGGCGGATATTAGCAGGATTATCTGGCAACCCTGTTGCTGAGGTGAATAACATTAGAATCCTATTTGTAAAGATGTGCGCTTCCTGTCCAAAATCCCCCATTTTCTTACCAGCTTCATCCTACAATTAGTTCGCTTTATATCATCATAACTCAGATTAACGCCTCACAGGGGTAAAAGAGCAACATATGCATATTTTGCATACAGCTTGAGTGCAAGTATTTGTGTGTTTGTGTGTTCCCTGTAGCCTAGCATCAAATGCTCAAACAGTGGAAAACACCCTGAATAATACAATTGGTGTTTGCACTTGCTGGGTGGGCACGTGCGTATAAATCTGTGTGTTTGCTCACCCGTCAAGAGTGGGGTGAGGTGAAGCGTGCTGTGTGTGTGTGCGCACCTGACTGCAACAGTGTGGTCTATCAAGGCATCAAAACTCTGTGTGTGTCCTTATAGGCAGCCATCAGGAGTTAATCAATATTGACAGTGAATTATCTCTCCTGACAGGGTCACAGGTGGGCTCCATGAAGCATAATTGACATACATGTTCACTGCCCATATCTGTGCTTCTAGTGTTCTAGTCAGCCCTGGGGCAAGGCACTGAGGTACGGGTGCAATCGTCTTGAACGCCACCGATCTAATCAGCGTGCCGAGATAATAAACCTGAGCCTAATTCTGCCGTCATAGTAATACACAGAAGCGACACAGCCATTAGCTGCCACGGCAAAGATCTGAGAGAAACGGTGAGATGGTGAGAAACAAACAAAGGGGTGGGAAGATGAGAGGAGGGAAGGAGACAATGCAAGGAGAGTAGGACAGGATGCTTTTGCTGTAAAGCGACTTAAGGGTTGACGAGAGAGGGAGAAAGACACACACATACACAAACACACAGCACTTTTATTTGGCTCGCTCAATGAGTGCATGGGGACCAGTGATCGATTAATGCAGCCCAGCACTGTGACATTGCCCAGTCATCACACATGAACACACACCATCATTCCTCTACTCGCTGTGTACACACACATTCACACAGTCTACGTGGTGTGGCGCTCCTCTTCCATGCAGGAATGAGTCATTTACATGGTCTAATAGTAGGTGTAATGGTGCAATAACATGGATATAAGAGATAGAGTGAGTGTGTGTGTGTGTTTGTGAGTATGACAGACTGCACAAGGTCAGATGTGCTGGAGAGTCAGCTATCAACACCCAGATTCTAGAGCCTGCAGGGTGTTTGGCTGTTGACAGGGTTACTTTTTAAAGCTCCACACCTCTATGTCAATAATACCAGTGCATTAAAACAAATACACACAAGTCTGTCCCGTTTTACACCACGGACACACAAGTGTTCCACCTGTACCCACCTTCTTGAAGAGCAGGGAGTCATCCATATGCTCGGCATAGACAGAGGTGAGTCTGTACTGGTTCTCAGTGGTGATGTCCATCTGATAGCCCGTCAGGATGTAGCAAACGGTGCGGAACTCCTGGATTTTCCTCTGGAACACCTCCTTCAGCCGCTGGTTCTTCAGCTCCGAGCTCTCCATCTGCTTACGCAAATCTGTAAAACACACACAATGTTGGGAAGAGCTTGTTATGGCGATACCGAGCAGGGATGTAAACGCATCCTTCACAACGTATATTTAATGCTAATGTCAGTCATCACTCATTCATCACAACTGGCTCCATCTTCCAAAGATAAAGCACACTTTTCTCCTCCGCCATCAGCCTTACTCTCCTTTTACAATGCCCTTCACTGCATTTAGTTGCTTCACAGAGCTCTCATGCGCGCCCCAGCCACACCATTGACCTCGTCTTTTCATCCAAAAATCTCCAAACTTTTGAGAAGCTTCATTTTCTTTCACGGGACTAAAAACCCACATGGGCAGGAGGTTCTAGGCTCTTAAAGTCATTCAGCTCAGGAAGCAGAAGAGTGCTCAAATATGTGCGGCTCAGACCACTTGATTTACAAAACGCCCTGATGCACAGGATTGTGGGTAAAGCAGGGATGTGCATCTCCCAGCTATAAACAGTCATGGTGGAAACTTTCATCCGTGCAAAAGCGGTTTGCAATAATTACTTTGGTTCGAAAAGTCAATTTGAGCAGGCAGGAGGATTAAGTTTGTGAGAGCATAAATGAGTCATTATGGAGGAATTATTCCCAATGTTACCAGTGAGCATGTGTGATTGTGCTTCAATATAATATGAAATTAGAAACCAAGAGGAAGAACATAAGAAGCGCAGAAGCGCCGCTGCCATCTATTCACAGGAACCGAATTATTTCCAACGTGTTATTAAAAAATAGAAAAGGAAACAGCTGGAGGCTGATGTTATCGACACTTAAAAGCCCCAACAGATGTTGGAGGAGTCATTCACGGTAAAACACCAGAATTTCAACTCTAATTATTCGATAACATCCTCATAAATCTCAAAAACATCCATGACACACACATAAAACGTTCACTTCTGATGGCCCATTGATTGAAAACAGGGATGTTGTGTTGGGACTGTGGGAAAGTGACCATCTAGGTTGACCTGGATGCTGCTGGCTGAGTTCATGGCTGCCTTATCATCTTTGTAATAATCAAATATAGAAAGTGTTCACTCATTACAACAAACTATTAAGGGTTAAAAACACTCCAGCCTGGCTGAATCCACATTTCTGACCAGCTACGTTAGTCCCCCAATTCACAAAACGGTGTCCCGCGACGCTCGGAAGAATATATCTCACAAGGGCTGAACAAACTGGTCAAAATTAAGCCTTTGAAAGTGATAAGCAAGCATAATAAGTCCAGCTCTATTGGAGTGCAAAATGGCCCACATTAAAGAAAATTCCATGTCTCTTTAAACCTCTTCTACCAACTTTATTGCTTTAAATCTCGTTACAAACTTAACTGCAGACGTTTAATCCTTTCAGTGGACGTTCGGGCTTGAATAGAAAAAAGCAACGAGCACAAAAATGCGAATCAAAAGTATAATATTGTGTCTGACTTCCAGGTTTTTTGAATCTTCGGAAATATTATTCTTATCACGCCGATAACACTGGTCTAAATTCACACTGTAATCAGTAAGAGATAACCTTCAAAGGTCTTTAAGATAAAGAATTTATTATTTCAACTTTCATCTATAACTTTGTGTCAGTTTTAAACAAATGTTTAGGGATTTTTTTTAAGTGTTTTTTCTTTTATGAATAAAGTGATTGCATCTGAAAAACAATGGAAGAGTTTTTCTTTTATCTTAGAGATGAAACCCGCGGGTCTGGAGATAAGTGCAAATATCCCACAAAGAGTCTGAAAGATCTGCCGAGAGTTTCCAGTCTCACGCGGCGGCCGGAGTCTCCATTAATATTCAGAGCAAGAAAAAAAGAGACAGAAACAAATCTAAACTGATGATATGATAAGCAGAGACCAAAATCAGAGGACGTCTTTAAAGAAAAAGGGGGGAAAGAAGAGAAACGACAAATGCAAGTCCGGAACGTGCATCACGGAGAGGAGACGTCAGCTGTAACAGCACCATCGCGACACCGTTAAACCACTGCCGACTGACTGGTGCTGCCCATCTGGTTTAGGGAGGCAGCGGGGAGACTCCCGGTCTGAGTCCAGGTCATGTAGGGCTGCAAAATGGTTGGAGAAACAGCGAAAAACCAAAGCAGAGGAAGGTGTGTGGTGGTTGCTACATGGAAATGCCAACCGAGTCAGGGAAAACCCTGTTATCTGGCCTCTGCGGGTAAAACAGCCCCGGCGAGGCTGTGAGGGCGGATCTACACCGAGGGTCTTACCGAGCACCTCCTTCGACGGCGGCAAACCAAGGCCGAGGTTCGGCACGATAGAGTCGTCCTGCGATTGGACCAAAGAGCCCCCGTCCTGCAGGGACCGTACGAGTTCTCTGAGACGTGTCACTTCCTCCTGGATGGTCTCCATTTCCTGCTGCCGCTGTTGCTTGGCAACAGAGGTAGGGTTCATTTTGAGGTGGAGAACTCGTGTTTTCAGCGGATCATAGTCTCCCTAAGACAAGAGGAGAGAGAGGCAGGAATTAGGGATTTGAGGAGTTTTAAATTGTACTTTGGGTTGAAATTTAATTAGTTATATCTACATATTTAGCTGTGGGACTGTTCATGCATGACAATTTGATGTTACTCAATTAGACCAAGCTATAAACCGGTATAACTGCATAAACCATAACCTTTCAATAGAGAGAGAGAGAGACTCCATTCCTTCTTTTGCTTTGTTACATCTAGACAGACATTTAGGCCATTTTATAAGTCCCCAAAACTGCAAAGTGCAGTTGTTTACAGTTGCTGGACTCAATAGAACGGTGGAAACAGGAGTCTTAGAAGATGCATCTTCTCCTCAATCTATAGAAATCCCATCAGTTTACTTGTGTTGTTCTTAGTTTGGAAGAAAAAAACTATCCTAAGACAAAAAGTGCAGAGATTAAATAGAGGGCCCCTGCCCTCACTCCCTGTGGGCTGTTTTCTTCTATTGATCAGGTTAAACTACATTTCAAGTTCTGAAACCTAACTGCCTGCAGATAAAAACTCAGGCGAGCGAGAAGGCTGGCTTTATCCTGCAGAACCAGCAGAAGCTTTCATTCTTCCAATAATTCTACAATGGGAGTATATAGCGCAAATATGCTGCGCATAATGTCATTGTGACCAGAGACGTGTGATTATTTGTGATTTCACAAGCTTCTGGAAGCAGAATGGGAGCCAAAGCGTTCCATTATAAAGTTTGTCTTTAATGGAAATGTCCCGTAGTCGTGGGTTGGGGCACACAAACACCATCATCATTCACATTTGGCCCCTGCAGCTCATGAACGTCAACCTGAGGCACCATTGGGGACAATGAAACCTACTCCAAGAACAACAACAGCAACCTGAACCGTTTATATGACACAAAGTGAGTAAGTAAACAGACATCCAGCCAGAGAATGAGATCATTCTCCTGGGGTCACAGAAGGTCACGGTGGACTGAACCACCACAGCATTTCTCATCGGGCGGCTGGTTTTCTTTTTTAAAAGTCAGGATATTTCACTGACTCTGCAGTTTGCGAGGCTGCCGATAGAAGATTTACAGCTGCACCGTGAGGCTCGGTGATTCATTAAATGGGAAACTTTAGTAATAAGTCTGATTAACAAATCTACCCCTGAAATATGATGAAGACACAGATCGATGCAAAGCACATTATTTCCTTCCATCATGTTGGTTCTCCCTCAGTCTGAGGTCAGAGCAAATGGAGGAGTCTATCTGAATCCACCCACACGCACACAGGCACACACACGCACACAAAGGCTATAATTACTGGCTAAATTAAATTCCATACAGCCTGAAGCTGGGTTCTTTAATACAATACAGGTATAGATTAGATCAAGAGAACAGGGCAGAAAATGGAAATATGTAAACGAAAAATATCTGTCAGAAAAAGAATAAGATGAAAACTGGATGACAGAATGTTTACATGTATATGAAAGACAATTTAAAGGGGAAACGAACAGTCTGTCTGTAAATAATAAGCCTTTGGAAAGTGGCCAGCACATCACATTTATTCAAGCAACGGCTTGTTTGGTTTCTTCTAAAATCTTTATTTATATATGGAGGTTTATTCAGGGATGTATCTGTTTGTGTGTCGGCAAGACAGAATGAAAGGCCCGGCTAATGGAGCCAGACAAAGACCCTGAGCACAGAACCAAAAATAAAATTAAAGTCCTCAGACCACAAACAAGGAACTGTCAAAAATAACCACATTATGGCGGTCCACCATTTTCCATGTCTATATGTTTGGATATTTGGACTGAGCTCAGGATGGGTGTGTGTGTGTGTGTGTGTGTGTGTGTGTGTGTGTGTGTGTGTGTGTGTGTTGGGGGGGGCAGTGTTTTCACTGACTGCACAACAGCACAACATTTATCAGTACCCAACAAAGTGTTGGGAAATGTGACAAACACTAAAAATACACACAACCCATCTTCAATAGAGAAAGAGAGGTGTAATTACTCCATTACTGTTTCACTGCAGGACTGCATTAAGCAGGTGGTGCACTGCCCGTTTATGTAATATAATTGTGTTCCTTGCTACAAAAGAAAATGTCAGATTGCAAATGGATTTTAGCAGCATTTCTACAGTATGTTGGTGAGTGCATGTTTGTGTGTTAGTGCCTTTCTTACAGCCTGGGGCAACAAGATATCTTATTCATAGAACAACAATAACAACACATCTAATACCAGCAAGCAGGGTCTGCTTTGAAAAGCAGGGGACACAAAGAGAGCGGGGACATAAGTCCAGTGTGTTTCTATCAGAACCTAACAAATCCCTCTCATGATCCATATAAACTCCAACTACAGCAACCCTGAGGAACATCTGAGCCCCTGATGGAACAGTTGAAACGTTCATGGCAAAAGCGGGTCATGTTATAAAATAGCAGGTAAAATAGCTTAAATCACAGTTCTATTTGCCAACTCCGCTGCCGTGGTTACGGCGAGCTCATGCTGCAGATTGGTGGCTGACCAGTTCTGCTGTTCTGCTGAGGCTCTAACAGAACCACAGTTGAATCACAGCAGAGGCCACGCTTCAGTGCTTTGCCCCCAATGGCTGAAATTAAGGACAACCTGCAGGATTCAGCCCACATTGTGGGGAGAGCCTCTTAAAGAGACCCCAGAGAGGTCAGGGGTCCTTGGTGGAAGGAACACAGAAACTATTTTAACTTGAAAGGAGCCAATTCAATTCAATCTTTATTTATATGGCACTTTTCATACGCTAGGTAGCACAAAGTGCCTCACAAAGGATAAAAACAGCAAAGAGAACAAGAGAATCAAGAAAAAGGACACACACACACACACACACATGCATACAACACACTTACACACACACCCACACACACAAACAAGCTGAGACAAGCTGAGACATGGCTGGGCACCGAGACCTGAGGCGAAGGAGACGCCACCTTTGGAGGCCCACCAGGCCGAGGGAGGTCACGGTGCGTGACCACAGGTGGTACCGCCACAAAGACCACCCCGACCCGGACAGACCGGAGGCTCCACACCAAAGCACAGAGCCCCCTAACCCCCCAGGCCAGGGTCGACAACGGGACAGCACCCCCAGCGGTAGACCGGAAACATCTCCTAGCCTGGCAGGCCCCCATGAGGAAACACCATGAGGAAACACTGGAGCTAAAAACTGAAGGACTAAAACAGTAAATGGGATAAAAGGTATAAAAGCTAAAAACTGAGAAACTAAAAACTGAAGGAGTAAAACAGTACTAAGACTAAAACAGACTAAAACAGTAAATGGGATAAAAGGTGTAAAGACTAAAAACTGAGAATAAGAACTGAGGGAGTAAAACAGTAAAAGTATCAAGTAAAATAAGGATAAGACATAAAAAAGCATGAGAACATAAAAGAAATTAAAAACAATCAGAAAATCAATTAAAGGCCTGATTAAAAAGGTGTGTCTTGAGCCTCTTTTTAAAAATCTCAACAGTCTCTGCGGCCCTGAGGTTCTCCGGCAGGCTGTTCCACAGTCGGGGACCAGAATAACAGAAGGCCGCTTCCCCGTGCGTTTTAGAGCTTACATGTGGGATGGTTAAAAGGCCGGTGCCAGAGGACCTCAATGAGCAAAACCACAGTGAGACCAGTAACACTGGAGGGCTGACTGGTTTAGCCCGTCTGTACGACCCACTCCAAAGCACGCTTTCCAGGCCTATTTTGGCAAAAGTCTCGGTTAATGGGGGGCATCGTGGTTTACTTGGAGGGGAGTTATGTTTTGATGTAGCTTCAGAGCACAATCCAATACAGCATTAACTGAGCGCAGGACAACTTTCTCAGGACAACACTCTCACACCAGCGAGACTGAATCATACACAACAATGTGATGAAGTGTATAACTTCTACAGTAACAACCTTGAGAAGTGTGCCTCTCAGGTGCTAAAAGGATGAGTTATTTGAAGGATAAAAGATGTCTGCTGGGCTTGGTTTGTTTGCTGAACCAAAAAAAATTGGAAGTTTCCTTCCTACCTCAGAAACACAGTAAATCCAGACTTTTATAAAAGAGACGAATGGTCCCCCAGGGCCACTGAACACCTCCGAAGAGTGAGTGTCCATTACATTTCTTTAGAGCGGAGGATGAAGAGCCCATATAATGAAAACCATAAACACGAGTGCTGAAAAATTGGTAGAATCGGCAAAAGCTGCAGAAGAGCTGCGCCACCGCGATCCCTCCATTGCGAGAGGCAGAAAACCGACCTATTATTTTCCATTCTCCACACAGGCACCCAAACTTGCCCGATAAACCCACGATACCCAACAAACGAGACATTACATACATTTCCACCCATTTTCCATGAAAATGGTTTCACGTGCTCAGTAGCGGATTCACCCTTATTAAAAATAAGAGACTTTGAGGCAGTCGGCTCTGCGCTCCGTCTGATGTGGGGCTCCTGGTGTGCAACAGACCATTGAGGTGTTAACTCCTGAGAGCTGATCCAGCTGACTGTACAACCTTGAATCCTGCGCCCATATAGACCCCTTCTATGCACTCTCGCTTGGCAATTTCCCTAAAAGCGTTTGTCATGCTTGAGGACACACAAATTTCTTTCAGCCCTCTGGTAAGTGAAGCCAACACGCTTGCCCACACACGTTTCATTAAAGACCCCGAGTAGGCTCAGTTTTTCACAGTGCAGGTCAGGGGAGTAATAGAACCTGAAACTAAAGAAGCTTTCTGAAGAGAAGGCGAAACGTCTTCAAGAAAACCCTAACAAGTCCTGTCAAGCAGAGATCTTATTTGGATAATCTGAAACACACACGGATATTTGTTCTACTACCTTTGTGCGCTCCGAACCCCCTTAACCACAACTAAACATCTAACCCTCACCTAAACCAAGGGTCTATTCTCCCAGCAGGTCTAAGACTGTGCCGTCCACCCAGTAAAGGACGACCAAATCAAGACGGTTTTAACTTTTTCACTTAGCAGCGCTGAAATCACACATGGGCCCAATTGTGTTAGGAAAGAGCCTGGAACGAGTTTCTGAGAATGTTTCTGCGAGGAGACATGCTAAGGCTGCCAGTGGGGCTGCTAAAGTGGTTCCTTTGCGCCACAGAACTGAATCCATCAAGGAAAACAGCTGGAGAAAACATCTTCTGCCTACCTGAAGGTTGTGTCTCTCGAGCCTCATTTCCAGATTGTTGTTCTGTTCCTCCAAACGCTGACGGTCTGCCTCCAAATCTTCAATTTTCTGTCTGCAACACACACAGGTCCATGCACACACGCATACACACACACACACTCTTCCTTATTTAACAATATCAAACACGCAGATGTACACAGCTGGGTGAATAGGTTAATCCCAAAGACACCCACAGCCATTTGGTATGGAGGAGCTAATCCTGTTCGCTCTCTTTGTGCATGAATCTTTTATATTGCTGGCTTTAAATTGGTGGTTGCGTCAGGTTGTGTGTGCGTCTGCGTTTACCTGAGAATGCTGAGCTCTTCTTTGGTTGCTGAACAACTGCTGTCAGCATTAGCAGCGTGCTGCTTCTTTACAGATTCCAGCTCCAGCTCTACCTGGGCCACAGGAGAAAAGGGGGACATTTGGACATGTGCCGTTTAGAGACCTTTAAGATGGAGATAACGCCAAAGAACATCTTTTTTCCAGTCACTGTCGGCTCCTGACAGACGTTCAGCCTAATCTTGTAAATTTAGCTCCTGCTCGACTTCCCTCACCGTCTGCAATCGTCTCTCATTTCCATTTTTACTCTTTTTTTCCTGGCAGCATCTTTCTGTTTTCTCCACTCATCCGCGCTCTCAGACCTCCCCACATGGATGAGTAATTACAATTATCCTAGGCAGGTGGGTTTCACACATCACATGCTGTGTTGAGATTAGTCAACTCTCCTTCTTTTTGCTGATTTTATACATTTTGCAAACAACTTGTGGTAATTTTATTCATAATTCATTTAAGAAAAATATCTAACCCAACAGCACAGTTTCTATTAAATAAAAGCACACCCAACTGCTGACATTTGAAAAATCCTTACTGTTTGCAGCTGCAGCTTCAGAGTCCCCATCTCTTTGTGTGTTTTGTTCAGCTCAGCCTAAATAAGGAAAGGAAATAACAAATGGGATGAAAAGTTACAGATGCCGCCAAAAAAAATGATTTTCTGTCCTGACCCAGCTGATATACAGTATCGACAGACACAGAGCATCTAGAGCATGGAGGAGAGGGAGGCCATATTTTATCAAGAGTGCAGTTCATTCACTCCGCTCGCTCCGGGGTTGCTCAGAGTAGCCTTCTGCTGTGAGTGCAGTTTCATCAGTTGCGGGAGCAGATAGCTGTCACTTCCACCACTGAGCCAGAGCGCCGGGCACGCTGACAAATAGAAGCCGAACGGCTCATATTTACTCTGTCCTCACCTATGAGAAATGTGCCTCAACACCGAAAGGACCAACAGTCCTGTAGGGGGGTTAAAGCAAGGTGAGGAGCGTTTGAGTGTGGATCACGCACCTCCAGCTCTACGTTGTGGTTCTGCGTCCTCTGGAGCACATCCTCTGCCTCCTTGAGCCGTTTGCTGAGCTGAGGAGAGTACTCAGTAGAGCCCAGCTCGCTGTCGTAGGATTCAAGTATGGCGCGCATTCCATCACGCTCCTGCAACAAACACGCAAGGATTTGAAGCAGGGACCCTTAACAACATTAACAGCTCACGATGGGAGAAACCATAAACAGCGCTGTTCAAAGCTCTTAAGTGCGGCTGGATTGTCTTTTTGCAGGACTGCGATTCTCCAACGCGACAGCAAAGTCTTCTCGAATGAGAAACATAGTAGGAAGTAGATGCACTTCATACATCCACAGAGTGACAAGAGGAGCTCCGGGTTGTGCTTATTTGCATTTCTCCTCGTCTGTTAAATCAAAGGCAAATATCTTTCTGGGTGAAGGATGAAAAACCATCAAATTTGTATCAGAGCGACATGACAGAGACGTGCCTTTTCTGTACAAGCCGTGTAAACGTGCTCCGAGGCAACACGTTCTCCCTCCTGACAGATGAACAGGCTGAGGTGCCGGAAACACACGGCCACGGAAGAAAATGGAACAGCAGAGATGAATATCATTACAAGATGAAGGCAGCTCGGTGGGTTTCATCACAGTGACCATTGGTGTGTGTGGGGGAGCCAGAGAAGGTGCGGGGGTGGGGACGGGAGCATCATGTGGTGGTGGTGGTGGTGTTCTGCCAGAGGAAGGACTGGTGCACCTCAGAAAACAGATGGCATCAAGAGGAAGGAACATGATGTGGAAATACTGAGGCAACATTTCAGGACTTCAGCCAGGAAGCTGAAGGTTGGCCATAAAAGCATCTGAGGACAACAAAAATTAAAAGAGCCCGACCTCAACAGAACACACGTTGACAGATACAAAGGTCTACGGACAGATGTTTAATGATCCATATTTAATGCCTGTGGATGGGCCTACCATACTCAGGCTTCTCTGCATTATAATACCCAGAACGTTGTATTTTGAGAGGATCAAACCTTCTCCGAAACATCACAAACAGCCTGATTAAGACCCCTCTTGAATTCGGCCGCTGAATATTCAGCAACCTCTTAAAAAAACAACCCACTTCATTCAGAACAGACTGACAGAAGAGAGATTAAAGTGCTCTCAAACGGTCTGGGACGCAGGAAAACAGAATATTTATGATTTATCTAAAAGCAGAATGTATGAAAGAATTCCTGGTTAAATATATTTGTTCTGACATGGTTGTATCATTCCTTGTGGACAGGAATTGAATGGAGACAGGAGGAAGATCTACATGGAGACAGAATGAACAGAATACTGTATTAAAAGGAACAATCGCAGTCAGAGGTCAGCGTGTCTCCGGCAGCGGCCGAGTCGCTGCATCGGGCCCTTTGGCTGGTTATTCTCGGAACCAATGAACTCACTAAATCTAAATCAGAAATCTGACTGCATTTCTTTGATAAAAGCTCCAATTTTAAAATAAACAGCGAGGGGGCAGACTGATAAAAGTCTCATTACGCTTTTTATCATCCATTTTTTTCTGAAATTGCTTTTATGTCAACTGTTTTATCTATTGGGTACAGATGTGACTGCCTCTAATGGGTCAAAGACTCGGGCCTACAAAATACGGGAGATTAAAAAAGTACACATTGAAAAAATTGAACAGGTCAACGGTTGCATAATGGAAGAGTTGCCCCGTAGCACAGGACTGAGGATAAAATCCGTTTTCCTCTCCAACTCCTTAATAAGTGCTGTCAAGGTGCAGCTGAGCACGGTGCTTAATCATCATTGATTTACCTGCCAGTGTGTGGCTGCAGTCGCTCACAGACGGAGGGCCAGGAGCCGGGCATTTGCACGTCTCAGACCTCGAACGCAGAACTGATCGACGCGAAATGAACCGACAGCGATTCTGATCGATTCATTAGCGCCTCTCGAGCCCCGATTACAGCAAAGACTGGCTGTTGGATCCTTCTGTGAATGTGTTTTAAAATCCTAACCGATTTCATTGGGCCAAAACAAACCCTAAAAGAATAAGAGCTTGTGACTGAAATTAGTCACGCCAGACTGGGTCCTCAGTGAAGTGTAAGCTGTTAAAAGTGGTTCTTATCTTCATGTTTGTAGCCAGCTTAGTTACAGTGGTGGTAGAATGTATGTGTGTGTGTGTGTGTGTGTGTGTGTGTGTTCATGTAAGATTTGTGTACGAAAAGGCTGAGCATGATGACCCAGGGAGTTAAACACACAGAAAAATCAATATCAAAGGGAGGTCTAGCCTGAACTGCTGAGCAGAAGGGAAGACCGGCGGGAAGACCGGCGGGCAGACCGGGAGGGGGGTGGGGGTCACATGACATTTGTTTACCGATCACAGGTACGGACAGGTAGGGGGAGCAGATTAGAAAATCTGTGCTGGCTTTGCGATTTAAGTCTCGTCACAGTGAATATCAGTGAGCACTCTTCCGTGAGCATTTGTATTTAACGGCAGCACCACGGGGGAGGGCGCTATCTAAACGAGTCCCTCATCTGTGGGCCGTGTGGAGGTCGTTCGTGTGTGATCTATGGATTAATCAGAAATCATCATCCCGTTTCTCCTTGGGACAGTGGCTAAACCCACTTTATGTGACCAGAGACGGCGAGCGACGATTGTCGGGTCACCTTGTTTAACAGCATCAACCTCTTCTGAAGTCGGCGAACGAGCGTGTCCTGCAGCTCCCTCTTCTTCTTCTCCTCCAGAGTCTTCCCGCGCTGCTCAGAGAGCTCTGCGCAAACATCAGAATGTGATCGTTCGGCACTCCTCACACTGGAGAAGAGAAAAAAGAAGTGTGTGGGTCAAGAGTGACACTAAATTTGCTCTATATCTGATCCAAAGGACAGGGTGATAATAGCTCCGTTTACCCTTCCCACTAGCTCAAATACCCCCTAATACTTCATAACAGGCCCCAGTGTGCTGAAAGACATTTGCCAGCTAATAATGTGGTTTGCTGATGTACTCAGCTGCTGCACAAACACACAGGGGCATCGCCGCTGCCACCACCATCACCTCTGCCTCGAAAGGACAAGTTTAATTAACAACAGATTCCCACTCTCTCAATCTCTGTCTCTTAGACGTAGACATGCAAAACACACACCAACGGTTACTATCGGGAGCACAATTAGAAGCTGGACCGGTTTAATTAACTTTGTGACAATTAATGCCTTCTCGGAGATACGCTCTAAAAGATAAAGGAGAGAGGGGGAAGAACACGGCAGGAAGAATGAAAGGAAATAGTCTGCAGGCTAGGAGACGGATGATGTGTCGGTGTGTGTGACTGAGATGGTTACCGGCTGTTGAGTGTGTAGTTCTGCTCTTTGAGAGCAAATTCTCTCTGCTGGATCTGAATCACCTCCCTGGACAGATCCTCCGGCTTCCTACAGACAGACACACAGAGAACAGTTAGCATCCGGGCTCGTACGCTCAAACACACTCGCTGCAGCGCACAATGAAAAATCAATACACCCGAGAGAGCAAAGAGGACAGAACGGATCAAAACGGCGGCTTTTACATATTCTTTTGTTGTTTTGGCAGAGGGGGGCTGTGAAGTGAATCCACATTAGCGGCAGAGGCAGAGATGCTGGGAGGATACTGGGTTAAACACTGGTCAGGCTTGTGCAAAACAAACTCTCTCTGCAGGAGAGATTGAGAGATTACAGAGCACACAAAGGCCCACCTTGTAGAGGGCGGCGCCAGTGGATAAGGTCACATGGTAGGACGGAGCTGAAGCTCTGCTCTAAAAATCGGAGCTTGAAAAATCACACTTCTGTCACAGTGGCGACCACAGGAGGGGCAGAACACAGGTTCCCGCTCCTCTCAGTCCATCTCAGCACACACTTGCATGTTTAACAAACATCCAACGGAGACCTGGAAACCAGGTCAAGCACCGGGAAAACGTGATGAATCAAAATGTTGACGTGTGAACGGGGTGAAGGTTGAGTGGCAGATTTTAACGCGCTTCCACTTTCGCCAGACGGAGCCCGAAGTATTCAAATAATCTCATGACTAAATTATGAGCCCATGAATCATTAACTAAATCATTTTTGTACCCAAAGTAGGTATTTCTGCACCGCTAGGAGCGTATAGGGATTAGGCTTCTGCTAAGCTTATTTGAAAGTCTCTTTTTCTGTGTTTGGCTGTTTTTTGGGGGGTTATTTAGGGGTAAATGAGACATATCTGTTGACTCTGCTTTGCCATTATTGAGAAAGATATTGTAAACTACCAGGGGAAGAGTTAAATAACCTGGACAACAATTTCTGTAATTTAGGCCAAACTTTCACCCCTGTTTGTCCATTAAATGCAAAAAAGAGCGTGTTTCTATTAAGTATTGTCAATGTTATCAGTCTATAACAGAAGGAACTAAAATCAACACCAGCAATCAGCCAAACTGGCAGATTCCAGGTTCACCACCAGGGAGCTAGACTGATGGTCACCGGCTGTTGTTTTGGTTATTTTGAACACCACAGTCGTCTGATAAGAGCCTAAATCCTGGGTTGTGAGTGATGGACCCAACCTCAGTGCCAGTGTTCATTAACAACCCTTCCTCAGGATGTTGTTCCCCGTCGGTAATATGAACGCATAATGTCTGTCGGCAGTCAACGGAAGCCAAGCGTGGCGCCGGTTATCAACAAGCTGCAGCGAGGGGGGGAATATTAACAAAAATATGTTAGTGTGCAACAGCAGGAAACAATCCTGATGAGACATTTACCATTTAATAACAGAAGATGCCTCAAAATGGGCTGCTATCAGAAAATTTGTTGTGTTGGCGATAATATTAGCGACAATTTTCTGTTCAAGCTTGCCAATTATGCCGTCCAAAATTAGTATATGGAAAAAAAGAGAGAGAATTGCACGCCGTGAGAAACACCGTAAAGAAACTAATCAAATAATTACCTACATGGCCGTCACTAATGCGCCAGGATGAATCAATAGCAATTTTCCCTCAACATTGTTGAGTGAAATTAGAGTGGGAAATGTGCTGAATGGAATTCTCCCACCTGCCGTTTGCATCCATATCACTTGACTGTGTCAAGAAAACTACATCCTGAAAATTAGCGCCAACACAAAGGTGCCTTTAACCTTTCTGTCGGATCGCTATCGGTATACAGCTTAATGGCCCGACATTCAGAAGCCATATATTCATGTGTTTCCCCCAGCAACGACGACATGATGTCACATCTTAAAGATTTGATCTCTAACGTATTCAGGATTAGAGCTTAGGCTGATGTAAAATTGGACGATGAGCAGCCTGAATGTTCCTGTGTCCCATCAGCCCTTATGAGCAGAGTTCTAGCGTCTTGCTTGGTGACAACCTTTTATCAATAATTGTTAAAGTATATTATATTTTGTTTCTTTTTCATGCCCTCTAAGAAGTTGCAACACAACAAACACACACACACACACATATATACACATACACAAAACAGGTCAGCAAATCAGTTACTGGTTGGATGTGCTCATTTAACTTAGTTTCCATCAGAGGCAGAGTTAATCACAGAGAAAATTGTGTGTGTCAGAGTGTGTGTGTGTGTGTGTCAGAGAGAGGGTGAGAAAGAGTGAGAGAGAAAGAGAGAGAGGACAATAATGCAGTTTGTTTAGAGTAGAGATCTGCTCCACTGCTCACCGGGAAACGTGCAATCATTCTCTCATTATATTTTGACTGGAAGCGCTGAGACACATTCAGCGCGCGTGTTCTCACGCACGCACAAAACCCACCCCTCTGTATACTGAATGTGTCGTCCAAAGGGCTGAGGCCCATGATGTAAAATGACCAGAGCTCCCCCTAGCGGCGCTGATGAAGTATGGAGGTCATTCCTGTCTATCTGATGAAGGATGGAGCTTCAGGTGATCATCTCACCTGATGTTGAGTCCGGTAGACTGGCCCAAATTTTCCCAGGCTTGGAGCTTCTCTGCCATCCTCTGAAAATTAAAAGAGTAAAATGCTGTTTTTTGGGCAGGTACATCACTATTATTTTAATGATTGGTGATTTTACATTCTTCTCCAGCTCCATATTGACCAGGTCTTCCTTCATTTTTTCCATCCTCTCCAGCTTCTTCCTCAGCCCTTCCACCTCCTCCTTCAACAGGCTGCAGTTCTCTCTGCTCTCTCTGTACATAAGATAAGACCATTAAATCATATTTCATATTCTTGGCATGGCACACACACCATCTGTATGCTCATTTAAAAGAGATTTTTGTAGTCCAGTCTAAACATGAGAATATTTTTGACCTGAGAAAACTGTTATCCCCTCTAAGGTTTTTCAGCTCCTTTTCCATCCCGGGAACTCTTGCCAACTCCGATTTCACGGTCTTCATGATGGCGACATCTTGTTCCTGCAGGGCCAGACGCCTCTCCAGCTCCTGCCATGAAAGCAGAAATCAGCCGGAAATAAACCAGAAACAGCTGCAGAGAGTTCACATGTAGTGCAACTTGCAGCACTCTGATTCCTAAGAGGTTTTTGGCTGAATCCACACAGGTCCATGGGAATGGGTCGGAGAAGTACTGGTCATTTATCATGATTGTTTAAGTGCATGTTTTCAAACAGTAGCTTTTTAAGTTAGGCCAGTTACCGGTAACTGCCGCAAGGATGAGTGACCTTTGACCCTTTGGGTCTCCGTTATTGCCCATTAATCATTCACAGAAAGGGTCAGGAGGTAATCATAACCTTTGACCTCCAAAAAGAAATGCCACGATTAAAACTGCAAATAAAGTTCAGAGAACTCTAAATTTAAACATTTCTTCCTTTGTGTACACACCTTAATCTTTATGACGTGGTCTGAGCAGGTGGACTGGGTGGCCTGGAGGCTTTGATACAGCTGAGAAACATCTTGATATTTCCTGAAACAGAAAGGGCAGATTGGAGACGTCACTCAGCTGTGTTTTAGTGCGGTCGGTCTAAATCCAAGAGCATTAAAGCAGTGGCGGCGGCAGCAGTAGGCCGTGTCTGTACCGGCGCTGTAAATCTAGCTGCTCCTGCAGTTCCTGGTTTTCCAGAGTCTGAGCACAAATTGTACAGTCCTGATTCTGAATTTTCTGCTTCAGTTCTCTGACCTCATCCTTCAAAGTGCTGACAGTCTGGGAACAGGAAACAGAGGGCAGAGTAAGAAGGGAGACGTGAGGCGGAGGGACAAATGCCGCTGTGTGCGTTCACCTGGTTAGCGGAGCTCAGTCTCCCATCACGGTCCTCCAGTTTCTTGTTCAGGGCCTCCAGGTTCTTCCAGAGAGCACGGTTTGCATCTCCTTTCTCCGTCAGGTTCCTCTCCATCTCAGATTCCCTCTCCTTCAACTTTTTGATCTGAGTCAGTAGTTCCTGGTTACGGTCAACTTCGTGCTGTAACGTGATGACAAGAAAGTTTTTTTTCTAGTTTTGTCATGGATCAGCAACAAACCTGAGGAAGCATCCAATCTCCTAAATTAATCATGGAAGGTCAGTGCTGGACACAGGTTCTGAAATCTGTTTCACAGTATTCAAGTATTCCAGTGATCTTGGCCTGCTTTCGCCTCCATTTCATCTGGAGAATTTAACCTTACATTATGGAAACACCAGCTGAAGAAGCATTTAGTCACGTGTGTGCTTGTATGTGACAATGACAATATGCCAAAACCAGGCGTGCTTGTGTACCTCCAGGGCCCGAGTCCGGTCTGAAGCAGTCTTCTCCAGTTCGAACCGTGCTCGTTTGTGACTCAGCTCCATTTGCTTCTTCTCCTGGTCCAATTGCAGGTACCGATTGGTAGAGTTAAGTCTATCTGCAGCCTCCAACAACTACGGGTTTGAAATAATAATGAGGATGCAGATAGACCATCAAGCACTATATGCACAATAGCACCGTTCCAGACCACTGATGGTGCAGGCTCACGCATACCTCCATGCTACGCTTGTATTGTCCCTGCAAGGTTCCACTCCCAGGTCGCTCTGTCAGCCGCTGCTGAGGTTCGGTTCGGCTGATGAAAGAATTGAAGGACTTCAGGGTCGTTAACACAGTGGTGTCGTCTTCTAAGTCCATTTTCTGGTTGATTGTGCACCTGATGAAACAATAGTTCCCAAAATAAGTTAGACAGACGACGTGTCGGCTAAAAACATAATAAAAAGTGTTTCGGCAGCTGATGTGCAGTCATGCATCTCTTTATGTCAATACATTCAAGTGGAGCACGAGAAGCTGTTGCACTTATGCGAGATAAAAGCTAATGTTTTGCTTTCTTAAATAACTGTTTAGAGCTAGTAAAGAAGCGCAACTTAGTAAGATTCGTTGAAGACCATTGAAACGCTTGTCCTCACCTCAGATGAGCAAGCTCGTTAGTAAAGAGTTGTAGTTTTGGGGTAGATAAGTTTACTGCTATGCTAGCGTGTTAGCCACATTGACCAACAGATCTGCACCCGGAACCCGATCTGCTCCTCATCACCTCTGCGCATGCGCTAACTTCTACGCATGCGCCAATATTTTCAGACGCTATTCTTTTTCCAAAAAACTAAGCCAACAAAAAATATTGAAAAAGACATTAAATATTTGCAAAAAAAACCAGAGAATTTTCATAAACAACTAATAATTATACATTTTCAATGAAATTAAAGAAATAAAATTGAAAAAATAAGTTGAAGAAAATAAATATTATTAGATCAAATTTAGAGATAAATCTTTTTTTTATAAAAGATAATGTAACTGAATAAATAGAGGCACGATTCCATTTTCATTAAAACATTAAAAGGTACAGAGTGTAGTTTTGAAAGCTTTTTATTGTAAATTGATTTAAACACCAAAATGACTTTTTTGAGTTTTGCAAGACCAAAAGAAACGTTGTATAGTTTCAAGGCCACAAAAGCTTCTCACATTTTCTTCTTATTATTGAGAAATGCTGCATAAAGCAGTTCTTTATTGAAGAGGTGGCTTTATAAAGCCATTAAATGCAATATATATAGTAACAAACAGAACAAACTATTTTAGAAAGAATGTAAATTACAGAAAGGGGAAAACAAGACGTAACAAGACATAAAACCATACACGTTGGAGTCTAACAGCACCGCCTACTGGTCGAAAGAGAACTGCAGTTGAAAAGGCACGAAGAAGTCAGGACGCAGAGCTGAGGTCAAACAGCAAGTATGATTAAAAACCATCGTAAAGCAAGCTCCTATATTATGATACCTTGTAACCATAGTTTATAATCTGTCGCCTCACTCAACAGTATTTTCACCCCTCGGAAACAAAGCGAGCAATACACGCTGGGCTGGCAAACAAACTGTAGCGACAATGTGGATTTTCAATCATTTTCTATATTTTAGAGACTCAAAAAAGGAATAACGGAATATATTGGCTGCATAAACATAAATACGAAAATTTCCCAATACAATAAAAACAGCGCTATTACATTATTTTTGAAGAGAAGCTCAAAACATTTCACTATTGTTGGGGTTTAGGGTTCCGGGTCGTGTGTTGCTTGCTTTTTCCTGCAGGGGGCGATGAGGAGCCGGTAATTTGTTACAGCAGGCGCTGCAGGTGGACGCACCTGTCGGCACGCTCCATCAGCCACGTATTTAAGGACGGAGCGCCTGTCTGCCGGCGTCGTTATCATGGTAGAGCTGATTCCTGTTGCTTCGTTGTTGTTGTTGTTGTTGTTTGGAACTCGTTATAACACTTTTCCCTGCTTGTTCGAGGTCTCCACGTCGCCCTGCTGGAGTGAAGAACGCGTCGGACCTGACTCCCGTGTTGGCTCCGCGCTGGAGCTCTACTCTCGAGTTGATCTTTTAATAAAGATCTTTGGACATTTTCCCACTGCGTTTTGCCCGCTTTCGGGTCCAGGAGAAAAACGAGACCTAACAACTTTAACAATCGTAATTTGCAGGAAATTTGGCAAATCTTTTATAAATGCCACGCACAAAAAGGACATTTATAAAATATATAGAGAATAGCTGGATATGTCTCATTTCCACAAATTCGTTAGATAGAAATTGTTGCAACAGTTTGAGATATACGTGTTTATTTGCTCTTAAACATTTAAAGTCCTCTGCCAACTTGTGGCTTTTGCTATAAAAGCATTTCCTGATTATTTTTGTAATTGTAACTCACGTGGAATCCAATTTAAATAAGTACTCTAAAACTGCGTCTTAACAATGCTTTGTCGTCCATCGTTTTGGCTGTTTAATGTAGTTCCCACTGTCACCGGCAGGTGGAAGCAACGCTGTATTTATCAGACTACACAATTCGAGAAATTCATTTAGTTCATTTATCTTCATTCATGTAGTGCATACAATTAGAGTGAACTTGTAATCCCTTGATAAATATATCTTTGTCTTTGATGTGTTGCTCGATCATCACCTTTGTCCGTTAAAGTGTATTTGATCTCAATGAAAAATTTTAATTGTTTTACTGAGCTCAAAGACACTTTGACGGACAAAAGTTGTGATCAAGCAACAGATCAAAGATTCAAAAAAACATTGAAAATACAAGACAACAGTAGCATTGGCTCGACTGTTACCACCAATAAAACACCACAGCAACTGACTTTTACTTTTAACTGTCAATAGATACCTTTTTAAATGAAAAAAATTAAGAGCAACGCACGAACCTCCATCCTTAACTCCAACAATCGCGCTCGCACAAAAAGCCATCGCAAGGTTCATTTTGACACCTCCAAGAATGAGGTTCGCTTTTACGCTGTCGGTGACGCCAGTTTCCTTTTTCTTGGGCCTGAAGATCTGAGCAGCACTGGGCCCAGCAGCTGCAAGAGAGTAAGTCATAGAAGGGCCAAAAATCACCGGAACTAGGGTCTCGGGAGTGACCCGGCCAGTGATTGGCCCACCCGAGATGACTGGGAAGACCGAGACAAGACAAACATCAGAATGTCATTTTCCAGTTTGGTGACATCAACATTGTGCCAAGTTGAAGGTAATACAGAAAACCACATACTCGAGTAAACATACTTGAGTAAATGTACTTGAGGGTTGCTGCTTTCAGGCCCTGAACGTTCTGCAGAGCGTTGTGGAGCAGCTGCAGCACCTAAAGAGTGAGTCTCTTTCATAGGCCTGTAGGTGGCGCCAAAGGTCACACGACCGCAGGAAACATAGAGGAAACAATGCAGTTGGTACAATTAGGACTTCAGAAAAGTTTTGACACTTTATCATCGCATCCATTACATCTTCAGGAATTCACTCTATTGCGTGTATTTATTTAGTAGCTTTCCAGTATGAATTATTAACAATGATGCCACTGTGGTGGCGCTTCTCTCATGTATCAGAACTATTGGTTTTGTCTCTGCAGATGTGCTGCGGTTGTTATTTGACGTTCTGTTTAATAAAGGCGTCTTTAGGAAGGAGGTGTTTCTTTAATGGGCATTGGCAGCCAAGGAAAAGGGAAAATATCTGGCCTTAACCCCTGAGCGGTTTCTTCATGTGACTGAGCAAGACTGAAGATGCAGGCTACGCCTAAAGATTATTCACCCTGTTGATTTTCACTACAACAGCACTTTTTCCTGTGTTACTTGGCATTTTCTTAACAACAAAAGGTCAAGATTAACTGTCCCGCTGCCCAGAAATTCAGGGAGATTTAGGGCAGCAGAATCACGGACAAGCACACTCAAGGACAGCTTTTACAACAAGGCAACAGCCTGAATAATCTCTGAAGATTAAAATGTAGTCTGTCAGTGGGTCATGGGCACTACAGAAGGCACAAGAACCGGTCTCTACACCTGTCTTCTCGCATTCTTTACTCATTTCACCCATTTTTATTTACTCCTCTTTTAAGTAGAAATAATCTGGAAGTGAAGGAACTATCAGGCAGATTCCAGTTTGTTAACGATCCTTTTCATGGTTCAATGTTTCTATTATAATCTTTTATAGATATATAGCAGTGTTATCGTGCACACAAATGTCCTTGTATGCAGATGATACCTATGAAGTTGTTGCCTATTGAGTCAGATGAAAACATCTGGTAGCCTTAGCCATGGAAAAGCATTTCCTGAAGGCAGGCCTGAGTGGCCTCACTTTTATATTTCTAATCTCAGACACAACTGACGCCTGTAACCGGCCCTAAACCCATTAAAGAGCCTCAGTTTAATATCGCTGCAAACCAGTCCTTCCATTTATTTATGAGGCTGCTTAATTGTTCGTCCCAACAGCTGTGACCTCCAGTTGTAGCTGCCTCTCAGTGGCTGTCTCCAGAAGCCTCCTGTCTTGGTGGGCCCTCAGTGGCCAGGTTGCACCTGAGGCAGCCCTGCTCCAGAGGCAGCTTTGCCTGAGGGGACCCGAACCTCCTCTTCAAAGGGTGAGGATGCTGGGGAACTCCCCATGATGCACCTATACCTCACTCACCTATATCATCCCTCCTCATCTCCTTGTCCTCTGTCCTTCCTTCCTTTTCAATCTCTTTGCCCAACCTGCACATGCCCCCCCCTGCTGGGGTCTCACTTTGAAGGGGTTCAGAAGCTTAAGTTCTGGATTCGAGACAAGAGACAATGAAACAGAATCAATTATTGGTGGTGGTGGTGGGGATGGGGGTGTAATTTGAATGCTGACAGTTAAAAGGTGCCAGGAACATTTACCCATACACTTTAACAAGAGTGGAGATTAAAACAAGCCGTAACAGCTAAATTATCTTGCAATTTCCTGGTGGGAGCAGCTAAAAAGCTTCAAATGTGCACCAACTCAGCGATATTTGCAAAGAGAAGGAATCAAATTAAAGCCAAAGGGGGTCTGGGCAAAGCACTTTTGAGAAAATGCTGGATGGGAGATGATGGGAGGGTGTGAATTTGTCTGAAAAGGTCGCAGTGCAGACGTGTGCTCTTTAGTGACACTGGAACTCCCTCTCTTTGTGTCCTTGTCTCTTTCATTCTCATCCATTAACCCCCATGAGAGTGCTGCCTGACTTGGTCTCACACCCCCCCCCACCACCCCCCATCCTCTTCTCCTGGACCCACACATCTCCCTTGCTTGCTAACTATTAATACTCTGTTCCTTATACTGTCTTTCTTCATCTGACTCACTGTCACTCTCTCTCTCCCTCTGCCCCTCTGTCTCTCGACCCTCTCTCTCCTCCTCACCCCACTCCTCGAGGTTGCTCTTATCAGTGAGATCTCTTGATAAATGACGTAAATGCATTTAAAAAAAAGTGCATGTGCATCTCTCTCACACACACACACACACACACACACCCGCCCACACACACTCTGAAGTAAATCAGCAGAAGTGCCTGCAGATGTGCCCTTCATTGCCATCTGTTGTGACAAATGTGAAAGCTCAATGAAAAGGCTGCTAACTTGGACTCACTTTTCCCTGCCCACATGCACGTAGATGTAAACTGTCTGTCTTTAACAGCAGTTGTGGAGCTTTGCAAGACGTGACCGTTATCAGTGTGTTGTGGGTGGGAGTGTTAATTTTAATATGTTAAAGGGTAAAAAGGTTTTTTTGTTCTCGGCTCTTGTATTAGGTCAACTGTTGAGTCAGGGCTCGTTGTCGAATTACACTCGAATGCACCTTTCAAAGAAAAAACAATGATCAAGAAAACGCAGAAATGAAACCAGACAAATTGTGTTTTTCCCCTCAGGCAGAGAAAGAGGTCACTTCAAGGTCACATGACTCAATGTTTTTTTGGTCTTAAATGAATATTGCAAGTGTAAATCTGTGAACACACCACAGATGGAAAATGAACAATTAGGAGGAGAAAAAGAATACTATACAGAAGGGGAGCAGAAGGTGGGGGCAATAAAATCGCCATTAGTCTCCATAAAACAGGAAAAACACAATAGAATCAAAAAAAAGGATGGAGATCTAAGATAAGAGAGGGCGGAGGAGCAATGTTAGGGATCAAAGAACCAAAGGTTGAGGACAGAAATCGATAAAATGGTGATCTCAAACTCTACTAATGAAGGAGGACAGAGTCGATAGATGATTAGGGTTCCTTGTGCTCTGCAGCCCCAGGGAGCACTTTAACAATATTAGCCTGTGGGTGACGTGCACGCTCATGTATGCCTGCATACACACAAAAACACACATGCTGACTCCCACGGATGCACCAAGGATCAAAATACTGGGCGAAATTCTTCTCCCGTAACCTCCTTCATGCTGCACACCAACCCACGGCTGATGTCTCATTTCAGGGCCTAAATATGCATAAGCTCTCCGTCATGGAGAGTAAAGACATTATTCAGTTTGAGCGGCTCTGCCGTCACTTACCTGCTCGCTCATTCATTAATCTCAACAGCATTTCACTGCTGCATTATAAAAGGGCGGATTATGCATGTGCATTCACGCGTGCGGCGGCGGGGGATTGTTGAAGTGCCCTTCTGCAATGTGACCAACCTCGCGGAAGGATTTTATAGTCAAAGGAGGCTTGAGTGACACAAGTATGGTGTGGTCAAATAGACATACTCAGACATGTTGCTCCAGGTGGGAGGGGGACCTCCAGCAGGCCGATTAGGGCCGGGATGGTTCCGCGTGGCCTCATAAGCGTGGTAAATCACCTCTGCTGATCCTGCACTTCCACTTATGTTGGATTTCCTGTGCTGAGATTGAATGTCAATATCCACAGAGTCAATAATATATGATATCATCATCAATAACCTTGGGGGAAATGATATTCTTTAAGGTTAGCCACTGTTCAAAGCGCACCCAGCTTCCCCCCACTCACTCACCCGCTCTCACCCTCAGCCATCAGAGGGTGCCTGTGCTTATTCAGCAGGAAAATAATGAAAGCGGATACTTTGAGGATTTCACCAGATGACTCTGACAGCTCTCTTTGAAGTGCAGACTTGTTTTATTCCTCTTCAATATTCAAAAAGCGCCATAATTCAGCAGAATGCACCGATCTGTTGAGCTTGAACTGTAAACTGCAGAGAGCGGGGGGGGGGGGGGGGTTAGCAGAGAATGCGCGCGGTAAATATGGACGACACATTTGTGATGTCAGACATGACCTTTCAGTGATGCAGCTCTGTGAGGAAGACATTAAGATCTGCTATGTGTCTGGATGCGAGGCAGGAGCACACCCTGGGCAGGTCACCGCGCCTTCACAGGGCACACAAACTCACACCGAAGGACAGGCTCATTATCGTCCCCACCAAAACAAGATGGGGACCTTTTGGCAGCGATTCTAAATATGGGCTCCAGAAAAAATAACTGACCAGTCTGGTCCGGTTTCCACTCCAAATGGCATAAATTCAGCCGCTGAGAGGCTGCGGATCATCAAAGGTCTCGGCAATCTTGAGTTTCCGCTCCGTCCTTGCTCACAGATGACAGATTACACCTGCTTTGGATCCGTGTTACTTTATGACCTTTACAAAGGTCTGCGTGTATCACATGTTATCTTAGTGGTGGTTCAGCTGTGAGGCCACCAGGTATGCAGGTGCTGACATTTGGATAAGGAACGCTGCAAACCTTCGTTAAATTATAAAATGTTCAATAATCTGCACTTGAGTCCGGAGGTTTAGGGTTTAACTTCAGTTTGGACTCCTGCCTGGTTTTTCTCCAGGTACTCTGGCCTTGTCCAGCAAGCCATGAATGTGCACGTTAGGTGCACGTGACGTCATGGAGATTTGACATGGTGTCGGGTCTCGATTTGGGTGTGCCTTCCTCCTCCTCACGCGCGTCTCCTGTGACCTCTGGTGATTATACTTCCCTCCGCTATGCATAATTAAATGCAAACACCATTTAGGTTCATAACAAGGTGAAATACATTTTTCATCAAAGAGTTTCTGGTGGTTCCCCTCCCTAATCTCTCGGCTCAGCTGAATCCTTCTTTGGTTTCTGAAGTTGTTTCTTTCCCCTAAATGACTCTTGACAGCAGCAAGACAACTGAAGCAAGGGGGAGTGTGGCTCACCGAGCTGGAGCAAGTGTCTGAAATTCATGTTCAACATGATGTTAGCGTGCAAGACACCGAACATTCGCACTCAGGCTTGCTTGGTTTTCCTCCCTTTTGTTGCGTCCGACCCCCGCCCATCCCTGTCTTGGCTCCATTAGCGGCGAACTCGGAGGCAGAAGGAAATGAAGGGTTTCTTTATTCACTGCACGGGAAGGTGGAGTCCCTGAAACCATGTGATCTGTCTCAGACGCCCCTGTCCTGCAGCACCCAATGCTAATGTAAGCACCCGTCTCTCCTCTGTAATCAGCAGATGGCTGCAAAGAGTATTCTGTTGAACTTAGGGGTGTGAGACAACGACGGGCCCCTCCATCACCTTATAGGTTCCAATTTATAAGATGTGCATCAGAGATCGACATGTCTGAGAGGCTCGCCGTGAGGGTTAATATTTAATAGTGTTGTCTCTGGTCCCTCGGGAGGGTAGTTCGTCAATCAGCACTCGGCCAGTGGATTTCTGTGGATCTATGAGCAGCTGCTGCAGCCGCAGCTCCCGAGCAACAGCGACGACAGCAAGCGTCTGGAGTCGGGAGCACGTTCAGCCCTCGCAGCTGCTTCAGCGACTCATTTGATACGAATCAATGCGGAGGGATCATTTTGCTTCAGCGAGAAAAACTGGTTTCTAATCTCACCACGTCCGTTAAATCAAAAAGACAAAGAGACATTAGGATCATTTCTAACCTGCGTCACTGTTGTTGTCTCTAATATTCTGAGTAGGCCCTTAACCCCCCACCCCCCACCCTATCAAGCAAGACGATCATCAATCACTGAACTGCAAATAAGCAATAAAGATTTAAACAAATTAAAACTCTGAGGGCAGATAATCACACCGGGATGGAAATGGAAGGAGAGGAATCAAATGAAGAAGTTGAGCTCCCAACATGGAAGAAATCTATTAATGTAAAAAAATTAATCCCTTACTTGGACTTCGATGCTGCGTTTTTGAGTAGGAGCCAGTAAATAAATTGCAATTTATGCGTTCTACCTATGCGGATCAAAATCTCCCCTGTATTTTAGATTAGCAATGAGCCAAAGGTTCTGGGTTCAATACCAGCTCAGGGTTATCTACCAGACGTTTCCTCCAGGCACTCTGGTGTGCTCTCCCAGACCCAGAATCGTGCACATTTAGGGTAAGTGTGGGGTTTTGAAGCCGTGCAGATCTTGTTTGAATGCTCCGTGATGTCTCTCTTGTTTAATATCCAATCTGAGCCGACATGAGCCCATAAAGTTTAGCCGAGAAGCGTGCTGATGGAGATAACTTGGGATTCTTAGTATATCAGCAATGGATTAGCCCAAGGGCATGATACAGGAGCATGTGCTTGTGTTTTTGTGTGTGTGTGTGTGTGTGTGTGTGTGTGTGTGTGTGTGTGGAGGGTGTTTACAAGCAGCAATATTTACACCGAATGATGCAAAGAAGAGAATGCTGAATTGCACTGACTCTCAAATATCAACATGTTCATTTCTCATCTCTTCGCGCCGCAGAAATTCTTTTCTCACAAATTCTCTCACAGGAACCTTTCTGAAGTTGCAGAGCCACAATCACGAGCACAATCGGGAGCGCGGCCCTGAAACTCTCCCACGTATGAAGCAAAAAGCTGCACCCTAAGGCAACAACAGCGCAGCGGGAGACACGGCGGGGTGTCCCCACCGATGTGATCTGCCTCAATCGCATTCTGTTTGAAGTTGAAACTCACTGGCCTTTATAGCTGTTTTCCATTTTAGATATTTTAGCACAGCTTGGCACCATAGATGAAGGTAGCACCAACAGTTAGCCAAAATAACCCAATTTTCAAAAGAAAGGCTCGATCCTGGTGGTATTGGCACCTTTTATGCTTCCACGATATCCACTTTTCAGAGTCGATACTTCACCAAAAGCTTCTCCCATGTTTACTGAAACTAAAAGCATGGCTGCAGCTCTCATTACGTGGACTATGTTCCTGAGAGGCTTCTAGTGGACGTGTGATCCATCTTTCCTTTTGAACCCAACTGACTACTAAGATATTTAGCTGGATTTAAAAGTTTTAACGCCGCATTTACAGCAGCACGAGGGTCTTTCAGGGGGAGGAGGCCGAGCAGTAGAAGGTCAAAAACATCTGGAGAGCATCTCGGCCCCCCCCGAGCGGATGATTACGTCTCCGGGGGAGTGCAGCCTCACCCGGGGTGCTTCCATTCTCCTCCATCAGACCCAACACTGATGAAAACCCATCTCTCTCTCTCTCTCTCAGCCTCCTCCAATCACTTTTTTTGAGTAACCGTCTCATTAAGCCACATATTGCAATAACCCTTCCCGCTGGAGATAAAAATAAAAAATAAAGTGATTATGAGTTCTTATTAAACGCTCCCACAAACATCTCATTATTCTGGTATTGCCCATAAGAAGGTAAAGCACCAGTCATCTCCATTTGATAGGATAAGCTTTTGCTTGGATCGTGTTAGTGAAAACAGAGACTGTGAAAGAAAAGATACAAAGAAAAACAGTCTGTTTGTGAGTGGAGCAAGAAGGAAATACTTATATGGTCCTACCCCCTTGGCTCACTGGCCCAGTTGGAATGGATCCAATCTGCACACTTGAGACACCTTCTGACCCTCAGGAGAAACTTGGACTGGATTGTTTGGATATGACAAAAATCCTTTTGAGCAGTTTGGTCGGAATACAACTGGCGTGACATCGTCAGCATGTTCCTGTATCATGGAGCTTAATCCTGTTCTATGTTATCACCCTCAATGTGCATCCCAGCTTGAGTTTTGAAGCCTATTGTGACCAAATACAATGCATTGTCTTTTTCTAATGCGGAGGGAGAACTTGTTGACGTCAAACCACATTGGTACTTCATTAAGTTCTGATGTAAACACCCCCCCCCCCCCCCCCCACCGGACATTTGTGTCATGAGCAAACAATATGAATTTCAATGGATACGAAGTCTTGCAGACATCCCCGATATTAGTATAACATGAATAGCTTTCCAAGCACTGGCCCCTGAGGAACGCCGCGGATAACGTGCGGTCATGACGACTGGGATTTTCCCAGCTTTCCCAACTGCTACCTGTTCTTTAAATAACTTCTGACCCACTCTGATGCTGCTCCATAGCGTTCCACTGTCCTGATGAGCTTGTCACACTTTATGCTATCAAATGCTATGAACATTCCTGCTGCACATTTCTTCCATCTGTGGCATCTGCCGTTTGCTCAATGAGTTCTCAGTGGATTAATACCTACATGGAGGTTTCAGAAGCAAAAGCTTCTCATCCACACTTGACGTTTTATGGGAGGACATAAAGCCGGCTGCGCTTCTATACACTGACTTTTAATTAAGTTCTAATCATATTTCAAATTTATGTTACTTTGACTGTTTGCTTACGCGTCACATTGTCAAGGACTGCTGATTAGCATGAAAAGTGCACATCACGCTATCACGACCCGCCACAAATGAGGGTCTCTTAGCTGCACTTAAAGGAGCGGTTTGTAAGATCAGGGGACAGGATCTGTATTCCATCCACGCCAGCAAACAGTGGACCAGATCACTGCCTTGGACTCTTTGGCCATAAGTGAAGACCGGATTGTTGTGTAAAGCGTGTGTGTTGGAACCAAAGTTTCAACACACACGCCAGTTCCAGCAGACTGCCTGAATACCAGGATTTTAGCATCTTATAAGTGAACTGCATCACATTTGAGTGCGTGTGTGATGCGTGTGTGTGTGTGTGTGTGTGTGTGTGCAGGCCGTCAGACGATAAGGCAGCTCAGTAAATGACTTGGCTACATCTCGGCCATGCGGAGGTTGTATTCAGCAAATGTCGGAGCCTTGACCTTTGCAGGCACGTGTCCAATTGCTGTTCTGAGAGGGTTGATGCTGTTTTCACACTCAGAGACTCACGTGGAACGCAGAAATGATGCTCTGGTTGGAGGAATAGTGAACACATTGTGTGTGTGTTAATGAGGTCATTTCCGCTGGGCCTCCACATTCATCACGTGTTTGCTGCCACTTTTGAACAGATGTGATTTATCATAATCCCATATGTGAATATTTAGAAGGCTTTGAAGTGCACGATAACGGAAGAGCCGTATAATTGGTGGCTAATTAGTAGGACAACGCTTTTCTTGGAATGAGTTGATTGAGAGAGCGGCCATCTTAAACAATGAATTCTGTATTTAGCTTTTTTTTTCCTAGCTCAGAAAAAGAAGGGATAAAATCTATGTAGGAGTAGAGTCTTGTTTATGTTCTTCATGCTGTCAAAGATAGAAATTTAAATTTAAATCAGATAAAGCAGGTCAGACTTGCTCAAATCATTGAAGTCCAACTGGGACAGAAAGTGCAGCGTTCTCTGTGCCTCAATAATCACAGACACAAAAGGTGGGACCTTGGGATTGTTGAGAAAAGGATGGAATTAATGTAGCGTAGCAGGAGATGATGGATGGCTTCTCGCTGTGGACTCAGGTCAGATTCACTCCACTGAAAAAGCCCAAAACTCTCGGCTGGAGCCCTAAAACATCTCTCACGCTGTTCCGATGAAAACACCATTTAAAGGTTTTCAGCAAACACGTTTCTGCTGAAGCTTTTGTCTCCAAATAATCAGCCACCTCCGAGGCTGAAAGCTCCCTAAGAGTTGAAAGCGAAATTATCTCCAGATTACAAAAGCTGCGACCGAGGCCCGATTTTGCAGCGTTTCGTCCAAGTCACCACCGAAAGGGACACAGAAAAGTCCCGTTCCTGCTTGCTTTCAAGCGCTGCAGTGCAGGCTGGTGACCCTTTGCAAATATTTAAGTTGCCATACTACTGTGGGTGAGGAGGCAGCAGAGTAAATATGCACAGTATGGCGTGTCCATGCGGAGGCGGTCAGGGGTAAAGACGCTTCCTAACAGGATAATCCAGCCCCACTGACTGACCAGGCTTCAGAGAGGTGAGGCATTCATCCAAACCCTGTCAGAGCAGGTTCAGTGTATAACCAGAAACCCAGATTATTCATTGTCATCGCTGTGTTGCAGGTTATCGCCTCAGCAACAAGAAGCTGCCATGTGTTGGCCGGTAATACACCCATAGAGCATAAAAGTAATCTATGTGAATTTTGTCCAG
The DNA here is from genome assembly GCF_901000725.2 of Takifugu rubripes. NCBI lineage: Eukaryota > Metazoa > Chordata > Actinopteri > Tetraodontiformes > Tetraodontidae > Takifugu > Takifugu rubripes. Next base: position 11,212,297 of record NC_042301.1, read on the forward strand.
AAAAAAGGCCACTTTATCACACTGGAAGGGCCTTAAAGAGAATAATTCATCTTGTTTAGTGAGACCCTGTGTGGCTACTGCAGTATCCACCAGGGCTGGTTGGCAAAGTTTTGTTTCTTTTTCCTCTGATTAGAAGGTTTCTGGTGATGGGAAAACATCCCCAACCCCTAATGTTTCTGCTCACTGCCATCATCGCCTTTTGTTCCCAGCTCCATCCGAGCAGCCGCTTCCTGTAATCGGGCTCCCAGTTCAAAACACCTGACCCACGGCACAAGAACGGATCCAAGAACAATTCCTGCGCGAGCCGTAAGCCTTAGTTGTTTCCCTCTGAAGCAACACGAGGCGGAATTCTGTCAGGTGTGAGCCGTCCTTTATAGTGCCCAAAGTGTTTATTTTCATTGTTCCCTCAGAGATGGGTGATAAATCTTGGGTTATGCCTCAAACCCCGCTGACCCAGTCAACTCCTACACCAGCACTTTGTTATAATTAATGTATTTCCTGATCTCTACCTACTCTCTCCTCTACCTGTCCTGCCCCTTCTCCTCTCTCCCTACCCAGCCGGCAATCAGCAGGAGGGTCCCCCTACATGAGCCTGGTCCTGTTCAAGGTTTCTTCCTGTTAAAGGGGAGTTTTTACTTGCAACTGTTGATTGTTGGGGTTCAGGCCCTGGGATTCTGGAAAGTGCCTAGAAACAATGTTGAAACAATTGTAACAGACGCTATATAAATAAAGATTAATTTGATTTGAAACCTCTTTCCTCTCATTCTTTCTTCCTTCCATAAACATTCTGACAGTTGTAGTGCACATCTGTGCTAAAAGAAAATCATAGTGTGTCATTTAATCGCCTAATTTGGGCTCAGTGAGGAAAAGACATGCGGCTGCTGTGATGTGCACTCACGCTGTGATGTCCTGATAGGCGATAATGAAATCTCAAGGTGGGACCCCTGCGTGAAACTGCAGGAACATTCACCTGATGGGGGAACAAAACCATTTTTTGTGTTGTTCAGAACTCAGTAAAACTGTCTCAGAACAGCGAGTTGTTGTGATGATCGCCAAAAGAATAGCCCAGAGCCGGAGGAAGTGTCAGCGCGAACCACCCTCCGCACACACCTCCATCCCGAGGCGTGTTCAGTCGCTCCAGGGTCGTCTCGAGGATGTCTTCAGGCCGTTGATAACCGTTCAGGCTCTCGGGGTCTGTGGAAGCTAAAAGAAGCAATGATTTTTTTTGTTCGCCACTCAACAGGTTGTCATTTGTAATATAAATATTTAAGAGGTCTGTTTTCTGTCGGGGAGCTCCTTTGTTTAGCTAATTCCACTGCATGCTAATACGTTGCACTCGAGGTCATTGCCAGCTTTATTTCTAAAATGTCCAGAATGCGGAGTCCTGCTCAATGCAGCCTGAAATTGAACTGAACTGAAGTCTTTTTGTGACCTTTGATTCATTTTTTTATGAAACTCGCCGCTTCGACACGCTCGACTGAGCCATTCACAAACAAACATTAGCTTTCTGTGGAGCCCTGAACTACGATCCCCCCGGAATCCCCCTTTATATTGAATTCATGGCACGCCCAAAAAACCTTTTCTGTGTTTGTGTGTGGATGCGCATTGGATTGATGTCCATCCATCCCTCTATTCATCAATTTTCCCAACACCACTTCCTCCTAATCAAGGTCACAAAGAGTTCTGGAGTCTATCCCAGATTGCAGACAAACACAAACACACACACACACACACACACTCCCACAGCAGAACAGATGTAACAAAATGTAGGTCCATCCATAACCATATAAAACAGCCTCTCCCACTCCAAAAGCTGCTGCTGGTTTCTCCTCCACAGCGCCATAATGAAAATGGTCTCACCTGCTGGGAATACTGGCCCAAGGTGTAAAATAAAGGAGTAAAAGTTGTCTCAGACTGTGATCAAAAAGCTCAGACTGCAGTTCCACCCACACCTACATCAACTTTAATGGTGCTATTTTTGTCCTGGCAGCAGTTCTGGGGAGAAGAGAGGAAGGCCAGAGGGCAGGCAGGGTGTAGACAGCTGTTGTCCCTCACTTCTGCAGCTAACACCAGCATAGGAGTGTGTGTGAAAAGCTTTCCATCAGAGAAAAGGACACATCACATCACATCACATCACATCACATCGCATTGCATCACATCACATCGCATCACATAACATCACATGGCATCACATCACATCGCATCACATAACATCACATAACATCATATAACATTACATCACATAGCATTACATAAGATCACATAACATCACATAACATTACATCACATCATATAACATTACATCACATAACATTACATAACATCACATAACATCACATCACATAAGATCACATAATATCACATAACATCACATTACATAACATAAGATCACATCACATAACATCATGTAACATCATATAACATCACATCACATAACATCACACAACACCACATCACATAATATAACATAACATCACACAATATAATGTCACACAATATGACATCCGTAAAGTCACATAACATCACATAACATAATATCACATCACATAACAGCACATCACATAGCATAATATAACCTATCATATCATAACATATCATAACATCACATAACATCATTTAACATAATATAGCATCACATAATATCACATAACATAACATCACATAACAGCACATCACATAGCATAATATAACCTAAGATGTCATAATATCACATGACATAATATAACTTAATATAATATAACATCACATAATATAATATAACATAACATCACATCACACAACACCACACAACACATCACATAATATAACATAACATAAAATAATATATAATAACATAACATAATATCACATCAAACAACACAACATCACATCACAAGATATAACATAACATCACATCACATAAGCATGTTCTCTGATGGATTATAAAGCATTTTTGGCTACATCAATAAGCTAACACCAATGGCCACTTTATCCTTGCTGTATTCGTTTTCCTATGCTTTTAGAAGCAAGAGGATTTGCACAGGAAGTGCAAACATCCATTCTTTTAGCACAGTTTAAACACAAGATGAAGCAAGAAAGTAAAAGAGGATATAGATTTCTAGCAGCACCCAACGGGAGCCTGGGAATTGTGCCAGTTAGTGTCTCCGTCACTGTGTTTTTCCAATTGTTCCCATTATCAGATGAGGTGCCGAAAGATTTGTTAGCTTAATGAAATCTATCAATGAACGGGATATAGGTTACAATTCAATGAGGCCGTTTGAATCATGTGACCATGCAGGACGCGTGTTCTGTAATATACAATAAAGCTGCGCGCACATGCTTCGGTGACTGCGACCACGTGAGACGGGGAGGGACCCTTGTGACATCGTGTGATGTCACTGTAACAGGATAAATGGTCACGTCTGATCTGACCAATAAATACTCATAATTGCACGTACGGGCAACCTTGTTAGGGTCCAAATCCAATTGGCGATGGGAGCTTGCATGCCGTTCTCATGGCAACAGGGCTCCCTTGGCAGCCCTGGGAACTTTCATTCTTATTGTCCTACCTTTTAATTAATTTTAAGGTGCAGTTTCCACATGCAAAAACTTGCTGAGGAAGAAAAACCTTTCAACCTGCGTAAGAGAAGCTCCTGAGTGTCACATTTGATTGTGAGCTCTATTGTTATCACGAGTTAGGGTGAAGCGAATCAGGCAGATTGATGACTGATGATGTCCTGGGTGTCTGAAAAGCTGAGCGGAGTTTGTTTGTGCACGACTGAATAATTGAAGGTCCCTAAATGCATCATTATGAAGCCTTTAAAAACAACCCAGTGCTACCACAGCAGAGAGCTCACGTCCCTCATCTGGCAATTAGCAATAAGCCAACAGAAGCTCTGCAATGAGCCACTAAATACAGAGAAATCCTCTGCTAAATGATATCATAAACATATATCATTGTGTGTATATATTGTATATACCCATCACAGTTTTATTCGCTACTTAAGCACTTCTGGTTGGATGCTAACTGCATTTCGTTGCCTTGTACTTGTGACATGTGTAATGACAATAAAGTTGAATCTAATCTAATCTAATCTAACTGCAGCCATTCATCATTATACATCATTCTTTTCAGAATTGAAAAGTTCTGCAAGGCTCAAGGAGAGGTCCCATTAGATTTTTGTGCAGTTCGGCTCCCAACACTCTCGCGGACACATATATAATATTATATATTACATTTTTTTACACCTAACTTCATCTCAAGGCAAAGAGATGGAACAACATGCTGAACGGCAGCACCGCCTGCTTTTGTGCTAATGTTACTCTGCTGCAGTTTCTTTTAACCTGTTGCTAATATCTGATATATCGGGTCACGCTAGGGATGAAAGCCTTTATCTCTTATGTTCTCTAAGAACCCTGGAACATTCAAATATTCTACTGCCGAACAACTAATCACACCTGTGAAACTTGCAGGATTACAGTCATTCATCTGCAGCAAAAGGTACTTTATTCAATTTTAACCCAAAGAGAGGAAAAGGCTATTACTGAAGCTCATTAGTCTCTGTTAGCGGTTATATTCTGGGAGCAATTTTGTGACTGAGCCCGTTCCACCAGATTGCCTCCTTCTCTTGGCACAAAGTCAGAAGATACTGTGCTTTCCACTTCACTAGATTTGAACATTCTGCATCGGACATTGTTGATGAGGTGACACGCGGCGATGTTCTGCCAGAGCCTTTGCTGCCATGGGAGCTCTCTCCTCTGCTTCAAGCTAGACTGAGTCCATCAATAAGGAATATTTAAGTTTGCTGTCATCGGACGAGCCGCACACACATTTAACCTTGTGTAGCTATCTTTGTGGGGTCCTGTGATTTGAACAGCCTAAAACTAAAGCAAATTTATTTATGCTAATCCCTTAAACCTCGAATTGTGAGTTAGCTGAATCTTGACTCTGAAAGCTAATGTCTGCATTTTAATTTTGGCCTCACACAAACCAGGAAAAGGCAACATCGCAAACACAAACGTGGATGCAAAATCAGGCGCAAGATTCAGACATTGGGTTAATTTACATTTAGATATGTGTTCTGACACAGTAATTTCCTGTAGACCCCAAAACCCATAAGGAAAGTTCCTCCCCTAAATGAACCTCACAGAAAAACAGGCACGCACACACACGTATATATACAAACACACACAGACACACATTGATTTTTCTATTTGACAAATGTTCTTACTTCCCAAAAATGGCCCTTCTTTGCTTATGAAAATTAATATTCCAGTACTCACTCTGTTGCATGTGGAAACACACGCACGCACACACACACACACACATACACATAGACATATACACATACAAAATGTGATAAATGTAGTTCCCATCTCTGCTGTATTGCTTCAGAAAATAAGAAAACCTTATCGGCTGCACCCATGCCTGCATTGAATTTTAGTTTATTTTAAGTGTATGTGTGAGTTTACAAGCTTGGCTGCCTGCTGGAATCATTTCAAATTCAGGAAGTCGACTCCGCGTGTTTTGCAGACTGTAAATGAGACAGATGGGAGGTGATGGTGTGCTGATGGAGACAATTATAAAATGCGTGATGCTGCGTTATGCTAACATGTGCAGCTGGGGCCAAAAACAACTCAATTCCACCGTTTCTGGCTCCATCACAGCTTTGTTACCCTTTTTCTTTCCAGACTCACTGAAACTTCTGAATCGGTAACAAAGAGGTTGCTGCTTTAAGGAGTTCTTTGGAATGTTAGCATTCTCAGTGCTAACATTCTAGCTAGCAGGTTACAGTCCCCTGACTGCAGTACAAATCCAGGTTGGGACATTAGCATGTCATTTGCCTTTAATAAAAACTGAAAAAGCCCAAACATAAATCTTAAAAGAGGTTGATTAAAGGTAGCTTTGGCAGCATCATGTTACGCTTCCGTGGCTGCCTTAATTTGACCACTTGAGGCCAGAGGGAATCAGATGAAAGCCCCCTGCGTCTAATAACGGCGCCAAGGCAATGCTCTGCATCAAAACCTGACACCAAAGAGCCCCGATGGAAGTGATGAATCGAGAGTGGTTTTATAGGCTAAGCCTGCCGGCGTAGCTCCAGGCCTCAGGGGTTTTTTTTATTTTTCATTTCCACCTATTTGTTACGCACAGGAGGGATCCACTCTGCCGATTCTTGAGTGGATTAGCATTGGCGGATGCTGACATGGTGGTCCCACACGCCGAGGCTACAGTTCACAAGCTTGATCTAGTCCTTCAAATGAATTCATCTGCTGCCCTCAGATTCCTCAATGACGAGGATCTGTTCGATAAGGTCAGGCAAGCCGCTGAGGTATAATTTGGAAGATAAATCACTACGACGCTAACGTGGATATTCCTGGAAATAGGACCAAATCCTAAACAAATGCCCAGAGCTGCTTTAAAAAACAACTCCTAAAGGTAATTTTAGCCCACCTTTGAAAAAGTGGTGAAACGCGCTTCTGCGAGCAGCAGGAGGTTTGGCTCACGGAGTCAAAACGCTAACCGCCAGGCTCACATTATCATCCTTAATTTAGCAGGATAATCCTGCTGGTTTGTTGAGCTAAATTAAATTTCGGACAATGACGTCCTGCTTGTCTGGTCCGATCTCATCATCTGATGGGGTCATGTTTTTTTTTTTGTTCGTTTGCTTTATTTTTTGCAAGGGAGGATGGGTTTAGGGAAAGTCGGATCGCGATTCTTACGGGAAAATACGAGGAGAAAAAGTCACTTTGCAGTGTCCTGCCAGGTATAATCCTCATAAAAACCCAATTTTTTACATCTGCAATCTCAGCATGGTAGCAGTCAGTGCCGCTGCCCTGAGATCAATATTCAGGGAAACCAGCAGAGCCAAAAGAATCAAACAGTCGGACCACACTTGCCAGTAGGTCATCCCAACAGAACGCGGCTAGAGCACCAACAAAGCCACACAAAAGGCAAATTTATCATCACATCAAAGGATTCCGAGGAATCGTGGCCATCTCCAGGCCTCAATGCTGACATCAGTCACAATCACCTCCCAGCAGAATAATGAGCCCTAGCAGATGGAGCGTGATGATGATGCTGCATGACAAGTCAGGACTGTGTGGAAAGGGACAGATGCAGGTACTTGCTTTAAATGTTATTGGGTTTGGGTGTTTATTAGCCGTACCAAACTGGTTTTGTTTGTTCCAGATATCTAAAAGCATCCGGGGAACTTGCATTAGCACAGCTGCGGGTGAGGATTTGGGGGATAGCGTAACAAACACTGAGCATTTGGCTGGAATCTTCTAACTGATTAACTGTCCTCACTGATGCTTTGTTTTCTCGCTCAGCATCAACAACATCCACCGCTAATTTAGCATGGAAATGAGCTAGCGGCTATTACGAGCCCCAGATTAGCATCAGACGCGGAGTTTAAATGTGAAATCTATCTCTAGGTCACAGTAAGCTGCTCTTACAAATGACCCGTGGTTTATTTTGTTGGCGGTCGGTCGCCACCCGGAGCATTCTGGGATATTTAGCACCATTTTTGTGCTGTGGGGGGGGGGGGTGCGCGTGTATTGTCCCGGCCTTTCCTGCATTCTACAGAATAAAATGGCTCATGTGATGCTGTCAAAGGCTCTTGAAGGGGCTTTAATGCCTTTTTGCCGCCGCCTCCATTCACTGGAGCACTCGAGCAGCGTTTGTCTCTAAGCCTGCGTCATTGTGCTCGATAGTTTAGATCACGAACGGGCGAAGTCCCTGAAATCCTGCGAGGAAACCCCAAGGTGAGACGCATCATCACACAGCCTGCAAGTAACGCCTCATTTAAAAACAGTTTGAATCATGTCAGAGGCAGAGGAAAATAAGATGGCACACACGGGTTTGCCAGCGTGTGTCGCATCTTTAACCTTTCGCATCATTTTACACCGCCTGCGTCTGTGCACGGAGCGTGCGCCCCGACCTAATGGTACACGGCCCTCATCTGGTTACCGGGAAACCAAAACAAGCAGGAAGAAGAACAATATGGAGTGAAAGCAGGTGAAAGTCAGGAAACGAGTCAATAAACTCTGATGTATGATTATTTCTTCACTGGGAGCAAATTTTTGTTGAAAGGGCACTTAAGAACGTGGCCCTGACCTGGATTTCTCTTTGTTTAACTTATAATTGATCGCTTTTTCCACTTTGCAGTCATTGAATTCAGCGGCCTGTCACGTCTGGATTACAAACTCAGCAGAACATCTGCATCGCGAGCTGGTCGACGCGCGCTGGTTTATCTCTTCTGCATTCAGTTGGCGGAAAAAATACTCCCAGGTTTGGTTTAATTATGTCTCAGGAGGACGGTGCAGACGTGCAGAAGGCTGGGGAGCTCCGAAACCCGTGACCTTGAACATTAAAAATGTAGGATTACATTTCCATTTAATGGACCTCGTGCGCGCGTCTTATCTTTACTCGGTTTTCATGTTCGTGCCGTTTTTAAGGGAACTCAGCGGCGTCATCGGCATAAGAAGCAACATGAAGACGGTCAGAAGAACTTGGGTCACATGGGTGGGTTCTGTGGTGGCGGAGCGGAACCTGCACCACTCAGAACTAAATTACCGTATTATGTTTACGGCCTGCGCCTCGCCCAGTCACATGACTAATGTGTTTACAGGTTCCCTAAGGACCACTGATTAAACCACCAATACAAATCTGCACCCAGGTAATTGCACATTTCATCAGATATCAAACCTCCTGAGTGGCCTTTAAAATGTGCTAAATAAATAGTAATTACTATTAGTGTTGTGGTGTGCATGTTTGTTTACACACACACACGCATACACACACACTGTTGCTGTTCTGGCAGAGCTGATGGCAACACAATCCAGGGAGCAGCCAAAGACCTGGTTATATATAAGCGTTTATATAAATTGGCTTTCAATCGGCCAAGCCAAACAGGAAGTGAGGTCGTTGGCACGGGGATTCCCGGGGTGAAAATGGCCGGAGTCGAGGCCGCGAGCCGTGACTCAGCCGTGGGCGGCGACGAAGCCCCAGCATCATGTTCAGGCAGAGCTAATGAAGCCTGTCACGGTATTAAATCCATCGCAGTGAGCCTCGTTTTTGTTCACCATCTGATTACCCGTAATGGAACAGGAGCGACAGCCGGAACAGCTGGCTCAATCCGGCATAAACCGACGGTGGATTACATACCAGTAAAAATGTGCCAATATATTTATTACCATCTGTGCAAATGAGGAGATTTTTTTTGTAAACTAGCTTCATTTACATTATTTCCAGGCTGTAATAAAATTTCATTTTCATGATTTTTGGAGGGTTTAGCGGGAACATGCCGTTCTACACGGTGCTGCCAAAAGTTTAATATTCTTGGGTAGAAAAATCGGACCCCCGTCAGGGAGAGAGCTGGAACTCATAACTGCTGGACGGGCGGACTTGGAACAAACTTTCGGAGCGGACATGTCTGAAGTGGATCAGGTTCTGTAATCGTGGGTCTACTTGAGAGGACCTGACCGTCTCTGCTTCCTTCAACATTGCCGCAACTTATTCGGATGGGGAACAAGAGCCACTCATAACTTAATTCAAAAACCCCATTATGATTTAATCAGGCCTGAGAGGAGGAAAAAAAGAGGATTAGACAAATGATCCGAGGAGGTGCTGACATTTTCTTTTTCTTTTCCCTTCCTCCGTTCTTTACAACCTCTTTAGCTAAGTGCTTCCTCTATATTTAAAAAAAACCTCCTTATTATTCAAGTGATTTTGGTCTTTCATAAGAATCAGGGACATTTTAAAAATGTGAGCAGATCTGACATTTCCTTTTTTTTTCATGAGACAGCAAATGCGATAATTTAAGTGAACGTATTGACTAAAACAGGTAGATGTCATGGAGAAAGCATCCTAGCACGATGATAGCTCGGAGGAGAAGCATTTCCACACATTCAGATGCCTTAAAGTGTTGCACCCTGTTTCATTTCGCTGCTAAAAAAGAGCGTGATTAGCTGCTTGATGTTCACACTGCTCGCCACCTTTGTCTGGTGCACAAGCGGGAGCAGCCCGCACATTAATTAGCGCATGTGCACGCTTTAGCTGGTTCGCGCTATGCTGCGCGGTGTCTTTGTCGCCCTGTTTTAACTCAACAAGACGCGCTAATTAACAGGCAGCAATTCTGTCTTCAGATATGAACATTTCTGTGGATATTTTCCATAAATGCCTCAGGGCTCCACCATCCACAAATCAGCAGCTGTCTTCTGCAAATCCATACGTGTCAGGAGTGACATTCTTTGGAGAGAATGTTTGTGAAAAGCATTATTGCGTGTACCTTTAAGCTGAAAGGATTCTGGAGTGACCATGGTCACCATGGTGATGGGGTGGAGTTTGTTTTAAATATCCTTAACTTCACGTTTGTCTCCACATGCTCCAACTAGCTTAATCTCCACGGCTGCTGTTTAATTGCTTTTACAAAGCAGTCGATGGAGTTTCTCGAGTCGTTCTCTGAGTCGCTCCAGGCAAACCCTGGTGATGTTTTTCTCGTCTGTGACCGAACGCTTCTCTAACCCACCCGAGGCCACGATCTTCACGGGGAATGGCCTGGCTTCGGCCGCCGACTTGGTGACACAAAACCGCCTTGTCTTCCAACTCAACAGGTCAGCCAACGTGCTAAAAAATGTGACCGGAGGGGGGTTTTATTGCTATTTTCCGCATTAATCTTCCCACCCAGGATCTTCCAAATGGGCATTGTTAAAGATATTGGGTAGTTTGGATGTTCTTGTCAGGAAGGGACAGAGCATCAAGGAAGCAACGTAGCATTCCTCGTCTGTAGGGCTAGAAGGTCTGTCCTTCGGGCTTGACCTCAGGTGGGTCTGGACAAGAGCTGGAGAAGATGGAATTACTCTACTAATCCACTCCTTTTTCCCTCTTTCTGTCCACGACATTTGCATTTGAACATACAGGGAGGACTGCAGATGAGCATCTCCACGTGCTTCAGAAGCATGCTCAAACACTCCGTGCCAGCAGGTGGCGCTATCGTAAGAGATTTGCAAACACTCAAAGAAATAAGAGAGGTTAAAGCAGCCTGTTGCTTCTATGCTTTGGATTGGAACATCGAAATGATTAGGGCTGACCTTGAGTCTCAGCAATGCCAGCTGTTTGACTGTCACTTGCTAGCAAACATGATAGTGCATGCGACTTCCAAATGCTGGGTTAAAACATTCTTGTGTAAATATAAATTGGGCTGCATGTTGGTTCTGTTCTCTATTTCTACAGTTTTCTACATTCAGGTTCAGTTGAATCGGATCAAAACTGCCAGAGTCGCCGATAGCTCCAACTAAAACTGTCTAGCAGTGGTGGGCAAGTCCAATCCTCGAGGGCTAGTGCCGTGCCGTATTTTCTATCCTACAGGCACACAACGCTTCACCTGGGGTTCCGCCTTTGCGGATTGGACTTGCCCATCAGGGGAGGGCAAATCCAGTCCTTGAGGGTTAGATTCAAGCTGGCTTTTCTGTTTAACCAGGCAGAAGGTAAGGTAAATGGAACTCCATCGTCTACCTGGCTTGATTGTAGCCCTCGAGGACTGGATTTGCCCACCCCTGCTCTAGAGGGAAGAATCAGGGGCGGAAGTTTCTGTAAAACTTAACCTGATCTTGTTCAGTCTCTTTTTCATGGAGGTTTCAATGTCCTCAAGAACCAAAAAAAAAAGTGTTTACCAAGTGTAGGAGACACACAGAGTTTGGCGTAAGAATTCTATTGCTACAGAGAAGGTTGTTCATTTGTGTAACTGCTTTAATTTTAGGTTTTCATGACCACCAAAAAAACAACACGTTATTAAAGAACACATCAAGCTGTTAGCAGGGCATTCGGACCCCCTGTAAATTTTTTGTAAACAAACCCTGCTTGTTTTGAGTTTAGGCTAAACGCACCCATTAGCAACATGTGCAACATAAAGCCATTTACTGGATTTCGAGTTTTCTTTGCTGCTTCATATACATACATACAACAAACATTCCCTGATAAGTACCTGCGACTATAAACGCACCATCATTGCCCACATTATTCTGAAAAAGCCAGAACAAAAGGAAAATGAAGAATTTGACAAAGTGACCGAGTTGTCGGTTCAGTGTCTTAAATCGCTCTGTGGGAACAATAACCGGCCCTCTAACCTGGGGAGAAGCAATGTTCACCCCCCACAGGGGCCCACTCCATCAATGCCCCCACCATCTGTCTTGGAAAACCCGATCTTATTGCCGTTCTGGCTCATTTCCATCGCAGCGAGGGAATATCACAAGGACAAAGTCAGACCAGGCCACTTTGGTCCTGGGAAATTTAAAAAAAACATATGAGTCTGCTGGCTGTGAGGATTTCAGGTTCTTCACGCCACATGAAGGATGTGCTGGTTTGTGTGCCGCTCTCACAGGCTGGTCATATCTGTTCCTTCCTTCTGGTCTCCTACCAGTGAAGCTGCTTGTGATGTTTTATTTCTGCTCTGCCCAGAGTAACAGCGAGCATTTTTCCCTACGGTAATGATGTCTTTCTTATCAGCTGTCAGACCATATATCCTGTCCCCTGAATGCCTCCTTAAAGGCAACATGTTCATTTCAACCGATTTGACTCCTAAAAGTACAAAAGTTCTGGTATTGTCATTCACAGAGTGTCTTCTAGTGGGTGGGGCTCGCTTGCCGGACTGGACCGTGCGGAGCTGGCAGGAGAATAAGGTACCGTCACCAACATTGGGACTGAACTGGCACCAGTCGGAGATGCTGTGGTCAGACCCAGAAGGCCCCACCTTCTGCCCCAGCACCTGACCGCTCGCGAGCCTCAGGAGCCCGGGGACCGTGACCATGGACGTGGACGCAGCGGCAGCGGAGATGTGATGGTGCTTGGCAGGAGTCACTTTGCTGTCCGCGATCACGGCGACTGGAGCAGCTGAGGTGGAAAAAGAGGAGGTGCCAAACAGAGCCGCCACTTTCTGGTAGTACCGCATCCGGATCACCTTCGCCGAGCGGTACAGGTCCCCTATGAAGCAGTAACAAATGGGGTTGAGGCTGGAGTTCGTCAGGCCGAGCCACTGCGCAAAAGGTCGGGTCTGCACGAGCCACGGCTGCGGGATCTGCTCGTGATCGATCCACAGGTCGGCCAGGTACAGAGGCAACCAGGAAACGGCAAACAGCACCACCAGGCACACCACCATCTTGGCGATTTTCTGCCGCATCTTGAGGCGGGAGACGTGAAGAGCCTGGCTGCGGGGGTCGAGATCGGCGAAGGTGGATTTCTTTCCACCCCAAAGCCTCCTGCCGGTCAGGAAGCCGATGGTGAGGTTGAAGCTCACTGGTAGGCAGTAGAGCATAACAAAGAGCAGCACGTTATATCTGTGGAAACAGAAAATGTGGCCTGGTTACGTCCTCCAAACACAACTTCACTCAGGACTTTATTCCTCAACTACATCCTCTCTCCTTATTACTCTTTTATCGATTCATAATAGAATCAGGAGGCGAATTGTGTAATAAATAGTCGTCCAAGCTCAGCAATCAGTGCGGCATGTGCATCTTATTAATGTTTTCCCAGCAATCGATGCAGCAACCAGCGTCTAGCTACTCTGCAGCCCCTGATGCTCAGGGCTGATTTCCTGCTTAGTTTTTGTGGACTGTCTCCTAAAAGGCGACCTAAATCAGTCGACCTTGAAGCGACCTAAAGAAGAGCAATAACATCACGTGCAGCGCGGCGTGCAGGCAGAAGTAAACACGGCCGCCACCTCTTTGCGACGAGATGCGCAATGAGGCGTGAAAATGGGACGAAAAATGGATGCTGTGAAAATGGACCTGCCGGACCTGCGTGTGACGTTTTTTTTTTTTTGATCCGGTCTGAATCACAAACAGGTCAGCACAAACTGGATTCTGTATGGAGGGGCCACGATCATAAACCTGTTACAGAACATACGATCTGATGGATTCTCTGGTGAATCGAGCCCGACGCAGACAGTGATTGCATCTACGGTGAAGCAATAATGGCGCCATCAGTCACCTCTCAGAGTCCTCTCAGGATAGAAATCCAAGCACAAACCTTCAAGACGTGATATTATTGTACGCCGTTACTGTAGATCCTTGTGATTCATCTGTTAAGATGGCTCGCTCTATATTCATAGACTCAAGGTAATAAAATTGGAATGATGCTGTAACATAAAACAAACAAGTGTCTTTTGCCTAAATCTGATGTGCACTTTCAGTTTATACTTTCATATTTGGGGGGGAGCTGCAAACATCTTTTATATCATCCATCTATAGAATGTAGAAAACAGTGTAAACAGTCGAAAAGGCCGACTGTAAGCTCGGTTTAGGTAAGTGCAAACAGTTGGAATGCCATAAAAAACAGGTTTCACTTGTAAATGGATATTTGTTTGGGATTTATAGCAAATCCGCCGCATCCACCATCTGACTGCAAGTCGTCTGTAGCTGCTCGTGTCCGTCAATGACTGCTGGGAGCTAACGGGCCGTGCGTGAGCTACGTCTGTTCCTGATGAAGAGAGGATATGCCGCCCGCATTTTTATGCTGCTGAAGAAAATCAGTGCTTTGCTGGATTTATTGGTATTTTAAGAGAGTCCCTGTTGCTGTTTGTACAGATGAGCTCAAAATCTGCCCACAGGCAAAAGAGCTCCAGTCAAACAGGAGGAAGAGTTCGAACAGAGGGGTGGAACAGTCAAAAATAGACATGTGTGTGCTAAAACAGACCCTAGCCACTAGGGGGCGCCGCTGCAGGAAGCTTGGATGAGGGGTTGTTGAGCGTTTCACCCAGAATCTTCATTAGTTAAGTGCATTTCTTAAGTTCTAAAAAGGTTTTAAACATCAACGGACCTGGCCACGGCAGAAATTACAAAATCTGGCAGACCATGGATGAAATCCTGGCTGAGAAAATGCACAACGTGCGGTTCTCCAGGCCATCAGCTGTCTTTGCCATTGCAGGTAGCCTGAAAGCGACCTATGAGTCTGATAGCGTGAACCCAGACGGCTCTGCTTCCATCTCGATCCGAAGCAGAAAAACAACCTCCCTGATGTCACACAATCAGATAAATAATCAGATATCTGGCCACACTCCTCCGATCCCCGGGGAAGACTCAGACCCAGAACGGCTTCAAATCATTCACAGTGCCAGCCTGCAGGTTCTACAAAAAACCAACGAGACGAGCGGTGGCCGCTGCAGTTTGAATTAGCTAATTATTCTGGGATGTAGCGGTGTTGAGAGCAGAATTAAGGGGATGACGGGTAGACGTGTAGGCAAACACTTCATAATTCATTGCAGTCTTTTTCCTTTCTCCTTCTGCCTATTTATGTTTGGAGTGTTTGGGCTTTATAATCATGGATTATATGAGGGTTCCAAAAGTCCTGAAGAAGAAAGCAGATTAATGATGTCACACATTGTAGGAAGCGCCTACCCCTGTTTAAGGCGGTTCTGAGGCCACTCCTCCCGACAAACCAAAATGGCGAACGTCCCAAAGCTGATCTCTTGTCTCCGGTTCATCACTGCAATAGGTGCACACATGATGGAAGACACCATCCACACCACCACCACAGTGACCAGGATTCGCCGGCGGGTAAACATGGAGCGAGCTCTCAGCGGCGATCGAACGCTGTAGTAGCGATTCACACTGATCACCGTCAACGTTAGCACACTAGCGGAGACTGATACAGCCTGCGTGAACGGCACCGCCCGGCACAAGAGGTCGCCATACACCCAGGTGGTGTAGATCTGGTTCCCCAGAGTGATGGGCATGCACACGCACACCACAGCCAGGTCACACACCGCCAGGTTCACAAGGAGGTTGCGCGTGGCACTGACGGAGGCTAGTCGACGGCTGCGCCTGTTGGTGAGCACACGAAGGGACATTAGGTTCCCGACAAATCCCAGAATAAAGGATATAGAGTACATGATGGTCAGAGCGATCGTGCTGGGCTCGTGAAGAGTCCAGAGGAGCATGGCCCCAATGCCTGCCAAGTCATTTGGAGAAACGGTAGAGAGGGATAGTGGAGAAGAGGCAGGGGACTGCAAATGGAACGTGAAGGCAGGTGGTTGTTGGAAAGTCAGGGTGGAGGTGACCAAAGGGGAGGAGATGAGGGAAGAGGGCAGAAGAGAAGGTAGAGGCTGGTTCAGGGAGCCAGTGGGCGAGCTGAAGGTGGAGGGCAGCATCACGGAGCTCTGGAAGCTGTGGTTGAGCCTCAGCTCGGCGTGGTCATTCTGCTGCAGCGGGGAGAAGCTGGCATCAGCTAAGCTCCGGTCCGACAGCTGGGACAGATCCATGCTCTATTCCCAGAGGCAGCAGTGACGATGGGTGAGAAGGTCTCTGGACTGTAACCTTTACTGCACCGGATACCTTTGGTCCTCATCAAAACCCATTCCCGATCCCAGAAAAAAAAAGATTAAAAGCCACAAACTCTGGAAGTCTTTAGCAAAAGCAACACGTTAGGCTCCATGTTCTATCCTTGCGGTCTCCACCTCTGCGCTAAAGTGTGTATACATCAGGGTTGCTCTTCTTCTGGCACATCCCATGAGTCAGCGAGATAATGACGTTGATCAACCTCTTCATGCAACATGGATCTCGTTAGTGCTCCTGGGAGGGACCGCCTATCCGATTATCCACCAGCAGCATTTAACAGACTTTTCCACCTCCAGGGAGAGAAACTAATGCAGACCTTCCTCAACTGTCATCACACCTTCGGTCCTATCGTGGGGGTGCAATTAGCTCTGTTTAAAGAAACACAGTTGACAGATAACATCAGCGAAATCTCTCCCGGGAACAACTGGATCGCAGTTCAGCATTAAAAAAGGTGAGAACTGATTTTCACACTCCAAATTTAAACGTTAAGCAGTTCACGAATCAGACAGTGTTGCTCTGAGCAAAAATAAAAATCAAATCTCATATTTACACGCTACAGAGAGTCATTTGCACCTTTAAAAGCCAAAACACCAAAGATTTACTGTTAAAAAGGAGCAAAGGAAACTTAACAGATCTGACACTCACTGGATAATAAGCTAATGGAGTCATTGTTTACTGACCGTCTCTTTAGTGCTGAAAGGTTGAACATGTTGGTGCTGATCAGCCAAATAAAAAACAGGGGGAAAAAGATGGTGAGGGAGTCAAAGTTGCTTCCAAAACGCCTTTTAAGCGGTTTCAGGGTGTCGTCCATCCACCTTTGTGGGATCTGATGCCGCGGGAGGCTCTTCTGTGTGTCTGTCAGCTTTTCTTTGACTGTAACGCTCCGCAGATGTCTCTGCTCCTGGGAGCGTCGAGAGGATCCACTGCTGCCACTGCAGGACTGGATATTATAGAGGGAGGGGGGCAGAGAGGGAGCGAGAGAGAGAGAGAGAGAAAAAGAGAGAGAGAGGAGCACGCTCAACCACTCACTACCTATACATGTCGCTCATATAACCCGCAATCAATCAAAACACATCTTTTATTGATATACATCACCTTTCCGGAACGAATTCATTGGAAATAAACAATTTTGTCCTCTTCTGATTGATAGCAAGACTGAATGAGGATTCTGTCTGAGTCACTGAAGCTTTTTTTTCCTGACAAGATGCTCTTACAAATAACTCCAATAAAGGCTTCTTTCCCTTTGCTTCAGAGCATCACAGATACAGCTCGACATACAAAAGTGCAGATACTTGTCTTGAAAAGTTGGGGCTGCTTTAGCCTGATCAACTAAAACATACGTCAGCGATGTTTTCTCTAGAATATTCACCTCTGTTTGCTCACTTCTGCTGCTGTGCTATGCTAAAAGGTAAATGGTCGCCTAAAGAGAGGTGCTGAATTCAAGTTTGCAAAAATTAGGTGGGCCAGACAGGCTGTACCGTATCCACCTAAAGCCTGGTGCAAATTTTAGCCAGCTGAAAATGTGATTTGATTATGTGTACTTTTCAAGCCAGTTAGCCCACTTCTGAGATAATGTTTGCCTGCACCAGTTCGACCAGTGTCTGTACTGAGCTTTCATTTGATTTGAGATGAGTGATTAACAGCATACATGCAGATCGGAGCAAGTAATTAATCTTTGGCCGCTGAGTATAATTTGTCAGGGAAGAAAAATTCATCAGGTAATAATTAAAGCTTAGCAGTATAACCTGCAGAATAGGATAGAAATTATGTTTGAATTATTCAGATGGAATGAAATAATTGGCACGGGCACCAGCACTGACCTCATAGGTCTCCCTGGAAATGTAGAAATTAAAATGTAAAGGAATTCCCAACTAATAACCCAACAACATGATAATCCGGATCACTATGTCCCAGCTGGATCCCAGTGAATGAATAATTCCCTGTCATCAAGCATTGTGATCAGATCGATTTGTGCACACCTCGTCATCCTCTCCCGGTGGATGTCAGGTTTAGAGACCGCATCGCTTGTCCGCTGATTAGGAGTGACTTCATGGCCGAAGGCGATGTGGACAGTTCTCACATTTAATGTGGGCAAAGCCAAGCAGCACATTATCTCCAGCCTCACAGATGATATATTTAACCTCAAAACCATGTTTTTAAATACATGTGGGGAAATATGGTGTTAGCATGAATAATCAACACAAAAACAAGTCTAATTAGTCATACCTGAGACCAGCTAGCCCAGGTCAAAAGGTTAAATGCAGAAGCTCCGCCCACTTCTGCCTTAGCCTTTACACTGCCACCTGCTGGGCAGTCCCTGCCAGACACTTTATCAGCAACACCCAAAAAAAGAGATGTTCTGACTCAGCTCCGGATGTTCAATATTTACCATTCAAGGCGGTTTCTCTCGACCTCTAATCCCCAGGTGGACCTCAGGGGCCACGATCATCAAGACGCTAATATCAGCCAGGAGATTGGAATCCAGGATCAGCAAATCCTCTGACAGGGTCTGTTTGTTTCTTTTTTACTTAACTCATGAGAACCGCCTGAGGAAGCCTAACGGACAAACTCATCACTACCGCTGAAGTGCGATCAAGCCGACATCGGCTGATGAGTTTGGGTGGAGATGATTGGTCCTCAATGCATTCAGTTGTCAGAATAAACTAGTTCCTTCAGTCCCCTGAGGATCATACCGGCGTGTGGAAGGAATAAAACATAAGGAATCGACACAGATGCCAGTGTTGAATGCTCTGCATGTGTGTGTGTGTGTGTGTGTGTGTGTGTGTGTGTGTGTGGTTTCTCTCTGAAAGGGCAGCAGCAGCAGTATTCAGCGCCTCATGGAGCCTTTAGAGAGCCCTATAGCTCGCTGTGACACACGTTAAAGTCTCACCTGAGAGAAACGTCCGGGCTCATTATTCCTCAGTGACGTTATATAAATAGAAGAACCACTCACTTCTGCTCTTTTGTTTTTATGCGGTTCTGATGAGTATTTCACAGGCACGACTCCAGCCTACCTGTTTAATGGCCTTAGGCCTTCTGAGACTTCTGGCACTGCACCCAGAATTATTTACGCTCATAAAAATGGAAAGAGGCTCTAAAAAAACAGGTTCGGCACTGAAACATTCGAGCTAGATAAAGTGCCCACTGTGAGAGTGTGTTCTGACTTCAGATTCTTTGCACGGTTTCTTTTAAACTTCTGGAATGAGGCCTTGGTGACAGCACAAAAGACCCTCTGCTTTGGTATTGTCATTATTTCCTGATGAATCATTTGCTCAGAAAATGTGACATTTGCTCAGACAAAAGTCTGACGTATGTTTGCTTTTGTGTTTGTCTCAGTGGACATTCTGTCGCTGCGAAGGGGACGAATGAAACAACACGGGGCAGCAGCCGGAGGGAAACTGTCCTCTGAGGTGCCCGTGATTGACGGGAGAGACGCACGCGTCCTCCCAGAGGGCTCAAAGACGCCGTCCGCCATGCAAACAAGCTGCCAAACCCTCACAGATGCCGTACGCGCTGGAATGCAGGTCATGGACAAGTTAAACGGGAGGACAAACTGTCCCCTCGGCCCAGATAAATGCATGTTTGATCATACTTGGACACTTTATTGATTGTATTATGACCTTAACTCTTTTAAGCCAGTGCGTCCCTCCAGTCCTGCAGCAGCTTCACTGGCTCCCAGTATACTTCCACATCGATTTTAGCATCTCGCTGTATACATCCACAACCCCCATCCATACCTGCCAGCCCCTCCTGCACCCCTGAGGTCCCTGCGCAACCCCCCCCGGAACCAAATCCGCCTGAAATCTGCCTGCTAAAAGCCCATCTGTTCCGGATTTTAACTTGATGAAATCTATAAGAACCGACAAGTTGCTGGAAACAGCAGCAGCCCTGATACAAACTGTCTGGGTTTGGTTGTTTTCGGTAAAAACACAACGTTCACTTGATGGATGGAGGATAAATGGGAACTTTATCGATCTGTATGTCCGAACGCTGCATCTGCACCGCTGTCTCCATGTCTCCAACGCTCTGAGCTCATGCTGACACACAGACAGACATATTTCAATACGTAAAATGATTCTGAGGGATTCATTCGACAATTTTTCTTTTTTTCTTTCTTTTTTTTTTGAAATCTTATTTCATGGCTCATTAAGAAGCAATTCTGCCACCTTGAATGAGGCGAGCCTCGTCTGCTGACGGACCCATGCAGGAATGAGGAATACTTGAGAACAAGTCTCAGAACAGCATCGCAGTTATTAACATGTTACAGGATAAATAAGGGGGCGGGGCTAAGCACGCTTGATTGGCAGCCAGAGGATGGTCGCTTCTTGTGCAGTAGCAACACGCTAGTGCAAATGGTCAATGATTTCAATCTGCAGTTTGCTTCTTATCTCCATTTGTTCTTGGTGTAAATCAAATATTTAGGAGCCAATTTTTTCATTATTTTGGTTTCATACTCTGTGCGACACCAGGATGAAGCAGCTCGTAAAGCTAATGCTATCTGGGGAACACCATTTGGTCAGTGTTTGGTGGTCCAGGACCTTATGACTACGAAATATCCTATTAAGACTTTAGATTTATATGGAAACTGAAAGAGTGGTCAGTGAAGAAGAGACCTTATATAGTCAGAATTTCGACAAAGTTAGACAGAAACGTACCTTTTCATCAGTCTCAGTCCGGATGACGCTATGATAAAAAAGAATAGTTTTAACGGGAAAGAACCTTAAATCAAGCAAATGGGAGTGGTGGTCAGCGGGATCACATGGTGTCAAGGGTGCTTGATGCACGTTGGTCATCAATGAATTGGTTGGGAGTCACTCTCAGACACTTCTGGACCCACTACTACAGATAACTGACACCTTACATGCTGATGTAATCTATGATGCCTGAAGGTGCGTCTTTGAGGCCATAATGATCACGTGATCTCTGAATTACATCGACCGCTGTTCCAAGCTCGTTTCTCCTTCCAGATTCTCAGCAGGTTGGTAATCAAACTTTTGGTGTTCACTGATTAAAACAATGATGGGATGCAACGGCAATCAGAGTCTACAGCGTGGGAGCAGGGAGAGGTGACAGCCAGTACACGCTCGCTAAATTACACTCGTCGGCAAGCTCGGGTCTACGACCCACATTTATCTGCTCTGCGGGACAGTTGGTTTTACTATTATCGCATCCACCATGCTTCTGCCCATGGGCAGCATTCTCGACCCAGGTGGACCTTGGACGCTTCTCACATGACTGGCGCAGCTCCTGCCACGCGGCCTGCACTTGCTGGTGCTGAGAGTTTGTCCAGAAAGAGCATCGCCCCGACAGGTGTGTTTTTATTCTCACTACTGATCTTTCCACCTTTTGTTTCAGATTGGACTGATCTGGTTGTGGGCGGGGCTTAGCTGCCACCCCATCTTTATCTCCATTGATTTTCCTTTTATTTAAGGCTGGACAAATGCCGTCTGCGTGTTTTCTAAAGCTGCGACGAGGTCACTTGTCTCTCGCTCTCTTTTTCTGTCCTTCTCTTCCTAACATCATATTTCACGCTGTTCTTCCTTTGGGGACAGGAAGTGATTATCATAAACCATTAGAGCATCTCTCTGTGGTAATGCCGGGATCCCTGCTGAAGGCACACATGAATCATGCCCCCCCAACCCTCCACCACACACACAAACACACACACATACACGCACACTATGATCTCATTTCTATTATTAATTGAAGCTCTCAAATCGTTTAACGAACCATCAGTATGTGTTTATGTGGACGATCAATTCCAGGAGGCATTGATCCTGATCCTGGCGCATGCGCACATACACACACACACACACACACACACACACACAAAAAAAAAACCTTTCTCTCTCATCCTCCTATATGTTCCAATGCTCCACTGCTGTTAGGTTGATGTAGGTGTTATTTTCTTTTTCATTTGAATGGATGATGTTTTCTTTGTGCTGAATTTTCTCGATCTTTAAAAAAAAAACTTGTTTCCTTTTATTCTCATCTCATCTGGTTCCACGAACTGACAGATGCCTTCAACAAGCTAGGTTCTGCGTTTGGGTCAGGTCTCACCGATGCTTGTTCTTAAGTATTTATACCATTTATGAATTATAAAATAGATGAGCCATCATGCACACTGACAACTATTGGTACCACTGGCCTGGTTTCCAGGAGAATATGAATAAAATCTGTTGAAAGTGTGCAAAAAAGCACTGAAAAAGGCACCTTTTCAGTGGAGAATTTCACCAGAAGATGGGAGCACTGCTGACACTGGCTGTGGAGTGGACATGGAGGACAAATTTCTGCTGGAATTATCTTCATCTTGGGTCTATTTGCACAACTGAAGCCATGATAAAAACGTGTTTGTGCAGCTGAATGGCTGCTTAATGAAAGTCTGATGAACAGGGTCGGGATAAACAAGGTCGGGAGCAGCCATGAGAGATGCCTCGTGAGATGCAAAATAGACTCTCGGCTGTTCTATAGTCTGTTGTGAACATGAAGGAGTCCTGACCTAAGGGTTTCGAAATGTTTCATAAAGCTCCAAGCACCTAATATCAATATCTGTCATGTTTCCTTGAATATTTATGACCCGGCCGCAGATATACAACGCGTCCTGACACGGCAGCTGTAATTGCTGCCTTTTTTGTTATTCGGTTTGTTCGGCATCCTGCATTCGCAATAAATGTACATTTCGGCCTGGTTTTCTGCACCGCAAAACCGGAAATTAACCGGTTTCTTCTCACCGTGGTGGAGCCACTCTGTCGTCTCTCAACGTTGTGAAATTAATCAAATTCACTAAAGCTAAGGTCCAGATGTGGCATTGAAGTGTTTGATTGAAAGCATTCGTTTCAATAACAGGTTTTTTCTGACTTTCACCGAGTTACATTTCAGATGTATTTTTGGGCTGCTTCAGAGCAAAATAAGTATATTTTTATTAGATTGATTCATATGAGGTTATTAGGAACTGATGAACAAACAGGGTCTAATGTAAAAAAAAAAAAAAAGCCAGCTTTCCTTGAGATCTTTCTGGAGAGCAGACATCACTGATGTGAACATCGTCTCAGATGAGTGTTTACAGATCAAACTACGGTGATTTAAATTCCACCACCTCCTTTCTGTCTTTGTGTGGTTGCAGTTAAAATGGCAGGAACATCAGGTACTTTGTCTTCCCCAGCCACCTACTCTGCTGTAGACACCTTTCATATTTCTTTGTATTGCCTTTCTTATTCCCCTGGTCTGTGTGCGTGCACGTGGCTAACGCAGGTGTGTTTGGGAAAATTGGACCACAGCTGAGAAGTATTCATGTTTTTCTGATTGTTTCGGTGGAGGGGTCAGAGCTGTTTCCACCAGCTTTTGAAGCTCGAGTTTCAAGGCTACAAGCATTATTTCTTTATTATTTATTAATTCTGGAGTCGCTAAGCTCATCCCTCGGCTGGGCAATCATAGGCTGTTGAACAGATCCAATCACCCGTCTCTCAACATATAAGTGAAGCCCAGCGCAGCGTGTTGGGATTTAAGGCGACAGGAAAATCATCGGGACCATCTCAGGTATTAATATTCATGATTCAACTCCCTGAAACCCCGCTAACGACACCACATCTGATGACTCAGCATGTTTTCAGCGGCACCACGAAGAACATGAACTCAACTACCTTGATTAGCATTAACTTTCTTTTATAACTCTTCTGTAAATATCATACATTTATTTAAAGGGTTCTGGGCTCCGTTCTGCAGGACCTGAACATAGAACATGGGCATTGCTTTTAATTAGACTATAAATTAATGATGCTCATGGGTGTAAACGTGCAGCAGAAGACCTCGTCATGCCTCTTGTATTAGGACAGCGTCCCCTATCGCCCTGGTCTGGAACTGGCAGCAGGACGGGATATAACCCATAAACTGATTGAAACTAATGCCGATTAGATTTGAAAGTTTACCTATTTGATTTAAAATTGACATTTATATTATATACAGGTTACTCCGACCTCTGAAAACAGGCTGAAACAAACAGCCAGGGGGCGCCCATACAAGACAAACGATGGAGGGATGTAAGGGGAGACCTGATGTGCATGTGTTTGTGTGTGCGAGGAGGAAGTGGAGGTATTCAAAAGAGCCTGATGGCATCGCACAGCCTGATTAGAACCTGTTCAATGGGGGGGGGGGGGGGGGGGGGGGGGGTGCTGCAGGGTGAGTAAATCACGCCGCCCGCTGCTTCATGGTCACCAAGGGATAGGAGATAGAAAAATACCAACGTAAACACCTGCGATCATAGTAATAATGTGTATGGTGATCATTCGTGCACGTTTATGTGGCACGTTGGAGACAGAGGCTGCAGCACCCCCTAGTGATAAGAAATCGATATGTCACACGGAAACCTGATTTGTCCCAACGACCCTGACCCTGTTACCCTGTGGGTAAACGACCTCATCATTCATGTATTCCCTCATTATTCATTCATATAGGTGCTTTTATTTTGAAATTCTTTCTGCAGGCCTTTTTCAATTGCTCCCGAACTCACAATTTGACATTTTTAAAGGTCTCAGCATTAAGTGGTGACTTTTAATATGTTGTGTGGAGGCATTTTCCCATTCTACTGCTGGGACTTGCTTTTTTTCTGCTTTTTCTGTTGATCAAGGATGAGCCTGAAACTAGTTTTAAGAACATCCTTGAGTAATTCTGCCCATGACAGAACAGATACCCCTCCTGCAGGAGAATAAAACTAATCAGGAGGCAAGGTAGAAACGTTCTTTGTTCTTCTTCCATGAATTTCGTTTGGAGTGCAGCTGCATCTGTTCTCAGTTTCAGACCTCCACGCCTGCTTCTCATTTTTCTGCAACCATTCAGCTTCTCTTTGATGTAAACATGGGATTTTCCTTTTGTTTTTACTGAAGAATCTGAAACAGTGACATCTGATAAAGATGTTTCTGATTGAAAACTGATCTGAGTAGATATTAAACTGACCACATCTGAAGCTTTCCCGCTCAGCAGAGCATCGGCAATCAACCTGAGGAGCTTTAAAGGACGAGCTGCCAGAACAAAAAATGGACCCAACCTTAAAGAGGCTATGTTCGTCTGCTTGGCATTCTGGAAGTTCTGTATTGTGCGATAACATCCCCCCCCCCCAACGAAGCCTTAATTAAATCACCCGTGGCAGATTTGCTTGGTCGGGAGCTCCACAGGGTTGCTGGACATTTTATGGTCAGCTGAGTCACCGGAGTTGGAGCAGCTCGACAAAAAGAGGAGCTTTACAAATTGCACCGCTCGTCCTGCTGATCAATAAGCATTTTCTCTGCTGTGCTTTGAATCCAATCTGCTCACTCAGGCCTCCTGGAATGATAACCAAAAAAAAGACTCCAAGTATTTCAGAGGATTAAGGCAGCTTTTGTCTACAGGACTGTAAAGAGATTGAACTCCAGATATGGTCCGGCATTATCTTAATCTGACCACGGAGCGGTCCGCACATCTGCTGTGACACTCCAAGGCTCCTTTTGATCGCCCCCCAACCCCCCACCCCCCTTCTTTGGGCCCGCAGACAACTTTATTTGGAAGGCTTTTGCAACTGGCCGGAGAAACCTCGCTCGCACGCAGAGTCGGGATGGCAGCTGTGCTAAAAATGATTTACAGTACATGTCCCCGGGGCTGTTTGCTTATCAGTGTCAGTGGAAAGTGTTGCACTGTGAGGGCAGAGCCGATGCTGCATTCACATGTGACCGCGTGAGAGAACGGATCGCAAACAAACTCAAACAAACCCAATCAGTCCTGCAAGGGTCCTCAGCAAGAGGGAAATAGAGTCCTTACACGGGGGTGGCGGGGGAATTAGCAGTCAGGCAACGGCTGCATAATGACAGCATATGGCGTTTCTTTTCAGGATTTTAAGACCTTAACATACACAGCTTGTCTCTGTTTATCATCTGTGAACCAGGCTAATCCGAGCCTGATAGTTATCTCATAGCAGCACTACCTGAATGTGAAAACGCTTCCATTTACACTTGCTTTCGGGTTCCAGGAGTGAAAACACCCCTGCGTTGCACCACAGCAGGCAGCTACCAAGGAGAACTGTATCTCTTCTGAACATCAATAGCATTGGACTCAGTGTAGGTATAGGAAAAATGGGCTGTTTCACCCTCTGATCTGCTGCAGAATGATAAACAGGGAGCAGAACGGCTGCGGAAAATGAAAAGAGGAGCCGGTCGTGACGATAAATCGGATGCTGTCAATATTCTGGGCCCTTAGCAAGCGCGTGTTTGATGAAACTGGCGGCGACGAGAGATTCGTAGGTGTCAGAGCGATGCAACACATGTGCAGCACGCCTGTTTGGAGCAGGGTGATAAGATAGGGCCGTGCCGACGTCGCCAACACGTTCACACAAAAACAGGAAGGTGTCCTTTGATATCAGCCTCACCTCGCATTTCCCCAAATTTGGTGTAGAAGGCCAGCGCTGCCACGGTGCAGCTTCACTGACAAAAGCATGTCCTCGGTGCCTTAGCAGACGTGTATAAAAGCACATTCTAAACAGGAGCTCGTTCTGAAAAATCTCTCTGTGTTGAATCATGCCTGAATTCCCTCAACTCCACCACTGTCTGGATAGGAATTCGGATCAAACTGGAACAGGCGGATATGAAGAGCGGGGACGTTATGGAGAGCTATCTTAAATGACCGCCTTTAATTAAATAGGATGAAGGAGGAGACACGCAGCAGTAATGGCTGTGGGACACGGACAAATCTGACACTATATATATATATATAATCCCTCCATGTGTTATAGAGATTCATAAATCCAAGGCTATTAAAAGCAAAGGAACTTAATTACAGATTCAATACCTCATTCTTTTGCCTTGTCAATAGCCTTTGATGAGCGGTCTAGTGTAATTAACAGCGTAATCCTCACAGCAAACCCAGGTTAGATTACTTTTATTGAACACTAAATGTATCGCCCGTATTAGATTTACTGATTAGAAAAGGTTTTCGACACAACACACGGCTAAATCTTTGTCCCCGCCAGAGCAACGAGTTCTTTTTTTCCCCAAGGTCAAAAAGATTGAAGACGTACAAGCGCACGATTTGCTTTGATTGGTTTTTCATTATTTTTTGGGTTCTACAAAGCGAAATGATTATGAATAGAAAGTTCTGCTGTTGAAGGTGTTTGTTGAGACTACATATAAACCAGCCTATTGCAGCAGTCAGGGGGGGCATCAGCAGTAAGGAATCGGGTTCCTTTTCCAATAACTGCAGGAAAGAGGTGAAGGAAGTGGTCTGAGTCTCCGTGTTTTCTCATCTTGAGCTGTTGTTATTGTGCCTGAGTGGCGACAGAACAACAGTTGATGCTCCCATCACTTGTTCTTTTTCATCGTCGCCCAATCAGGCGGTTCTGGCTGACCGCCACTTCATCCAATCACTCGTCTCCTTCCTCACATATGAAGCTTTTATCATTCTGCCCAGCGTGAAACAACCAGTCTCATCATTTCTTCATTTATTGAAAATCATCAACCGCCATCAACGCCAGCGTCACCAGCCAAGGGAAGAATTTCTTGACGGTGTCATCAGGTGGCGACTTGATCAGAACATCACCTTGCAGAGTGATTCTTCTTCTTTTTTTAAAGATTAGACCAAATTCTCTAATAATAAATCCAAACACATCAGAAGTGTCAGCGGAGGTCAGTGGTGAAAGAGAATCTGGTTGTTTAGTTGTACATCTACAGTTAGAAAGAGCTGGATTACACATGCAGAAGCTAGCGTGCTAGCATGTTTTATTGTCTGAGAAAAAGACAAAAAAGAGTGTCCAACACTCTCCTCATCCGCTCTTTTGCTTCACAGTTTTATCAAAGGAGGTCAACTGGCATTTTGGCTTCAAGGTGTGAGTGCTTGAAAAATAGCAAGTAAATGAATAATAATAAATAAACTCTAACAGTTAATTCCCTAACTGCCAACGAATGGAAGTGAAAGTGGCGAAGTCATCGAAATGAACAGTTTTCTGCAAATATAATTAGCAGGACACAGCAGTGCATTTAGCCTCATTGTAATTCTATAAATGGTGGCACAATGTTTATCACATTTCACCCTTCACAACCTTTAAATAATTCATGTGGCCTCACACGCGCCAGGTGGGGTTGAGAGTTGAATGAAAACCATTAAATTAGAGGGGAAAGCTGGTTTAAAAAGACAAAAGCTGATTTATTTGTCTCTCACGTCCTCACCTCCACTTATACAATCACGGCACAAGCAAAAATGGCTGTTTTTTTTGTCATAAACACTTCAGTATTTCACCTTAATTTCAGTCAGTTGAGTTTGAAACACACAACTGTGTCGCCAAGGTTGAGAGACGCTTTTATCTGTTTCAATTTCACGTCATTTTAGAAGATTTACTTTTCATTTTTCAGACCATGTCCTTCCCAGCGTGACCGTTCTGCGTCTCCACACACAGACCAGTGTCTCTCCTGCATTTGTCACGGCTGAGTGTGAGCGCACATGTGTGTCTGTGTGTGTGTGTGTGTGTGTCTGTGTGTGTGTGTATGGATTTCAGAGAGGTGAAAGGTTAAAGGTGAATCACCAGAGGAGGCAGAACAAATGTCTGGTGGGTCAGTACAGGTTTATGACTTAAATCCAGTACAAAAGCAGTGAGGTGAGCTCTTTGTTCCCTCTTCATCTTTAGCATGCGTGAAGCTTTTGCCTCCAAGTCACAGATGAACACAACAGCCTATTTAAAGCTGCTGCAGGGACACAAATCTGTTTGTTTCGAGAAACCTGCCTGAATAATAGAAATGATCAAAACTAAACGCAAACTAAATCATTTGTGCAGGCAACTCAGTATTTATCACCTCATTTTGGTAAATCTAAAAAAGGTCAGCTCAAATTCTCTAGTGCGCAAATATTGTGCTTGTGTGGACGTTTGTGCTCGAAACCATTTTCCAATGTAAAAAGTTAATTTAAAGATGAATTGATTAACCATGACTCTCAGAGTGCTCACCTTCACATTCATTGGTTTTCATTAATCCTTTTCCTTTTACCTGCAGACCCGTGTGTGTGTGTGTGTGTGTGTGTGTGTGTGTGTGTGGTGTTAATTTAGATTGATTAAATGTCTCTCTGAACTAAATGAAACAGTTAATTTCCTTCATCTTTACTATCGAATTCTATCAAGTCATCGTCTACTGAACCCAAACACAGGTCCAAAACCTCAAACAAACCTCATTTCAAGTTGTGGAGACCAGGAAAAAAATGTGCTCATTTGCCTAACGAAATCAACAGTGAACCTCACAAACACACACACACACACACCCTAACAGTCCTACGTCTGCAACCACCTTCAAGTCAACCAAACTAGTAACTGCAGGTCTTTGTTTTTGTCAGGTCCTCATGGAGAACTGCTCCTCTGTTATCTTTTGATTAAGTGAGCAACTGGTGGGATTTAGGGAGCTTTGGCAGACAGTGCAGATGAGTGTCAGGAAGGAGGAGTGAGTGAGTTTGCATCAGTGGTTCTAAATGTTCCATCAATCCAAACAGAGGAACAGTCGGAGATGTTCCGTTCAGTATGTTGCAGTTCGCTGTGGGTCGGGACAATTGCGTAATTGGAACCTCAAGTATCTCCACTCCTGAAGTCAGTTGTGGCACCAGATATTGCAAGAACAAAGACTAACATATCCTGCGGGTTACCATGGAAACACATCAAATCTCTAACAATTCCAGAAAGGTTTTTTGTTGTGATTTTGAGTGTGTGAACAGGTTAGCGTAATTTTCCATTGGCCGCCTCAGTCAGTGATTTAGCATTTCCTGAAGAAAGTTCTTGTGCGACCGTAAATATTCCAATAATAATCCTTTGCCAGAAAGTGCTGCTAAAACTGTAGGAAATAATCCAAATGAGTCACTTCCTGTTGTGGGGGACAGTCAGTGTTGGCCTCAGAATATCAGCAACTGTTGCTGCTGCTGCTCAGCAAACCATCCAGCCGCACCAAGGGGCCATTTGGACTCTGTAACCTACCTGATGTGTATGGTTCTGAACTGTGGGAGGGAAGTAGAGGGTCCAAGCTGGAGGTAATAAGCGTTTTATAAGGATGCTGCGCTAACCTCTGCAATGCCGTGGCGCCCAGGACCTACATGCTAATGTGACAGCTATACACACGGAAACCTCAATACTCAAGTTTAACAGTTTAAATGTCAAATCTGTCCATCACACGAAAACACACATACACACACACACACACGCACACACACACACACACACACACACACATACACACACAAACACACACTTATTAAACCAACTACTGTGAAATCTTGTGATCAGGGATTCTGTGCTGAATTCCCCTGGGAATGTACAGTGTCTCCTACTGCCTTTTACACACACACACACACACACACACACACACACACACACACACACACACACACAGACTCTGGGTGGTATGAGCAGTTGTGATATCACTTAATGGACTCACATGGTCCAAGTTAATCAGCTTTGGCTAAGTAGCTGCTAGGTCATCCATGAAGCTTTATTTCTGTTTTTGATTAATCCTGCGATTATGACTCCCCTTTTTTGCTTTTGTAGCCCGGAAACTTGAGCACCTCCAAACATTTTTACTATCATCATCATCATCATTATCATCATCATTACCACCACAAGCAGCAGCGGCAGGAACAAACTTTATTTGTAATAACAGACAAAAGATGGTTAAATTACATTCTGATGGTGTTTGTCCTCTTAAAAACTGAGGCCTGAGTATTTTAATGAGAAACACATGACTCTACAGTCCTGGTTAGGATGACAGGAGCTCTTGTTGAGGCAGCGCGCGCACACACACACACACACACACACACACACACACACACACACAGGCGCTCGGGTAAACACGCAGGCTTATGATTCGGAGTAAGAATATGAAAAAAGTTCTTTGCGAGGTTTTATTTTGTCCATAGAGGAAAAGCAAAGTGTTGTGGTGATGTTATGACAGACACGTGAAAGAGGAGCGGTGGGCAGATAAATCTGGCGAGACCTCACACACGTTCCACTGCTGACCTAAGTGGAAAAACAAGTTGATCGGAGAAGTTTGTCTCCTTTAGACAGCCCATCCTCCCTCTCTGTTGCAGGTTCTTTTTCCATTTACAACCGTCATGAACTGCTAAATTCTCCACAATTGTCAGTGACTCAGCGCTCAAGGTCTATTTTCTCTGCTGCAGGATTCTGGAATCAATGTTTTGTAATCAGAGCGACAGGTAGAGCGCACCAAGGGGCTTCAGCAGGTCAGATTCCTGCTTTTTAGTTGGTGGACAGGAGACATTTTTTCTTTCTGAAGAGTTTCAGAAGAATACGTCAAACATGTTGACAGAAGCGAGTCTATTTGCGAGCTGAAGCTTTATTCTTGAACGCTAAAGAATGCTCTCAAAGCATTCCTGATTCATTCACCTCCATATTCTTACAGCCCTTGGATTCCTTTTGAAGAGAAACCTGCAGCTAAGTCGGTGCTCTGTGGTCATGCTGCAAGGCGGCGAAGCTTTGATCACATAAGACATGAAAGTGTGGTCAGGGGTCAGTGGTGATGAGCGTGAAAGCAGGCACGTGTCCATTCCACATACAAGAAGGGTCTATAAGCAGGTGGAAGATGAAGAAAAACAAACCGGAGTACAGCAACTTCAGGCAAAAATACTCAATCAACGCCACGTGCACGTGTCCCTGCCCTGTAATCAAGTTCACCATTAACTGTAGTTGAAATTTGTAATTGAATTTGCCCCCATGTCTTCAGATTCATTTTAAACCAGCCACCAGAAAGATTGAGCAATGTTTTCCCATATTTCAGATGACAGCTACAGATGTTTCCGTCCTCGAGTGTCGGGAAGAGCTCTTTATTCCAGGACGATGCTGGAAATTATATAGAGTGTGGCAGCTAAGCAGCACATTCTCTTGGCTTTGATTTCCTCACAGCAAATCGGTGCCACCACAGGCCTGAAGTTGAGTATTTATGTGGAGAACATTGTGGTTGGTGGCAGCTGAATAGAAGATGAACGAAGAACCTCTATTTATAGTCTCATCACAAGCTCTGTTTATGTGCTCGCTGCTCTTTCCTGCTCTTTTAGCCCGTATGTTTGGCTCTAAACCAACGTTTTCTCTGGGTCAGAGCGAAACAGCAGGTCTCAGCTCCAGGATTTCAGCCCCTCAGACCTCTTTTTTTTTCTCTTTCGTTTTGTTGCTGCAGGAGAGCAAGGTCACAGTTTTCCGACCCTCAAGTTTGGGCTTTTCCTTCTCACTTCCTCTCACCCTTTGAATGACAACAACTAGGGGGAAAAAAAATCGCCTCCCGAAGTTCCCGAGATCACTTTCATCTGCAGGTTGAAATTAATAGAGGATCGAGTACTGCTTAAATGTGGTTATTCCCTTGAAAGAAGAAACTGCTGCGTGATTGCTGCTGGGACGAAGAACAAACGGGAAGTTCTGCTCCGACCTTTTTTCCAAATATTGGGGAAGGGGGGGGGGGGGGGGGGGTCAGTCATGGGGAAATCTTTATATCAAAAACACTGAAAACTTTTTTTAGCAGCTGTGAAAAGAGGTTTTGTGGCAGGTTTGCCATGAGGAAGAGAGCCTTGTTTTCCATTTGGAGCGAGGGCAGATTCTGATGCAGATCCACATCAAGAGGAACCACATCAGACACAGATATTGGCATCTGCAGGGACGGAGACATTTGCCTCCTGTAACGGGTTATTTGGATTTAAATAAAGCAGCCTATTAGAAGTTTTAAAAAAAAGTGGGCTTCGACCTGAGTCATTAAGTCAGAACAGATTTTTGTAATTAAGTAGAAAAATAAATTCTCTGGTTATCGACACCAGAGAGGAAGAGTTTATCTTAAACCAGGTTTGAGCTAAAATTGGAATACTGAGGCGAGGCTGAGCAGGTGGCAACAATCTGGAGAGAAAAGCAAGATGACACAGCTACATTCACCAGATGATTTTCACTCGGAAACAGTGCAAATCACAAATGAAGTAAACAAAGCAGCTTTGACGGTGCTGAAATCAGTGAAATGGACCTGAAACCAAGAAAACCCTGGCACGTAAGCCTGAAAACAAAGAAAAACATTTCTAAATTCCTTCAGAAAGGACGTTTAAGAAAACTGTAAATATATTCTCCTGTGCGTCACATCAGGGCCATCTCAAAAACACCTGTAAATAATAGACAGGAAAT
Organism: Takifugu rubripes; assembly: GCF_901000725.2. Lineage (NCBI taxonomy): Eukaryota > Metazoa > Chordata > Actinopteri > Tetraodontiformes > Tetraodontidae > Takifugu > Takifugu rubripes. The sequence continues at coordinate 11,245,754 of NC_042301.1, forward strand.
TCGTCTGTGCGGCCTGACAGAAACATGTTTACTGGAAGGAATGAACCTTAAGAAAGCCCCATTTATTTATTTTTCATTCTTCATCCTGAAAGTTCTGACTCACTTAAACCAAAGGGTGCTTTTAACGTTCTGGGTGAATAACCATCGTCTGTTGTCAGCAAATGCATGTGACCAGCTTGGAATTTTGGGAGGATTTTCTAAACATCTTGTTCTCAGTTGATACATTGTGCAGCCCAGCAGCTCCTTAATGTCTCCTCATCTTCCACACTGCTTCTTTGGTGCACGAAAATATAAACAGTTTAAAACAAAAGAACCACACAAACAGGTTCAAATCTTCACGTACAGCAATAATGACAAAGCTGGATTGCAGTTAAATCCGTTTTTCTCTACGTATAATTTGTTTTTCAGCCTAGTCTTGACTCCTAAATCCAGTTTCACAGTATTTCTGTGTGCTGGACCTTAACTGACGCCGGCTGGTGGCTCAACGGAGCTTAAATAGCAGAGACAAACTGCACATTATTAGAGAGGAGGCATTCCTTACATGTTTGGTGCATCTGGCAGTGTGTGTGTGCGTGCGTGTGTGTGTGTGTGTGCAGTTGGCAGCACTACACACACTCTGATATCACAGCCTACCACATCTGTCCACTTGGAGAGTTCCCCAGCATGCCTCCACACAAGCAGGGCAAGGACGATTTTTGCAAAGAAAGCAACACAAACTAAGACACGAACTAAAGACATTTCTTTCATATTTTAAAATCTGAATCACTTTACATACCGATTTAATTCAGAATCTTCGGTAATTGTTGTGACTTTACGACCGTGCGCATTTGGAAATGTTGAAAATTAGATGAAAAGGTGTAAATAATGTGTAATACAAATATATACAACTATAAATGACTTTTAGGATTTTTTTATTGTTTGATGCCATGTGGCTCATCGCACCACTTACGTGTTAGAAGTCCCCGCCCACACCAAGGGCGCTCCAAACACCCATTGGTTGGAGCAGCTGTGGCCCCGCCCACAGACGGACTCCTTAATTTGTTGGAAAGAGCGCAACAGCAGCCCCACTTTGGGAGGTCAGCCGCCGGGGCACACCAATGTGGCAGCTGCGCTGGTGAAAACACTCATTTCCTCTGTCCGTGGATGAATCTGTGAAAGCAGCCCCCCCCCCCGGTCATGGTGTGGAACCCCGCCAGTGGGGCCCCGAGCCCCCGGGCCGCTGCTGCTACTGCCGTGGTCACTTGCCTGCTTGTGACCGGGATACTTGTCGCTCATGTTGGGCACCCGAGCCGCGGAGAGCCGAGGGAGCCGCCCGCGGGCGCAGCAGCGAGCGGGAAAGCATTTTCGGCATATTTCAGGAAGCTGACTCGGGAGAGGAGAGCCGTGCGCGTCCCGCCGCGGAGGAGTTCAGCCCCGGAGCCGGTGGAGCATCTGTCCCCGTCCGATGTGTTCATAGCGGTGAAAAGCACCCAGAGATACCACCGGGAGAGGCTGGAGCTGCTTCTGGACACATGGATCTCCAGGAGCGCGCAACAGGTGAGCCTCGAACCAATTAGAAAGAACTTCCAAACTACTTTCTTTGAGTCACTGCCCATAAGACCAGTAATCACTTTAAAGAAAAACATGTGCACTTAACGTTCTTCCACATTTTGCCAATCATATGCATCAGATTCAAACTGTTAAATGAATTTATTCCATTGTTGTAAACTAGTTGTTGCATTTGGTAATTGGACGGTAAAGAACACTGCAGAGGTTCCATTTATGACTAAAATAAATACAGCTTATGGCTGTTAACTCAAACATTTTGAATGTTTATGTTTAACACGCACCGAAGGTCAGATGGGCATCATTTTGCCCATCGCTGGAGGGTTATAGGGTTCCTCTCCCCCCTGTCGCAGTCACATGCGAGTTATAAACCCCCCTTAGAAAACTCTGACTCCCTTTGATCCGCCATCGTAAACCAGAGACCTTTGTAGTGTATGAGGGGGAGATCTGAGGGCCGCCAGGCCCCTGATGTGTTGACACAATACTGGTAGGGGGTGAAGGGGGGGGCGGGGACTCAGCCCAGGGTGGCTCAGAAGACCCCTGGACAAGGGGGTCACACATATTCCCTGATGGACCTGATGTACACGTCAGAAGCTCCTCGCCCGTCGGCGTGAGATCCATTTTTTCCGGGGCCTGATCTGTCTGGATCGTGGTGAACTGCAGCCGCCGGCTTCAAAGGCTCCCTGATCCGCTCCAGACCCGCCCGTGGGAGGTCCAACAGCGGCTCCGATCCTCCGGAGGTCTCTTTTCGCGTCTCTGTTGACGCGTAAACAAAGCTCAGCTGATGCGTGTCAGCGGGCCGCCGCTCTCACGCTCAGGTGGGGGAAACCTTACCTGTTTCCCAGACACGCCTCCGCGCCGCCAGACTGCTGAGTAATGGAAAACACACAGGTTCTCACCGTTGAACCCTCGCAGGAAGGCCCTGGGAGCTCGCCAGATTTCTCACGGGAAGCTAAAAAAAGGAGCAAACACACGCCGGCGCTCTGACACAGACCCCCCCCCTGCCTCAGGTGTGTTGTCCTGAGATACCTTCATCCATCAGGCAGATCTTTTTCCTTCTCTTTGACCTCTACCCCCCCCCCCCCCCAGCTCAAGTGTACTTTGGTAAACGACACACACTCCTCCAACAGCCCAGCTGCTCTCTGGAGACTTAAGAGGCGGAAAAAGAAAAAAAAAATGCTGACAAAACCTCACAGCTGGCTGGCTGGTTTTTGTTCGGCCCCTTTTTTCCAACCCCCGGGCTGCGCAGCGGCCAGAGGTTATTTCAGGTTTGCGCTGCTCAGCAGGATGTTCCCTCCGACTTTCCCTCAGATCAGCTGACGGCCTCTAAGATCCTTGAAGTATTGATCCGTTGACGTGCAGGAGGACTCCAGAGACGTACACGTTTCTCAGTATTGTTTAAAATGGCAGCTCGGGCGTCTTCATCGGGGCAACAACTCTCTTCACCAGCGGGTGGCAGACATGGGGTCAAGAGGGGAAATGGGCAACGTCACTGAATATTAGCTCACATACACGAATGGTGCTAATGCTAATTCACCCAGTCGGAGAATAAGCCTCACTGAGGGGACCTGATCTTGGGTCTATTCAACATGACTCCATGTTGTGGTGGGTTTAATTTCAGAGCCATGAGACAATATTTACATGCTGCTCTCAGGCTGCACCCAGGGAGCGTGTCTACTTCCAGTGGAAAGTTGAGGGGTCTGCACACACACACACACACACACACAATCACTCATCGCACAAACACTCATGGACACAAACCCAAATCCAGCTGCCCCGCTGTTGATAGACAAGAGGCTGACCTTTGTCCTGGCCTTCATCCAACATCGTTTGTGTGTGTGTGTGTGTGTGTGTGTGGGTGTGTGTGTGTGTGTGTGTGTGTGTGTAACAGTCACCCATGAACAATGATGGCCAGAGCTTCTGTGTGTGTCTGTTTCCCTGCTGAGATAACACGAACTGTTTGTGTTTTTTTCCCACAGACGTACGTGTTCAGCGATGGAGAGGACGAGCAGCTGAGGAAAAGGATGGGTGAGCTGCACACACACACACACACACACAAACCAGGAAGCAGCGGTGTTATCTGGAACGTGTAGACAGGAAGTCAGTCCAGGCTGCTGAGTGGGCAACCCCATGTTTCCATGGAGTGCAGGAAGTTGCTGTACTTCAGTTGGATCAACAGCCTCACTAATAAAACTCTTCCTTTCTGTCATTATTCTCACTTTATGACCAAGAAACAACAGCAAATATGATCCAGTCGTCTTGAACCCGGCTGCTGCTGGTTGTCTTCCCCCTTCGAGACGCGGCGTTAGCTTGTTGTCAGCCACCAGCACTTTCAGATGTAAATGGGACACATATTACAGGCACGCCCGAGAGTTGTCGGGTCACCTCAGGGTCACTTTTAAAATTCCACAGCCTTGTTTAGCTTTTAAAAACTTTAACTGGCCTGTTAGCGGTGTGGCTAAGAGGCTAAGACACTGCTAACAGGCTAACCACCTCACAAAAAGCAGTGAGAAACGTTCTTTTTGGATACGGGAAAATCTTTCTCCTGTTGGTTCTGTGTTTGATTTGTGGTTGTTGTTGTTTGTGTTGATGTCCAGGAGAGCACCTGATCAACACCAACTGCTCAGCAGCTCACAACCGCCAGGCTCTGTCCTGCAAGATGGCGCTGGAGTATGAAACCTTCATCAACTCTGGCAAGAAGTGAGCAAAACACACACACAGACACACACACACACACATACACACACAGGCCCTTTTGCTGACTCGGTGTTGTGAACCTCGCAGGTGGTTCTGTCACGTTGACGATGACAACTACCTGAACGTCGGGCCGCTCCTCAGCCTCCTGTCCCAGCACAGCCACACCCAGGACGTCTACATCGGCCGTCCCAGCCTGGAGCGGCCGATTGAAGCCCCGGAGAACCCCGGAACACCTGGAACGGTAGCTCCGTTTACTCCTGTCTGGTATATCTGAACACTTCCGCTCCGCCCAGAGCGTTGACGTGGCCTGGCGTGTGTTTTGCGTTCCGGCGCAGGTGCGTTTCTGGTTCGCCACGGGCGGAGCGGGATTCTGCCTGAGTCGAGGCCTCGCTCTAAAGATGAAACCCTGGGCCAGGTGAGCCGCCTCCGCCGCACGCGGACAGTCCCGCCGTGTCCGCGGCGCCCTAAATGCCCCCTCTGTCGTATCCCTGCTGCAGTGGCGGCGTTTTCATGGAGACGGCCGAGCGGATCAGCCTCCCGGACGATTGCACCGTCGGCTACATCGTCAACGCGCTGCTCGGCGCCAGCCTCATCCGCTCGCCACTCTTCCACTCGCATTTGGAGAACCTGGGACTGGTGTCAGACATCCACAGTCAGGTACACACCCGTATACAGCGCCGGTACAGCGGGACCAGTGTCTCCAGTATTCTGACGCTCTCTGAACTGGCCGCCTGTTCTCCTTTAGGTGACGCTCAGCTACGGAACGGCGGAGAACAGGAGGAACACGGTCAACCTGAGAGGGCCGTTTTCAGTGAAGGAAGATCCTACGAGGTAAAACGCGATGGTGGGAAATTCCGGCCTGTCCATGAGTCCAACATCCAGACGTTCCCAGAAATATACATCTATTGTTTACGTTCTGGTCCTGTTTCCTGTGGCCGAGCAAATATGAAAGGCAAAGTGATTGTATTTGAAGTCTTCCTGGTATTAAAGTCTGTTTTGTTTTTTTAATTTTCCCCTCATTTTCATATTTGTTCACGTATCTATGACGCTATTGTCTTTTGTACCACTTCTCTCTTTTATGCTGTGGGAGGTTTCCCGTCTTTGTTCATTGTCTCTGACCGATTGTGTCTTATTTTGAAATGCTCAGTCGGCAGCTTCCAGGCATTGTGACTATTATTCCGTATTCATTCCGTCTCTCTCTCAGATTCAGGTCGGTCCATTGTCTGCTGTACCCAGACACCCCCTGGTGCCCCCGGCGGCTTTAACGGCCACCTTGACGGAACGTTGCCTCATACCAGTTTTTCGCTCTTCTCGGGAGGACCAATAATTTCATCCAGGACCAAAGAGATGAGGCCCCTGTGGTGCCCCACAGCTGAGGAGTCTCTGATTGTGTGTGGAAATGCTGGAACTCCTTTTGACTTCTTCGGAAAGTCAATTGTACAAGATGTCACAGGGCCAAAGGCTTGAGATGAAGACTCAAGTTTCTGGATTCAAAATGAAGGACAAAGGCTATTCTATCTCTTTGGCCGGTGAGGTCTCAAACCTGCTGCGACAAACTCTCCACCATGTAAATACACCTGTAAATTTGTTTCAGCTGCTTTATATGAAGGCAAATATTTGCTCGGAAAGTAGCAACACAAGGCCGAACTCAACCAAGCAAGAAACTTCAGAGTTAGCCGCGGCTAGCAGATTGTCATCGCTTTGGAGAAGAAGCAGAATATTGAACATGTTGCTAGTGCATGTAAACCCACTGGGAACTGTGAATGTACAGCCTACTGCAAACCTTTGAGCGTTTATCTCCAGTACCAAACCAGAAGTTTTGTCATCCTCAGCAATATAATTTGTACATACGATGAATACATGAAGGTCGTTAGCATGAGGAGACTCAAAACACATCAATACTCAGCACTTTGTCTCAGTTGCAGCAGCAAGGGAGTTTAACAAGATGGTTTAAGCTGACGTTAAACTGCACTGTTTAGCTCGGCTAAACCAATGAGGAGGGTTGAGCTAATTTCGGTACCCCAAAGAGCCGTCGGAGGCAGTGCAGATGCACTGACCTCGCATTTTTTTGGGCTCTGAAGTCCGATCTGTGCAGATTACAAATGTATAATTGATTGTGTTCTTCCAAAAATGAAGTACCTGTAAGTTTAAAAGGTGGGTTACATGAGCGATGTGTCCCCTTTGATACGCCGTTGACTCATGTTGGGTCGTTGTCTTTCTGCGCTTAACATCAATAAGTCATATATATAAAAAAAATCTGTCCCCTTTTCTTAATGAATGTGTGAAGCATCTTTGCATTGAAACACACCTTTTCCTCTCCAGTATCTGGACTAAATGTAGACATTGATTGAATAAAAGATCTGTGTTAAATGCATGAGTGTGTCTGAGTGAGTGAGTGTAAAGCATAACTAGAACTCTTGACCTCTGATCACACGCAAGCATGTTATCTGATGGAGCTTTACACATGGAACGTCAGAGATAAAGGAACAGAGGGCTGTTCGTGTGTGCTTCTGTGGACTGGAGAGGCGGCGAAAAAAAAGAGACGGTTGTCCGGGTTCAGTATATTAAGCTGATTCTGACATCTGATGGCTGCGTTTGGTACTGCAAACGTATTTTAATTAAAATTGAGTTAAAGAACTGTTGGAACATTCAAAAATGTTGCAATTTCTGTTGCTACTTCACAGGTTTGAATTTTTTTAGGATTCGGGGAGGTTGGGGGTTGTTAAAACTATAAAGCATCCCAGATTAGTCTTGACTTTTAGCGTACACACGCGTCACACTTGTGTTCCTGGTTATCTATTGAAAATGCTGCTGCTGATGGAAAAAAGGAATCTCAAAAACGAATGCTACAATAATTATCTCAGGGAAGAAGTGCTTCAGAGTGCTGCACTAAATTCTAGAGCATTTTCATGCCCAGGCCTTTGAGGGCATAAAAAACGCATTCTTACTGATATTTTTTGGTCCACATGTGCAACCTTCAGCGCAGCTGTTACCTGCCTGCTTTAAAATGGCAGCGCGTTCATGGTCCAGACCTATTTATAAGAGGAAACGCTGAAGCTGCTGGTTTTTGCACATTGGTGAGACGGACAGTAAATGTGTCATTGTAAGAACAAACCACTAGAGGGAGACAGACGCCTCTGTACGTTAAAGTTGCTTTAATTTCTTTTAAAACATTGATTCCAGGTTGAATGATATCTTTACCACAGTTGACATGTACACCATTAATATCTTAGTTAAACCATCAGAAAATCAAAAACAGCCATTAGAAAAACAAGCCCGTCACTTCTGGGCAGAGGTGTAATTGAAGTCCTGCCAATGCAATACACACACACACACACACACACACAAACACGCACGCGCGTTCCACTGCACAGGAACTCAAATACACCTTAATGTCAGGCGTGCAGACGACACTGGAATATTTTTATTAAATCCTTGCAAGACAGGAAGTCATTCACCATTAATAAGAGAAGAAAAATGCTGCTCTTGCTTTTTTCCTCCTACAAAACAGCTAGCTATTGTTTTTAACTTTGATATTTACAAGACAGAAGAATTTTTTTAAAAAACAAGTTGTGATATGAAGACTGCTGTAAGGATTTACAAACATTATGAAAGGCCATTAATCGTCAGTGCCTAGTCGCACAGGTCATACTGTTTTTCCATCAATGGCCATGAAAATCATTATCACCAGAACATTTTGCTTCCTAGTAAAACCACGCGTTAAAGATTGTCTCACTAACACGAGAGGTGGTCGGCGGTTAATAATCACACGTTAAAATGCTGTACAGGAAGGTCGGCTCTAACGTTAGGCTTCTAAACTACATCACCCATGATGCAAATGGTGAGGATGCCACAGGGAGCGTGGGTACTGACAACAGAACAGGTAGGGGATGTAGACAGGAGCTATCTGGATTTATGTACAGCATGAATTTGAGCGTGTGTGTGTGTGTGTGTGTGTGTGTGTGTGTGTGTGTGTGTGTGTATGGAGATGACTTGTGTCAGTCTCTGTAACAGAGTAGCAATCAACCAGCTGCAAGTGTGTCACACACGCATGGGTTCACGAACACGGTTTTTACTGGCTGTACAGAGTTTGAGGGCGGGAGGAATAAACACTGGCAGTATTCCAGGCAGTTTTGCTTCTCCATCTCGCCTCCAAGACAACTTGTGCTTGTGGGTAGAAAAAAAAAGACTGCCAAAGTTCGGCCAAAGTCAACACAATAAAAGCACGGGAAAGAAAAAGAGTCGTTGGTCACAGTATCAATTTTGAAATTTGCAGCTTAAGATAAAACACAAAAAACGCTGACGTTCCTCGATCTGAAACATTTCTTTGTAACATAACAAGAAGACGAGAAGTTGTTACTGCTTTTATATTCCAATCACGTCCCTGAATTAAAAAAAAAAAGCTCATCCATCTCTCTTTAGTCACAGCCGCCTGCTGTAGCACCTGGCAGATGTGTGGTCACATTTTTCCCTCCGTATGTGTTTTTCAAGTGTCCTTCCATGTTCCCTAATTATTTACAGTCTGAGGGAAAACATTCCACTTTCTTTCCCCTTTTCTCTCCTTTGAGACCTCTGGAGGCAGTAGAATAGGACAGAGTCAGGCATCCCTCATGATTCAGTTTATTTGGCACAGGTTGAGCCGTCTTCCATCACTCGTCCCTCGCTCCACCTCCCAAAAATGTCCAGATCCAAGACGAGATTTCGAAGCCACCGGCACGTGTAATGTATGTGCGCGTAAACATACAGGGAGAGAGGCGGTTTTCAAGCTCACGATTCAAGTCTCGGTTAGACGTTAATTTAAAGATAAAGAGGACGCTGCGTCCACCTAAACATGGCTTTTCCGGTTCACAGGTTGGTTATGCGTCGGCTTGTCTGTGCGGATACGAGATACAGCGAGAATATCCACGATAAACACGCAGCACACCACGTTACCAGCAATGATGCAACAGTCATCAGATCTGAGTAAAGCGCATGTTTACTATTTACACGTCTGTACAGGCTATGGATGTGTGTGTGTGTCTGTGTGGGTGGGTGGATGTGTGTGGGTGTAGTGAGAGCTGCCTCCACTAGAGGGCAGTGTACGGGGCACTGTGGAAGGAGGAAGTGCTTTAACCGCTGTGCATTGTGGGTTCTGATTTAGACCATGAGCTTTCGGACCTTTGTGGTGCAATCCTTTGCTGAGGTGCTTGGTTGATGAGTCCTGGCATGTGTGGTGTTGGCGCTCGGCTCGGGTCAGGCCCTTGCTGGGTGCCTCGGGGCAACTGGTTTGGGCTGGATCTAGTCCCTAGTGGACTGAAGACTGTGGTCGGGCGGTGGGGTGAGGCCGGCTGGCCGGGTCCAGTTGGTCATTGGGGACGGAGCGTCGGTTCTGGTCTGGTCGGTTGGTGGCCAGGTACTTTGCTCTCATACTGGAGGTGTACTGCGGCGAGTGGGGAGTGGGCGGGGCAAAAAGAAGGAAACACAGGACGGGTTAATGTTGGAAAAGAAAAGAAAGGAGGGGGAGAAAAGATGACAAGATGAAGATGACAAGTATAAATAAGCATCATAGATAGATAGATAGACAGATAGACAGATAGACAGATAGATAGATAGATAGATAGATAGATAGATAGATAGATAGATAGATAGATAGATAGATGTTTGAACACACAGATACGGTAGTATGAGCAGTCATTTGGACAGCCAGGGGATTGATTACAGACTATATCACATGATCAAGTCAGGATGGTGTTATTGTAAATTAGCGGATGTGGGCCGTAGTTAGTGCTCTAGTTCTGATGTAGTTTGTTAGCCTGCTATGAGTTAGTGGTCTCTTGCCAGCGGCCTATGAGTTGGAAATTTCAGCCGGGTGGTCCGGCGGGGAGAGAACGGGCCGGGTCGGGGCCCCCCCGCGATGGTACGGGCGTCCGCTGCGGTCCGACAGCAGCGGTCATGGGGGGGGGGCGGGGAGACGCGTGCTCCTGTGATGGTTTAATGGTGGGTGAGGGGGCACAGAAACAGAGGACGGACACACCTTAACAGAGAGAATGCACACAGACACAGTGTGGGGACAGAGGGGTGGGGGGGCAGGAAGATTTGGGCTCGTCTGTTTGGTGTTTCAGTAAAAAAAAAAAAAAAGAAGCCAGATTGACTTTGCTGCGCAGCATTTAGCCCCAGAACTGTGACACCGTGTGGAACAACGGCTACAGACCCAGCAGCACCTTTGTTTCTGTTTTAATCCAGACATCCTCTCGTCAACCAGCCACACTTTTGACATGACAAATACATCAGAAATAGAGTGCAACTGTGGGTGGAACCACGCCGTTCTGTGATCCCAGGCTGCCAAAATGACCTTTACAAAGACGGTGCATCATCACGCTCTAGTTTAAGAACACAGTACACTGACAGTGGTGAAGGAATGGGAGGCTATCTTCCAATATCCACACTAGCATCCGGCACAAAAGGCGCCCAAACATCCTCTTAAAGCGTCGCGATTTCCAGCTGCATTGTGGGTACGGGAAGATAGCGGAGGGAGAGTGTGTTCTAGAAAGTGTGCACTTACAGAGGGTGGAGGGGACTCCCTGCCAATCAGGGGGGTGTTCTCACACCGAGGGTTCTGAAAGTTTGCGTTCTGGCTCCTGCATTATAGAATAAGAGGTTACTGTATGCGATCAACGCGCAGCTGGTGCTCAGCAGCCCAGCAGCCGATCTGTGGTCTGCTTGTGTTTATGGCTAAGTGGCCTAAAGGTGTAATCAACAGAGAGGGGGTTAAAAGTCTCTGCTACATCATCCTTCATTACGCTTCACTGGCTCTTTATCATCTGAATTATTTAAGTAGGTATTCAAAATGATGTTTTTCATACAGTAAGGGCACTAAAATGTTTACTCTAATGTCACATCATAAATGGCTGAACTCTAACTGAAACATGCAGTCCAAAGGTATTCAAATGGCGAATATCTACACACTGGACCCTTCTCACTTGGCGCCATCACGGCTTCCTGTCTTGCTGTTGCCAACTCCTTAATATACAACTGTATCATGCAGTGGCAGCTGCTCAGTTTCCTCACATGCAAGCATCTGGAATATATATTTGAATGTTGGAAATACAATCTACTACAAAGGCATGTTGCATCTTAATCACTGAAAAGGGGCATTTAAATGCCTAAATAGGTAAAACTGCCACATGATTCTCAGAATAATGCTCTTATTTCCTGTAAGCAAGCAGTTGCAGGCTAAATGCTCTTTTATTCAGATAGAAGCATTCTTGTGCCAAACTGTAGCAAGCAGGGCATTATTATTACAGGTTGCTATGGTGAGTGCACATCTGATGTGTTTTTGAGAGAGAAATGTTTTCTGTGGACTGATACAGGCAGGCTGATGGGAACAGCAGGCAGCCACTCTTCTATCAGCACAAGGAAGCTGGTGAAGGTTCTAACGTAGCTGACAGTGCGTCAAAGAGGACATGCGAGTCGTACATACAAAACCTAATGAGCGCTCACTAGTGCTGCGCTAGTCTGGGTCATGAGGGGGGCAAGCATCATCTACCTAAGGCAGGCAGTGTATAGATCCTGCTAGCCTTTAGCTAGCGGTGGTGCTAACTCACATGTATTCAGTGACGGGGGCATTGCTGACAGTGTGGGCTGTCGCAGGCAGGCTAGCTTCGCTACCGTAGCTGGAGCCACAGCTGTAGAGACTGGGCATGTGAACGCGGTACAGGTTATCGTGTATGCCTCCCCGCGAGGCGCCCGACTCATCCTCTCCATCTTCCTCATCCGTCCTTCAGTCGGTCAAGGAAAGGGCGGGGCACGAGAGGGCGTGATGAACAGGAGGTGGGAAGGCAGAGGGGGAGAAATGAGATCCGAGAGAGACAAGAGAGTGTAAACATGTGGTTGAAGAGGCGGTCAGGAGAGGGGCAGATGTTCTGGTACAATGATTCGTGTCCTGATACAAACACACGCAGTAAGATCATGTTTTTCAGGCTCAAAGCAGCAGAAAAGGAGGGAAAAGAGCAGGAAGACATCTGAAAAATCAGGTTACAAGTGTTGCACAAGGCTGTGATATTACCACACAACATCCTTGAGCAACACTGTAGACCCAACAAGCTGCTTTCTCACTGCATCATATGAAAATAAAGTCAGACATGCAGCCGTTTTCTTCATGCATCCTTCCAATAACGAGTCACGATATTCACCGTCAATTGGCATTTTTCAAATGTTTTCTTCCTTTAAAGTGCTTCATGCATCACTGAGTGCTCCATGAAACTTAAAGCAAAACATCAAGAGGGTGGAACAGAAGATAATATGGCCAGTTTGGGCAAACTGTCTCTCAGACAAAAAGGTCAAAAATACAAATTAAAAAAAAAAAAGTCCGGCAACAGAAGAGAATGAGGCATTAAATAACGAGCGTGCTGATTTGGAAGTTCTACCTCTGGCAACAGAAAAATGTATGAGTACAAATGCAGACCCTGTTATTGAGAGCAGATCTTACAGGAGGAGTTGATCAGTGCACAGGTTGATCATCGTGGAAAGGCACAAAGGCTGACTGGCTCATCCGCTACTAGATGGGAGTGTTTCACTCTCAACCTTTTACACTTATAAATATAGAAAACATCTCCGATATCGATCACTCGGAACTGCACGAGCCATCAGACGGACCACAGATTTAACACAGTCACACTCAGAGCAGTTCTGCTCTCTCCACACGTTACAGAGGAATATTTGATACGTGCTGGGCCGGATTCTCCCACTTCTGCTGATTCAGGTTACACAAGCTTTGCTCAATTTAATCACCGAACCCCAACAACCGCTTGGTTGTTCTAATGGTTTCTCTAAGGGGATCACATGTTTGACCAGTGATTTGATTTTGTCGATATCCACCATAATTCACTGAAGCCCAAAGCATTTCCAAATCAGGACAGGGAGAGGAGAGGAAGGGACAGAACAGAGGGAGGAAACACAATCAAACCCAACTGTGAGGCTCTGCAGTGGAACAAACAAAGAGTTATGGAAGGAGAAGCCAGACTGGCCATCTCTGACAAGAAAAGAAACAGAAATTCGCAGATGAAAGTAGAAGGGTGCGAATACAGGCAGGGGGGGGGGGGCGCGATGGACACACGTAAACAACCACATGCATATTCAAGGGGCCTTTCTACTCTTAACAGGACACAGACTTGATTTAAATCAAATGATGTTAGAAGGCTTTGTTATTATGTTATCGGTTAGTTGGATCGTTGAGTCTCGCGCGTTTGATGGTGCGTGCGCTGGCGTGTGCGTGTTACCTCTTGCCGGGCCAGGTATGCGGCACGCTGCAGACAATGGAGGAGAACATCAGGGCGGTGACAAAGGAGAAGAGGACCAGGTAAATGAGGCCCTCCACCCCGTCATAGCACAGCCCGGTCAGCGCCTGAACGTAGTCCTGTGAGGCCATGAGAACAGCGGGTTGAGCCGACCCGAGAGGGAGGAAAGTTCGGACGCCGCGTGCCGCGACTCACCATGTGCAGACTGCGGCAGTCCACTAGCGCGGTCAGCTGGTGGAGCCCCACCTCGGTGGAGTTCAGCACTGACTGGATTTGCTCAAGGTTGGCCTGCACACAGGAAGCAGAGAGGCTGCAGCTACATGCTAGCAAACGGAGGCACGCCTGCACAGTCGCACATGCAGACGGCAGCTGAAAAACACACGTGCGCGGCTTTCTTTAACCACAGCTGAGACACGCGGGCCTGCTAATGGAAAGCCACTGATCCATGGAAATATAAAGGAGGACCTACGCACCGCAGCGGCGCACGAACCTTGGTGTTGGCGTGGTCACGTGTTGCTGATCTCAGTAGCTCTGCCACATCATCCTGCATCTCCACCAACGCTTTGTGACTCCCTGACAGCCTCTAAAATAACACGCAGTGACACATAAACAAGACACCAGTGTGAAGGAGGGTTCTTTTTAAATCAAAAGGACACTTTTTGAAGGCTTCTGGTTACCTGCTGGAATGGGTTGAGTTGGCCGGAGCTGCACCTCAGATAATACTGCAGGATATCTGGAAATGTCATTAAATGATATTCAGTGTATGAGGGAGAGAAGGATAAAGAGAAGGGCAGCAACTCCTGGTAAATGGGTTATAAAAACACAAAGATTGCACTTTTTTATTCATTTTATTTTTTTATATCTCAGACAGGCAGCAAAGGAGCAAACCGTGGCTTTACGCTGGACTGCTGATGCGTTAAAATCAGCAGACACGGCGCTAGAAGAGCTTTTATAAAGCAGAGTGTCATTCTACCGCAGTCCCTTTGGAGATAGAGTCAGCCGCGCACACACACACTCGGTTCTTAAAATAGAAGCGTGGTGTCAGGGTGGGAATCAACTGTCAGTGTTGAAACGTGGATCTTTTTAAGATGTTTCAGGTTTTCATGAATGTATGTGGAATCTAGATTCTGCCACATCACCGCCTGCCTGTTTTCCTGTCTGCATACCTTGGTTGATGACAGCATTTTCCTTTGTTACCCTGGTGACGTAGGTATCCGGGGAAGCGCAGAAGTCGCTGGCCGACTGTAGGATGACAGAGCACACGACAGGCTACAGCAGCACCCACACTGAACGCACCAGCTCGAGCTGTGAAGGGATTACATCACTGCGGAGGAAAAGGGCCTCAGCAGTGTTGCCATGGCGACACTTACACCAGCAACCGCAAGTTCCAGGCCGAGAGAACCCCAGCTGATGATGAGAGTCAGAACCCCAAGCAGACAGACGCTAGAGAACAAGCAGAAAACCCAGTTTTAATCTTAGAAGCAGAAATGACGTCCGGAATCGACGTGATTGGTCTGGATGGAGCGGAGCGTCGTACCCAATCAGAGTGCTTCTGGAGTTACGGATCAGGCCAAACAGAACAAGGAGGCAGATGAGGACATCAAACAGCAGTAGGCCGAGGTACCCCAACCACCTGTAAAAGGACCACATTTGTCCCCCACTCAGTCCCGAGTCACCCTCTAAGACTTGTGCATCACGACTCCAAACATCCCCAACCTGTAGAAATCAAATGTCTCCATCTTCTGAGCCAGGTCCTCCAGGGAAACAGCAGTGTTGGACCAGAAGGGCACGTCCGCTATGAGTCTCACCAGCTCGTCCAGTTGTCCCTGCAGCTTTTGGACGATGGACACGTAATCCGTCTGCTCTTTGAAGGCCGTCTCCAACTGGACCAGGTTCTCCTCTACAGTCTGGTTTAAGGCTAAGGAGCTGTCTGACACCTGGAGGGGTTAAATACCGCAATTACACACATTTCATTGGAATGTGACAGCAAAATCTGCAAGAAAATCACCAGTTTCTCAACACCGGATATGGTGTGGTTGGCATGGCGGAGGGAGTACACCACACGACTGGCCCCATCGCTTGACTCCCCGTTTCCATAGAACCCTACAGCAATGCCAGCGCTGGGAGGCAGGAAACAGGAAGTGCCATGTGTTAACACAATGATTAATTCAGCCATCAGATGGCATTCATTTAATCAATATGGATGAATGAGCTCAATCATCCCCCTCTTTCACTCTCTCTCTATCTCTCTCTCTCTGTCTCACACGTGCCAAAACTGCAGCAAAGGCAGTTATTGTGTGCAGTTCCGCTTTTAACCAACAGTAGGCATCAGTGAGCTCGGCCCCGCTTTGGCATCGTTGTCAGACTTGAGGCAACCACAGTGTGTGTGTGTATGTGTGTGTGTATGTGTGTGAGAGAGAGAGAGGGAAAGGGGGGGGACTACACAATAATTAGGTCAGCAGACTGAACATAATGTGATCCTTCTGCAGCGCTGCATCCACTTTCACACACAGCACATGCAACAATATCGAAGCTTCTTTGTCCCGACGCCCTTTCTTTCTTCAAAACACTCACGCTTGTGTTAACCAAACACTCAGCAACCACACGACTCTAAAAATATCTCCCTTTACACTGCACCACATCTAAAACTCTTTCCCCCACACAGCCGCTGCTTTACCCCCTGTACTGTAAAGCTCTTGCTGCCTCCTTCTTTCCCTTTGTGTACTGTACAGTATGCGCGTGCGCGTGTGTCTGCGAGTGCACCCTTTGTTCTGATGATGTCTGAAGAGTAGCACCAGGCATGATGAGGGGTTTTTATAGCCGTCGTTATGGCGATTAATTCTAGTCCATTAGATCTTGAGTATCCTACCACACACATGCACTTTAGGAGTGTGTTGGACATAAAACAGGAAGTGTTTACAACACAACATTAGTAACAGAAAATCAAAGCAATGAATATTTCTACATCCATCCTTTCTTCCTATTATGTGTTGGCAGCCTCCATTTAATCTACATTTGAGCTGTGAATCCTCTCCTCCCTGTCCTGGTTGCTCATCCTCTCCTCCATCTCAACCTTTCCTCTCTCCTCTCCCGTGCTTCACCCACCCAGCCTGTCCAGCTCTCTCACTGGTCGAGAGACATCACCACTTCAGGATGTGCCGTGAAAAGTTGGATAAGTTCTCTGACTGACAGCAAACAGGAGCTGCTGCTTTAAGCAAAACATGCTGCACCTGCACTGGACAAAAGGAGGGAGTCCACATGAGCCAGAAATAACATATGATGTCATGGTTTGGTTTTGATCACATGACTGCCCCAGAGAGAGAGGGGGCATAGCAAACATTCAAAATGAAATATTATAGCCAATCATAAAATATTAATTCGAGCCAAAAACCCTCTTCAGCACTGAGTCCCACTCAAACACAGATGTAGCTCCCCTTGACTGTATTATTCATTCCTCATCTCCGCATCAAATCTGCTTCTGTCTCCATGGCAACATTTCTAGGCCGGGAAGAAGATGAACATGGAGACGTAATAAATAACAGAGTGGAGATGAAGAGAAAAGGAAGAGGGGTGAGAAATGTCAGGAGAGGGGAAGAAGTTAGTGTGTCTCTGTGTCTGCTGCCGGGAGGAAGGGAGGGGGGGTCACATGACCGAAAGATCTGAGCTCTCAGCGGCAGAAAAACACCAGCTGAGAGTAGCAAACTGGCTGGTTTCCACAACAGCAGAGCTGGGACATTTCAGGACAACTCAACAGATCTGGGTACAGTTGCTATGGTGACAGAAACAGGAGCGACCCTGTCACCGACTGGTTGAATCAAAGCGTCGTCTGCTTTATCTGAGGAGACGCTCTCACCTGCAGACGAGCGTGGCGATGATGACGCACCAGGCGGTGCAGCAGCAGTCGGCGCTGGGCTGCTGCGAGTGTGAATGGGAGTGCGTGGAGTCATCGCCTTTGCGTCGCCGGCAGCAAAGCCAGAAGGAGTAGAACAGGAGGAAGAGGAGGTCCAGGGCCAGACACAGCAGCGCCACGGCGCTCAGCAGCAAAATGGACTGTCCAGAAACAAAAGGCACAACACCATTTAAACAGTGTCAGGATGTAGATACACCATGTAAAAGAGCTGTGATCATCACGGGGTAGAGGGCAATTAAGGAAGTGGGCTCAATATACAGGAAGTCAAGGAGCAGAAACCCTTTACCTACACACACCACATGAGCTGCCTTTTCCTCTGCAGACAGATGGATGCATGCAGACACAACCGATACCTGATACCAGCAAACAGCGTTTGTCTGACTGTTTGATGGATCACATGAACGACACATTTGTACAGCATTTCGCTCTCTCGCAAACACACGCACAAAGGAGATGCTGCTGATGGGGAGCTCTATGCTGCGCACCCACCAGACAGCTCAGACGCCCTTTAACAGCTTTGAAGTGTACAAGAAGGAAGGGGTGGGGGGGCAGACAGAAGGAGGGCTGGGGGGAAGGTGGGGGTGCAGCTGTGGCAATGAGAGAGAGAAAAAGGGAGAAAACTAAAAGAATAAACACAGAGATGGGGGCTGTTAGAGAAATCACACACACACACGCAGCAATGCTATTTTTGTCCCTCGAGGGTCGACTGGAAAAGCCATCACACTGCAGGACTTTACAGAGACAAAGGCACGTTTCTGGAGCGCAGGCATCTACAGCTCCTGCTAAAAGACTTACAAACACATGTTCTGCTCTGTAACAGCGAGCGGCTGACATCAGAGATGATAACAAAACCTCCCCCCTAAGATTCTTCCTGCCTTCTCCGGCTTCTGAACTGCTGGTTTCTGCACTGACCTCAATTTTCCCCAACTGGCAGCCAGCTATTTCCTCAGCCTGCGGCGGTTTTTGAACTTCGACTACGAGGGCTGTATGCTCAGATGCAAAGTAAAACTATCGATTTCCTTTCCTTTAATATATTTATGGATGAACCATCATAAGAGCCGGAACCGGGTGCGTAAAAATTCAGTTGGTGCTGCTCAGCTGGTGACCTGATTCGTTGCGCAGCTTTGTCATTTGACTGCTTCTTTTACCTTAAAATTGTCACGGTAACGACAATCTGATCCATCCTGTCATGTCAGAGGAATGACGGGAAAATGTCAGTTCTTTTTAGAAGCAAACATTAAAGGTCCACAATCTTCAAGCAGACGCGTGATGATTATGTTGATCTTGTTCCCCAACTCGACTTGCACATTAACTCAAGACCCATCAATAAGCAATGAGGGTAGCATATCAACAACTGTTGACTCTTTATGCATCTCACAGTATTACTTTATCATTAAACCCTTTTAAGCAGTCACAACAATGTGATATGTCGTCTTCCTGTCCAACAGGTTAACAAAGATTTAGATCAATCCTATAGATTTATGGCCTCTGGTATTAGCGTGTTATTATCTGCAGGCTTACTGGTAAAGAGCTACAGTAAGCACACATCTTAGGCACTTTCAATTCATGCACAGGCTTAAATAATAAAGAGTAAAATGCATTAAGCTGTACAGAATAAAGAGTGTTGTAATGACACCCATCCATCCATCCATCATAAATCAGGACACAACAATGACAGGATGACACAGATACAGTCGTGACACATTAGCGTCAGTGACTCAAAGTCTTAATTTATTACTCATTTCAGCATAAATTTGTGTAAAATGCCAATAGATGGTACCAGAACTGACGAAATGAACAGTTGAATTAACATTACTTTTTTTGGTCATTAATCTTAAACTCAACCGCTGTTGATCAGCACAAACAGGTTACAGTTGAGAAGACTACGAATGCAGGTGAAAGCGGATGAGTTGCTTGCACGAAGGCGCATATCCTTCAACAATGGCCGGGCCGAGACTGTTGATGTTTGCCAATGTCTGCCATATGGCTTACAGTTAAACTTCAAATCAGATTGAGGGCCTCCAACCTCTTCACCCTCCCCTTCACCGCGTGTATGATGGCCACAGGATTATCGGTTGGGCTGACAAACCATCAGAGCAGATTAAGCGTGGATCAATTAGCCACTAATAAACACTGTGAGCCTGGTCGAGTCTGTGTGTTTGTGTGTGTGTGTGTGTGTGTGTGTGTGTGTGTGTGTGCGCGCGCATCTCTGCTGCTGGATCAGCTTACAGTCTGGAGGAGGGGCTGTGTGTTAAATGCCCAGGCACAGTGATCTACTTTCAATCTGTCCATTTAGGTGTGTGTACATGTATGCCCATGTGTGTGTCTGTGTGTGTGTGTGTGTGCATGTGTGTGTTTGCACTGCCAGGATCAATCATTTCCTACTACAATGAGTTGTCCTTGGACTCTCCCTCTCAATGGCAGGAGCTGACTGACCCGGAGTTCATTCTCTTCTTGTTCACCTGGACTATTGGCCTAAAGAGCGACTGACACACCACCAGACGAACGCCGACCGCTGTTGTTTCTTGGTTAAGCACGTCAACAGATGAAACCTCTACTGCAGCACGCGGCTGAAAGAAGTAATTAAAGCCTTATTTTCTGCAGCTGGAAACACACACATGTTCCTGCAGGTCACATGTTTCCTCTAATATTCTGCAGCTGTGAAGCTGTGGCTGGCCGCTGACAATGCAAGTTTACTGGAGAGGAAGGAGACCAAACTGCGCACACACACACGCACACACACAAGCTAGACCAAAGTCTCGCAAAATGTTAGGGGGGAAAAAGGCTCTTTTTCAGCAAAAGAGCAAAAAAAAACTCTGCAGAGTCAGCATCCTCTGTCACGTCAGCAAAGCAACGGCATGAATGCTAAAGAGTTAAGTGAGTGAGTGAGTGAGTGAGTGAGTGAGTGAGTGAGTGAGCGAGCGAGCGAGTGAGTGAGTGAGCGAGTGAGTTTTGAGCAACTCTAAAGCCTACTGACTGAATACCTGATCCGAATCACATCTGAAAAACAAACACCATAGGGAAGTGTGTAAGTCGCTGGACTCGTTGCACTGACGGATGGGTTGGGGGAGTGGGGGTGGGGGTTTCTCAGCTGGATGAGTGGATGCATGAAAGCCTTTGGGACACACACACTGAATGATCTAAAGAGAAGCTTCAGTGAAAGAAAGAAAGCATTCTTTCAGCAGGGGACAGACCGCCCCTTCCTTCACCCACCTCCTCCCCAACAAGTCCCCCCATCCAATTCAACCTCCTTCGCACCCTCTTCTCACCCCATATGTCTCCCCCCACTCCCCCGTCTAGCCAGAATTAATGATTTCACCCTGAATGGGACCCCCTTTACCCTTTATCTATCGCTCTCTCTCTTTCTCTTACACACACACATTCGCGCGCGCACACACACAAACCCTGAGGAAGATCTGTGACCTCACATCGACAAATAAATCTAAGTGCTAAAAATGCACTGACACAGAAAGTGCATGTGACATATATAAATACAGCTCAACTCCCGTACACACCGTCCATGTGCAGACAAACATATGATATTATATGGACACGCAGGTCTGCCGGGATGTAAAAGAGGTCTTTAAAATTCCAGCAGTCACACACAAACACACAAAGAGCCTCAGTCAAACACTGAATAGTTGCAGGAAGTAGCTGTTTGGCAATTTAAAACCACCTCCCGTGGCTCATGGGAGCTCCTCTCTCTTGCCTCCCATCAGTCCCTCTTTATCTGTCTCCCTCCTCCTCCTCCTCCTCCTCCTCCTCTCCACAGTGGCGTCTCCCTCCCTTCTCCGCGGCCGCGGGTGTCTTCCCACGCTCAGCTCTTGCCCTCCAATCCTCCTAAGTCAGCGACTGACACTGAGGGGCGAACACGCTGCAGCGAAATAAATCTGGGATTCAGAACGATGGTTCTTGGCTGGGCGCTCGCTGGCAGCTGCTTGTGTTTTCTGGTGCAGAGACCCCAAAGTCACCTTGTTAGAGGATTCAAATGAAATGCAGCAAAACCTCCCTTTTTTGGGAGGGGAGTTTCACACTAAAGCAGAGATCCCTGAAGCCACGCATCAACTACATACACTGCATCAGAGAAGAGGATGAATTAATTGTTCCATTAACGCGTGTCATGAATCAGAGCCCCGATGGCTCCGACCTTCTGTTCCTGTAATGGTCTGCTCCAAATCCAGCTCCTGGAGAAGGAGCAGTGGCAAGGAGAAGGTCCAGGCTCATTTACAGAAACTGTAATACAGAGCACCAAGTGCACACAATGAGAAATTCAACTCACAATTCTTCCAATTTATCCCTGAAAATCTGGGATATGGAGTTGCTATGATTCCATCAGAAGCCAGATCCTGATTCTGAAGACATCCAGAAGGTCTGGGACTCGTCAGACCCGATAAGTGGCAGCTGAAAAAGTTCTGTGCAGAAATATTGACGGCCAACGTTGAATATTTGACGGCTTAAAGCTTTGACTCATCCACGCGTACGCCAACGTCGCAACTGTGCAGACGAGTTGGTCTCGCGGGTGCACACTTCTCAACAGCGATTCTTCGTTCATCTACGGTTCCTAAAGCTGTTCTGGTCTTTCCCCCATCACTGAACCACGTTTATTTCTGCAATATGTGAGCAGGACGGGGATCGGCATTGTGACTGAAGGATGTTTTAGGCCTCAGAGACCATCAGTGCAGGGAGACACGCGACAACTTTGTGGTTTCGGGACAGCTTTCGCCACCATTTGGCCACTCTGCTGGGAAAACAACAGTGTGGGCAGGCGGCGGGAGGTGTGATAAGGTGATGCCGAACGATGCACAAGATGACACATTCCGAGTGGGAGGTAATTATTCCCCCCACCGGTGCCTGTTTTACCTTCTGGTACTCCGAGTCCTCCGGCCTGAAGTCGCTGCTCACAATCTGGAATTCCATGTTGAAATGGGGCAGCCGGTGAAGCAGGTTGACCCACCACGGCGGGGAGTAATTCACCACGGCAGCCATCTTCGCCCACCTAGCTGTCAGCGGTCACGCCGCTCTCGGGTCCAAAATTCTCACGCGGAGACTGTGGAGAGATGCAGGAACATTAGGTTGTCTGGTTATTACTGGTGACTAACATGGATATAACAGGAAGTTGGCACAGGAAAATATAAACCAGAATATGTAGCTTTGCCTCTTTCAGTATAATAATATTGATTTTCACAATAATGGCTAAAAATAAGTGTCCTTCAACTCTTTTGTACTTTTTCTTTCTTCTATAAAATCTTCATTGGCAGTGCAGACATGCATGTGTTCAATCCATTTGTCGTGTGCACTGTCTCTTTATGATTGTTGGAGCCATCAAAGGCTTTAATTCACTTACTTCGACTATTTTCCGTTTTAAGGTTTTCCTTGAAACTTGAAAAACAGCATTTTTCAACGCATTCTATTAACTGGACTGCATGTGAGGTCATGCGGTATCTATACATATATACGGCATACTGGGCAGTGCTTGCCATCCCATTTACGCCCATAACACCAAACGCTGGTTTTCGTGATTTAAAAAATGTTATGAGAGCAATGAAATGGCCGTTTTATCTAATCCCAGACAGGCACGACTCGGATATGGCAGTTAAATCGACACTATTCCAGAACACTGCAGCCAAGGAGAATCGTTTATATTGCATGCTGGGGGACATAAATTGTTAGCGAGATGCGGATTAGTTGGCATTAACCAGCTTTGTTCGTTAAAACTACCGCAGTCTCCGTGTAGTCAAGGCAACGGGGGTGGAAAAGGAAAGAATTCACTTAATGTCTGCGGGCACAAAAAGATTCGGTGCTGGAGAAATGATTGAAACTCACCGAGCGAAGCCAAAGCGGATGCAAACTCTGGGTTAATGCGGTCCCGACGGCCCAGGCCGGTGTGTATTTCGCCTATTGTCTCGGCTGATCCGGCGGTGAATGCGAACGTCGCCGCCGCACCGAGCAAGCTGCAACCACCGAGTCGGCTGCAGTCCCAACCGCATCGAACACAGCCCAGCCGCGGTCACATTTCACCGAGGCGCCGTGCGATGGTGACCCCCTCCTGCGAGGGGAGACGATGCAGCTGCGGCGGAATAAGGGTTAAACTCGCTGACCCTCAGCCCGGGATCTGCTCTTTAAATCGCGCTTTTTCACCGCTGCTCCTTCCGCCGTAGTCTCTCGCCGGAATTTCTGCACCGCGCTGTTCCCACGCTTTGACCGCGGCTCTTTAATTAGCTGATATTGGTGAAGCGTGAAAGAAACACGGTGTTTAAAAAGCCCTGGAGGACGGGGCTTTGCGGCAGCTCTGTGAGTGCGTGCGGGTGCGGGTGCGTGTGCGAAAGAGAGAGAGGCAGAGATGCGCGAGAGCGCAGGGAACGCCCCCTACCGTCGGAACAGAGACAGTACTAGTTAATAAATTATACTTTTGTGAACCGAAGATTTTTATGTCATTGTTCGATTTGATTTTTTTTTTTGTATCTGTCAGACGTTCTTAAGAGCTTTTAAACTTCAATTTTCTATATGAGAAATGTAATATTTATATTATGGTCTGTTTTTTGGCTAAAATCCTAATTGGCCCTTGAGTAAGACACATTTTTAATTGTGTTGGCTTCTCCGTCATTACGCTTGATAACCCAGCCTCTGTTTAAATATGAAGGTATGGCGAGGAGGCAAAAACATAAACACTAGAAGTGAAACAGTATTCTGTAAACGAACAAACGCACCTAAAACAACCTGAAGAACAAATCAACAAAAAATCATTTCTACACACTGCTAAAGAGTGTGTTAATAGTAATAACAAAAAATATTACAATATTACAAGTTTAAAGAAAACGGAAATAAAAGCAAGAAAGAAGAAAGAAAAGCCAAACACTGATCCCCGTCGGACATTTGAAAGTGTGACACTTAGCGGAAGTAGCGAACAGGATTTCCAGAATTAGGAGTTAATAATTATTTTGACAGCTGTCGGTAAACTAGAGTGCTGTGGAAGTAGACTGGGAATCAAAGTAAATTGGTTTCACCATATAATAACTTTTCATTTGCGGTTTTGGCAGTTTTTTTTCTATGAATCAAACTTTTATTTCATCTTTCAGAAATATTAATCCATCTTAAGCGGCAGCCCAGCCAGTGATGAATGTTTGTCATCTGTTTCATTGTGTTTAGTGTTGCAGCAGAATGATTCATAATTTATTCACAGTTTGTTACAACAGTGCATCTGTTGATCATAATTTATGAAGTACATATATATGATTTTACAATTATGGACTAACAATAATTTGTGCATTTACAAAGATGTAGTTGAATTAGATCACAAAAAAAAACCAAAAGTAAAACCAATTTGTGTTTTGATGGTATTAGGCACTTGAAATTTGGCTGAAATGTAAAAACCAAGGCATGGAAACTGAGTATAAAAGTATCCCAAAGTTCAGCATGACTTCTGTAAAGAAAACATTCATTCCACAGGAAACAGATCCAAGAAGAGTCTGAACCATAAATATGTGCACATAAGGAGGACGATGTTGCCAAACAGTTGAGAGAGGATCTATAACATCAAGACCTCTCGGCTCCTCAGAGGACGTGACGGAGACACAATGATGTCATCGGAGTCATCGGAGTCAAGTGCAGCGGCTCCACTGGATTCGGCTGTGGTTCGAAGTTCCATTTGGTCTAGAAGATGTGTAGTATGTGCACAATAACTCAAATACGGAAAATCACGGAGTATTCATAATAGCATCTTATTCAAAAGGTCTTCTGAGCTTTTTGAAAAAGAGCAGTGCACCATCTCTCTCTAACCATTTCTGGATTTTGTCCTGGAGGGGTACAAACTAGAGGACAGCCATGGCTTTTCTCCCTCACCATCTTCCCAGATGTATTTATCAGCTTGGCAACAACATAATGTATACAGCAACTAGTCATTCAAACCTCCTTTGCTTCCAGTGGAAAGTATTTAATTTGGCTCCATTTCTATGTAAATTTAAGCCTCTGTTTTGTTTTGAACAACAAAATTCAGTGTGTCTTATAAAAAATGAATGGATGATGAATAGATTAAAAGCAGGAGGGTGTAATGGAGGTCCAGTCAAACATCAAGACCTATCATTGACGGACACCTTAACGTGGCTGAATAAACAGTGTATTTACTCTACATTCTTTCTAAAACAAGGCGATCACGTGATACTACTAATAATTAACAATAATTTTCACCTGTTCTGTCAGCATGATGTACAGATTGAGCTCCTCTCTGCACTGGTGAGGCATTTCCCATCAGAGGAGGCACTGAGGACCCAAAGCTGAGGCACAAATAATCACACGCATGATGCATGGCCACATACAGTATGAGTGTGTTCGTTTCAAATCTCTCAGGTCTGTACCTCTTCATTTCGGGTGTGCAGCGGGCTAGGTGGCCCCGAAAAGCCGACTGGATCAACGTCAGGGTGACCCCATCCAGCTGCCCCTTTGTCGCTTCTACAGCCTGCAAAGGAGGAAACAAAGAGAAGGGAACAAAAGAAAAGGAAATACTCTTCAGAAGAGTTAGAATACACCGTGAGCAGGAATGATGGCTGTGTACGTTTATGTGATTTAGTGTGTGCGTGTGTGTGGATGAAACCTTGTTCTGCAGATCTTCCAGCAGATGCTTGAGCAGTGCCTCTCTGCTGAGGTGGCCTCTGAATGCTGACTGCAGCATCGCCATGTCCTTCACATTGAGTGCAGACACAGATTAAAAGAGACCAAACTCATTTTGTCTCTTTATTTCTTGATCTTTTAGCAACATACCCTTTCTCTGTGTTCCCTCCAGTTTCTCTGAATCACTACCGATGCGCCCTCTCTTTTGCTCCACTCTGCATGCAAACCTTCACCTACTCCCTCCTCTTCTGTACCGCCAACATCCTTCTCTTCTCTCTCTTCCAGCCCTGTTCCAGCCTGTGTGATGTCATCGTTCTTTGGTGATGCAGCTAAGTCAGAAGAGAGCTCAGCCTGTGCAGGTTCTATTCTCTCTTCTAGAGTTTGGATCTGTGCCATCAGCTGCTCTAACTCCATCCTGGTAAAAACAAACACAAATACAACCAGCTGCCTTTTCTGAAATTCTTTCATTGTGAGATAAACTAAAAGCAGCATATGTTCACATTAGCAAGCTGCTCTTTATTATGGTGCCAAATATGTGAGCAGAGTCACATTTGATATTTCTTTTTAGCAGCTTTGCAACACCTTCCCTGTGAAACTGGGAAGATATGGATAGAACAAATGTCTAGAATCAGCTGAACACACTTATGCTGCTGTCGTTCTTCGTCCCGCTCTTTTATCTGTTCAGCTTTCCAACGTTCTGTTTCCTTATGTAAGTCTTCTTTTTCAGTCCTCAGACGTCTCAGTTCATCACTAAAAAACAGATTCAGAAGGTGTAAAAATATAGTGCAGTGTGTGTATACATTATATATAGTAGATGTGTGTGTAAACAGTAACTGTTGTCCTCTGGCCCCAGAAATAAAAAAAAGTAGGCATTTAACATTTATTATAGCCTGAAAATAAACTTAATTATTTAAATTATATCTATTAAAGTTGCTGCTTGCTCACTCTTTATGAGACAGTGTTTGTTGAAGCTCCGCCCTCATCTTCTCCAGTTGGCTAAGAAGGTCTTTCAGGCCAGAGATCTCCTCTTCTTCCTCAGTCATCGTTCCCACGGAGAACACTG
This sequence comes from Takifugu rubripes, assembly GCF_901000725.2. NCBI lineage: Eukaryota > Metazoa > Chordata > Actinopteri > Tetraodontiformes > Tetraodontidae > Takifugu > Takifugu rubripes. Next base: position 11,272,848 of record NC_042301.1, read on the forward strand.
CCTCTGTTGCCATGGTAAACCCCTGCATCTCAGTGGGCATGGTCTGGACCCCCTGCTCCAATTGGCCTCTGCGTTTGGCTGTGTGGGTGTGTCTTCTGCTGTCCTCCAGCCTCTGATAGGAGGAGAGAGGAGTCGTCACGGTCGCGATAATTCTTTAAAATCTGACAGTCGGTGTTTACATGGACAGTTAGTCACGATTTCTCTCACCGTCTCAACTTCCAGCAGCTTTCTCAGCAGCCTCTGTTTACTCCATTCTCTGTAACCTAGGAGACAGCTCAGGGTTCAGCATCTCAATGGTGCATCACTCCTTATTGCAGCACGTGTGTTTATTTGAAGGATTGTTTGAAGGAAAATAATCAAAGTGTTTGAGAGTGTGTAAAGTTAAGGAACGCACCTTTGAGTCCTCCTGCAGGACTCTCCGTGTTGAGCTCCTCTCTGAGTATCGAGTTCTCCTGCTGCAGCTCCTTCAGGTTCTCGGACAGACGATGAAGCGCCGAGTTCAGCACTTTCTGCTGCCTTTGGGAGCATCGACTCTCTGCTCGACTACTGCAAATGAGGTTTAAGACGCAGACAACAAAGGACAATGTTGTACACCATGACGTGAGGAGAAATTAAAGCACCTTAAATACAAATGTCCTGTTTGAATTAAGTTAACAAACCCAGGATGTTTAAAGGAAAAGTGTCTGCTCTTGTGTGTTAGTTCTGATAGGACTGGTTTCAGGAACACATTGGAAGAGTCTTCACAGAAACTCTTAATGTGTCTGGGGATCAAATGTACGGCATCCTCGATTGCTGTAAGTTTCTTTTGTCATATAATTTTTAAAGCTGAAATCCATGTTTGTTTGTTTTTTCTTTATAAAAGAACAGAAGAAGACAAATTACATTAATTCAAAGTTCACTTCATATTAAATAAACCAGTGTTGGAACATCTGACGACTAATTTAGATCCAGTTATCTTACCCTGATCCTTTTATAATGCAACAAAATAACACAGATAGTGAAACTGATGGGCAGAAACATACTTCTTTTCTGCAGCCTCCAGAAGAATCCTCAGTCTCTGGATCTGAAATATGAGATGCAAAGATTTTCTTAGCTTTTTTTCCCCCCTGTCTTGTGTTTTGGAAAACCTGGACATGTTAACACATTTACTGCAGATGTAGACAGCAGCATTCTTTAAGGGAGACATTCTACCTCTTCAAAGTAGGTTTCAACTGTGATCTTCAGCTCATCCAGGCTGGTGGTTCTGAGCTCACTTTGTAGTTTACTGTGGAAAACAGAAAACAACCTTTATCAACTTCATGCTCATGTTAAAATCAATTAAAGCTGGGTGAGGGTAGTCATACCTCAAAGCATTTTCTTTTTCTCGACACTGCTGTTCCAGCTTCAAAATCCTCTGTTTCAGCCCATTTACAACCTGGACCACATTTAAAAGCACACACAATATGGATTTTTTTTTTTTTTTTTTTAAATCTGTGTATATTAATGTGGAGAATGAGTGTACTCACCACACTTCCATCTTTTTTCTTGTCCACTAAACTACGAGTATACTCAGATCCCTGAAGACAAAAGAAGTTTTTTAAAACCTTTAACATTTTTATCCATGAAAATTTACAGCATACTCTTACTTTTGTAGGATCCAACAGTTCTTCTATCTGTTTCTCTCTTTTGGCGTTATCCTCCTCCAGGCGGCGTAGTTTGACTTTCAGTTGCTGGTTGTCAGACTTGTGGGCCTGAAGACTCTGCAGAGTGATCAAAAACTTGCTCACACTCAAACATGCAAGTATATAGAGTACATAAATAAATAATCACAAACAGAAACTGTCAATAATCCTTCTTTAGTTTATCTGTGTATGACCTTCTTGAGGCGAATAATCTCATCGTACATGTCCTCCTTCTCTCTGTAGTCATCTGCGCTGAGGGCGACGCCTGCAAAATGAAGCAACAAATGAGCAAAAGTTTTTCAAAAAATACACACACTCTCACACGCACACACACACAGAGAGTCAGAGCACTCTAACCTTCCAAATGTGAAAAACTGAAGGGTGTTTGACAAATTAACAGATTAGTCTGTTATGTCTCATTTCAGTTTTTACTATTACAAGCTTGTTCTTTCAGCTTTTCTAGGTGGATCGTGGTGATAACATACTCAATAGGGAGTTGAAATATAATTTTTATAAAAATTTAAGTTGGCTATATTGTTCTGAGAATCTTTTAATTCACTCATTTCAGTTTTTCATTCTGACAGATCTACACTTTCAGTCTCACCGTTGGAGCCAGAGTGATTTTTGGGTTTCCTCAGGCTCGAGGTCTGTTTGAAAAGCTCTGGTGTAGCATTGTACTCTGACCGGAGCGTCTGGGATGGTTCTGAAGATGATAATACAGGCAAACATAGACAAGTATTCGTGTTGTATACAAAAAACTAGTCACACGTCAGTCACGAGAGCCACTTTCACAGAGGTGGCCATTGGGGGAGTTTGTATTTTTTGTTTGCTTTCAGTTAATGGCTTTTTATGTTAAAGCAATGATGTACTTCTCCTCACACAAAGCAGTTTTGATAAGAACAAAATTAGTCTGGATTTCTCACTTTGCTCTCTTCACCTGAACTCCATCCTCCTGAGAGCAGATACTGATATCTGCTGTGTGTGTGTGTGTGTGTGTGTGTGTGTGTGTGTGTGTGTGTGTCTTACTGTGGCCGTTGCTGGGGAATGTGAGGCGAGTCAGGCTGCTCTCTCCAGGTGTGGCCCCTCTGGAGTCCCCCAGAGAAGACCTTGGTAGTCTCCAGGCTGCCACTGCAACTCTTCTAGGTTTCCTATTCAGACTAGAGCAGTATGGAGATCCTGCAGAGGTTCAAATTAAATGTAAACCAACTTGTGATGTGAGAGTTTCCTAGAAAAACCACCAAAGAGCAGTGGAGTAGGTCTTACTAGGAGGAGGCGGCTTGCCAGAAGAACGTTTCCATTTAGTTCTCTGGTCTCTGATCTTAATATGACAATAATGGAGAGTATTAATAATATAATGAAGAGTTAAAACATTGCTGTATTAAAAAAAATAACATGTAATTTTATTTTGATTTTTTTTACCTTATCTGAAACATCAGCTGAGAAACAGAATCCATCGTCCACCTATATAGTCGACAAAATAGTTGTCAGCATGACTACAATTAAAAAGATTTTTCTAAAAAAACAACAACAATGTCAATGCTTGATGAAGCATTCAATTAATCATGTTTTAGTAACAACACAGTACAGAAAGTTATTCTTTAAACGGAATTTTAGCTTTTCCTGTTTATTATGGGTGATTTTTTAAAATATATATTATTTTTGTGGTCTGATTCCAACCAAATAAAACGGTAATTTATCAGAGATTGATGGTCACTGTCATCATAAACAGCCGCCTTTTTGCACCGACAGAAGATAAATGTGTTGTTTAAAGACAGAACCGAGGACAAAGTCAGCAGCTGTGGTCTAAAAGGGAACATGGATCGGGACCTACCAGCTCGTCGCAGTCCTCATCCGTCTGAACATCACTCACCTCCAGGGACAGCTTGGCAGTCGAGACGGACATTGCTGGAGAACAAACGTTACGTTAAGTTGGAAAACTTGGCTTTTACAGTGTGTAAACCTCTCATCTTCTGTTCCCACGCCAAACGCGCACTTCAGGTTGCCCAACCTCTTGCTAATAGTAAAAACATGAGCTACTAAGATGTTAGCTTTGCTACAACTCCAGTTTGTTGTCTCCAACACTGTGGATTTTCCGCATGATCCGCTGCTGACGGACAATGGCGGTCATAGCTGGTAAAAGACAAGGTAAAATGTTGAAGATGATTGTTTTGGCTTCAGTGTTGCAGATAGAGTCGTCTGAGCAACCAGGCAGCTGTTGTGATCTGTGGAACTAGCTAATAAAGCTCGAGCTACACCGGAATCTGCGGAAGACACCTTCAAATCAAGAGACCAACAAATAAACTAGGACGGTTTCCACGGAAATGGGAGTAAAAGTGCCGCAAAATACGATAAATTATTTCAATTCTGTCAAATTCAATTTGAGGTAGCGAGACAAATTAAATACTATGTGTTGTAATACGGTGTAAGAAAACGACAAACTTTGTGTTGAAATCTTAAGCCGCATACACACTTAGCTGTGATTAGCTTGACGAAGCTAAAACCCCAAACCACGTTGCGGCCAACCCCTGACTCATTTCTTTCCGTAGACCATTGGTCAAAGGGTATTAACAGGATCAATTAGTCCCACGCAATCATAGTACTACCTGCAAAAAATAGATGTTATTATTATTATTATGTAATTATTTTTATTTCATTTTCATTTCTGCTTCATTGTTCATAAAGATGCAAATACTGTCATGCCTTTCTGCAAAAAGGTGCATTCAGGGAGAATCTCTGGGAGAAAGTTTCTCAATTTTTATCTCAACTCTTCATCTCAAAGCAACTCTATTATCCTGCGTCTACGTGCATGACATGTTATTCGAATATCTGCCTTGAGAAAAAGTGTGCATAACGAGTTTTTAGTAAGTCTGTTTTCGATTTAAAGTCTAAAATTTCGGCAGATTATATTGGGGTTGAATTCCCCATGAGACACTTTCACAGAAAGTTAATATTTTCTTTCTCTTATGCAGTATGCAATTGCTGAAAAGACACAGAACACAGTATGCAAAGAGATAAAATATTAATGATACAAGTACATTTCTTTCAGACCATTTTCTCTGCTTCTGTTTTCTTTGTTTCTTTCCATGTTCACTATTGCCTGAGAGTCTGTCGAGAAAACTGACCTGTTGGTACTGTATCATGTTCTCAATCCAAGTGTTTACACAGGTGGTGGAGACCCACACAGTCAGGCATCACAAGGATATTTTTGCATTGCTGGACAAACAAATCCCTTGAGATCTCAAGAACAGTGACTTGGGCAATTTACTTGGAAGAGTCAGTTCAATATATTTAAGAAATTATTCTAAAAAGTCATTTTTTTCCTTCTCTAACTTTAATAAAGCTCATCAATTTCAATACACCAACTGGTTTGATGTACTGGTTGATTCTGAAGGTGTTAAATGTACTAAAAAATTTTGAAGTAATGTGTCATGCACCTAAGTTCTGCCCATGTTATTTAGCTTATTTTGTGTGGGGGAAAAATGCTCGTTCACATGCAGCATCTCTCCCACCTAGTGGGCGTCATACTATACTGCACGTACATTGCTGTTTTTAAAAAGTGTTAAGATAGATTGAAATGTGCATATATTAAACGTTATTAATAAATACAAAAAACTATGGCTCAGATTAATCAGAAAACTGTAAAACATGTTTGCCTATTTAATCTGTATTGTAACAATGTTAGTTGTGACAGAAAATTTTGAATGACTGACTTCTGCTTGGATGGATGGATGGATTCAATTTAATTCAATCTTTATTTATATGGCACTTTTCATACACTGGGCAGCACAAAGTGCCTCACAAAGGATAAAAACAACAAAGAGAAACAAGAGAATCAAGAAAAAGAACACACACAGATACACACACACACATGCATTCTCAAAGGTTCTCAGAAGGGGGCGCTCTTGTCTGCATCGGAGCAGGCGGAACTTTTCCAAATCCGCCACCCGCCACATGTGCCGTCCAACTCCAGATTTTCCAAATGGTATCCAGATTTTCCTTACTCCAACCCAGTTTTGATCCCTACACATGACAGTTAGACAAGCACCTATTTTAAGATGCGCTATTTGTTTTATCATGCAGCAGTTTTGTGAATTCCGCAACACAGAAACATGAACTGGTTTGCATAAATGTTAACACCTTCACGAAAGCTAAGACATGTATGCAAATGCCCTTCGAGCTCTAAACCTTTCACTATGACAGGAGTTCCTCAAATTGCAGGTCTGTCGAGGTCTGAACCTACTGGTCCAAGGTCTGATTGTATAGAGTCAAATACAGTTAACATTCACACGATTGTGCTGGTGGTTTAGGTTTGCTGTATAGCAGAAGATTAATGGCACCAACTTTGATTGTATTAAAGGAAAAGAGGAAGACACACCCACTCCCCCATGGGCCCAGAGAGGAAGCGTAAGTTTGTCCACACAGGTGAAACCACAAGATCAGGAAACAACTGACGCTGACAAAGGAAACTGACACCATTTCCTTGTCTGATTCCAGAAATGCAGCTTTGTTCAACGCCGCAGCCCTGATGTTTACATTTCTGACACAAACGACTTTAGCCTTTCTCCCACCTCCCATTTAGTCACATTAGGTTGAGTTCTGTCCACTATTATAGTCAGATTATTCTTAAATGTCATGCGCATGAGAAAAGATGTTCACCTTTTAGCTCGTCACCAAACTTTACATCAGGGTCTTCAGCACGCAGAAGGGCCTGAAGACAAACAGTGTTCTGTCAGAGAATGAATGGGTCAATCCATGTGGAACTGATGGTGAGCAGACTTCAATTAGAGGCGGTGTGTGTGTGTGTGGGTGGGTGGGTGGGTGTATGGGTGGAAAAAACAATAGTTGTTAGACCTGGATTGGATTATTCTTGCATTTTTGTGTTTGTATTTGTGACAGCAGGCTGGTTTTAGTTGACGGATCCTCTTATTGGGTGCGGGAAAAGCCCCGTTTTTTCGCCCCCTGCAACTCCAGCGTGGTGGGCTGGATCTGCAGTCAGGGGACGCTCATCATCATCAGTCATCACAGAGCAGCTCTCCCTCTCTGCCTCCCTCCTCAGACACCTCCACACGCACTCCCTGTCTGTCCGCTCTCTCCAATCCTCCGCAGCCTCTCTTTTCTTTTCTGACACCTTCGACAGCCATCATGTCTGCAAACGGCGCCGACGGGGACCTGCTGCAGATCCCTCTGGGGCTCATCAACAGCGCGGGGAAGTATCTGACGGCGGAGACTTTCGGCTTTAAGATCAACGCCTCAGCCAGCAGCCTGAAAAAGAAACAGACCTGGACCCTGGAGCAGACCGCCGAGGACGGCAACGCCGTGTTCCTCCTCTCCCACCTGGGCCGCTACCTCGCCACGGACAAAGACGGCAACGTGACTGCGGACAGCGAGACGCGTGGCCGGGACTGCCGCTTCGTTATCACTGCGCACGAAGACGGGCGGTGGTCTCTGCAGTCGGAGCCCCATGGCCGGTACCTCGGTGGCAGCGAGGACCGGATTACCTGCTTCGCGCAGGCTGTCTCGCCTGCAGAGAAATGGAGCGTGCACCTGGCCGTGCACCCGCAGGTTAACCTTTACAGCTTTGCGCGCAAGCGTTTCGCCCACTTAAGCGCGCAAGGGGAGCGGCAGGAGGTGTCAGTAAACCGCGACATTCCCTGGGGGGTCGATTCTCTTATAACCCTGGTGTACCGTGATCAGCGTTACCACCTGGAAACCTCTGATAACCGCTTCCTGCGCAATGACGGGACCCTGGCCACCAAGACGGACAAGGACACCAGCTTCATGTTGGAGTTCCTCTCCGGAAAAGTGGCATTCCGCGACTGCAACGGCCGCTACTTGGCGCCTGTGGGACCCACCGGCACGCTGAGGTCTGGGAAAAGCAGTCGGGTGGGGAAGGATGAACTGTTTGGCCTGGAGCGCAGCCACGCACAGGTCGTGCTGACTGCAGGTAACGAGAGAAACGTCTCCACCAGACAAGGTGAGGCTCCCGGACACACGGGGACCGTTTCACTCTTCACATGAAGTCACCGCATAGCTGGGCATGTTTAACATGCAGCTGTTGCCTGATGTGCTTATGCGCTTTGCAGGCTGGACTTATAGTCTTTATTTTCCTCACCATGTGTTCTTCATTATCGTGCCCTCACTCCTCTCCCCTCCCTTTTTTTGGCCAAGCTTAACATTTTTCTGCAGTAATTCTAGCCCCGCATTGGGGCTTCTGGTCCGGTCGAACCCTGCGCTTATGCATCTTTCTTTAACACAGAATGATGTGAAAATATAGACAGAAAATAGGCAGGGTGTTTTTGTGTGAACACAAAGGCAGAAAATGGAGGGGGACAGTGAGAGCGAGGAGGAATGACTCAGGCTGAATCTGAATTTTTTTTTGGCCACATGAAACCTCTTTGTCTGGATGACCTCAGTGACTCTGTGCTGCCACCATAACCCATTATTGAGAGTATAGTTACCCCTGTAGTCAATACACAGCAAATGCATGCAGAAAAACAGAGAGAGGGAGAGTGTGCGTGTGGGTGTGTGTGTGTGTGTGGGTGTGTGTGTGTGTGTGGGTGCATGTGTGGGGGGTCTGTGTCCGAGTGTACATTCCAGGAGAGATGGATTGTGGGAGAAGTAAGCTAATCTTTGTTTGAATTGGGCCTTTGTAGGTCAGTAACTTGGTGACTTGTGACAAGGTCTTTTATTTAAAATTCACCCTAATGTAACACACAGACACACACACACATACTCGCACATGGCCAAAATAAATCAATAACGCACATCATTTTTGGAGGACAACCCACAGGCATTTTGTTCACCCGTATTAGAAGGGGAAACAGTTCATTGTGTCAGCCAGTGAAGAGCCGTCTCACCCTGATCCACACCAGTTTATCCAAGTCCAGTTTCAGGCCTTTATAAGGATCTAGTTCGTCAGAGCTCTATCAAACCTGCCCTATATAGAAGTCTGATGAGTCCATCTATCATAGCATGAACTGTGTCACTCAAAGTGAGGAAGTCAGAGAATTATTAGATAATTAAAGATTTCATTTTAGCCTGGAGGGTCTTACTTGGTGCGCTGTTTTCACTTATCCTGCACCAGTTTCAGCAAGATTATTTTGAAGAAATGCACAAATCATTATTATGGCATTGTGTGTCTGATTACATGACAGAGACCCACAAATGTACACATCTAATACAAACTAGCTGTCCCACTGTTATCACTGTCATACCAGTAAAGCAGAAACATTTGAGGATGCCTCTGTCCTGCTGCCTGGGGTCAAAGGTCTCAGGCTCTTTATCAGGATCCTTGAGAGATTTGTCTGGTGGAGGCCTGGTTCATCAGTGGGAGCAGCAATTCCCTGGAGAATATTGGTGACATCACTCCGTCAACAGCTGGACAAGCAGAGGTTCACGGTGCTCCGTCTCTCTAACCTTTTCCAGGTATTGACCTGTCAGCCAATCAGGATGAGGAAGGGGACCAAGAAGTCTTCCAGATGGAGATGAGCCGCGAGGACAGGAAGTGTGCCTTCAGAACTGCTGCTGGAAAATACTGGACTCTGACAGCCAGTGGAGGACTGCAGTGTACTGCCTCCACCAAGTAACCACACACATGCACACACTTGTAATCCTTGGACGCTGCCACATTGAAAACCGAAATGCTGATATCTTCAATGGGGCGTTTTCGTTGCAGGTCAAGCAATGGCTTATTTGAACTGGAATGGCGTGATGGTCGAGTGTGCGTGCGTGCAGCTAATGGGAAATACGTGGTGGCTAAGAAGAATGGTCAACTGGCTGCTACTGTTGATAATGCAGGTGAGATGATGCTCTCAGAGTGCCAGGAAATACTCACCCACCCTCAAAGAGAAGAGAGTAAACACAGAATTAGGAGCATCGCATCATTTTTGTCTCTTCGTGTTTGACGATCAAACATAACTCCTTCGGGAAACAAGGGGGGCATGTTTCATTATCCCATTCATCCCTTCTGCACAGCGGAGGCTGAGCAGTTCCTGATGAAACTCATCAACCGTCCAATCATCGTCCTCCGTGGAGAGCACGGGTTCATCGGAGCTCGTAAGGCCGGAATGGCGAGTCTGGACTCCAACCGAGCATCGTATGACGTTTTCCAGCTGGAGTTCCACAATGGAGCCTATTCCCTTAAAGGTTCGCCATCTTGAGACACACAAAATCGAATACAAATCAATGGTGCCGATGGTCCCTGTTAAAATGAAGTCAAGTGCGTTCTGTTCTTCCTGTTGGTGTGCTTGAGTGCTAAGCATCATATGATTGGTGCTTGTTGCAGACTCCCAGGGGAAGTACTGGTGTGTTGGAGACGACACAGCAGTGGTGTGCAGCAACTCCACTCCTGTCCAGTTCCTCTTCCAGTTCTGCGACCTCAACAAGGTGGCCATACGGGCACTGGGGGGAAAGTACCTCAAAGGAGACCATGCTGGAGGTCTTAAGGCCAGTGCTGACTCCCTGGAGAGCGCCACACTCTGGGAATATTAAGAAAGCACAGTTGGACTTTCCTGCTGTGTGAGGGATTGTGTGTGTGTTCGTGTGAGCGTGTGTGCTTGTGTGTTTAGTGTGAAATGAAGTAGGTAAACTGGACATCATGGCAGCAAAGCACCATGGGTGTTGTTGTTTTTATTTGTGGCACTACTGGTGTAGTAACTTACAGTACTCACAATATCTAAACCTGCTCCTATTGAACCCCGGCTGTGTTTAACTCCTCTCCTTCAAACTTTAAAGCACAACATGCATTAGATAAAGGCTGTCCCTGCTCCACATTTCTGCTGTAAATAAAGCTTTCTTTGTCAGTACTCCAAAATTGTAGTCATGGGAACTTTAGTACGAATTTGTGTTAATGATTGCTGCAACTCTCCAGCTTTCCTCTCTTGATGGATTTGATTTACCTCTGTGTGTTCTCCCAACTTCCTGAAATTAGTGCATTTTTTCAGTTGTTTTATAAAGAATTCAAGCACATGTGTACGCATTCTAATGCAGAAAACATCTTTGTCCAACTTGGATTCTGTAAACTTGCACAAATCTGAAAGAACTCTGTTGCGATAAAATCTCCAACTGAGGACGAGTGGTCTTGCCTGTGCCTTCCATGTCAATTCTTTTTTGCGTGTTACCTTTTAAATTTTGAACTCCCAAATAAAGATTTTTTTCCATCTCATGGACCTTCTGATTGGTTCATTTCATTTGACTACAGTCACGTGTTCTGGGTGCGTTGTTTAAACACTAATGAATGGTTTCTCTTTTGTACCTCCATTTTGCTGAGTCATGTTGTCTCAGAGTGAATTGCAGTCACTTATCAGATCCTCTGTCATGTCAATCAGCACCAGCCTTTCTTTCTCAAATGTTCAGCGCCTGCACATTTACAACATCATCACCATCAATTCCCTTTGCAAGTGCATCAACATGCTGGCATTACCTCAGATTCTGAAAGTCTGGATGTTGCCAATTAAGCACAAGACATTTGCAGACAAGCTGAAATGCTCAAAAATGCTGAGGATACTCCTTTCACATTGGCTTCACCTTGATGCCGCCCTTTGTTCTTTCATGGCCCCTTTATTTCCAACCTGAATCAAACATAATCTTAATTTAGAGTCAGGCTTTATTTAGAGTCTTAATTTAGAGTTCCGAATGAAAAAAATCATTGTCATGCTTTGATAGGGACTATAGTGTGTAGGACACAGACTGAGAGGTCTGTATCATGTCTCCTGAGGCTTCCATGAGCCAAGAAAAGGAATTTGAAGCAGGGTAGAAGAGGAGGGAAGCAACCTACTCCACTTCCACTGTCCTCATGCAGAGATAGTTATTCATAATGTCATCGCTCAGATGTGTATTTTTATCAACACGCATCCTTTATCTCCGTTACCCGGTCTTGTTGTCATGGTAACAAAAATGGCAAGGATGGAGCTCGAAGAAGAGCAATGTTCTGAGATGTGACTGGCATTGATCAATAATCCTAAACCTCCAATACACTGATTAGCATAAAGAGGCAATATGAAATAATAATTCATCATACATACATGTTCACACCTAGTCTGTGTAAACAAACCATCAGTATCAATGAGAAAACTCACAGCAATCAGATTTCACCACTAGAAATTGCTAATATTGCACCGCAGCAGAGGAAAGGAGAAGTTGTCAAAAACAAAAAGACTTAAGAAAGAATTTATTCTGAGATCATGAAACCTCTGCATATACAGTACCAATTTAAAGGAATTTGAAACATGATCCTTGACAGTTTATCATCTTATATGAAATCCAAGCAGTCTACAACTTGATCTCTTAAACGTTATTGGCAAAATACGCTGGTTAAAGGTGGTTCCTGATCAATAATCTCATCCATTCCTGTTGTTTGCTGCCACCTATTGTTGATAATGTGAACTGAATTTCCCATTGACTTTTTAAAATGTTCATAATTACGTGTCAAAAAAGTTCAAATTGAAGGAAAAGAGACGCATGTGGATGGATAATTTTATGTCAAAATATTATTGATTGTTCTTTTAAATGTTGGCATTACTCATTCATAATATACAGAAATTATTAACCTTCAAGGAAAGTGATAAGTTATCAAACACACTAAACAGACACCTGAATGCAAACAATGACAAATCGTCAGTTTCTACTTATGTCCACGTGAGGAAACACGTGCAGGACATTGTTTTCTCTCCTTAATAGACAGTGAAATCTACAAAACACAGCAAAATATATGTCCAACTTTTATACAACACATCCAGGTGCTCGGGTGCTGCGTGACTTGGTTTTGGGATTATAAAAGAGAAAACCTTCCATGATTCATACCTGTTGCACGTGGCTGCATGTTTATGTTTGACAACAGCAGCAGGTTTATGGCTGTGAGGCTTCTGGCTGTTATTTATTCCGACAGATACACTAACAAAGCAATATTAAAATCAACGAGTGGTTTCTACCCCGATTACTGGCACCGTGGACATGAGTTCCGTCTGCTGATTGATATCCGGCAATAAAATTTGTTGCTTAAATTTACAGGTTGTTGTTTCATCGGAAGGTGTGAGTAGTAGTTGTTATATGTTTGCTTGGTTTTTGTTTTTATTAAATGAACTGCATCTTGTTAAGGGCATATTCATTTCAGCGTCACTTAGATAGGTGGGTGGTACCGGCCAGATGTGGCCAGCTGTGGCCAGCCTTTAAGGCCTGTTGCGTTTTCAAGGGGAACAACATCCAGCTGGAGAGAACAGCTGTTCACACCGGCTCACACCATCATGTCTCCACCTGCGCGCACGAACACGGTCCGGCTGGTGTTCCTCGGGGCGGCAGGGGTCGGAAAGTCTGCGCTCATCCACCGTTTCCTCCACGACAGCTTCGAGCGCAAATACACGCGCACCGTGGATGAGTTTCACGTGCTGGAGTATGCGGTGACGGGGTCCGGTGGTAAGGTGCGCCTGGAGATCCTGGACACGAGTGGCAGCTACTCGTTCCCGGCCATGCGGGAGCTGTGCATCCGGCACAGTGACGCGTTCGCCCTCGTGTACGCGGTGGATGACCCGGGCTCCCTGGCGGAGGTGCAACGGCTGCGCGACGAGATTCTGCAGCTGCGGGGCGGTAAAGGCGCGCCGATGGTCGTGGTGGGCAGCAAGGCGGACCTAAGCGAGGTCGAGGGTCGCGTGCTGCCGGCGGCCGACGTCATGGCCACCGTGGAGGATCAGTGGGACGCCGACTTCGTGGAGGCATCCGCGCGCACCGGTGGAAACGCGGTCGGTGTGTTCCGGGCGCTGCTGCAACGGGTGAAATCGACAGAGCGGTTGAGCCCTGCTGTGTGGAGGCGCAGAGGAAGACAGTGCACGACATCTGTCACGAAAAGACCACCACTGAAGAAGAATAGCAGCTGTATCCTGTCATAAGAACACTGGACAGCTGGACTCCGCGTAATGTGGTACATGCACCGCGCCCGCATGTAGTCTGTTTGTACTTTTAAAAGGACTTGGGACTCTTAAAGGTGTTGAGGCATCATAAACTAACAGAATAATTGTTTCCAATAAATGCAGTCATGAAATTATAATAATGCCCCTAATGTATATTTTGATATTATTGGTTTGTGATGTACTGCACTTGTTCATTTTGTGTTTGGTTGCAGTAAAGCTACATTAATTGACAAAAGTAAATAGTGCTGACCTCAAATCCACTATTATCACAAGTCAATAAATGGGTGTGAGAGATCCAGAGTATGTTTGACCTTAACTGAGAACAGCAGGGAGTAAATTTATTGGTTCCTGGTCACTTAGAGCTATGTTTAAGAGCGCTTTTAGTAAAATAAATAATTATGTATTCATTGTAGTCCCAATGGAGCCAAACATTGTGCTTAAAATAGCAATATCCACACAAATTTGAAATTCTAATATTTGAATCATGAATAAATTGACAGAACATGAGCCTTTAATTTCCTTCCTCTCCAGTCCTATAATAGCAAACATCATCCATTGTTTACATGGTTGTCCAGGGAAAATATTTAGATCAGAAAATGGCCCTCCATTTGAATTAATCCAAATGGTTTCATTTGAGATGATACTGTACATACACATGCACATGCACAATCACACACACACACACACACACACACACACACACACACACACACACACACACACACACACACACACACACACACACACACACAGAAAGACACTACATTCAAGCTACTGTTATATTCTGCTGTTGTTAGCTCTACAATGTAATTGAATACAGGTAGATAATGCATCTGTATTGCATGAAATCAACAAAAAGGAAGTGATGCATTTAAAAAAAAAAACTGTTTTTATGCCTCAACTTTAAAGAGGAGAGATATATAGAAGTGAAAAATGGGATCATATTAATGCTGTTTCTGGAAGCCTCTTCTGTGTGCCCATTATGGTATGGTATGGTATGGTATGGTATGGTATGGTATGGTATGGTATGGTCACTCAACTCAAAGTAATTTGAATACTGTATTTGTAAATGACAAAGCATAACAAAGCTGGGATAAAGAAGATGGCCCCTACCTCTTTTTTTCTATGATGTTTTCATATCACGAATCACAACTGCTTCATCACAAGGTATATTCTTACCTCTTCAAGTTGTTTACCTCAAATATTATATGATAGTATAATGTACAGTAATTCATATGGTCCAAACAATCACTTTCACAAAATGATTCTTTCAGTATTGTTACTTTCAATCATTCGTAAAGTTCTGACACATTTACGTTTGTAAATTGTTTTAAAAATGTCTCCTCTACAAACTTAAAATTCCAAAATAACTCATAACATCGGGTTATGACAAACAGCGATTTAAATGTTTAAAATCCACTCTAACTACATTTCCCATGAGCACTCTATACCCCAAGCACAAAGAATTTGACGAATCAAACCATGGAATGTGCCCTTCTGGCTCAATGATTGGCTGATTCCATGACGAGTTTCCCACGATGCTTTGCCGCCTCTGAATTCAAATCAGACCAGCCAATCAGAGAGGACTCTAACGACCGTGGCAGCATTTTAAACTTCTTTCAGAAGCTGTTGACGCAGCCCACAACGCTACAACCACCGAGGGATAAGTCTGCGATTAGTTTCATGTCTTGTTTGTTTTTTTAAATCTGGAACTTGCACGTTCTATTTTTTAATCGTTTAGTCAAATTTTGAGTAACTTTGGTGTTTAATTTTAATATATGGGATCAAGCTAGCTTGCAGCTAAACTAACGTCAGAATCGAGGGAGTTAGCGGTAGTTTCAACCATTAAGATATATATATATATTTTTTAGAAAACACTGAGGATTTTTTTCCTGTCGTTTCTATTAGAGCCGAGTTGTGATTAAGTCTAAAATGAGTGCAGGCATTGCGAAGCCGACGAACCCGTCGGCACATGTCGACCCCAAATCGGCTCCTCTCAAAGAAATCCCAGATGTTCTGGTAGATCCACGCACCATGAGAAGATACGCAAGGGGACGGTTCCTGGGGAAAGGTGGTTTCGCCAAATGCTACGAAATCACCGACCTGGAGACGAAGCAGACGTTCGCCGGGAAGATTGTGCCAAAGTCCCTGATCCTGAAGCAACACCAGAGGGAGAAGATGACTTCCGAAATCGCCATTCACAAAAGTCTCGACCATGCCAACATCGTGGGGTTTCACGGCTTTTTCGAGGACGACGACTTCGTTTTTGTCGTCCTGGAGATCTGCAGGAGAAGGGTGAGCGAGCATTCATGTTATCTTTCCTTTCAAAGGGCCGTTGGCCCTGATGGTCCTCCAAGAAAATCAAATGACGTTTCCCCCCAAATTTACTTAATAATTAAATGATCACTCCTTTAATTGAAATAATCATCTCTCCCAGTCCTTGTTGGAGCTGCACAAGCGTCGCAAGGCTGTGACGGAGCCTGAAGCCCGCTACTACATGACCCAGCTTCTGAAGGGAGTCCATTACCTGCACAACAACAGAGTCATTCACAGAGACCTGAAGCTGGGGAACATCTTCCTCAATGACGACATGGAGGTCAAGATCGGTAAGATCGAGAGTATTTGGACACACGTACACAAACAATATGGTGTCTGCAGTGGAAATAGTCTTTTGTTTTTAAGGAATGTAGACAACCTGTTGTCCAGCTTTACTAATGTGTTTCTCTTGATTAGGGGATTTTGGTTTGGCCACCAGGATTGAGTTCGATGGTGAGAGGAAGAAGACTTTGTGTGGCACGCCCAACTACATTGCACCGGAGGTGCTTTGCAAGAAAGGCCACAGCTATGAAGTGGACATTTGGTCTCTTGGATGTATATTGTAAGTCACAATACGCAGTCAAAAACAAAGCAAACTCATGATTTTTAGACCAACCAGCTCAAAATGGTCACCGTCTTTACTCCACCAGGTATACATTGTTGGTGGGTAAGCCCCCCTTTGAGACTTCCTGTCTGAAGGAGACCTACAATCGCATAAAGAAGAACAGCTACACCATCCCCTGGGTGAGATGGCCTGCCGGTATTTCTGTGAATAGCATGCAAATCATATATTCTTTGCAGACTCCTCTTAACCTGGATTTACAACTATCTCTGCAGCACATCAACCCAGCGGCAACGTCCCTCATCAAGAGGATGTTGCATGCCGACCCGACTCAGAGGCCGACCATTTCTGACGTGCAGGCAGATGAGTTCTTTACATCGGGCTACGTCCCCTCACGCCTGCCCACTACTTGCCTCACGGTGCCGCCTCGTTTTTCAATGGGGCCGTCCGCCGCGGCGGAGCTGAACCAGAGACGCCCTCTCGCCGCCATTAACAACAAGGGTAATGATCTCGAGACACTAAATGTATCCAGATATTCAGTATCCACAGGATTTGATGGTGAAGCTCTTCTTTCCAGCAGGCACAGAAAAGGTGGACGTGAAGGAGGAGCCCATGCAAAGGTTAGAAACGTCTTAAACTCTCTCCCGCTATTGACACCAGCGTCCATATTTGCTTCAGTTAATCAAGGATTCTTAAATGAGGGGTTGTCTTTTCTCTCCAGGGAGCCCGAGCCAGCAGAAAACCACCTGAAGGACATGTTGCAGCAGCTGAACGTTCTCATTGCAGCCAAACCCTCCGAGAAGGCCGTCGTCTGCCAAGGTGACGGACTCCCCTTGGCTCCCCTTTTTGGGCGATAGTCTTTGCATTTCAGTACTAATTGCATTTTTGTTTTTCTTTCCAGAAGAGGCAGAGGACCCCGCCTGTATTCCCATCTTCTGGATCAGCAAATGGGTCGACTACTCTGATAAATATGGTTTAGGTAAGCACTTAAGACTAAGTACATTAAGATCTCAAGTTCCAAGGCTGTTATGGTAACATGTCTGTATTTCAGGCTACCAGCTGTGTGACAACAGCGTAGGCGTCCTGTTTAACGACTACACGCGTCTCATCATGTACACCGATGGAGACAGTCTGCAGTACATTGACAAGACGGCTGCTGAATCCTACCTCAACGTCCGCTCGTACCCTCCAACTCTCAACAAGAAGGTGGGAAATCTTGTTTTTAGCTTCATCACAGGAAATCATCCGGTGTACTCATTTCCTTTTTGGCCCGCAGATAACGCTGCTGAAATATTTCCGCAATTACATGAGCGAGCACCTGCTGAAGGCCGGCGCCAACATCGCACGGCGGGAAGGAGACGAGCTGGCGAGGCTGCCCTATCTGTCCCTCTGGTTCAGAACCAAGAGCGCCATTGTCCTGCACCTGAGCAACGGCACCGTCCAGATCAACTTCTTCCAGGTGAGTTATCTATACAAACCTTTTGCTTGTCGAGGTTTGGGTTGAAAGAGAAAAAACGCTCTGGCTGTCCCACCCCTGTCAGGACCACACCAAGCTGATCCTGTGCCCCCTCATGGCTGCGGTGACCTACATTGACGAGAAACGAGACTTCCGCACCTACAAACTGTCTCTGCTAGAGGAGTTTGGCTGCAGTAAGGAGCTGGCCAGCCGCCTTCGCTACGCCAAGCTGATGGTGGAGAAGCTGCTGGACAGATAATCCTACCCGGCTGTGTTAGACCGACTCGTACCACTCGTTCACTCTGGTCTTTAATCACTGACTGCTTCTTCCTGTCTGCCTCCCAGAGTCCAGACCCTGTAAATGCTCTTTTACTTTAGGATTATTGTGGGATGATCTGCCAGTAGTTTTAATACTGTACAAAAGCATTTTAATCTTGCTGGAATAAAATCAGACAACGTAGTAGAAATAGGAAACGCCTGGAATCATCTTGTCCTTCAAAATATGTTCATGGTTCTTTGTATTCTAAACCAAACACCACTGAGGTTTGCAACTTGGAGGTTGTGTGGGTGAGAAATGATCTTTTTCTGCTGTTTTGTCTGTTTTTATGTGTTTGTCTATGTGGAGAACCATGTAATGTCTTCATCATGTACATTGTTTCCAGTTTATTTTACTTTACTCTTATATGTACAAGATGCCCAAATGTGTACATACCACTAAATATATGTACATGTTAAAGATTTTAATTCTTTAATTCCCAAGTTCAAATAAACTTTCTCAAAGGAGTTGCTTTTTCCTTTTTATTAAAAAGACCTAAAGATTTAAAATATATCTGCTTGTTTTAAATGGAAATAGCATTGAACCGAAGTAACCTGTAAATGATTTAAACCAAGAAAATTGGAAATAAGAGTCCATGTTTCCTGATAACCCATTATAGTTCATATTTGGAATAACAAAGTTATTCATATACCCTGAAATATAACTAGTCATTTGTGTCGCTGCCAATTGTTCTAAAGTGGAGATTAAAGTTAAATAAGACTGCTTTTTCCATTCAGATCCCCAAAACAGTAAAACCAGCCTGAGAAGAAAAGTCACTTTTCTTCCTTGAGGACACTTTTACAGACAGAAATATAATTGACTACAATCACAGTTGAAGTATTTTGGAGTTTTTAAAAGGGTTAATAATTTCAATACTGGTATGAAATTTCAGACACTAGAATTTTTAGCAATGCAATCATCAAGATGCAAATGTTTAGCCTTATCCATAAAATGCCTTTCATAAATGTGCATCTCCTAAAATGGCCCGACAATATTTAAGAGAAAATTCGCTTAGGTAGCATGAAAAAGGTAAAAAATACAGTGTATTTCACAAATATTTAATGCAAACAATTAAAAGAAACTCTGTAAACCTTTTTTTTCTTTAAATATACAAACTCTACACTTAAGTAACAACGAAGCAGTGATAAAAGTTAATTTCAAACTATTTTAAAAGCCAAACATCTTGAAACACAGCAGGCCAGTGTGTTTTCATGCTGTTTCATGAAAGAGTAACGGAGGTTTAGTCTGGAGTAATGTCAGTATGAATCCAGAATTTGTCAGCTTAAAACCTCAAATCAGTTCAAGTGAAGGAAGAACGGCGGCTCACCTTAAAAAGCATCTCTAAATCAATTAAAATCTCCATTTGAACATTGTCACAGGGACAGAAAAACACTGGTTTTGATTAAAGTGTTTGTACTCCAATCAGATTCTTCCTGCAGCAGTGTAAAGTCACATCACCGTTGTGGTGTCCAGTTAACAGCGTCCCTCCTCCCCCCCAGCGAGCCAGCTGCCAGCCTTCACTCTCGGGAGCCCTGACCGTCCTTGGGACCCCTCTGCGCCCAAGCTCCCACACGCAGACACAGCCGTTCTGACTTAAACCCACCACGCTGCGGTCGTCGACATCCACATCAGACAGCCTGAAGAACACAAGGGAGTGTAGCGGTAACACAGCACACGCAGCAAAGTACATAATTCTGACTGGCAAAGTGATTAAGACGTTTTGGATGAAGAGCTGGATGTCAACCGAGGAGTGACCTAACGCCGTGAAGGCAACAACGCTGCAGGCATGAGCCTTCGATGGCCCTCAACTCACCGGCTGGACCAGGTGCTGGGTGGGTACAACCGAGTAGCCAGGACGGACTTCCCACTGAGAGGGTTGACGGCCACCAAGGAGAGCAGGCCCATATTCTTCCTTTTCTTCACTGGAACCTCTCCTCCTCCTTCCTGGTGGGAGCTGAGGAACTGATGCTGCAGCAGGACAAATAATACTCCCTGTGCAACACAGGCAAATAAAAATCCTCCAAACTGCCAGCAGATCATCTCATCAGCCCCTCACACACACTCACGCTGTACGAGTATCCTCTGAGACAGGCTACGTGGGAGAAACCATCTCCAAGGAGAACTTTCTGCAGCAGCTGTCCAGTATCTAAATTCCTGTGATTTCCAAATAGACATGTTTTTAAATACTCGTTCAACCCGATTCTACTTAATCAGCAAAAGCAATAACGAAAAGTTACGATCTTGCCTACCAGATGAAGAGTCGTTCGCTGTCATCTGTGCCAATCAGAGCATCTGGAAGCCCGTGGACCGGGGAGAGAGCACCAACACAAATGCCAGGAGACACAAGAGGCTGAGAGCTTGATGTGCTGATGGGTGGAGAGACACAGAGACACAGAGAGAGAGAGAGAGACGGCAGTGTGATGCAGCCACAGTGTAATACAAGAAACATCACCAACATTCTACGTGTTACCTGCCGCTATCTGACAGCGTAAACACCCGCAATGCAGAGCCAGATGCTGAATGTGTTGAGGTCACGACTCTGGATTTGGACAGAGCCGCGACAGTTTGTACCAAACCGTCACAGAGCGACACTTGTGAGAGACTGGAGCACGACAGCACCCTGTTGACACGGACGACATGTGTCTTTATTTCTGCGTTTTTCGGCTGGTAACGTTTTAGCTTAGTGTGTTGCATTCACTTACCTCACTTCTCTGATTTCTAACTGGCCCAGAGTCACACAAATCAGCCCAGCAGCATCAGCAACAGGAAAGATATTGATCACCATCTGCAGACAGAAAATAAGGATTAAAACTTGTCAGATACAGATTAAAAATCAGCAAAACCAGCACATATAACTCAAAAAACACACATCTGTGCAAACATGCCCACACACTCACCTCATTAAAGGACCAGGTGTGCACTAAGCTCCAATCAGAATCTGAAGTTTGGGTCCAGAGGCACACAGCCCACTTTCCAGCTGCTGCCACGTGCAAATGACCCAAAGATCCAGGAAGGCAGCATGCGTCGACCAGGCAGCCACCCGATGGAGACTGTACGCAAACATGCACACAAGAATCACCATGTTGTTGTTTTATCTGCTTGAAAACTGCATTCTAACTACAACATATAAACCCGGTACCTTTAAAGTTTGCGTGCAGCTCTTGAAGTCTTCATCTTCTGCCTCTGTCTTAAAGCCTCGATTTCCCTCAGGACCCTCAGATTGGATGTTTGAGCCGTGCGTCTCGTTTGCAGGTTCAGCCAGGTGAACGGGCCGAGACGAGGCCTGGACCTGACTGGCTATGCATGTGGGAGGCTGGCTGGGGGGGATGTATGGGCGGGGTGACAGAGGCGGAGGGGGGAGGGCCTGAGTGGAGGGGCTATGAGGGGGAGGCGGGATGAGGTTTGGAGCAGAGGGCGACGATGCGAAAGGAAGGGCATCGGCCTCGGTCTGGGGGGTAACTCCTAGTGATGGTAGTGAGGGGCTGGAGGGGAGGGTGGAGGAGTGAAGGTGCGTGGTTGTGGAGAGAGTTGATGCCAGAAGAGGACTCAGCAGTAGCTGTGACCGGAGGGAAGAGCTCTGATTCTTATTGTCCATGCAGGGACTCGTGTGTGGGTCACAGCATTTATTTGTCTCTTTGGTGTCAGGAGGTTCCTTGAAAGTTCTCTCCGACTGGCAACTAAAAGAGGGGGTTTTGGGAAGAGCTCCGTCGTCTGTGAGGTTCGTAAAGCCCTGCGTCTCCTCGGGATGGAATTTCCCAGGACGATGTGTCAGTTCAGCATCTTGCTCCTGACACTGATCAACACGGTCAGCAGCGCGTCCTCCCATCGCTGACACAGATTCTGGCGAGGCAGCGAGACCCCAGCTCTCAGTCCGGGACCCTTCTGTCTTCTCTTGGTCAAATCCCTGTGTAGTATCAGGCGCCATCAGTGCGTTCTGGACTCCTACAGATGGAGTAGAGAAGGGGCTTGCTTTATTTGTATCGGGTGAAGATGGGAGAGTGGGCGTGGAGCCGCACGGGACCGGAAGTGGCGTGATTGCATCGCCGCCGCTGTGATTTAACACAAACTGCCGGACGCTCCTCCGTGTGCAATAAGATGGTGATGAAAAGTGTTCAACTCCTGTTTCCACGGCAACTTGATGGAGCTTGTGTAGCTTCAGGGAGGCAAACTGGTCATCAGGAAGATGGAAATCTTGCTGAACATCAAACTTAATCAGGTCTTTAAGCAATGAGCTTAGGGACAGAGAGGGCAGAGGAAGAGCTGTTGCAGCAGGAGGAGAGGGCATGGTGAAAGAATGACAGCTCTCTTGACCTGCAGGGCATAAAGTAAAACAAAATTAGTACCTTTATTTTTAAAAGTACCTTTACTTTTATAACAGGAACAACTGAGTATAGCTTCAAACAAGCTGGACCTATAATATTCACTGTAGCTCATGTAGAAGGAAATTGCGTTTAACTGAATAATCTGTATTAAAACAAGTCTTACTTCCACTCAGCTGGGAGGATCTGTTCCTCCTGTTCTGTCCAGATGCAGGGCTGTTTTTAGTTCCAGTCATACCAGCCACATGTTCAGAAGCAGAGCTGGGTGGGTGTTGCTTATCGTCTGGTACTGGACCAGTTAAAAAAGACTTTGATTCATCAGCTGAACAGGGCAAAGGACAAGGCAAGACTGTGGTTCTGTAAGGTGAAGGAGAAAGTAAGACCGGGCTGTTTGTGAGTTGGGGATTATCTGAGGTATGTTCAAGTCCTTGTGGCCTGGTGACTGGGCTAAAAGAGCACCGAGGGGTGTGAGGCCGCCCCCTGCCTCTCCCTCTCCTCCTCTTCTGTCCTCTCGCCGGACGAGAAGTAGAATCTGCTGCAGAAAAACAAGCATCGGTTTTAATTTGGCTATCTGGGACTCGACCTGAATTCTCACTGGAGCTTTGACGGTTTGTCTCGTCAGACATGTCAGCCTCCTTGGATTTGCTACAAGGTCCGACTGAATCAGATGTTTGGCTATTTGACCCCCCGCTGTGTGCGAGTCTTCTTCCATTGCCCCGTCTTCTACGATGTCGTCCAATGTTCAGCTGAGAGAGTATGACGGCCTGCATGTCAGGCTGACTCTGTGAAGACGTCATGCGTCTCGTGGTACGCACGTAGTACTCTGCAGGAAAAAGTAGTCCCTCCACCAAAGTACACGACTCCAGAAGACCAACTCCCTTTGTATCACGGTCTCCCTGATCTATGTTTATTTTATCTTCTTTAACTTTGTCATCACCTTTTTCACAATCTTTTCCATCTTCTACAACCATATCAACATTTCTGGTGCCTCTCTGCAGACATCCATCCCTCTGTCCATCCTCGCTTTGCTCTAATCCCGCCTTCTTCCTTTCAGTTTGTTTTCCCTCTTGTTCACTTTCTTCCCTGCGTAATGCAGATTTACATGCTAACAGTAATGGCTGTGTTTCTTGTTGTGCTTCTATAGACAGCTTGATCTCTTTGTCCGTTTGCTCAGGTCCTACTTGTATGACTTTTTCCTCTACATCTCTCTCTTCATTTTGGCCAAAAGCACTCGAGTGTGTATGGAGCAGGGAAGGAGACTCCTCACCAGAAAACAGCTCTTCACTTTCTTTAAAAACCTCTGTCGGCTTTGTTTGATCTCCTTTGGTCGTCTGTGTTGCAGCAGCCTCCATCCTTTCATTAGGCTCTTGCCCATTCTGACTGCCATCTGTGCTCACACCCACTAATGAACTCTGCCTTTCCCAACGCATTCGACTGCGTCGAGAGCGCAGGCGCAGGGAGGGACTAGGCCTTTCGTCAGTAGTGGATTCATGAATGGAAATTGGAGTTTGTGGACAAGCTGCATCCAGAGGAGGGAGAAATCCGACAACTCGGCTCCTGAGTTTCTCAAAATCTGTTGGATATCGTAAAATATTAAAACATGCAAAGTGTATTTATTAAGTAATGTAATCATTCATTTGCAAAGATCCCTATCTCACCCTTTCACATCGGTAAATAATAATAATTATGCTAACTGCTTTATTAGGTTTACAACACCACTTCTAAGAGAAAGCACAGCATTCACATTTAAGATTATACACATATACTGTTCACACTTACAATACAGCTGCACTTATATCATCTGGTAGCTAGTAACTCTGTTGCTTGAAAGGTAATTTCTATCTAATTGTCAGTTTGACCATGTACTGCAAGAGAAACCACCAGTGTAATTAATTAAAATGACCTCCAGCGTGTCCATTCCATTGTGCATCTTGAGCAGGAGTGGTGGTTGAGATCAGCACAGAGGGGTCATCAGGAGGATTGTCTGTGGCCTCTCGTCCCTCCTGGTTCTTATGATTGCATTGCTGTGTAATCCTGCTCCTCACACACCTCTGCACGGCTTCTGAACGCTCAGCTCGCTGTCAGGAGAACCACATCAATAGAACGCAGAGAACATTTTAAGTGTAATGGTCGATGCAAGCTGAAAGAAAGTCTCTAACCTGTAGTCTCTGGGCGGTCCTGTGGTACTCTCTTTGTAAATATAACAACTTCCTGCGAAGCTGTAATGATAATATTCAGTCACAACACACAGGATTAAAGGCAGTCTGTACGGTTAAAGTGTGTAATTTGGTGGGCAGAACCTTGTCCTTGTCTTCGCAGTGAAGCGTAGTCCTCAGCTGCTCTTCACACTGGAGAATGTCGGTCACAGTGTCGTCCATCCTGCACTTTTGGACATGACACACGCACGGCAGAATGAATATGCATCTCAGACATCATAGTACTTTCACTTTGTTGTTTAGTGTAATGTTAATGGAGCTTTTCGGAAGGTTAGCTCAACATAGCAAGAAAGCTAACCTGTCCAGAAAGCATGTCTTGGCGAGCTCTTAAGGCAAAAAACACGAAACTAGTATGGATTGTGAGTCGACAGTTACACTCTCTCACATAAATGTTTTGTATGATTAAATGTCAACCCTTGCTTAAATGTAAAACACAAGAACTGGACTTACAACGGCATCACGTTTGCTTTATTTTGATGGTCGATGATGCTGATGTCGATTTAGTTTTAATTTCCCGCGAGTCCCACAAACAGGCGTGAGCAGTAGAATACCGATAACTGGATCAGCTCGTTAAATCTAGTTAAAGAGTAAATAAAATAATCAAAACTAACGTCACATTTGAAAGAAAAAGAAATCGGTTTATTGAGCTATGATATTTTACATATTTACATTTGACAGTAAAATGTCCTACACTTTAATTACTATCTAAAATAGCTTTGACACCTTTTCAAGGAAACAATCATTTTTGGATATTATTTTTAATTTACATACTGTTCTAAATACAGCCTAGTACTTTCTTCTATTTACTTCCATTTATACAAGTAGACGCAACAAATGAATGATGTATGTAATGAACAACAGAGACAGCATCACTACACCATAAGAACATTGAATGAAAATGCATGAACCTGTGATATGAAGGTGACCACAGTTTAGTGAAAAGCCTAAATTATTCTGAGGTTTTGACAGATCTCATATAATCTGTACATCAATGTAATTACAATGACTTAAAAAGAACAATTTGCAGTACTATAATCCACTACTTTTTCCAAATAATGAAAGGAAACAGAAGCCTGACAGACATTATACACTTAAAACACCTATTTTTGGCACTCTGGACAGACTCCACAGAATTCCAGAAAACGTATATTTGATTTTTTTTCAATAGACAGCTACACTTCTAGTAAAGGAGAAAATAGGACTTCATTACAGTATGAACCATACATTGGTCATTAACGGTGTTCTCAGGCATACAGAAAGTACTGTAGGCTGTTTCTAGTTTGGTGAAATCGTCCTGCTCCTCAGACATCCACAGGTGAGATACTTCATGACAGTCATGCTCACGTGCATGACGGAGCCCATATTAAATAGCATATGGTAGAAGGCACGAACAGACAGGTTCCCAGTGTCATCGGCGTATTTCAGGGCAACGATGGGACTGTACAAGGGGTTGGTCAGGTTGCGGAATCGCGGTCTGCTCGACTCAACAACCTTTACGGTGCACTGCAAAGAGCCAGAGGTGGGATGGAATAAGACATGAAGCTTTCAGTCAGGAAGAATGAGACAGACTTACTCTGGCAATGTCGTCGGGGGTTTGTCCAAACATCTCAAAGATGTCGATTGCAGAAGGAAGATACACGTTCTTGAAGTAATGCATCGTTTCAGGGTCAGTCCCGGGAAAATCCTTTTGTCTCACATCCTGCATCATCTTCGCCTCAAACTCTGTGTGGACCGGACCCGGCTCTATCAGGGACAAGCTGTGGAGCGACAAACCACCAGTTTGAGAGGATAAAAGGCAGCTACAGAGCGTGATTGATGTACTATTTAAGCAAGATTTCACCGAACAAACAACATCCTGTCGTGTTTTCTCCAATGGTGCTGGAATAATATGGATTTTGACCCTGTTTAGCGGAATGCTTCAGTGGATTTGGCACTCACTTGACATTAAACTTAAAGAGCTGCACAGCCAAACTCTCGCAGAAACCCTCCATGGCAAACTTGGAGGCCGCGTAGACGTCGTTGAACACCACACCTGCAAAAAAGTGCACGCGTTATCAGTTTTGGATGGCCCACGTCAAACCCTGTCCTCCAGCCATTCACACCTTTGTTCATCCTTCCATCCACACCTGTCGCATCCATCAGGCCTAAGCTGGTGTGTCTGTCATTTATCTCTTAACACCCACTCCACCACACCTCCATCACTCCTCTAAAATGTCTCTGTACAGTTTGCTAACCTTGTAGGCCCATCACACTGCTGACCACGATGATGTGGCCTCCTCTACGTTTCTTCATGTCAGGCATCACCTCCTTGATCATGCGGATCACCCCGAAGAAGTTGGTCTCAAACACTTTCTTCATTTCCTCGATGGGGATGCTCTCCACTGGGCCCACAAGGCCGATACCTGCGTTGTTGACTGGGCAGGAGAAGGAAGCAACGGTGAGTTTGAGCTGAAAGCTTTGTGG
The DNA here is from genome assembly GCF_901000725.2 of Takifugu rubripes. Taxonomy (NCBI): domain Eukaryota; kingdom Metazoa; phylum Chordata; class Actinopteri; order Tetraodontiformes; family Tetraodontidae; genus Takifugu; species Takifugu rubripes. Next base: position 11,300,057 of record NC_042301.1, read on the forward strand.
AGCAGCGTGACGAAGAGGTGATTTACTCACTGAGGACGTCCACGTGGCGATCTTTGATGCCGTTGATGCACTGCTTCACCGACTCGTCGCTGCAGACGTCCAGAACAGCCAAAGAAAGGGTTTTCTCGTATGTGTCCCCTGCAGCTTCCAGCAGCTTGTCCTTCCGTTTCAGATCACGCATCGTTGCGATGACTGAGAAGCAGGGGTTCATCGAATAAAAGGAATTAAGCTTTTTCAATACCAATAATAGTAAAAGTCAAATCAATGCATTTAGTATTAGTCCCTCTAGAAGAGGTCTTGGGATGCTTGTTGAATGGTGGTAAGACCTCTGAAGAGCTCTAGTAAATTATAATGCCGATAGCATTAATTTAGTAAAGACGTCTTTGCAAACAAGTATTAGTGGTCCTGTTATAGTGGCTGCCACCTGCCCTTTCCAGAAATAGGCATTCCAAATGCTCTGTGAGCCAGGCGATAATCAGTCTGATGCTGCGGCGTTCTTTAGTTATTGTCTGTGTTTATTTTAAAAGCTATGAAAGATTGATTTTGGGTCAGAGGCCAAACTGTGTGACTTTCACCCAGTTAAACAGTGAGAATATCTGTGCTTATTGTGCCCGTTAGCGTGATTTTAACTCTTCATTCTGCTGCAAATTTTTAGTCTGGATCAAATCAGATCAAATGCTTCTTTGACATTATTTTGGTCAGTGGGAAAAAGAGCAACATTTGGTTGTTTAAGAGTTTACCGGTTCAGTTTGGATCTGAGCTGATTCATTTAGGCCGGTACATGCAGTTTGTTAAAGAATTTAAGGAGAAATTCATAAAATATTAGGTTCAGTATTTGTTGTTACATTGCTACAGTAATTGTTGTAACACGCTAAATTTATGTCTTATTTTCTGCTGTTTTAGGCTGTTCATAAGCACAGAAATATCTGTGGCTTTAGGGACATAATACCACTTTTACAAATACTTATGATTTAAGCATCTTATGTTCAAAGCCAACTAGAGCCTTGCTGGTGTAAGAGTTTAACATAATGTCAGCAGGTAAAAAAAACATTTAAAAAATTTTTTTAGTCATTTTTGTTGCAGTTGTATAGTTGCAAAGAGTCCAGGGAGACGAACCCACAACATTTTTCCGTGCAGTCTGTTTTCGAAGCACCCACCGTGAAAGCGCTTCTGCGGATCCTTGGCCAGCATCACGGCCATCCTCAGGCCGATCCCGGAGGAACAGCCTGTGATCAGCACCACTTTCTGCCCTGGACTCGCCATAACAACGTTGCTCGGCTTGCAGAGTGGTTGTCACCTCACGGCTAAACTGAGAGACAATAAGAGGATAAGGGAGAAAGACAGGGTCACAAGGGTCACATGGACTACCAGATTACAGAACAGCCTGGTCCTCTCTGTGCTCTCATTCATTTATTCATTTATTTCCTCCTGGGACAAAATTGTTTGTCTTAAACCACATACTAAATATTATTTGTTTTCTGACAACCGGTTTTCTAAAAAAAATGAGAACAAGCTATATTTTAAAAACGCACGTTGTGTCTGTCTATTCGGTGCAGCTTTAGCGCCACCAAGTGGTCACTAGTATAATGCAGACAATTTTCATGTATAGCATATGTTCATTAATCGGAACTTCAAAAATAGAAAATTAATATGAACATGGATAAAACAATAAAAAACATACAAAGCAATACTAAAGGTGCAATTAGTATAAAAAATTTGAATGGATTTTCATAGAGGAATTTTCTTCAAAGCAAAAAAGAAAAAGCCTGGGGATGTTTTATGACTTGATCTTGTGAAAGTATTTTCTTTCTTTATGTCAGTTTACAGACTCATGTAAAAAAAGTAATGAAACATGCAACTGTAAACAATGAACACAAGATAATGCACACATTAAACCAAACCAAATGCTTTAAGGTTGTAAATTAGATTAAATAAAATGACATAATTCTTTATTGAAGCACAGAACCTAAACCAAATTTGACAGATACACAAATATTTCCATATTCTTTGTTGTTTTTGTTTTCTGCAGTGGAACATATTTTACACAAAAATACACACACATACAAATCTTGGTCACACACATGCTTGAACAAAAGGGAAGGGCATTTAAAAACATGCCTGGAATCTTTTTTCCCCCTTAAAAAGCCACCACGGATGTTCACCTGACTACAGATTTCTTCTGTTACTAAAACAAACCTGTCAAACACGATCTTCCATCAAAAGAGATTAAATCTTAATCCATTACATTCTTCTGGATGAAGACAAAATAATATTTACATGCTTCGTTGACAGCGGCCATAATACACAATCAAATGTCACAGAAACAAACTAAACCAATTTAAATGTAGAATACTTCACAATGTGGATATTATTATTTATGGTCATTGTTTTCTCCTAAAATATCCAATATCTTCTCCCAGACAGTCTGGGACAGCAGCAGGTGAGTCTTGAGCTTCCTATAGGCATTCATGTGCATGCATGTGTGTGCAAGTAAGCACTAAACTCCAACACCAGCAACCTATTTGCCCCATAAAGTTTTTTGTAGAAAAAAATAGTTCACGAAACATGCATCTACATTGCTGATTATCCAAAGTTAGTCTTTCTTTCTATACATTACAGCTAAAACAGGACATATACCCCTGAAGGGAAGAAAGGCGTTGGCTACTTGTGTCTATAAGCCGAACGTGGGGCATTTATGTTTTAAGTGTGTGTGGTGGGCAAAGACAGACAGGCAGTGGAATTTGGAATCTGTAGCAGCATATTTTTATTAGTTGGGCAGCAATGTTGTCCTGTTCTAGCATGCCGCGTGTGTGTGTGTGTGTGTGTGTGTGTGTGGAGAGAGAGAGAGAAGGAAGAGAGAGAGAGAGAGCAAGGGAAAACAATGGGAATAACTTTTCACTGTATATGTTGGGCTGGTTTACATTTGGATCTGATACTTTTGACAAAAAAAACCCTTCCTTAATGTGGAAGCATTAACTGGCTGCACATGTTCATTGTTTGTGCCAATGTTACAGCGATCTTTGTAAAAATGTGCACATACTTATGTATGTTAGACCCACTTACAGCACTACATACAGTAATGATGCAGACGAGCCGGCCCACCCACAGTCCTGAAAAAGGCCAGTACCCCCCCCCCCCCCCCACACACACACACACACACACACACAAATTGATTTGTTCCAGTATAAGATTCAGCAACCTGAAATTTGATTCAAAAGATCGAAAGGTAAAAAGATTTATTTATATGTCACATGTAAGGCTTTATTGATACCATATACAGTCTGCACAGCTTCATATAGAGGGAGGGGTCGCCGAGGAGGAGAGAGGGGTGGGGGTGAGGTGGAGGAGGGAAGAGAAGGCGTGAGGAAGGCTCTCTGCGGACCGAGGAGACCTTCCATGATTTAGACTTTGTTTCCCCGTGACCGCGGTCCTTTCTCCATCCGTCCTCAGCCAGGTCAGGAGCTCACTTATGTGGCAGCGCGCTGTCATTCAGAACCGTTAAAACCCACCTCTCTGCACGCGCAGGTTTGAGTCCCCACCTGGCACGGGGTGTGCGCGTGGCGGCAGACTCGAGGCAGGCGTTCGTCAGGTGTCCCGCGGAGCTCCCGGGCGCCACGAGGGGAATTACTGGGAGCGCGAGATCGATCACTTCTGATGCGCCGTGATGGATCGATGGGACCGGACGTGGCTGCTCGCGCTGCTCTTTGCGGTGATTCACACGGGGAAAGGTAGGGGAAAAACCTCTGCAGAATTTAAAAAATATACTTTATATGGTTCTGAGGCACGATTTCAGGGAGGAATAAGAGCTTACTAGGAAGGTGCTAAATTAATGTGCCTCCTAATTGATGGATTTTAAGTCAATTGTAATAATAAAATATAATAATTAACGTAAAAGCAGGTTAAAGCTGCAAAGCAAGGCATTAATGTGATTTCCATTGAGAAAAAGTGCGTTTATATCGTCTTTATTGCCATCTGGTGGCAGGCTGCAGTAAAACATAACCCACACTTCTTCTTAAACTTTTTCCTTTTTTGCCTTTATTGAACTAATTTCCTATTTCAAAACAAACTCTGTCCTTTCTCTGCTGTCCCTACATCAGGTCTCCACATGGGAAGCAAATGAACTCATATGGGTCCATGGTTGCAGTTTATTTACCAGTTTTTGTTTAGCTAAGCAAACATGAAATTAAAGATCAGTGAGTGCCCATAACTGCAAAATACATGGTATAAAGTGCGGTTAGAGCAACACACAACCTCATCACAATGCAGCCCCACACCCTTATCCTATGTTCTGCTAATGCTAGCAGACTAACATTATGCTCATCTGTGCCGGTAACTCGCCAAATTACTTTTTTTTAAAATGCAGAAATGTAAAAACAATCACATTGATTTATACTTTAACCCTTGTTTTAGTTGTAATGATTCAGCAGAAACCTCCCCAGATTGCCTCCACCTGAGGTTGCTGGGGCAAACAAAAGTTGTTTTTATAGGTCCAGTAAACCTGTAGTCACCATTAGTGCTTAGCCCTGAGTGGAGATCAAGGGAATCTCTCTGTTTATTTAAACAAGTCTCATAATAAATCAAAATGACGTAGAAGTAAGACATTTAAGTTGTCTAGCATCTTTTTGAGCAACTTTCAGTTCAAATAACTTGGTAAAGCTCATTTCGGTCTGTGAAGGTCATTACTGAAGTGAATCATTTGACCTGCAGTCCTTAAGGGTCATCTGAAGTCAAACTAGGTCAGGTTGTGGACACCATTAACATGTCACACCTGGTGCTCATTGGAGGCATCCTGGTAAACAGGAATGTAACAAACACATTTCTCTCTCTCACTCTCTCTTCTTTTTAAAAAAAAAAAAAATCACTTTTCTGACAAATGAATGATGCATGGACTCGGGTCAAACGGCATCTATTATTCACCTCCCTCGGAGGTCACTGTGGTTGTGTTCTGGCCTTCTTTCAGATGAGAGGTGTCATACCTGCTGGCCTGTTTGACTGTGAATTATCCTCACCTGAGCTCAAGTTACGGTCCTGCTGGTTTGGCCTCAGGTGTTTCACCCTCTTACCTTTATCGACTGTACACAACGTGTGCTTTCAGGTGCTGTCTCAGCACGGCACAGCTCTGTTATTTATTGATTGTGTTGAGTGGTTGCTTGGATAGTTTTTTAGCACGGACATGCTATTTGTTGACCAAAGATCTGTGTGTACATCACATCTGGGCAGGTGTGTGGCACATGTGAAGCCCTGTGCAGCATGTGCACATGAAGATCTTCCTCCTCTCCCCACATCTTGCTTATATTTCATCGGCTGTTCCATTTCAGTCCTTCGTGGGATTGCAGACAGTAGTTTGACAATTAGCGGCCTGTTAGCTGTTGATCAGACAGACAATGAGGACCTCCTGCTGGGACATCACAAACTGGAATATTGCTACAGGCACCACTGTTGTGGAAAGATGTTCACCACATGCTAGCAGAGATCAGAATCAGTTTTGCCCACACTTTGGTGAAGTTTAAACTGCAACTTTGTTAATCTGAACACTTTAATTTGCCGTTTTAACCCAAATATGTTGTAAAAGCCCATCCTTTGTCCTCCAAACATCTCGGCCCAACAGTAAAAAGGATACAAAAGATGTTGTGTGAGAAGAGTTGGAATCCTGCGGCGAACGATTATTGCTGGATTATGTCTGAGTGGTACGATGACCTTGTTCTGTTAGAATGAGACAAGGCTGATGTGGTGACACCACTGATTTTGTGATGGAGACACTGAGTGTTTGTGGCTCTTACCACCTTGCAGCGTTGCATGTGTTTGATTATAGCCAGCTGAAAGGAAAAGAACCATATGGTCTATCCGGCGCGCTCTGCACTTTATAGTCTTTTGTGTGCTTTGTTTCATTCTTCTTTTGATTATGAGCCATAAAAGGATTCAAGTTTTTGTAGAAATGGTTGGAGACTGAGCCGTGTACAGTGAATGTGGTGAAATGCTAACGACGCCCTGTGCAACATCTGCCTCTCTGCGTGGTTTGTACATGCGTGCATCCTGTGCATCTGCTCCAGTAAGCATTTTTGTACACTGGTGTAGAAGTGCAACCCGAGAGGTCAATCTCTAGTAACAGGTGATGACCTCCACTTGACTGCAACACCGCCTTCGCTTTTTAAGAGCAGGTCTGGAACGGTTATCGCTGTGAGGAGTTAAAAAGTAAAATGTGTAGGTCAAAGTCTGCACTCAGGAATGTAAATGTACATATGCAAGGAAAATACTTAAATGAGGAGTTAGCAGAAGGCGTCCGATAGATCTCCATCCCGCTGCCATCTGCCTGACTGTAGACAGCGTCTCTAATCCTCGTTTGATCTGGTTTCGGTGATATATATGAACAATTCCGAACGGGTGGAGTTTCCTTTTGAGACCCCGCTGAAGCATACATCTGACATCTCAGCGTGTGTGTGCATGTCGATCAGAGTCCCTCTCCTACCACAGCTCAGAGCCTCGGGATAGCGGCAGCCAGTGATGGACACCAGAACGTACACACACACACATACACACAAACACACACACACATCAAATAAATTTTTGTACTTAACATAACCAAAATTGATTGACTGAAGAGCACAGGGTGATGCTGTCCTGGCTGTTTCTTTATATACAAGGATCAGCAAAAGTATTACCAGCGAGTTGTGCTAATGAGTGATTAGAACACAAAATACTGTGTGATCCAAAACAGGGAGGAACTGCACAACAACAGCATTTTGGGGAAAAAAAAGAGGTGAAACAGCTAATGAATGCATCCGACAGATTTACAAGCTGTGCCAGCAGGCGGACAGACAAACAGACATACAAAAATGAGCACCAAATACATCTGGCACTCAGACGCCTGCGTGTGTGTGTGTGTGTGTGTGTGTGTGTGTGTGTGTTTGTGTGTGTTTGTGTGTGTTTATGTGTGTGAGGCAGGTCGAGGCTTCACATAAGCCCCAGAAATACGTGAGAAAAGAAGCTGTACCAGTAGAGGCATGTCCTCCTCTCCCCCACTGTCTACTATTTCCTCCTTTTTAACCCGTTTCCCTCACCTCTTCACGGTCTGTAAGCCACACATTTCTGCCCCCCCGATCCACCCAACCATCTTTTTCTCCTCAGTCGATCTCGCAGATTTCCAGGGTTGTGCGAGGAGGGATGTCCATATGGGTTCCTCTCTCCGGTCACATCTTGAACATTTCAGTCGTTTCCTGCTTCATGTGGTTGATCTGATTCTTGGTTATTTTTAGCACACCTGGGTTTTCCTCACACTTGCCAGAGAAATGCTTGTTCTTCATCTCTCTGCTGTTTGGGGACAAATATCTCCTTCTATCATGATCAGAGAACCCCAGCTGGATCCTTTGATCCAGGGCGGTCTCACTCGTTGGTGGAGTAAAATGATGACTGGACCCCCTGAGCTTCATCGTGGCTACCTGATTAGTGCAAATGCAGAAAAAAAACAATAAAGCAGCTAATCCTAAAATGAATGTGCGTGCTCTAAATTGTACAGCACAAGCCTCTTATCATCACCCTTATCCTTTACTTTACTTTAAACAGAAAGTAATACTCGCCCACAGACTGTTATCATTACACTCTTGTATGAACTCTGTGTTATTGGCACTTTGGCGACTTAAAGAAACAATAAGAGCACTTTAGTCACCTCTGGTGAGGGGTAGATTCTGTGGCATTTTGAAGTTGAAAGCTCAGCACCTCCCATTTCCTCGGCAGGTGAACTTATCGATGTGCTGAAGGTGCTGGAGCTGTCGGAGGACATGGAGGGCGTGTCGTTGGAGGCAGGACTGTGCACCAGCAGAGAAGGACAGGAGCTGTCAGATCTGGCCTTCAAGATTGACAAGAAGATTCAGCTGAGCGCGCCCACCAGACAGTTCTTCCCCGGTAGGTTTTTGTCAAAACTGGTGGAAATCTGTAAATGAAATGCAGCAATGAATCCGTTTGATTGCTGTTTATGGATTCCTGTCCCCCAGATTCCTCCTTCCCCATGAATTTCTCCGTGATGACAACAGTGAGAGCCGTGAAAGACTCGCAGGTCTTTTTGCTCTCCTTATACGACTCACAGGTATGAATCCATGAAAGAAGGCTCCTCTGAATCCTGTCCCAATAAAGACATGCTTATATTGGTTTTATCCCACTAAACTCTAAAACGATGTGATGTTGATATTCTATTAATGTCTGATGGCAGGATGCCACGCATGATTATTATTAGAAATAAATAGTATGTATTATTTATTTCAGGGAACACAACAGTTGGGTGTGGAAATTGGTCGTTCTCCTGTTTTCCTCTACGAGGACCACGAGGGTCAGCCATCTCCAGAGCTTTACCCCACCTTTAGGAAGATCAACCTGGCTGATGGCAAGTGGGTAAACACTCAAGAACCTGGTGTTTATCTCTTCCTGTATTTAAAGTTGCACAAAGACAGAAATATGGAATATTTTCCTCTCCTTCCTGCCAGGTGGCACAGAATAGCCTACGGCGTGGAGGGCCAGTCAGTGACTCTCTACCTAGACTGTGTCAAACTGGACACCCTGGACTTGCTCAGAGGTTTTGACCCCCAGGTCAGCACTGAGGGGGTGACTGTATTTGGAATGAGACTTCTGGATGAAGGCGTGTTTGAGGTGAGTGTGTTATATGTTCGTTGTGGGCCACGATAATTTACATGGAGACATTGTTTTTGAGTACAATATTTCAGTCTGCCCTCTGAAGCATGAACCCATTTAGGATTGGCAAAATATTCAATCATACAAATCCCACAATAACCTATTGAAATGATATTTGTGTTTGTGTTTGTTTTTTGATCTGATAAGATCACATCTACAGTATATTTACAGGCTCGTCTTTCTAGACTGCCCCCCAGTGTTTGTAAATACGTACTACACATTCTAATCGTCGTCAGTTTTATTTAATTGTAGTTTTATCCCATGTTAAATCAAAGAGAAGTAATAGGCAGTCATTCATTAAATGTTGTTGATACAATTTCTTCCATTCTGTGTTTTGACCATGTAAACTTAAACTTTTATTCAAAGTTCTAATTTCCTTGATTTCATCCCCAACCATCTCAGATCAGGGACTTTATCATTGATGGGATTAAAACCTCAAATGATCAGCGCTCAAGACATTTTGCGATTTGCCATCGGGGTGTTTTACTTGCAGGTGTTGACGTGTGCTGTAAATGGGGTAGTTTTCAGGGGTTTCGGGTGGTCCAGCTGTTAAACTGACCTCCCACGGTACTCTGAGCCTGGCTCTACTTCCATGTGTGGATGTATACTGTATCTAGAAAGAGAGCGTCCTCTCTGATCTTAATTCTCAGACTCAAGACTGAGGATCTGGAGATGATTAAGCACAGACCAGCAGTAAAAAGAACTTGTTAAATAACTTGAGTCTGACTACAACAACAGATGTGCCCAGGCAAAACAGCAATGTTTTCTTTTGATGTCGACAATCAGTGTCCTAAAGATTTCTCTCTGTGCCATATCGTGACATAGGGCGATATCCAGCAGCTGCTAATCATCGACGACCCCAGATCTGCAGAGACGTACTGCCAGGACTACATTCCAGACTGTGACGCACCTTTGCCATACAACAACATCCTGACAGAGGCCGAGGAGGTAAAAAACTGATGGGAACCATCGTTTTGTTGCAGCTCAGGTATAGAAAGCTGGAATTCTAGGACCCCTTAAGCTTTAATTTGATAGAGCAGTTATTGGTTGAAAGCCTACAAGGCAAATATGGTTACAATTTAGCATCAATTACATCCTCAGTATCACATCTAACTTGCTGTTTCTATCCCACTACATGCTTTTGCGGTCCAGTACTCTTTGCCAAGGTTCTTGGTCCTTGCCAAACTCTCCGCACTCCTGGGAAACTATTCAAGTCCCTTTCCGCTGCCGCTGATTTATCATCTGGCCTACAGCTCAAAGCTCAAGTGTTGCGCTATTTTATTGCTGCTGCAGCAGAAATACAGACGGCAGGGAGAAGCCAAGATTGGGCAGGAAATTTCATGGAAATTTGCTGGCTTGTTCAGTCCGATCCTCGGGGAAGTCTTTCTCAGCAGGAACTATTTATGTGCTAACAGTTGGCAGCCTCAGTTCTGTACCAGTTATGATCAATCAGATCAATATTATGCAAATGCCAAATGTCTTAACATGTTGTTTGTGGTTTCAGGTGGAGGGAACACCGAAGAAACATGTGGCTGAGGAGTTTGAGGAGTTTGACTACAGTGACCTGTATGAGGACTTGTCCATTTCCACTGTGACTACAAGTCCCAATGTCACAGATTATGAGGTGAGACTGACCATCAGTGGTTGTTTATCATGCTCTCTGCGCCTTTTGTCATTTCCTGTGTCTTGTTTAACCCACAAGATCATAGAGTATGAAGATTATGACAACACGACAGACTTAGCCCTTCTAAACGAGTACGAATATGAAGAAGAGGAGGAACGTTATGGGCCAGCTGAAAGGGAACGGGAGGTCCTCTTCAACACACAGGTAACGGTCCAGATATTGCTCGGAGGACCATTTTTATTCATTTAGTCTTTGCCAACTAATGGATACATTTGTTTTCTATCCTTAGAATTTACCGGAGAAAGGAGAAAAAGGAGAACCAGGATATTATGGAACGGTAATAAAAGGTTTAAAAACATGCACTGTGTAAATAAAGAAAGGCTTCAGAGGAGTAACATTTTACAAGAGGCAGCATTTTAACATCTTTGTGTGTGGATTAAGATGTACTGTTTCCAGACAAATTGATGCAGGTAGCCATCATGATTATGTTAAGAAACACTCTATTCTGGTCAGGTTTCAGGTAGATGACTGTTGGCAATATAGAAGATCAAATATAGACTTGATGTCATAAACTGTTATACTTCTGCAGGGAACTCAGATCGTTGGACCCTACGGCCCAGAGGGACCTGAGGTTAGTACACGTTCTTCAGAATAAGATGCTAAATACCACAGCAGTGAGTTTTAATTGCCTGTGTTCAGGGTGAAAGAGGGCCTCCTGGGGTAATAGGACCAATAGGACCTCAAGGAGACCCCGGAGAGCTGGTGAGGACAGCTCGCTGCATGCTTGATGAGTCCATGGCATATTTGGCCTTTTACATAAGTGTCCTCCTCTGACTCTTCTCAGGGCCCTCCAGGGCGACCGGGCCTTAACGGAGCTGATGGAGTAGCTGGTCCCCCAGGAAACGTCATACTCATACCGGTAACAACACTATTTCTGAGCTGCCCGAGGCCGCGCATGCTGAAGTCACGTTGCTATGGCAGTCATTTGGTCCTAATAAACCTCAGAGGAGCCGCTGGCAGAGTGCAAATACTCTAACTGAGAGATGATAGGAAGCGTTACGTAACTTTTTAAGCAAGAAAAACTATCACCTGCTGGTGACTAAACTTGAACTTAAAAGAGACACAGATTCTATAAAGCAGTCAGTCAGAGTTACGAGCCAACCAAAGCTGTGACCAGGTGGATTTTTTCCCGCTTTTTCTAGATGATTGTTGGCAATACAGCTGAATAATCACCTTCAAAGTCTAAAATTGCTTCTGAGCACTGATGTTGGTGCTTTTGGACGACACTTAAAGTTTTATTGCAATACTGTGACTGCCGTGAGTGCAATTCAAGAGAGTGGCCACAGGGTGGAGTACTGAGTTTGACATAAAATGTGTGTGCGTGTGTGCAGTTCCAGGCTGGCGGTGATCCAAAGACAGGTATGGGGCGATCTGCACAGGAAGCTCAGGCCCAGGCGATCCTGCAGCAGACCACGGTACTCAAACGCCTTAAATATAATTTATGACATCTGAAATGCACAGGCACTAACAGCTGGTGTGGAGCTGCTGCAGTTTGATTCTGATTTTTATATGCTCTGCTAGCTGGCCCTGAAGGGCCCACCAGGTCCGCTGGGCCTTAGAGGAAGACCTGGACCACTGGTGCGTGATGTCACATTATTCTAAAATAAGAGGCCCAACAACTTTCTTGGGCTTCTCTTTATTTTTTATTTTTAAAAGCAACCTGAACAGTGTTTTGACTGCTGCTGTTTTCATGATTCTTATTTGTTCAGGGTTTTCCAGGACCTTCTGGCCTGAAGGGAAGCAGAGGAGAGATGGGCCAGGCGGTGAGTCTGCTGGACTCAACCTCTAAAGAAATCTGGAACTCATCTCAGAACCATTTCTACTGTCCTCTGTTGTCTTTCCTCGTGTTTTCACTCAGGGTCCTCCAGGACTGCCAGGTAGCCCAGGTCAGAACGGACAAATCGGGAAAAGGGTGAGTTTACTCATTTATCCTGTAGCCGAATCTGTATGATGTTTTTATGTTCTGCTGTTTATCTCGGATATCAACAACATCGGTCTGAACGGCTTGTGTTCCTTGTGTGTTAGGGTCAACACGGAGCAGACGGTGGCCGTGGAGAAGTTGGAGATGCGGGACCAAAGGTGAGGAAGAGCTGACCTCACAGGTCTAAAGCTCACTTTGCAACTCTTCTTCTTCCTCTTGACGTCCCTTCTTCTGTTGGCACCTTTTCCTCAGGGCGATAGAGGCTTTGATGGTTTGCCAGGGCTTCCTGGATACAAAGGACACAAGGTGAGTTGTTTAGCTAAATGAGTGAATGCAGAAATATCCCAATGCCAACATCAGTGTTTGTTTTGTTAGGGGGACAGGGGTAAACCAGGACCACCAGGGCCTCCTGGAGAGACAGGAGAAAGGGTGAGTGTCTACTGTTTGCATGAGGGCTCACAGCGAGTTGGTTCTATACAGTTATGATGTGGTCATATTTGAATTTTGAAAAAATATTTCTTCAGGGATCTGAAGGGCCACTGGGTCCAAGAGGGCAAGCAGGTGAAGCTGTAAGTGCCAATGCACAATACATCCAAATTACTGTTGTTTGTATATGATAATCTAGACTATAAAAGCTTTCACTACTGTGCATATGGATCCTGATGCCACAGACTTCCTGGGATGATTAAACTGATGTAACTGATGCCTGCTTTAGGGTTCCAGAGGTCTACCTGGCTCCAGAGGTCGCCCTGGTCCACCGGGCCTGACTGTGAGTGAGATTTCTATACTTTTTGCTCCGAGTGCCGACCTAACTCACTAATCCGGGTCGCTTAAGTGATGCTCTTCCTACGCACATGAGCAAAACACTGGCTTTAAAAGCCTTTCTTAAAAGTTTAATTGGCGTGTTATTTTAGTCGGGTCATTCTTTGCTGAGCGGAGAAAATTTCTTTCTTGGAGCACATCATCACCTCCCTAAAACACCTCAAGCACTCCCTTTGTTGTACAACTCTGTTTGTTTTAGGTTTGGGGGCTGCAAGTCGTAACTTGTGAGGTGCAGAAGTGCGTTAATTATTGGCTTGTTTAAGGAATAAATGCTTTCCACGATATTCCAGGATACTTCAGGATACAGAACAACATGACCCTTTTATTTGCTCTCTTCCTTTTTGTCCTCACAGGGCATTACAGGAGTAGACGGTGTTCAAGGTTCTAAAGGAAACATAGTGAGTATGGGGAGGTAGGAGACGGTAGACCCTACTAACAAGGTTCCTCCCATGACACCATTGCCTGTCTGTAACAGGGTCCCCCGGGAGAAGTCGGAGCACCCGGTCAGCAGGGAAACCCAGGAATTGTGGTATGAGCAGAGGAGAGTTAAAATGCTGAAAGAATTTTTTTCACACTGAAATAATGAAGATCTACCTGTCCTACAGGGTTTTCCTGGTCCTCAGGGCTTAGTTGGGCTGCCAGGAGAGAAGGTAAAACTTCCATTTTTCACTTTTGTAAGCAGCTCTTATTATTACCTGACTGACTGCCTGACCTTCCTCTTAAAGGGGCCTCAAGGGAAGAAAGGAACGCAGGGGTTACCTGGAAATGATGGCCCTCCTGTACGTACATGAATACCTAATCTGCTGACTAATTAACACAACTGATGTTAAAGAACTCCCCAGACTTTAATCTGATATTTTCCTGCTCTGATCAGGGTCACCCAGGAAGAGAGGGAACTCCGGGAGAAAAAGGTCTGCCGGTAAGTCTAAATTTAAGTAAGTAAGTATGTTTCAGGCTTAGCTACTCTTTCAAATGAAAGCTACATGATCATGCATGGTTAGGTATGCTGTTGGAATGACCTCATCAGTCATGAAATTGTGCATTTAATGAGAGCGTATCCATTTTCAGGGTCCTCAAGGAGTGCAGGGGCCTGTGGGATATCCTGGACAGCGAGGAGTTAAGGTGGAATAAAGAGAAATTTCAATTGATTGAGGAAATCACAGTCACGCACACTTAATTTCACTGTTCCAACCAAATCTGCTTATTTTTAGGTACTGTATCTATTAAATGCGAACATCAGAGGAACCAGTGATGATTCAGCTTCTGTTGTCTCATGTTTTACAGGGAGCAGATGGAATCAGAGGATTTAAGGGAAGCAAAGGTGAAAAGGTGAGTGAGGCGAAAAAAACAGGGTCCCTCCCCCCCCACTTCTAAAAATAGCACAGGATGGGACTTTATAATGTCCTGTAAACTGGATTTTGTGTCTTACTGCCTCACAAACTATCCTGAGAACAGGGAGAGGATGGATTTCCGGGTGCCAAAGGAGAGATGGGAGAGAGGGGAGACTCTGGAGAAAATGGTGCTCCAGGTACCCGTGGAGAAGATGGACCTGAGGGCCTCAAAGGCCAGTTGGGTCCTAAGGGAGAATTCGGTCCTGCTGGTCATACAGGAGAGAAGGCATGTAGCATAAAACTGATTCAAATGAAGCTAATGTATTAACTTCAATGATTATTGATGGAATGATGATCAGCCTCAGTGATCATCAAACAATAAGCACTTGGTTGGAACTCAGATAAAGGCAACTTACTACAGTAAAGTCAGTAAAGTAAACCCCATCAAAATCAATGAAGGCTTTCATTGTGTGTTTTTAGGGAAAATTGGGAGTTCCTGGGCTGCCAGGATATCCAGGAAGACTGGGACCGAAGGTAAAATAATCCACAGCTGACTGTCTGAATGTCAGATGCTATTGGCATTATTGATGTGACGTGTAACATGGGTTCTTCATTCTTCCCCAGGGTGGTGATGGGTTTCCTGGTGGACTGGGACCAGGGGGAGAAAAGGGGAAGAAAGTGAGTACATGGTGTTGAATAATGGCAACAATAAAGATAATCAGAATTTTCCACTTACGTCCCATCTCCTGTGGTGTTACTCAGGGTCCCGGTGGGCAACCAGGAGGGGTCGGCCAGAGGGGTCCAAATGTAAGTGCTGTTACTCAGAACTAGACATGGTTCTACCCTAAGTTAAAGTTCTGGTGTAAAGTCGAGTCCAATTTTATAAAGCAGTTTTAGAAAGAAGTCTGTCCAACATCCCGGTGGATTGAGTGGCGAGTGAACATCAGGGCTGTTCTGGGAACATGGCTGCTCCGTACAGATGTGTCATTGATGCTCACAGCATCACAGATCTCATCACTGTGTTTACTGACCCAGGAATCTAATAAAACCCTGAAAATGTAAGCCTTTGTCCACTGCTGTCATCTCTGTCTTCTGAAACAGGGAGCACGAGGTGGCAGAGGGGCAAAAGGACCCACAGGAAAACCCGGAGAAAAGGTCAGCTGACTTTCCTATCAGCCAGTGGGAACACCTCATGAGTTAGCATTGATGGGTGGATTCCCTTACATGATCAGCTTCGCTTCATCAGTTTCTGTCCATGACTGCCTCCGTTCTTCATCTCATCATAGGGAGTCTCAGGGAGTGATGGGCCCCCAGGTTCTCCCGGAGAGAGGGTAAAAAAAAGCTTTGTAAATACACAGTATGCTATTGATTGATGATTTGATTGACTGACATGTGATTATGTCATTTTAGGGTCCCCAAGGGCCACAAGGAAGGAATGGAGAGCCTGGACCTAAAGGATCAAATGTGAGTTGTGAGGTCTTTAGGTCAGATGAGCTAATTTGTGACGCACTTGTGAGCCATGGCCACAACTACCGCCACCCAGTGGCAGGGCTGAGAGCTTACAGCTCCTGAAGAACCTGAAATTTAGCCCTAGCATTTAGCATATTGGTTTAATTTCCTGTAACAATAACCACCTCTCTGCACCTAAGAATATTTGAAATGGCTAAGTATTATGTGAACAGTTGACAGTTGAGTTGATTTGTTGTCAGGGGCCTGCTGGGAAGGATGGACTTCCAGGTCACCCAGGTCAAAGAGGAGAGGCGGTAAGTTAGGTCACCTCTGGTGTCAGTGGGTTTAAAAGTCTGTCTACATGCAGCAGAGTGTTTCTTTTTCCTATCTGTCTTTTTTGTGAGTGCAGGGATTCCAAGGAAAAACGGGGCCGCCGGGACCAACAGGTGTTGTGGGGCCACAGGTGATCTCAACTGAGACCTTTTGAGCCCATCTTTCTCATACCTCGTCTGTGCTAGTGTAATCAAGACTTTTGTGGGTTTCAGGGGAAATCAGGTGAGCCTGGTCCTACTGGGGATCGTGGCCACCCGGGGGCTCCAGGTGTACCTGGTGAGCAGGGTTTACCTGGGTCTGCTGGGAAGGAAGGTGGAAAGGTGCGAACATATCTTCCTCACACAGTAATCATTATTAGCAGGGATGCAGCACTATCAGAGTCTCTTTGACTTGATGTGTGTTTTATTTCTCAGGGTGATCCAGGTTTACCAGGAACTCCTGGAAAGAATGGTCCATCGGGAATGAAAGGATTTAGAGGGAACAGAGGAGCCCCTGGAGTCATGGTAACACCCACACAGACAACATGCAGTTTATTGTTGAGCAGAAAATGGCATTGCGATGCTAGGCTATATTTACTCGGATCCATTCTCAAAATCCACATTCGTAGATGATCCGGTTGTTACTGAGTTGTTTAATCAGCTCTTTGTGCTTTTTTTTCCAGGGACCCCATGGCTTGAAAGGAGCACTGGGACCTGCTGGATCTCCAGGAGTCATAGTGAGTCCCATCATATCTCTTCTGATGAAATAAAAAGAATCAAAATCATACAATGTGTTTCATGTAATCAAGGTTAATCACAGTCGGATAGTTCTGTACTGCTTTATTGACAGTTTAATTGTAGGAATGATCAAACCATCATATTCTGTCTGCAGGGACCGACTGGTGAGAGAGGCCCCTCGGGGCCTGCAGGCGCCATTGGACAACCGGGTCGGGCAGGATCACTGGGAGGGGCTGGACCAATGGGAGAGAAGGGCGAGCCTGTAAGTCAGCAATCATAACCAACTAGAACTATTCTGGATTCATATCTGTGTTTATTGACTTGTGGAAGCATGATGAGACTTCATAAACTAGAATGAAATGTTTCTCAGGGAGACAAGGGCCCGATTGGACCTGCAGGTCAGGATGGAGAGCAGGGTCCTTTAGGAGCTCTGGGACCTACAGGTCCTGCTGGACTTCCAGGAGACGACGGAGATAAGGTGGAGTGCGTGATTCATCATCAGATAGCGGAGCGTTCGCGTTCACGGCTTCTCTATAACGGTTTCTGTCTTTGTTTGTCCTCACAGGGAGAACAGGGAGAACCTGGACAGAAGGGCAGCAAAGGAGACAAAGGGGAAGGAGTAAGTGGGAAGATGGAGAACACCCTGAACACGGAGTACCGTACCGAAGCCGTTTCTGATTACTTTTCTCTTTTCAGGGACCGCCGGGCCCAACTGGACCACAGGGACCAGCCGGTCAACTAGGAGTTCCGGTGTGTCTTTTACAACATGAGAGTTGAACTGCTTTCCCCCCCCCCAAGCTTTATTAAACCTGTCTGGATCATTTACTTGCCTTCTGCTAGCTTAAATAACTAATGATGCCTCATCATCACTAATTAAAAGTCATTTAAGCACTGCGCTGTGATTGATGAATGAGGGTGTCCCACGTGTACCAGGGCGCAGATGGAGTGGTGGGTCCTCGGGGACAGCAGGGAATGTACGGTCCAAAGGGGGACGAGGGATTCCGAGGCTTTAAAGGCTCTCCAGGACCATTAGGACTACAGGTGTGACCCATATGGCAGGTGGTGTAGAGGTGAGATGTTTGAAACATACCCATGGCTTTAATGGTCTGTCTTTCCTTAGGGCATGCCGGGCCTGTCGGGAGAGAAGGGGGAGAGTGGACACGTGGGACTGATGGTGAGCTTATCTCGGACTCCTCTTAGATATCATATGGTTATATTTTATGGTTTTAGTTAACAAATGTGCTTCTTCCTGGTTTTAGGGTCCTCCTGGTCAACTAGGCCCTACTGGTGCTCAGGGACCCATTGGAGGACAGGTAAGACTCAGAAGTTAGCATTCTCACTGATCCCAGCAGTGGATCCAAGCAGATTCCTAAAGATATCTGTTTGATTTTCAGGGTCCAAACGGTCGTCTTGGCATGATTGGACAGCCAGGTCTCGTTGGAGAAAAGGTAAAGACAGCAGTAACGCCTGATAATGATGAGTCAACGTGATTATCTTTCTGGATGTTTGACATATTCATCCTTGCGTCTCTAAGGGCGAGGATGGCGAGGCGGGTAACCCAGGTCCTGCCGGATTTTCGGGAATGATCGTGAGTTCTCATTTTCTGCAGCCACATTTTTATCATCAGAACATCGACAGATGCCACTTTTCTAATTTTCTCCTTTGCTTTCAGGGAGAAAAAGGAGACCAAGGCGAGAAGGGAGACATGGGCCTTGCAGGAGCCCCTGGACCTCCAGGAGCCAGGGGCCTCCAAGGAGAGGATGGACCCAAGGGCAGTATGGTAAGAGAAATCTTATCTTTCTGCTCCCTGTGTGTGTGTGTGTGTGTGTGTGTGTGTGTGTGTGTGTACATGAAAAACAAGATGAACGACGCTCTTTTTGTCTGATAGGGGCCTATTGGTGCCACTGGAGACTTTGGACAGCAGGGGGAAGCTGGACCCAACGTGAGTGTCTAATCAGCTTTCTTTTTTTTTGTTCCTTTTCTTCTTCTCCCAACAAACACATGTTTTGGGGGTTGTTTTCAAATGTTCCTCATTTCTCATATGGAATTTCTGACCTCAGGGTGTGGAGGGTTTGCCTGGAGTTAAAGGAGACAGCGGAGATCCTGGGAAATCTGTGAGCCTCTCCATCCTCCACGAAGTTCTTTCATGATGTGCTTCACTAATTATTGCCAGTTATTGATCGTTGTTTTTTTAGGGACTTCCTGGAGCAACTGGAGAACCGGGACCACCTGGACCTCCAGGACGAAGGGTCTGTGTGTTTTTGTCTTCATGTCTCCCACATGACCTGTTAGAGTTAGATAGATTTTTTCTGCTACTTTAGGGTTTTTTTTCTGCATGTGTGCATCACTGCACCCGTGTGATGGATTCAGGCTGAAAGGTTTTCGAAATTGTGTCCTTCAGGGTCACTTGGGAAAACCAGGCAAGGGAGGAAAAGAAGGTTTGAAAGGAGCAAAGGTGAGAAAGAAACATAACTCACTCTGAAGAGTCGCAGCCTCAGATGGTCACATTGAGCGCCGTCTGGTTTCAGGGCGCTCATGGTTTGGAGGGTCTCATGGGAAAGACAGGGCCAGTAGGTCCCCAGGGACACCCTGGGAAGTCTGGCCCCCAGGGTCTCAGAGGCATTCCTGGTCCTGCGGTAAGTGAGAGAAGACCATAGTGAAATCTTAAAAAATGATGGTGAATCACCTGTTTTGTCTGTCTTCTCTCAGGGTGAGCAGGGCTTGAATGGACCACCTGGCCAGGCGGGGCCCCCAGGTCCTATGGTAGGATCTATCAACATTAGCGTGTTTTAATGTAGGATGTTTAACAATCAGCAAAGAGAAAATAGAGGCAATAAAATATGAAGCCACAGTATTTAAAACACAATATATGTCTACACTTTGTCTGCTGAAATAAAGTCAGAGACAAATGAATTGCTTTTTATCCAAAGTCAATACATTTAAACTTACCTTTGACCTTCACAGGGTCCGCCGGGATTATTAGGATTTAAGGGAGACCACGGCAAGAGGGGTGATAAGGTGCCTACACGTGCTCTTATACTCATGACTAGCATTATTGTACACGCTCATCGTGGTTTTTAGCCTCAACTCTAATCATTCTGCAGGGTCACGGTGGATTAATCGGTCTGATAGGGCCACCGGGAGACATCGGCGAAAAAGGGGACCGAGGGCTACCAGGAAACCAGGGGCTACCGGGTCCAAAAGGAGATGAGGTGCTGAAAATGACCAGTCAGAAAAATAGTAAAGTTGTCAATAACTTAGTTATTGACAGTATAAACACCACTTCTTCATCTTGTTTTTGTTTAATATCAGGGTCCGTTTGGTCCACCTGGTCCATATGGTCCCCCCGGCCCAACGGGTGTTTCTGTGAGTATACAACTTAACTTTACATACAGGAATGTTCATCCCCTTCCATTGGCATCAGAATCACTCTGGTCAATTTCTTTAACCTGTCCCACAGGGTGCCATGGGCATCCAGGGTTCAAAAGGCAACCAGGTAACTATGAGCTTTCGGACAATCCAACTAAGTTTCTGCAGAATTTCTCATACAGAAATGCAGAACAGAAACATTCCCTTTCTGTAACAATGAACCACAGATGCTCACACATGTTTAGAAATCAGCTGTAATCATTGAAAAAATGGGGGGGGGGGGGGGGGTTCCCAACACCTACATCCAGCTAAGGCAATAAAAAACAATCCAAAACTCCAACTGAACTCTGAAGACCTGATAATAACTGGGTTTATCCACAGGAGTGTGGACGGAGAACCTCAAACAGATAGACAAGCTGCTTATATATGATGTGTTTTTCCCTCTATGTTTAGGGTCCAATTGGTCCCAGAGGAGACACTGGTCCCGCTGGAGAACCAGGACCCCCCGTGAGTGATACTTCCTGAGAACTGAGTACATAACCTTTGAAGTAATAGAAAGGTTTCACAGCGCTCTCTCCCATTTTCAGGGCCCACCAGCAGCTGGGGTTTCTCCCTTCCCACAGCGGGGGTACAGAAGGAGAACCTACAACATGGTGGATGGTGCTGCCTTCGAGGAGGAGGAGGGCAGGGAGGGATACGGTGGGAACGAGGATGAGTGGATGCAGGGGGACCAGGCTGAACACAATGGATGGATAAAGGAGGGCCAAGAAATGGAGGAAGTGTTCGCGTCTCTCTCTTCCATGAAAGTAGAAGTGGAAGGTTTGCGGAACCCTCTAGGGACGTACCACAGCCCGGCCCGCACCTGTAAGGAGCTGTGGCTCCTCCACCCGGAGCTCCCCAACGGTATGTTAATGAGTTTTTCCCTGCATGAGTTCAAAACGGCTGCCTGCATGTACAGATCTGCCCCGCTCGCCTTTTTAGCTCATGTTTCTTAAGCCTCTGTGTCTCACTTACCCTTTCCCTCTCTTTCCAGGTGATTACTGGATAGATCCAAACCAGGGTTGCCATAGAGATTCATTCAAGGTGTTCTGCAACTTCACAGCACAAGGAGAGACTTGCCTGTACCCCGACAAGAAGTTCCAGTCGGTTAGTTTCACATGGATAATGCACATTTTTGTTTTATAAAAACATTCTAATTGGCATTTTAAGGAGGGATTTGCTGAATTTGCTTTGTTTTCCATCAGGTGAAGTTAGCAGGCTGGAAGGGTGAAAAGCCGGGTACCTGGTACAGTGACTTCAGGAAAGGAAAACAGGTGGAGTGTGATGAGCGTTCTCCTTTACATAGCAATAAATGCGAGACATAATATGCTGGATACTGTGTGGCCATTCTCAAATGCCACTCAGCATTACTGCAGTTGAGTTTCCGTAGCAACATTTCTACTGGTATGAAAAACTTAACAGGGAATGAGCTTCAAGATTTGTGTCAGTTGATGTATTTGTACACTGGCGCTGTATTTTTTTCGATTTATTTAACACTCATATTCAGTCTTCTAAGGATAAATCCGGCTGTTTGGATAACCCTCTTTCTCTGTCGAGGACTAAAGGACAAATTAATAACACATAAGGCCACAGATGTGTGTACGAAGAAACAGAAGCGACTGCGATCTAGTTTCTGTGTTTTCAATACCGAATCCTCAAGAATAATAACAAGTAAAAGCACAAAAATTGCAGTAGAATGGGCAAATATTACAGTAAATCACCTTTGGTACCTAAATCAAGGTCATTGTGATCCTCAGGCGTTTAAAACTTTATTAGCTGGATTTACAAAGTGAACTATTTGGCTTGTCACATTAGATTTATGTGTATACTTATATTTGCTCGATTCTTGCGCAGTTTTCCTACTCTGGGTCAGAGGGCATTCCCGTCCATGTGGTCCAGCTGACCTTCCTGCAGCTGCTGAGTGCAACAGCCAAGCAGACCTTCACCTACAACTGCCTCAACTCTGCCGCCTGGCTGCACAGCGCCCCCCAGAGCTACGAGCTTGCACTGCGCTTCAAAGGCGCCAACGGGGAGGAGCTGACGCACGAGAACACGCACTACATCAGCGCGCTGTACGACGGGTGTCAGGTAGGAGACGCGCAATTAATTGTAAGTGCAAACCATTTATTCAGTCAGCCGATCAACCTGATGGATTGTGTTCCCCGCCATAGTCACGCTCAGGGCAGGAGAGGACTGTGCTGGAATTTGACGCCCCGCTGTCCAACACACTCCCCATCCTCGATGTCGCCGTGTCTGATTTTGGGAACGGGAACCAGAAATTCGGTTTCCAGGTCGGCCCGGTTTGCTACAACGGTTAACCGGGCTGGGAGCTATTTCAGTTGGAGTAATTTAATTAAAAAAAGAGCCATGGACACTTCTTTTTTTTTTTTTACACGCAGGGAAAAACACAAGACTTATGTGATGCTGAATATTTAAAAATTGGTTTTAAAACAGTTTTCTTTGAATGCCATCTGTTCTTATGACTGTCTGTATGATAGATTTTATTCAAGTCTCCCATGAATTAAACTATCCTCAAACGTACAAACCGTAAACGTCTGGCATTGATGTCAGTTTACTGTGGTTTTATTTGTCTGTCTGTAGCGTCGTGTCATCAGTTGCTGTAATAATTTTGTTGTTGTGAAATGTATATTAGTTTGTAATTAATCATGGTGCTATTATGTGGTTCCTTACAGAGTACGTGACTAAGGAGACCTGGGGCCTTGCATTTTTTGTAATTTGTAAAGCCGTGTTTCATGTGTTTAAACATAAGGAACCTAAGAAAGTTGTGGTCCAAATTTGAAGCGCGGTTTTTATATGAATATTGGGGAAGTGACTGATTAAGATATTGGAATAAAAGTATGTAGTGTACGTGTTTGTGGATATGAATTGTAGATAAAACGTCTCTCCTCCTTTCCATCTACTCCTGTATGCTCTTTTCAAACTGCACATGGATCTGTTTTGTCACGCTTTCAGAGCCTTTTTTCACATTCCGTGTGGTTGCAGGGTGCTCGGAGCGAGGCAGTCTGCATTTTTATTTATATCAGTGGCCTCTAACTGTCATTCATGGGTTTGGGTCTCATTTTTGGCTCTTGAAGTAAAGAGACTTGGCCTCTGTGTTGTAAACATCAGCCAGACATTGAGATGACTCTGGCTGGCTTATGGATTTTGGTACAGGTGTTCGCAGCATCATCTCGTCCTGCCTTGCGGCTATTGTTTTTGTGTTACCTAAATCTGAGTTGAAATCTATTTAGTTCTGTCAAGGTCAAACGTGGACCCCTAATATCAGCATTTTTCCTAGTTTTATCACTCCAGCCAGGTAAATTGCACAAAAAAAGGGAATATATGACACCATCCTCCAGTTAATGGTTTCTTGAGCACTCTATCGTTTCTTGAGTGCCCTATCGTCCTGGAATGTTAGAAAATAACACTATAACAAGGCCAAAGCCATTTAATGCCTGTTAATTAATGTGTAAAATTGTTTCAAAGCCATTGGAACCCGAGAGATGGATGACCAAATGTACAGAATCGCTCTGGGTTCCATTTGAACGAAGCCTAAAGTGCTTTTAAGGGGTTGTTCAGAATGTGCTTGGATGAAAATAAAGCCATTCATTAATCTCTTTTGATCAGCAGCATGCATAATTTCAAGCTTAAATACATTAGAACAAAAGATGTATGAATTCATTTTCATTTGAACCCTCCCGGCTGCATATAGTTATTTAAATAAAATGAAATAAAAGCTTTACAGACAGGGAATAAGGATTATGTATAAATTGGTGTGTTTGTACACTGCAGCTGTATTTATTTGATTTAAACTCGATTGTGGTTTTCTGAGATATAAACCAATTGCAGGTAAATGCTGCTTTGGATTTTGGTTCAGTATTATCTTTGACATGTGTGCGACGGGTAGCAAAGACATTCTCGGATATCCTGAAACATTTAGGAGGTGAAGCAGCAGAACTCAGCTCACCAAGAAGGATTTGGACGCTAATTTTCAGGAATGAAATATAGATGGAAGCATGAAAGTCTGATAAGTCACCCTCACGCACGGGGCCTTGGCTATTTGGAGCCTCAACATCCCCCTGAACCTGCCAGAACTATCTAATTCTGTTTAACTATTTATTCCACTTTAGTCTGTCTATTGAAGGCAGATGTGATGTTCTTCGAGTAATTTTAAAGAGAGAAAAAAAAAGGTAAAAGCATTGTTCGACATTTTTATTAGGCCTCATTAGCTTTAGCGTAGCTCATTAATTGGCAAGAATTTCCACATTTTCTCCAAGTTACCATCATTCAAGTTGAATCATACTTAGCATTATATATTATTATATCACTCAAATTATGAATGCATTAACATTTATTTTGGCGATCCTAAAGAGCATTATTTAGCTAGGGGCTAATTTTGCTAAAAGCTAATTTACGTTAGCGTAAGTAGAACAAAAGTTCGAACAGTAGAGTTGCAGGTGACAAAACTGAATAAAGTACTTAAGATTTTGATATTTATTTTATTAAAGCATACAGCAATGTATTCAAGACTCATTTTGGCCACAATTTATGACCATAAACATTTCGTTTTTGTTTTATGTTGGGTATTTTATAACTAATAAGGCATTTTACCATACCAGAATATTTATTATTGTTTTGAAATGAGTAAATACAGTATTAGTTTAAAAAAAAAAGCTTCAAACGTGTTGTTTATTTATTTCCTGGATCTCACTAATTTATCACTAATTTACAAAATCATGAAAGCATCATCTTGGCTGTGTTTGCAGCTGAAGAGTTGTCCTGTTTCCAACTCCTCCTTCTCTCCGCTCCCTTTTTTTCACCCATTCTGTGACTATTGTTCGCTGCAATTGGGGTCTGTGTGTCTCCTCAGCATGCCGACAACATCACGGCTGTGTTCCTCCACGTGTACATGGAATCTTTACCCTCTGGTCCACTTGAGAAATCCCTGACCCCAAGGTTAAAGAGGAGCAGGATCTACTGTAGCAGTTCACAGCGACTTGATCCAGAGGAGATGTTGATGGAAATGG
The DNA here is from genome assembly GCF_901000725.2 of Takifugu rubripes. Taxonomy (NCBI): domain Eukaryota; kingdom Metazoa; phylum Chordata; class Actinopteri; order Tetraodontiformes; family Tetraodontidae; genus Takifugu; species Takifugu rubripes. Next base: position 11,325,427 of record NC_042301.1, read on the forward strand.
CTTCACCTGCTGCCTCCTGGGTGCTGATGTTGCTCCTTACACTCCGTTCAGCTACGGTAAGAACTTGAAATAGATAGAGGTGGATATGCAAGGATAAACTGTAAAAGGTATGGTACTTGATAAAGTCTCTTTTTTGTTATTTGTTGAATGGCTTGAATGTGAAGGGTCTCACAACTACCACTTTTTCCTGCAGTTTCAGCAATAAGAGTGAGTGTTTGTATTTTATATGTATAAATATCACCCAGAACACGACAAGTGGAAAATTTAGATTAGCTTCACGGACATGAACTCAGTGGGCAAAAAAAAAAAAGGACTAGATAAATATGAAATCTGCTACCAAAGGAGTTCCTGGCAGAATCAGGAGAGCCTGATTCTCTCTGAGTCACCTTTTTTATAAATTCACTTTTCTGTGTTGTACTTGGGTTCTTGACATCTTCTCTTGGTTGGTTTTTCTTAAGATGATCCAGATTTTTTTCATGCACACTTTATATTTCCCACTTTTGCACATCCGCCCTTAAAAAAGACTTGGCTTTTACAGCTGATAAATATATATAATAAATACCCAGAACGTGTCACGCTGCTCAGTTGTCATGTTGACACCATCCGTCTCCTTGACAACCGTTTTACTGCTAAGTGCTCCTGATTGAAATATTCATGTCAGTTCAGCGTATTCGCTGAAGGGTGTTTTATGTATTATCCATGCACATCCTGGGGGCTCGATTCTCCGACGAGAAAGGGCGAGCGTGTAACTGCCGATGAGAACAAAGGCTCCATCAAACATTTAGTGTTGTTTAGTTAAATTACCGAAACATCACCGCTGCAGGCGTGATCCGCAGGACAGCTGTGCTCTTTTGCAGCTGCGCGGCGGCAGAGATGCTGATCTCATTCTTTTTCCAGGTCTCATTCAGCTACTGTGAGGTTGTAATTTCATTTGGTTTCATACCCTCCTGAATTTAGCTGTAGAGCCAAATCAAGGTTATCGGCATTGGCTTTATGAAAAATCCTATAGTTACATGAAAATATGTTGTTTTAGTTTCAAAACAAGGTATCAACTTAATATTCTTTAATCCAATTCCTCTAAAACAGCATTATGTTTTTTGTTGTTATTTATTCGAGTAAGAAACTGCTCATAAAGCTGCACCTTGCAGCATGTATATTCACCTGTAAATGTTATTTACTCTAAAATAATGCTCTATTAAAGTAATATTTATATAGAACTTTAAAATAGTTGACAAAATAATACAATTTAGAAATGCTTGACAACAAACTTAGGTTTATTTAAATGTATAGAAACGTCTCTAACTGCATGTACAAGTGAATATTGCAGACAGTAATGAACTGGGCCGTCCGCCATAGACTGGACTGAGGGGGGGTTACAGTATTTTGCACTCTGCTGGAGCTTGATTAATGGATGAGTTAATGTGCAGGATGCCAACAGCTGGCGGTAACAACGCAGAGGGACAGACAGCTACTACTCATGGTGAAACATGTGCCTCTCCCCAGCAGAGAATGCATGAAAATGGGAACAAACAACAGCATCAACAACATTATAGCTGGAGTAATGGATGTGGTTCCATTTCAGTCAGTGTCCACAGTTTTGGGGTGTCATTGACACACACAAACACACTGCATGCCAGATTTCCTTCTTCGTGGTGTTGGAATGAACCAGCAGCAGAGGTGCAGAGTTTTTATAGAGAACGTACAAGACAGGAAAATTAATGATTGAAGATTTTGTAAAGCAGAGATGTCTGCACCAAATACTATTTTTTTAAATTAAATTTTCTTAGTTTTAGCCAAGTGTAAGTCAACCTCCAGAGATTTAGTGTTACGCAACTTTGCCTCATTTAAGATGTGCAGAATAATCAATGAGTTGGATTGTAAAGTGATTGAACATTTTCGACCACTAGGGGGCAGTAACGCACTAGTATGCCTTCATGAATGTTTGTGTATCCTCTGTCTTGCACACACACAAACACACACATCAGAGAAAGGTCAATTTTTCTGTGCTGTGGTCATGGAAGTGTTTTTCGTTATTCAATATAAAGGAAAATTTCAGCGAACGGACTGAGCAGACAACAAAGGGAGGGATATAATACAAAGAAACCAGTGGAAAATAGACAATACTAATATTACATAACCATTCAAATTTAAATATAGAATGTCTTCATTGCTCAAGTAATTTAAGCAAATTTTATAGCGCAACATCGCTCATTTGATGAATGAGCCACCAGAGCAAGGGTGAGGGAGAGATGGAATCTGAAAGGGATGCAGGGTGGGGAGGGAGGGAGAGAAGCAGAGAGTTAGTGGATAAATGAGAGCGCAGTGCTGGCTCAGCCACAGATTCTTACTGCCAGGCAAAGGAAGGAGTCCAGGAAGCACACGGCGCGGTAGGACTTTACCAGCTGTTTGAGCCACATCTCCTGCAGCCTGAGGTGAGGAGTGGATGTTTGGATTTAACGCCTCTTCCCATGGGGGCATCTGAAATGGTTGCTCCAGGATTCCTCTAACCAGAGACATTGTGCTGTAGGAGTGCAGACATCAGCAGCAGAGCAAAGTCACAGCTGAGGGTTGAGCCAAAAACTCTTGAGCATGCACTTCTTCTACCTGTAACGATGGTTTTGGCATGACTGCTGTCAACAGTTTGGACTGTGCGTGAGAGACAGCCTCAGTTTTTGTTTTTCTGCGCTGCCTGTGAATGTGTGCACGTCAGGATGAGCGTTCCCATGTTAAAGATCGGTGCGGTGCTCAGCACCATGGCTATGGTCACTAACTGGATGTCTCAGACTCTGCCGTCGCTGGTCGGACTCAATGGAACCATCGTCTCCCCCGACGGCACACACGAGCGGATCGTTAGTGTATGTATCCTGCAGACACAGAAACACACACACACACAGTACAGGAGAGTTAATTTTATACTCAATGTGATTCATCAGCAAGTAGGTTGTTTTAGAAGTAGAATATTATTTGCAAGAATAAAGCCTCAGTGATGATTTTATCTATGGATTGTTTTAAATTTCTTTGTATACTTCCTCTCTCATCACTTGTTTAGTGTCACTCATGGAAAATTTAAGCTCTGATGTGAAATGGTTGTATTTGCATTGATTACACTACAACTCTCACTAAACGCAGAGGGTCATCTTGGAATTAAGTCCTATGGCGATCGACCTTTTTGTGAAGATTCATCTGTGCATGAAGCAGCCAGTTGATCTGCTCAGTGGGGCTTGCAAACGGGAGGAACAAGCAGCACAAATACGGCATATGAATAAATAAATAGTTGTTGACAGGAGTCATAAAGCGCACATGCGTTATGCGGCCACTGCTACACATATATGCAAAGATTTAATGACATCACTCTTTGTCTTTCTCTGAATTACTGGAGTGATATTTCTCATGGGGGAGGCTGACTCACTTGTGGGACAGTCAGCAATTTGTTGCCTTAGGAACACCCTGGAAAAACAGACATATTTGCTGGATTGCTGCACATACAGTTCACATTAATGTATTTGTGCCCCACGTGTATTTAGTTGTGTCTTTATCTTGGACTTGTGTGATTTGGCTCCCTGTCTCGTGGCAGCTGCTTTGTGGCAGCTCTTTGCAAGTTCAGCAGAGTGCAGGAGGTCTCGTGTTACTGACCGCCTACGCACAAGAAGAGGATGCAGAGAGGCGCCATGCATCTTATAGGAGATAGTGATAGCAATCATTTTATTGTACCGTATATGTAGTATTCATCAGTCATACTGAAGTCCCTTCAGGCAGAGATGAGGAAAACTGACATTTACTGCTGAGACAAAGACATTGCTTTGTGTGTATGACTGCATCAGAATGTTGTGTTTTTGAGTTGTGTATGCAGAATGAGCAAAATGAAAGCACAATATCTTAAGATACCTTGACGATGTTGTTTTAAGCACAGTGACATTGCCATTGGCCTCCAGACTGGCTGTATAAGGACCCCACTATTTGGGAAGCACTCAAAAAATTCCAATCTTTAGACGTGTCCCCTGGACAAGTACTATGCCCTCTGCCACGATAAATGGATATTTAGACATAAAGGTCTTTGAATCGTGAAACTGTTTAGAGTATTCGATTATCCTCTGCCCGTGTGAATCTTGCAGGGATTTAGCTCTGTTGACTGTCTGTATTTGCTCTGATCACTATCAGCTAAGATGCCCGAGTAGATTTTTATCATTTCTTCCCCCTGTGTGAAATGAGCCCTCAGGAGCCGTATGTCGCGTTCTGTTTAATTACATCAAACAGCCCCTGCTCATACTCTCATCCCATCGAGTCCCCTGCCTCGCTCAGCTTCATTTTAAATGAGACTTCAATGTTACCACACCCAAAACAGCACATTGATTTATCAGTTTCTTTCCTCCGTGTCTTATCTCCCCTTCGCACGCCTCATTTTCCTGTTCCCCTTCTGTCTCTGACTTGGTGACAAGCAGATGTGTGATGGCATGTTCTACATATTTATACCTCTTAATATTGAATAAACTGACTCACAGAGCTGGTGAAACATCACTAAAGGAGCTTATGTGCTCTACTTTAATGCGTCATGACACATTTGGACCCCAAGGAAAAAAACACTGTCACCTGAGCACCCTAAAATATTAAAAACAGAAAGATGAACACTATGTAAGCACGTTTTGAAATAAAACAGGCTTGAGCGTTAAACCTAATTTGTGTGGTTGAAGAGCAGCTAATGAGGTGATCTCTATTCTTTCGAGGTAATTACTCAAGAATCTGATTTTCTAGATTTTTATTTTTATAACTACTTATTAAGACCCAATAATCTCAAATGAGAATTTCAGCCGCTTGCTAATTTCCATCTGCAGCCCTTGAGCAGGTACCCACTCAGTCTTATAATTGCACAAAATATTAAAGCATTCATTTGCATGCAACACTGAAATAGACTTTTCTGTGTGTGATATAGTAAAGCTATGACATCAGATGCATTTAGGATTAAATCTGTGACCTGTACTGAACCAGATTTTAAGATTTATCAGTTGAATTTTGGGATTATTTTTTTTTTGTTTGACTTTGTGTTTGGGTCAGAAATTAAGAAATGTACCAACCCAGGATATTACTCTTATAACACTTGTGACTAGAGTTAAAAATGTCACCAGAAGAAAACACATGAAAACGTGAGAAAAAAGACTTTGGGGCAGATTTCTGTGTGTTTGGTAAAGCCGGTGACTTTGCCAGAAAGAACAGCTGCTCTAGATGCAGCTGGAGATGGTGGGAAACTCTCCAGCTGCAATCTTTTGTGGCCACAGACAGGGATTACATGTCACGGCTTATTTTAGCCAAAAAAAAGAGAGATTTAGTCAAGACATGGATCCACTTTTTTCTGCCATAACCAAAATCTCTTCTGAGGATTCACCAGAACCCAGAATTAGACATTTAAAAGAAAATGTATTTGTCTAAAATAAGAAAATAATTTGTCTAATAATAAGAAAATGAATTTGTCTCATACTTTGACCTACATAATATGCTGAGACAAAGGGAAAGTGTGACCTGGTAAAAGAAAATTCAAAACCAGAAGATGTTTTTCTGCTATGAATCATTAGGCTTCTTTGAACAACAGTTCACAAAAACATATTCGCAGGATAGTAATCAATAAAACATGCACTTCAGGGATTTTGACAGCCAAATGTTGCTCGTAGAAAAACACAGCAATATTTTGGCATTGATTTCTTCTCCAAAATATGGTTTGCAGTTTCCTCCTATATAACACGCTGATGTTTTGATGCCGTCAACAAAAGGCAAACTTCAGGTCACGCTTGTAGGAGTTAGCCTTTCTGAGTCATATTTGTTCCCAGCTTCATTATGTCAGTCTCAGATCGGTTATTGATGTGGTGTGGTCCAGCATACAGCTCCCCACATATATGTCAATATGTAGGCCATGAGGGAGCACCGGAAGGGAGTCATTAATTTAACCAGGTAACACTTTTGTGACTCTAAATTGCCCCTCGGCACGTGAATGTGCACTCTGGGTTGGAGTGGTGACCTGCTCAGGCTGTGTTCGTGTGACGGTGACAAGGAAATTGGGCTTAAGGTGATTTTGGTATTTAGAAGAGGAAGACAATTGGTTCAAAAAACTGAAAGCAACCGCATTTGAATCAGGTAAATAGAAAAGCACTCAACATTCACAGATTGTGACCTCGCGAAAGGCAAACGCACCCAGTAAATAACCCCGATTTACTCTGAACCACTGGTTTTCCTGTTGAAAGCAAGGCTGATGTAACATTCCTGGGGATTCCCTTAACACGGCTGCTGCTTGTGTCCAGGGTTTGTACCCAGGCTCAGAAGAGGGTTGGCAGGTGTACAGCACGGCTTCAGACCCTGACGGGAGGTGTGTCTGCACGGTGGTCGCACCAGCAAGGAACCTGTGCAAACGGGACCCTCGCAGCCGACAACTGCGCCTGCTGACCGAACAGGTGTGTGTGTGTTTGTGTGTGCATGTTCCAGTGGTCAGCATTGTGATGCGGTGCAGATAGGAAGCAGTGTAGTGGAATAAAATATTCACTGAACTGTCTCTTTGTTTTGACACTCACAGAAGAAACACGCGCACACGCCCGCACTCGAGCGTGCACATTTGCCCCCTGCCCCACACACGCAAGTTTTTTACTGACAGATCAGTAGATTTATCCTCCAGTGTCTTCATTTCAGTCACATCAAAAGTTTGAAATGTACGGTAAGGCTTTTATTTTCTAAAGGCATGACTGACAAATGGAGGAGAATGACAACTCCTCATCATCAAGTCTAAACCGGAACAGCTTGATCCACATTCTCGACCAAAAGTGCACGTGTGCCTCACTATGGGTGCAGCTGCATTTGCAGTGCATTGCTCTCACTGTGGACAGGTGTCCTGAGATACAAATAAAAGTGATATGTTCCAGAAGTCCATGCATTATTGAACACCACGACACCGGCAAACATTTCTCACACTGTGCAACTCTCAGCCAACATATACATATTGTATAGCCTGTATGCTCACACACAGTCAGTTGCATGAGGAGTGCACGAGGAGCTCATCACTTACTCCTCACAGGAAGGTTCTGTCTTTATGAATATTAATTATCTCACTGTTTGTCTGGAATTGCCACCCAGATCCTGCTGTGCTGTAACAGGGCGTGTTTGTGTATCACTGCTGCTATCTGGGTTGTTTCTTTCGTAATGGTTTCTTTTATAATATGCAGCTATTTAACCTTCATTATGGAATATGATTAAAGTGTGTTTAAACACAGGAGTTAGGGGAGAGGTGATTGCTGCTGGATGTAAATGAAATATCAAGAGATTAAAGAATAAAGCGTGGGACTGATCTTAACAGGAACATTTAAAAAAATGCCATCAATGCAAGTTACACACACAAAATAGAATTTTTCAAAGCCTCTGTTGTAGTAGCATGGAAGCAAAAGACTCACAGATGGCTCTCTCCCGGGAAGATAAAACTACATCTGTGTATGCTGCTTGGTGCCAAATAAAGTAAATACTAAACAAGAGCTCAGGTGAAGTCACCATTTAAACACAACGTAACTGTAAAACACAGTTGTCGTGCAGACAACAGGACGAAAATAAAAGAAAAATCAAGCAAAAGCACAGTACACAGAAATACTTCAGGAAATTGAGTTGGAATGTGCTTTAGCGTGATCTGCGTCGCTGTGAATGTTTGCAGGTACAGAATGTGAGTCAGTCTTTGGAGGTGGTAGACCTTCGGACAGCCCGGGACCTGCAGTATGTCCGTGACTCTGAGCCACTGCTGAGAGGAGTGGACGGACGCTTACACACTTATGTGGCCAACCCACGCACTCTGACGGCCAAGAGCCTGCAGGTACCCACACACACACAGAGTTAAAGATGGTTGCCTCGGGGTAAACATATCCTTTGGTGTGAAAACATTGATTTTACGCATGCCAAGCTTAAGTTTCTTGTCAGATAGGCAACTGTTTGTCACAAAGGGGATGGAATTTGTCTCGGAGCTCTCAGTTTTTCAGCCTCGTGTCCTCCCGTGCAAAAGTGCAGCAGGGCGTTTCACCCATAGGTGCTGGCACAACTGCGGCATCGCTGCATCCAGTCTGACTTCAGCCTGGTGGAGTCTGACACTTTTATATTAATGATCACATTCCCAGAATACTGATGCACATGCAGGTGGCCAGAGAACCGGTGGCATGCGCTTTAATCAATTTCTATTCTTCAGATTTGCAGGGAAGATAAGATTACTTTGGTGGGAAGGTAGAATAAATAGATGTGTTTGACTCCTGAGCACTAATCTCATCAGGTATGGAATTGTCTGGCATGATGCTGCTGCCAGGCGTCGGTGCCAATAACAAACAGGCAGGCAAGGAGAAGATTAACTGACAAGAATAAAAGGCTTGTGTATCTGAGGAGCAAATGATCAATGATATTTTAATCAGCTGTGAAACCAGCGGCTGTCTAAATGTAAAACAGTTTAACAGTATAAAACACATTTCTAATAACACCATATGAAACCAAAATAAAAGCCACTTAGTCCGGCGTGAAATGTTACCCGCTGATGTGAGGATTTACTGTATATTGCCTGCCTGAAAGATGGGACTATTACTACGGTAGATGTCCAGGACATACCATAATTTCAAGACACGCTTCTTTTCTTTGAAGTATAAATCAGCAGCTCAAAGGCCTTTTAGCTGTTCAACATTTTATATAGCAAATATTTTCATGCTGACATATCTGGAACAAACCCAAACCTGCTTCCTGCCAATATCACACATTAGATTGTCTAAAGTCTAAGAAATGCATGTGCGAAAGCCTTAAGTGCAAGGACAATGTTAATGGCGCTGTATATAAAGTTTTTAATGACAAACTGTATAATTTACACACTGATGTCTGCTTTCCGTGTTATGCAGGTCTTAAAACTTTTAACCATCAAATGAGGTTTTATGTCTCAAATATGACTAAGGAGTCTCTCCCACTGCATTTTTTTATTGCACAGTTTTTGAGACATTCATTTAATTGCTTTGTTTATATAATTTATGTAATGCATGACATTAGCTGGAAGCAACACTGCTTTTCCACTCACATTTGTTTATGTGAATTGTTAAGAACCTTAAAGCTATAAGCACTATTTACTGTATTTATTTTTTGTTAGACATCACAAAGTTAATAATAGTGAATATCTTTATATCAATACGAATTTTAAAAAGAAACACATTTCATTCCTTTAAAAATCACAACAAAGATGGAGGGCATTAGAAATTCAATTACAGGCTCATCCAAATTAAATTATAGTACAATATAACCACTCTTTAACAGCTTAGTGTGCTAAATGAACGCGCACACCCAGCCTGATAGTCCTGAATACTTCCCAGTCCTGAATACTTCCCAGTCCTAAATACTTCCAGTCTTCCTTTCATCTATTGGCGAGAATCTTCTTAACAACATCGAAGGGCTCTGGGGTCTGTTTTTAAGTTTTTATGCTGTTAGTTCAAGTGTGTGTGGGTACACACTTCTTGGCTCCTTGTGGGTTTTCCAGGCACATGTACTTGCCACTGCACCGAGAAGCAGGACTGGTGAATATTTATACAACATGGTGCTACAGGGAAGTTATCAATAACTAAAGACAGGCATTTGTCCAGTGGGGGTGGAGGAACTGGGATGACAGAAACAGGGGTCAGAGTTAGGGATGAGTAGTAACGTTGTTGCCCCTCCCCTCTACCCCTCCACCGTATCTGCATGTTTTCATCCCTCATTCAGACGCACACATTGGACTTATTGGAGCTTATTTGCCCAGTGGCACGGGTGTGTGTGTGAAGGGCATGTGTGCCCTGCTGAGCTCCGGTCTCTCACCTGGTGCCCGCTGACACAGGCTCCAGTTACACCCTGATTAGGAATAATGGCTTAATTTATTTTTCTTTTAAATGTTGGGAAAGGTCAGGGAGAAAGGGTGGGGCCAGAGACGCATGAGTAAAACTGGAGCAAAGAGATTAGAAAGATGAAGATGAAGCAGGAGAAAAAGGCAGGGGAGGGATTAGCTGGGCAAAGTGTGCACTATTAAACAGACTGAGGTTTATGGGATTTTGTCAAGATCGGTTTTAATGCGTGTTAATAAACTTCGGTGTATCTGCAGCTTAGATGCCAACCTAAGTGAGGGTGAAAGACCCCCATACGTGCAAAATGTTTCATGAAACAGCTCCAGAGATGTGGATGCTGTGCTTGAAAGGTCATGATTTTAGGAGAGCAAGAGAAGGTTTAGTCTTTGAGCGACTGCCAAGCCTATTTCCTCAACACTGTGTCATGTTTGTGTGCAGAGGTAAGAGATATCCGGGGAGGTGATGAGTCATCTTTTTGTCTGCATTTTTGACACTTCTTTTCATCTCTTTGTCTTTTTTTCCTGATATCAAGTGCAGCTCTGCACTGGATACATTTTTGGAGATGGTAACTGAAGCTAAAATGGTTAATTGTCAACCTGATAACCCAGAAATTGACTATATTCTTTAATTCTCCTGCTGCGACAAACATCTCTGTCCCCAAAAATCAGTGTCTGTATTTAACAGAGCAGCAGTTCTTGTTGTAGTGCAAACTGAGAGAAGCATCTTTCTATAAATTTTAGCTTAACTGGGTTCCAGCACCAGTCGAGTATGTAATTTCCTCAAGCCACATCATGTTTGTCCTCCTGTGGGATCAAAAGGCTTTCTCGGGCCAGATGGACTATATGTAGGCCCTTCAGCAGGTCCTGGAGGTATTTTCCATTTTTGTCCTTCCTCTGTTCCATTTTTGTCTTACCTCTTTGCTTCTTCTCTCCTCTGTGCATAAGCAGGAGAAAAGTGTGAATAAGAAAGATGAAGTCTAATTGTTGGATTCAGACCCAGGTTGAGTAGCGATTGTAGATCCATGCTCAACTTGCTTTAGACCTCCCCCCCCCGAAGTGCCTTTTTCTTCCTGTCCCTGTAAAGATAAAAAAAATAAGATGTTTATTAAAATTTAAAAGATTTTTTTTTCATGCTCCTACAGGAGCTGAAGGGCCAAATGTCTCAGCTACGACCCCTCCTGTCAGTGGTGGAGCAGTACAGATTAGACCTGCAGATGCTGATCACCCTGCGAATGGAGCTTTCCAACCTGTCCTTCATCCTGACCTCCATCCAGGAAGAGATCGGAGCGTACGACTACGAGGAGCTTCAGCAGAGGGTTTTACTGCTGGAGACCAGACTGCACAGCTGCATGAACAAACTCGGTACTAAATAGAATAAAATTAAGGTTTGAGTTTGTAGCTTGATGTATATTTACATGGTGAGTTAGGGACACTGCAAATGCTGCAAAAGTGAGTCTCTAATAAGCAAAAGAGCTTAAAATCCTGCCTCCCCAACTTACCCTAAATGTTGCCACTCAGGTGAATGTTTCTCTTCTCCCTGAACATTGTTTTCTTAATTTTACTCACTTTATTTTGTGCAAAAATGCTTCGCGTAAATGTCATGACCAGAATCAAACCCCTTCCATCAGGTGAACTACAGAGCTTGGAAAGTCAGTCACAGAGGTTCACCCCCCTCCCCCAAAAAAAAGCTCATCGGAAAGCTTTATAGCTCACTGAATAATGAGATCCTTAAGACACGATGGCTTAGGTTGTTACTTGGAAACACTGGACCATATAGGTTGGTCGGTGTAGGTGTTATGGTCTTTGAAATGAAAAATTGTCACCACTGAAATGAGCTTTAAGTGATGCGACAGCAGAAGTTTCACAGCTTCTTCAAAGAGCCGCAGGAGGTGAGTGCTTCATGTTTAAACCACTTCAGTGATTTGGCAGTTGCAACTAATGAAAATTTTAAACCTCGCTCATGACTAAAAAGGATTTTTCTTTATTTATTTTGCGGTTACAGAGAAGCTTTATTAAACCTCCATTCAGCCTTCGCTCTCCAGATATACCGGTATATATATTTTTTTGCTCACATATGCGTCTGCTTCGACGTCGGTAAACTGCAAGAAGAAAATCCATTTATGAGTTAAATGAGTTGTTGCGTCTGGCAGCTGCCCATCACTGGCATCACTTTAAATAACCGATGATAGAAACGTCGCTCTGTCGAACCAGCAACTGTAAACACACAGTTGGTTTTTTAAACAAAATCCTTCTTTTAGATTTAACCTGATGCAATCGCCCTTTGTTAACAGGTTGTGGTCGTCTGACTGCAGTTAGCACCCCGATCACCGTAAGAGCCTCGGGGTCCCGCTTTGGCTCCTGGATGACTGATGCCATGATACCCAGCTCCGATAGTAGGGTAAGTGGACTCTGTGTGTAAGAAACCAACGGAATTAATTTTTGCTCTTGTGTAATTAGTCTGTCTTCTTGCTGTAGTAAACAGAATTCTGTCTGCACTCTGCCTGAACTACCTACAAACCATTTCCTGCACACACGCATGCACATGCCGTGTTCAGGCACATTAAGCTAGTTGTCAAGGCGACTGTCTCCCAGTTGCCAGGTATGATTTATATCACCATGGTGACCCTTGCCTGTTCCCCATTAGAGCTTCTCCCCAGTGATGAGCGGGAGCGACGCAGCATTTGTATCACATTTATGGCTTCTGTTTACCAGTTGATACTGGGAATGTTGTTCTGGGTGGAGGCTTTTTCTTATCTACCAAATGTGCATCAGATCAGAAGCCTGTTTTTCTATCGTAACCACTCACAGCCTTTTTCCTGAGTCCAACTTGTTCCAAAATATAACCCCTTGTTAAGTTTTTCCATTAAAAGGTTATTCTCTCATATTTACATTTTGCGCGCATAAACAGAATTCCCTTTGCATATCCTTTGGGGCCCAGCAAAGGAAATGTATTCATGTTCTTTATCAAATATCTCCAGGATTTGAGATATGATAGAGTAAACTGTGGGTGTATGAAGGGTAAGTACTTTCAAATACTGTTTGATATGAATGTTGCTTACATTCATAGAAATAACAGTAATTCACTGCAATTGTGCCTGGAGAAATAGTGTTCCAATGCTTTATTTCATAAAAAGCTCACGCATCCAAAAAGCCCAGTGTTCATAAATGTGTGATGTGGAAACCTCCAGAGTCTGTTGAGTTTGGATGTTTTTGTCATTCCAGAGAAATGTGAAATCTCTTTAATTGAAAATCGAAAAATCGGCTCCATCTAAGATGTCAGAAGTAACAGGTGCCATTTCATTGATTTCATGTGGTAATTTCACTGTCTTTTTCCCTCCACAAGCACCTGCAACAAACACTATAGGTAGAGTCCCTCTCATCAGTCCTTTGGTATCCATGACTACAGCGTTCGGTACAGGGTCCCAGTCTGGCATTTATGAACTGTTTATTTGCCACAAGTGTGTGAACTCATGTTTATGCATTATATTTTACGCTCTCACTCTACTAACAGTAGCGCGCACATGCTCGCACCTGTCGCTGTATTTGGGAACAGCTGTTGAGGTGTGGATATTCCCTGATCTGTCAAGCCGCGATGCGTGAGGGGGAGATTGGGAGAGATGCAGCACTGCAGCAGGAGAGCGCGAGAAAAGGCTGGCTGTGTTTTCAGAGGGGTAATTCAGGGACAAAAAAAAGCGGGTCTGGAAAGAGACAGAATAACGGAAGTAGATGCAGATCAAATAGAGACACAACTGTGACACGATGAGAGCAGCATGGGAGGCGATGACAAAAACCACAGGGGGGGGGGGGGCGGCGTTGAATTTTTAAAGGGTCATCTGTAATCATTCCTCTCCTCCCCACTGACCGTGAAGTGTCTCCTTCTTAGCATGACAAATAAGGACAAACACACACTCACACTTACTTAGTTCAGTTGCAGCTGGTTTGAAGCCTGGGGAGTTTAAGTCTCCTTCCTGTTTGCTGGTAGAATGTTTTAGAAAATAGAAGCATGGACTTGTCTGCAGTGAGTAACTGTGTTGTTATGACTACATATGATGATGGCGGTTGCTTGCTGCTATGATTCCTTTCATTCCTTTATTGCTATATCCCTTCCAGGGTTATGGGGAAGGGGGGGGGGGGGGGGGGGGGGTGCTGGAGACTATTCCAGCTGCATATGGGTGAAGGCAGGGCCCTATGTAAGCATTTGGGGGTACAGCACCCTGATCGAGGCTACCTCAGCAGTGTTTTAAAGGGTGTCCTGGCACCTCCCCTTGCTATCAGAACACCTCCAGGTTTGGGGGCTTGAACCAAGAACCCTCCACCACCTCCAGTCCCCTACAGACTGAGCTGCCACCGCCCACTGCAGTGATTTTCTAAACCCTTAAAAATGAATTAATGTTTACAAATGACTTCGATTTTATTTACTGTGGGGGAAAGATCCAAGCTTGAGCTTGCTCTCTATTGATTTTATATCTTGTAATGAAAGTGATTACTTTAATCATTTCCACATTTAAATTGTTTACAACATAAATGATAAATAATAAAACATCACTATAGCTGGTTGATGTGCTATATTATACCACCATGTCTGACCATTAGTCAAAAAGGGAAGTGGTATACATTTATTATCTATCATCTCATTTAATGAATTACCTCAGATGTAATAATTGTCACTGTAAACAGTACGAATCAGGAGTACAGGAGTCATTTGTGTGACTAACCTCTAGCTGCACACATGGCAATTATAACCAGCACTTCATTAAAACGTGCAGCCGGCAGCACACCAGAGTCGCCCGCATGCTCTGATCCAGCAGAACATACACACCTTCATAAATCACACCCTTTGTCCTGGTAGTCTCATGGAGAGGAAGGCTTGAAGACGGTTCTGGGCCACTAGTGAAGGTCTTTTTCTGTCCCTTGCCAGAAAATATTATTTAAACTCTTTACCTTGAGGCTTAAATATACCTCTGGCTCTTCATAAACTGGTATTCAAATCAACAAATAAGCAACATTTATTACTTGGAACATTTTCTATTGCTGCATTTAGCCACTGATGCAGGCAGTGTGTCGCGGTCTGCTCATTAACACAGCACCATCGGCTCTGTTGCTACATGGCTGCTTCTGTGGGCCCACTGGTTTGTGCATCATTATATGCTGCTTCTCTACGATGCTTGTCTGCTTTTATACACTTGGACATGTGGGGCGTCAGCATCAAATTATAACATCATATGCTGTATATGGGACTGGTACAACAGTAAACGGCCTGATTCTGAGATGATCAGCCTGAATTTATTATCAGATACAATATTTATCACAAGCTATCTTTCCCTTTGAGAGCATTAGATCAGTCATCGCTGAGCCTGTCTCACATCTCAGTGGAGCACAGATAATACCCGCTTCTCTGTAGCGAGCAGAAAAGGAAGCTTTCTCCCTTTGATCTGTTTGGAAAAGCAGTGTGAGGTTAGGATAGACACACAGTGTAACACAGGCAGCGATTTAACACTTAATTTCAGCCCAAATATTTGCACAGAACAAGAACTGTGGATTTTAGAGCGTGGGCTGGGATCACTAAGTGACCCGTGAGGATTTTGTTAAGCTTTAAACCCAGAATCTCTCTGTCAGTAAGCACGAAGGGAGAGAGGCTGGGAGGATGTTTGTTTTACACCCTATCTGTGCACCATGTGTTGTTTGGAAGTTTTTTATAAAGAGCTAATTGTGCAGTAATGCCAGAAGGGTACAGCTGTCAGCACACAAAGTGCTTTCCTTTCAAAACACTATTTAAATAAAATTTATACAAGATGTCTTGCCAGACAATCTGGTGATCCGGAGTAAAAATAGAGAAGGATTGGATGGCAGCAGAAAAGAGAAGAATGTTTGTAGTCAAAAAGAAAGCAGGCCGGTCCTTTCATTGCTTTAATGAACCACATGCTCCTACTCCAAAATGTATTTCATAGCTCCTGAGAAGCACCGTAATCAGTTACTTTTATCCGGACTTAAATAATTCTGTGATTATTTCACACAAATTATCCAAAATTTAAATATTTCTGCCACAGCAGGAGAGCTTCACTTATTCTTTGATGTTAAAAAAATAAAATCCCTTTTCTCTGTACCCTGCTGTCTACCCTGCCTAGTTTTCTGTTATTTTGTGAAGAAATAATCCTTTTCATTAATAATTCCCTCCAATGTGGGGGCTGCCTTTTCTTTTATTTCATTTCTCGTCTCACATTATTCTTTGGGTAATTCCTTTATACTGTTCAGATTTACAGGAGGTTTCATTCTCAGTGAAACACAGCAAAAAGAAACATTGCAGGCTATAAGCTTGCGAGCTTGTGAATTAATGTTAACGGTGTGTGACGCAAGATCTTTAGAATTTCCCCTGTCTTCTGCTTAAGGCAAGACCCAAACAAAGCTCCAATTTGACACTTGAAGGATCCGTGTGTACTATTGTGATGACCGAAGTTTCAGAAATCATTCTGACCAGTCTCTTGTTGGATGTATTTACCTCTGTAGGTGTTCCGATGGTCTTCGTACGCACTCAATCTTTCTGTTTCTCATTGTTCCTCCATTAGGTGTGGTCAATGGACGGCTACTACAAAGGCAGGCGCGTGTTGGAATACAGAACCATGGGAGATTTTGCGAAGGGACAGAACTTCGTGCAGCACCTGTTGCCCCACGCCTGGGCTGGAACCGGCCATGTGGTTTACAACGGGTCCCTGTACTACAACAAGCACCAAAGCAACATCCTGGTAGGGCCTGGACTGGGACAGAAAAAGGGCAGAAATAAGGGAATGATAAACACGCGATATGTCTCTCCAGGTGCAGTATCATTTCCGCTCACGCAGCGTGCTACTTCAAAGGAGTCTGAGCGGCGCCGGGTACAACAACACGTTTCCCTACAGCTGGGGTGGCTCCTCTGACATCGACCTCATGGCTGATGAGATGGGACTCTGGGCTGTGTATACCTCCATTCCAAATGCTGGAAACATTATGGTACCACCCTTCTGCACGCTCGCGATAACATAATACCAATCACAAGAGGAGAAAAAGCCTGAAAGGGATTAATGTGATTATTAACCAAATCTTAACTATTCCATATGTTTGTTCTAAGTAGAGGTTGTGATGCCAGCCAATTTATCTTCCAAAAGTCTTGAAAAAGTTGCAATCCATTACCTTTTCCGTCAGAGACACATTGCTTCTTTGAGTATAGCAATTCATCATAATGAAAAGCAAGAGCGTTGAGTTTCCCTACAAGATTTCTTCAAAATTTTCCCTTTCACACTGCACTTAGGCTTGAAATGCAAAGTTGAAATACTAAAGAAAAATCTGAACTTTGACCCACATTCTCAAACGCTCATTTAAGCATATACTTAATAAACGTACAGCTGGTTTGGCGGACCTGCATTTATTGAGTCTTGACAGTATCTCTTCAATCGCTTGTGATAATGACATGCAAGATAAAATAGCCAAATATTGGACCCCAGCACAGCTGAAAAAGGGACTTTTAATGTGTTTTGACACACAGTTGTTGAAATATTGGGACAGGAATAGCACAAAAGAAGCAGAACCGTGCTGAAATATTAAAAAGTTGGTTTGAAAAGGTTATTATGGAGCAGTCAGTCAAATTCAGGCAACCCCCCCCCCCCCCCAGAATGTATTGAAGAAAAGCCTGAGTGACAGAAGGGGACAATGGTAACCCAGAATATGGAAATGCACCAGATTAAGATTGACAGCAGCAGGAAGAGGAAGGACATAAATATTACTGTAGTGCAAAGTAATGCACTGTACATTATGAGTCACTACACTTTCAGTACATCTTTCTTTATTGCAATGCATTTCTTTTTTATTATTCACCTCAGTCTATTTAATTTTCAGTGGGAGAACTCGCACATAATATATGTGACTGAGCAGTGAAAAGACGCTTTGGGAAAACTTGTGTGTGTGTTTTTTACAGGAAAGTCAGGTGAACTGCACACCTGTACTGTCTCATGGAAAGCTCTCCTCTGTTCTCCAGGTGAGTCGTCTGGACTCTAACACGCTGGAAGTCCTGCAGAGCTGGGACACAGGGTTTCCCAAGCGCAGCGCAGGGGAGGCGTTTATGATCTGTGGCACCCTGTATGTCACCAACTCCCACCTGGCCGGAGCCAAGGTCCACTTTGCCTACCACACCAACTCCTCCACGTACGAGTACACTGACATTCCTTTCCACAACCAGTATTCCCACATCAGTATGATGGATTACAACCCCAGAGAGCGAGCCCTGTTCACCTGGAACAACGGGCACCAGGTGCTATACAACATCACGCTGTTTCATGTCATCCGGAGCGACGGCTAGAACCACGCACGGTACAACCGAGGGAAGTATTATAGTTTGTCCCTGAAAGGTAGTGCAACTAACAACACACATACACTCGCTCACACAATGCTACAATCAGTTCAGAATTTGAGTGACTGCTGGGGTAATAACTACACACGATACATGGTTGTCAGGCATATGTTTAAAGGTCACAGGCGAAAATCCATCACTGTGAAGACGAAAATTAACTGCCTCTGCTACAAGGACACTGATGGAAAAAAAGGGGAATCGGACAGCTTGAGCTCATTCATATTCTATTGCGTTTCACTCCATTTACATCCCAAGAAGTTATTTTGGAATTTAGGTTCCAATTTTAAAAAAAAGGAGAGGAAAAAAATGCAACGAAGATCACGAGCTGAATTTTGACCTCGGACTTTGGGCGACGGTGACGGAGATGCTCTGGGTTTGTCATGTGATTGTGGATGTGTTCAGTCAGCATGGTTGTTTAATCATTAAATCTTTGTCAAAGTTTGCCAAGACTCTTGTCTTCTCTGTTTTGGTGCAGAGTTTGAGAGGTGAGAGCAGCCGTCCGTGCACATCTGCATGTCTGTCTACGTACATGTTTACTCAAAATGAAGGTATGGTTTCATCATCGCACACAGATATAAATAACACGGCAAGAGCAGTGCTGTACGTCTTCTTAACTGGAACAAATGTGAAACCAGGAGCAACCTGAAGCATGACAGAGGAGCTTTGCGCTTTCTCTCATCTCCCCTCTGTCCTCCGAAGACCCATCAAGTATTAATGAGCTCAGGTGGGTTTTTATTGTCTGCCGGGATCGAGAGAAATGAGGGAAGAGAAAGAAAAATCTCAGCAGTAACAAAAGCGATGAGGTGATGATCTGGAGATAATAGGAACAAAGCTAATAAAACTCAACTCTTTGATTAGCTCTTATAAAGGTTACTGTCCAATAAATGATAGATATCTTATTTATGCTTAGACTAAATAGTGAGGCTACCAGTCTGATGCAGTTCAGCGCAAACTGATTGACTGCAGTGCAAAGAAATTATAGCCCATAACTGAATTATTTTCCACAGTTTTTAATAAACCTCACAACCTGTGAGAAGTGTCCTGTAATATTGGCAGTGACAGGCTCCTCCAAACATGCAAACTGTCAAGGCTAATGCCTGTATTCTAGTCGAGCCGTCCGCCATCTGGAGCGATACTTTACTCCCGTCTGTCAGCAGCTCCACACCAGTTATAGCCCACACTTTTGAGATCTAACATTGGCCTAACTCAGCCAGATCAAGCAGATTGTAGAGGATGAGGAAAGGTTGTTAAAGTTGATCCATCGGAGGGGTGAGTCTAAAGTTTCAGAAGGGAATCCTTGATGTTATTGATTTTTCCAGCACATATACATAGATATTGCTTTTGTTTTTTGGAAAACACTGGATGTTAGAAATTTACTCTCAGTTCGTTACACACTGTAAACTGTTCAACTAAACGAAAAATAAAATAGAACTGATTTGAAATGGGGCGAGGCGAGATGCTACCAAAGGGGCCACGCTGATGAGATGAGACATCGATGCAAACCGATGAAGGTTAGTTAAGAGGCCCATATATACAGTATATAGCTAATTGTGGCAACATATGGCTGTACCACTGTATTAATGATGGTGGTGATGTCATCACATCTGCGTGGGTCACTGCCTTGGAAACCAGACAGGCTTTTGCATCCCCCACTGACTTTCTGTGAAATTTCTTTCATTTATGACATTTCTTTAATGTGGCGATGACATTTGGCAGCAAAGACGAACGTTCTCCAAAGAAGCATTCCTTAGCAATCCTTTGAAGTCCACATTTGGGAAATAACGGGTGACAACTTGCTGCACCTGTGATGCCATGAACGACACGGCTTCCTGCAGGTATCTGATGTCGAAACAATGCCTGAGTCTTTCAGCTGTGTTGCGTCTTCGCTCTAACGGAACCCATCTAATGCAGAGAACATGCATGACGAGCTCCCTAATCTGCGTCATGAGTGCAGCGGCCTCGTGCTATTAATAAAGCATATGCATATAATTCTCTTTTATGTTAATCAGATTAGATATTCAGAGGAACATCACCAAGCGTTTGTTTTTATTCCGGCTTGATTAATGAGCTAAATCTGCCAAACCGTGTATGCACTTTGCTATTGGTGCTGTCTCTGCCATTTTCACAGTGCTGAGTTAATTGCTCCGATGAGATTATTGATGATGAGAATGACCAAAAACAGCTCAGCAAGAACTTAAAAACCTACAAAGAGATTGCTATGAGCAAACAAATAAATTCACTGGGTTCAAAACCAAAGGAGTTGCTTCTATCACACTTTAGCAATTCTTTAATTTGTTTTTATTAAAATCACCACATCCCTTAATGTCCCCACCTTCAATATATTCCATTCTAGGCAGTAAAAACTCTGAAGTCTTAGATTTCCCATGCTAGGGTGTTATTTTTCAGGAAGCCTCCTGGGGAATTGTGGGATTTTTACAGTTTTTATTACAATATTTAAGGTCATTAACACCTTTATGGTTTTAAATCTCAGTTTGCATTTTGCCAAGAAACACGAGGAACAATCCCACGTCCAACCATGTGCTCAACAATCATGAAACCACCTCTGATGCGCCACAATTTCACAAGATATTCGTGCACATTTCTGGAAGTATTCCTGCTTCAGGATTGTTGCACGTTACCGTGTTGCAGTGTGTGTCGCTACCGTTGCAGACGCATTACATAACGCACTGGCAGGCACCTCAAGTCTGCTTTCTGATGCAAGATATTTGGCTGGATTGATTTTGCAGTAACAGACGGTATACATTTAGTTTGATTCCCCTCCATCTCCCTCGCTCCTCGGCCTTCATTTCTCTCTCCCACGTCTTTATTTGCTCTTCTCCCTGCTGTCTTTGGCTGCGAACCAGTTGCTTTGGCACAGGCTATGCTGCAAGGTTCCCTTCCCTCCATTTAGAGCCACTGTTGGCTCAAATTCTGTGTGCGTCGTGAAAGTGCCTCTCAGGAAGTCCCAGTTGATTTTCATACATACACACATACTGTACGTTCCATCAGAGACAAAATTTTGACATAAATCTCAGATATATCTATTTTACCTTTTAATTTATTAATCACAGTCCACCCATTTATTTATTGGTTTTCCCTCCTTGGCAGATACCATAAATAATTAACTGCTGTTAAATTGAGCCACTGGTGGGGGGAAGGGCATTGAACCATTGACAAATAGCAGAGGTATAGTCAGCTACAGCAGTTAAGACAAAAATAAGCCTGTGCGGCCTTTAATTGAGCCGAAAATCCCAATATGAGTGAGAAGGGAGAGCATTACCTCACTTAGCTTGTGATCATGTTTAATTAATGAGGTCAGTTAAACAAGAACACACGCTGAAATGCTAGCCTGGGAGGAAAACATGGGCACGGAGGTCAGGGAGGCTGATAGTTTGTACTTCTCCCATGCGTGGAGATTAAAAAAAATCTTAAATGTGTGCCAGAGTGGATGTGGCGTACTGAGAGAGGGAAGAGAAGCATCAGGTCTGTTACTGCTACTATTAATAGCTGCACAACAGCGAGACAGAATTCTACCAATTAGAGTCACAATGCACTGCCACAACTAAGTCATCAGTCAGTCAGACCACTCATAACCAGCCCCAAAGTTGGGCTGCTAATAGACACCCAGGTGGATGTTTGCTCTGGCACATTCACTTCTCCGAGTTCTTATCTCTCAGGGATGTAGCCGAGCTGTGAATCCGAAATGCTGCTGCGTCCATAGGTTCTGAGCCCATCTGTGGAGCTGCTCCAGCAGAGACCAGCCGACGCCCGCTGCCATTAAGAAGCTGCAGGTTTCTCATCAGCAAGTCGTCAAATCCGGGAATACTTTTGGAGGGAGCGTAATTCAAAGGGTTTCAAATGCAATTGAATCATCAGCTTTTGTTTTTTTCATCGCTGCAGAAGCAACGCGAAAAGGTCCTGATCCATAAAACATGCCTGACTGAAATGCTCCAGTGACGGAGGGAGTAACGCTCCAGTGGCGAGCGCAGGGCAGAACGAAGGGGTCTAAACTGTTACGGCCGAGCAATTTTTAGGTCACGCGGGGGATTGTTGAATCATCCCCAAATCAATATTAGCACTTTCACAGACATCAACGCATATTAAGCGTCTCATTTATGGCAGGATCTGGACCTTAACTTCACCTACCAGCCCCAGTAATGGCAGACCCATCGAATCAATCCCTCCTTCCTCTCGCTGACTGTAGTTGTTGCCCTAAATGACATTGCTAAGATTCTGTGGTCTCTTATTCAGGCTACTCGTGTTTGTCATTGCTCTAAAGTTCAATATATGTCCCTCCTCCCAACTACTTTTTATTCAGGTCAAACACGAGGCTGGAGAAGATTACTCCCATCGGATATATTTACGACAAGCGGAGGTCAAGGTTGGATTTATTATGTTATAATTCCCTTCGTATAGAAGCTGCAATGTGTGCTGCCTTTCTGTCACAATATATTCAGCACAATGAATCAGGAAAAGAAAAGCATGTATATTTGAAGTCATATTTAGTTTGCGCGAATTCAGATTCAACTTGACGTACGCATCAGACAAAACTGGCCTTTAAATGCAATAAAACATAAAAGGCAATGTAAACAGTATTTACACATAAAACAAATGCCTCTAAGATTTACCACAGGCACTATTCAGATGACCGACGATGATGCTTTATTATTATGCTGCGCACATAAATAGTTAGTATTGACGGGTTTATAAGCTCTTAAAATGCCAAAGACGCAGGTAACCCAGTCCCAGACTGAGATTTAACATTTTCCAGTGTTTATAAGTCAAAAAGCAGCAAAGTTAAGACGGTGAATAAGCACTGTTAACCAGGACTGAGCATTTTTCTGCCTTTTCTGTGCCTCCCAGCGTTAAGTCGTTCCTCTGGGGGAGGGAGGGGGGTAAATAACGGATTGCAATGTCTGTGACTGAAGGTTAAGTGAACATGTTTGCAGCACACCGGACACGATCAACTTTACCATGAGTGAAATGCTGAGGCCTTTGTTCTGGACACGTTATTGATTCTCTGCATTGCACCGTCCCCTCTACCGTCCCTCTACCCCCCCCCCCCCCCCCCCCCCTTCTATCCTCTAATTTGATCTCTTTACCTGCCTCAGAGTCTCTCCTCATTGAGATGCTACCCCCGCCATACATCCATCAGAGCACCGTCTCCCTCTCCTACTCCTCTTATCTCATTACTCTCCCTAATTAGCCCCAAACGAGCCCATAAGACACGCCTTCTCACATGCATATCAATTAGGTGAACAATTTCTCACAAGCAAGCACCTCGGATCATGTCTGAACCGTGTGTGTGTGTGTGTGTGTGTGTGTGTGTGTGTGTTTTGGTGTGGGCGTGGCGTGTATCATTCTGCATACACAAGAATGAATGAATGTCAGTGTCAATGTGTGTGTGCCCGCGCACCCATGCACGTGTGTGTAATTGTGTGTCCTCTTGGCGCCAGCTTGTGTCTCAGTTTGACACAGGAAATGTGTGGTTGGTCAGGAACAGGTGATGGTGAAGTATAGCGTCCAAGAAAGACCTTAGAGTCACAGGGGGGTCCACACACACACACACATCTTTAAAAAATCTTTTGCTACAAATAGAACTCAGAAGATCAAAGCAGGAAAGGTTTGCTCAGGGGATTTGAACCTGCATCCTTCTCGCTGTGAAGACAGAAGATAGTGCTATCCACTGCACCACTGCCATAATTATCAATAATGATTAAAAATTAAGTCTCGGGACTGATTCAAACGTAGATTTGCAGGATTTTTTGGGTTCCTGTGGAGATGCTGACCAGTGGAGGAACTCAGCAGCTCCTGCTCGGAGTGTCCCTCCTGCTGGCGTCTCTGCACCTCCTCCGTCACGTCCTCTGACTCTCCGATGAGCGCCTTTTTGACTCGTTCCTCACCGCCGAGCTCGGCGCGGTGCTTGCAGCCTCTTTTGGGACACCAATTTTCAGCGAAAAAGGACGATTTTAAACCGCAATGTCACAAAAGTTTCATCTTTATGATTTTAGAGGAATTCTTAAGTCAAGGGTGTCTTTAGGTGTGTGTACACACATTGGGTCCTTCAGTTGTGTGTGACTGAGATGAGAAGTGACCTGAACGCAGCTGTGAGTGCCGCAACACAAGCTCATGCATTAAAGATGAGTTCTTTCCAACCCTTCTCTTTCTCCTCACACACACACACACACACACACACACACACACACACAAAACTGTAAATGTTTACCTGGGTTTATTGACTTATCTTTTTACAGTAACAATTTACTGACATTTTACGTGCACGTAGGAGGTAAACCGACACGACTGGTGTGGATCTGTTTGAGGGCATCTCTGTTTATTTTGGATTTTCCTGCTCTGTTCAGGTCTCACTCCACAGGAGAAGACAGAAAAACATCTCAAGGTGCTCTCTTCATCACGCAGCCCCCATTCCGTGTCATTAAAATAGGTTAGGCCTTTTCTCCTGGAGCCAAAGCTCGGCGGGAACGGTATGATTAGTGGGATATATTCCGTGCGTGTGCTTGCGGGCCACAGTGAATCAACCGAATCTGAGCGAAAGGGAGGAGAATCTCTCATTACAGCCCTCCCGTCTCTTTCTTTTCATGTCCTTCTGTTCATCAAGCGATTCTCCCTCCACGATCCTCTCGCGTAGCCCGAAGCAGTGAGAGAACTTGAAGGGCAGAGGGTGAAAAGACAAATTAACCACAGAGAGCGCGCGAGTGACAGATTCAAGGAGAAGTGGGGAAATGGAGGGAAAGACCATGTAGAAGACGCGGGAATGAAGAGACCGTGTCTGATATTGATCTGGTAATCCTCGCTGTGCTCCTTGGTAATTGTAATCTTCCCCCTCAAAGGATGGAGGGAGAGAGGGTGGGAGTGCTGCTGAGGAGAGGACGGGGGCATCAGAGGAAGGGTGGCGCCACCCAGCGGTGGAGGAAAGTGCTCCAGTATAGTGGATCCTTTCTTCATCGCTGGTTCACAGTGTGGATCTTTGTTCAAAGGAACCTCAGCTATGATAATAGGTGTGGGGCTCACACTGTTTTCACTAATGCAACCATTTTTATCCTTTCACACACCACAAACTGATGCGCTTTGCTTCAGCTTATTTATCTTCTACAACCCAACTGTCCCCAGCCAAACTCCTGACTTTAGGGTCATTACATCTTTAAGATGACCCGGCCTTATCGTCCCACGCTACAGATGCACTTCTGATGTTACTTAATGATTTTTCACTGTAGCCAGTTTCCAGAATGTGCTGCGGCTACATAATGAGACCTAAGGATGACCAGCAGAATACAAATCTGCCCATTTATCCATAACCATCTACTAAACCCGAATGAGGTTATAAATATAAACAGCTTCCATTTTACATGTTCCTTTCAGAGACCTCTCCCTCACTGCCTTACACAGAAATTTCCATTTCCAGCCTGCATCTCTATCTGGCCTATTTTCCCTCCAGCTACACTCTGATAACCCTCAAACGTCATTTATTAGCATGGATTATATGTCGACAGGAACAGAACCGGGCAGAGAACAGCATCCCGCTCCGAGCCAACACGTACCCATAAACCATCGTAAACCACAAGGCTGAAAGGTTTAAGGTTGGACTGGGGTACGACTGATTATCATTGGCCTTTTCTTGGTCCATCAGAAGGTTCTGTGTTTGATTTCTGTGTCCGAGGAGAGTCTATCAATAAAAATGAGATCAGAGGAGACGTGAAGGGAGAGGAAATAGAGCACAGCTAAGTGCTTTTCTAAAGGGATTTCTCTGTGTCATGTCATATTACACATTACTATGTATACTACTGTCCTTTTCTGAGAGACAGCCCTATCCCTTAGAAAATCCCCTTTTTTTAGCATTCCCTCGAGCACCTTTCCTCCACCGTCAGTCTTCACCCACAGAAAAACACAAAGGTGTGACATGATTCAGTCACACAGTGACTTTATATCATGAAGTCAGATCAGTCTGGAGGCTTTTGGAGGGTGGGTAACAGCCAAACAGCCCCGCTGGCTCTAATAGATCACTCTCCAACTGAACAAAACAGAATTCTATGTTTATTCAGCGCAAAAAAGGAGGAAATGCTGCTGCAGCCTATTGTATTTTTGTGCGGTTTATGAAGCTTGGACCACATATATTTAAATACAAGCATGCAGGCAGAGATCTCATGAAGACACTTTCCTGGATGTCTGTGCCTACGTTTGTTGATGTTTTAAAAATTATGTTCACTTCATCACATATAATGCCAGGAACATAATTTGATTTTTTTTTTTCAAGTTTGCCTAAATAATAAATCAAATGCCTTAATGATATGCCAAGGTCTGTAGGATCAACAGAGTAATCTATGACGCCTTGAATATTAATGATCAACCTTATGACTTGTCAAACAGGTGTCAGGGTCACATGCTTTTGTCAACAGAACTGTTTAAAAGTCTTAACAGAGACCAGTTTACCCCACCTCAGTAGAGAGCCCAGACCAGTTTACCCCCCCCCCGATAGTGCCATGATTACAGTAAGAACTTATTAAATATACATTTGGGGGAATTTGGAGGAATACACACACACACACACACACACACACATGTGATTTCTGAAGATTTTGTTATTATTTGTCCAGAGGGCAGTTGACTACATCACCTCTTTCCTCACACATGCAGGCAGCATTCGCTCTTCTGGCTCTTGCCACCTGGTTGTCTACTGTGACATGAACACTGATGATGGGGGGTGGACGGTGAGCTAATGTTTTGGTTAACTAAATATTGAAACAGTGGATATTCTTCTCACTCCTGAATTGATTTTCTTCTAACAGGTGATTCGGAGGAGGATTGATGGGACTGAAAACTTCTACAGGCCATGGAGCCACTATAAAGCTGGATTTGGCAAAGCAGCTGGTGAATATTGGCTCGGTGAGTTTGTGTCTTTATTTACAGAGGCTGAGTTTGACTTGGTGGCAGGTGAAGAGCAGGTTGGACTGATAACAGCTGGTTTTGTCGGAAACTTTCAAACAGAAACCTTCAATTTGCAACCATGGTCTGGAAAACATCTTATTGCTGCTCATGAGGAAAAACAATGACAAACAAACAATAGAGGGCTGGGATGGTTCCAAGGCCTTCGCCCATTACTCCTCCTTTTCCATTGATCCTGAGAACAACCGGTATCAGCTTCACCTGGGGGAACTACATGGATGGGAATGGAGGTGATCACTTTTACTTTAAGAAAGCAAGTGTTCCAATTAATATCAAAGAAAGCCAAAATTTTCAAGTTACCATCTGTGACGGCACAAGTTGGGGTGGTTTTCTTGCAAATTTTCTTCAGATTAGAATGAACTGAACAAGTGCAAATCCTGGAGAAACCTTTTGTTTTACGCACAAAATTCTTGTGTACACCAGCTCACCTTGGTTTGTAGGTGCATTTTTCTAGAGGTATTATTTTAATAAATCAGTTGCAATATTTTCTCTACAATTCTGATCTTTCACCTCTGCTGGAAGCATTGATCTTTTTTTCTTCCTCCAGGGGACAGTTTGGCAGGACACAACAACATGAAGTTCACAACATTTGACAACAATCAGGACAAGTGGGACAAAAACTGTGCTCACTATTACCTTGGTGGATTCTGGTATGGCGCCTGCCACATGGTGAACCCCAACGGCATGCACGCCCCTCACGGTGCCGTTAGGTTTGAAAAGGTATATGACTTTTGGCAAACTTGGAAGGGCTGGAACCACTCACTCAAAGCCATTTCTATGAAGATCAGATCAGCTAATAATTGTTCCTGCACACATCAATCTGATTAATGTCATTAGTCCATGAGATGAGGTTTTTTTTTAAAATGAGTGTCTTATACTAACACTCTAATGCTAATAAAGCTATATAAATACAAAGTCCATCTATGCTGACACAACATAAGAACAGTTTAAAATGAAGACTGATTTGCATTAAAAGTTCCTGTTTGTGGGTTCTTAGCTAAAAATGATTTCTGAGCTGCATTTGCTTCGAATTAAACTATCCGGAAATGAACACCTGGTGGCGCCCTGATGCCACCTTCACGGAACAAACGGGCGTGGCCTCAACAGGTAGACTGACGTCACTGCGCGTGCTCAAAAACTGAAATGACAGACACTGAAAATGATACTAAATAAAATAATACAGCCAACGACGTAATATAATAAAAGGTAAAAAAGTAGATTTTTTTAAAGCATGAACATTTTAGGACGAACTGTCACGTGACGGTAATCCACATTGCGCGTGTGCACGCCCCCTGCAGATGGGTTGAGGTATGACTTCCTGTCCCAGCTCACCGTAATCATGAGGTAGGGGAGGAAGCTCTCAGTAGAGGCAGGGACAGTGAGGGGACACCTTTAATATGACGGTGGACATGGCTCCATTCGGTTTTTAAAAGTTGAATCTATGGAAGTATGATGGATCTACAGGCAGCGTTTACGTCACTGGCGATGAGAGCGTGAACACATCAGGGACACACCTGGTCACCTCGGTCAAACCACAGCCTGTGGGTGGAATCAGTGATCCAGAGGGGCCCAAACTGGAGGAAACTGTTTTCTGTATGCAGCAAACATTGGTAACACACACAGACACACACACACACACACACATATGTATTTAGAATTTGGGTGAACTGTCCCTTTAAGAGCTTGTATTGTTCATTTCCTACAGTCAAAAACAAAGGAAAAGTCAAATACAGCAATTTACAGAGGTTTTTAAGGTTTTTTTTTATGCCTGAGGCTAATCGGATTTTATGTGATGCCAGTGGCGTCCAGCTGTTTCTTTAAGTTTTATACGAACAGAAACTCCAACTTCCCCCTTCTCTCTCTCTCTCTGTCTGTCTGTCTCTCTCTTTGTCTGTCTCTCTCTCTCTTTGTCTGTCTCTCTCTCTTTCTCTCTCTCTCTCTCTGGACGGGGGCGTCCGTGCCAAGGAGAAGGCGTAGACTTCCTCCAAACATTTCCTCCGCCAACTCCATTGCCGAGCCTCGAACTTGAGTGGATTTTTTTTGGTGACAGCAGTACTTTTCTCCTCTTTTCTCTCCTCCGCTTTATCAACCTCCACCTGGCCACCACTTGCTGCCACCGCCCCCCCCCTTCCCCAACCAGCCCGTCATAAGGACGACTCCTGCAGACATGGACTGGGGAACAGACCTTTGGGTAAGTCTGACAGCTGACACACGTCAACACAACTCTGCTGCACCGAACCGGGTTTTCTCCCCCCTCGACTTGAGGGTTCGGTAACACACGGACAACAGCAGGAGACCTATGGAAAACCTTCCGTTGGAATTTCGCAACTCAGACCTTATCGGAGGGGTGGGGGTGGGGGGGGGGGGGTTATTGCCCCGCACCGACTCCACACCGGGTGTTTACGCCCCTGTCATTCTTACGTGCGTGAACGCGACCCCTGCCTCATGACAATAGTTGTGAGGTGGCGGCGAGATGCCTTCTCATGACGTCAGCCAGTCGGCATCTCTGACGTCATCGGGACAATGACCAGGTCGGACACATACACACAGTTTTCTCTCTAAAAGATCACCAGGAAAATTGACCCTGGTTCCATTTTTGGGTTAAACTATAAAAGTCCCCAGGATATACTGTAATATGATGTATTTTTATGTTGAGGTTTCTGCAAATATGACTATTTTTAAGGAGAAAATACAATAAAATAGGAACTGAAAAAGGAATCTAAGCCTGAATTATAAATGGTAAACTGGTGTGTGAGATGTTTTTTCATGGCGCTACATTCTGCCCCTTTAAAGCTTTTCTAAGAATCATAATCCCTCAAATTGCTTTTAGTTTATTTTGTTAATAACAAACTGTTGTTTTGACAGTTTGTTGCATTTTTTCTTATATTATCATCAAATAATATAAAAATCAGATCCTTAATATTTACTGGAAACATTTAAACATTTAAACATGGAACATTTGTACCCAAGGACCTTTATTATCATCAATTTTATCATAGGATGGTTTTTAAAATGTCGGCTTTCACTTTTCGGCACAGATTTTTAGCTCATTGCATTCCTAAGTAACAATGTAAGAAAATACAATTTTAGGCCAATGGAGAAGACATCCTGTTTACCTCTTTCAGGACTGAGGCAGGAAATCCTCATAGTTGAGAACCTGAAACATTTTATCACGATTCCCCTGATAAATCGATCACCAAAAGCCCTCGAACCCCTCACATTAATCATTGATTAATCATTGATCATTTGATTGCCTTTGCGTCATTTGCTAATTTATGAACATACAAAAAAACACGGAGATGTGTTTATTTCAGAGATGATTTGTTGTCAGTTTTCCAACATCTTCTTACATTCAACGCACTTTTTGAAGGATTTCTTTGTCGATCTGACCTATGCTCAAAGTTACTGAATATGAGGTTGCCAACGCAATCCAAACACACCCAGGCCCAGTCGTAAAGTTGGTCAGATTAATTGCAACTGCATTTTTCCTTTTATTGTCATGGTCTAGATAAGCAGCACGAGACACAGAGCAGTCTGTGTCTCGTGTTAAACTTTAGATCAGACCCCAATAAAACATTACAGTAATATTATATTTTATACATATTATTTTTTATATTTCTGGATGCTTGAGATAATAATGCTGCTAAAATGAGGCAGGTGTAATTGTGGATAGTTTATCAAATCGGTGCCGGTGTAATCCACCAATATTCACATGGTTTTTTCGATCAGTCATTAAGACATCTATAATTGAATTATCACAATTATTGCGTATTGAAATACAGAAGAAATTATATGGAAAAATTCAATAAAATATTTATCTTGATATCATTAAAGGGCATAATGCTGAGCCATTAATGTAAAAACGTAAACATTAACATTTCTGCTGCTTTGAAACACATTTATTCATTTGAAAAATAATAAACCTGTAATTTTACAGCCCAGGTTCACATTAATTTGTGGTAATATTTGGAGATTGAAATGTTAATGATATTTGCTGAAACGCCGTACACTGCTGTCCTGCGGTTTTGTAGCTTTTATTGGGATGGATGTGCTGGGGAGCCGAGATCAGCCTGGTCCAGGAAGCACACGTGCTTCTGCGTTGCGTCACGGTGGGGGGGTGGGACTAGTCTGACTGGTTCCAGTCCTGGTTCCAGGAGAGGCTCAGGGGACCATCAGTTACAGGGCGGAGGTTCACACTGAGCTAATTATTATCTCATTCCAGAACACTCTTTCTCTTGCCACCATTTCCACCATTACAGGCCGCAAGCGCAACCAGAGCTTTTACAAACAGTAAAATAGCAACACAGCAGCAAAGGCGAGGGAGTGTATTTCACACAAACTCCATCAGAACTCCTTGTACTTGTCCTTTGATCCTTCATGATCCGCTTGGTTTCTGGCGTGCTCGGGTCCTACTGTGGGATCTGCTGGCCCTTCCTCTTTGGTTCCTGCTTGCAGCCTGTACACATACATACACACACACACACCTAGGCACTTGCCTACACACTTGCACATTAGAACCAGTTGTACAGGTAACAGTCATCTGCTCTGTCCTGTACCTGATTGAGAGTCAGGAACAGTCTCCATAATGAGAGCTGTGGTGGACAACGAAATGGTTTGGATAATTCGACCCAGAATCTGGAGGGTCAGACTGTTAGGGTGGTGCTGGTGTCATGCCTCTTGTGAAATACTAAAGACAGAGTGAGACTCCACCCTGTGAGCACACACGTGTGTTTGTGTGTAGGGACATATGTAGAGAAATGCAGAATGCTGCTTTGTTTTTCCTCTGTGTGTGTGTGCGTGAGTGTGTGTGTGTGTGCGCGCGCAAGCTCCTCGACTCCACTGAGAGTAGCTGTTTATTTGCTGACATTTTCGAGGCAGCAAAAAAGAAACATCGATTAACCGATCGCGGACTTCAGCTGTCACAGAAGCAGCTGCTCTTCCCGTCCGCAGATGTCCGATGGTACAAAACGTTCCGTTTTTCTCAGACCGGGTGTTGATCTCAGAGCTCCAAAATTCAGCCAGCATCACGCCGCCATCAGTTTAGTCAGAAGTCGTCACCGCATCTTTAAAGCGCAAGCAGAGTTTAAGCGCCGTGTCCATCTGGCTGAGATTCTGTTGGTACCGTCAGCACAGTCGCCTCAGAGCCCTAAGGTTCTGGGTTTAATTCCATTTTGACCTTTGTCAGTTCAATAGCATGTACTTCCTGAGTCTTTTCATGTCCTCCCAGTCCAAAAACATGCAATCTGGTTGTGTGAATGTTGGTGTGTGTCTGGTGACCCCCTCCCCGACCCTGATGAGGTTCCAACAGTTGGGTCAGAGAGGGGGTCAGCAGTGTTTAGTGAACAGCCGGCGTGTCAGTAAAACAATAACAGAGGCACCAGCTGAAGCCATAAACTATCTTATTTATTTTAAATATGTAAATAAGAGCTAATTTTTGGCTCTGCAGACGGGTGATGTCACAGAGTCGGGAGTCATATCAGAGTATCTTAAAGTTTTTGGGTTGTGCTTTTTTTTTCATTCCGCGGAACTAAATTTAGCTGACATTTTTAATGACTGATATTTAAACAAGGAGGAAAATTATGCAGGAAAACGGAGAGTTTTTTTTCCGTCTCCGCATGTGCCGCCGCCCTCGCAGGACCAATGCGACCAGATCGAAAAGCACACGCAATCGGGCATCGACCTGTTGGAGCTCTACGTCAAATTTGTGAAGGAGAGGACGGAGATCGAGCAGAGCTACGCCAAGCAGCTCAGGTGTGTGTACATGCTCCTATGTTTCCCCTCGACCCCGCAATGCCAGGCGCCGTCAACCATAAATCCCACAATCCTGCTTTTTGATGCAGGAATCTGACCAAGAAGTACGCCAAGCGAGGGAGCAAGGATGAACTCGACTGCAAGTAAGAGGAGAACACATGTTTCATGTTTACAGCAGGATGATATCAGATAAGTCTGCATTCCTGAAAAGGTGTTGATCCGGAGGGCTCACCCGTGATCTTGGAATGCCGAGCACGTTTCTCTTCACTCAGATGTACCGACATACCAATAAAGAGGAAAAAACTGAAAGATTTACCAGCTAAATGCTAAGCTAATTGGCCTGGACCTGCAAGACTGAACTAGCCCCATGTACATGCAGCAGTATCCACACTCTGCTCATGCGTCTTGTTATTGAAAGACTTTATTTGTAGATTTTCCATTAAACGCTCACTGGATTTCCTTCACCATGTGTCGTTTGTGGAGGGTTTTTTTTCAATATCAGCATGATTTCGTGTGTTCACTCCGCAGATTCAGCAACCACGCGTCGTTCCAGGAGATCCTGAATGAGCTGAACGACTACGCCGGCCAGCGCGAAATCGTGGCCGAAAACATGACGACGGGCATCTGCGCGGAGCTCAACAAATACCTGCAGGATCTGAAGCAGGAGCGCAAAGGGGTGAGGGAGGGAGGGGGGGAGAGAGGGGGAGGTTCTGGGCCCTGGTGCCGGGCGTCATCTCAAATCTCTTCTCTCCTCAGCACCTTTCTGAAGCCAAGAAGGCCCAGCAGAATTTAGAGAGCAGCTTCAAACACCTAGAAAGCGTGAGTCACGTGCGACATGTGTCATGTTCTGTATACACCTCAAGACCGGGTCGATCCCCCCCAACGGGAGTGTAACGTATACATTTGCTTAGCTTCCATCAGGGGTAAAATCACAGTTGCTGCCTTTTTATTGTTAATACTGTGTTGATTGTTGGTGTCTGGCAGACTAAGAAGCGCTTTGCCAAGGAGTGGGCAGAAGCTGAAAAGGCCACACAGCAAGCAGAGAAAACAGAGCATGACGTCAACGCCACCAAGCAGGATGTCGAGAAAGTAAGAACCACTCGTTTCCATGGCTGTGTCGCTGCCCATGAGGCTGAGTTTGGGGCTCTTTAACTTGTCTCTTCTGTCTTTTCCCTCCTGTGGTTCTGAAGGCCAAGCACCACGCCCACGCCCGGACGCACACGGCAGAGGAAAGCAGGAACGATTACGCGGCCGAGCTGCAGAAGTACAACAAGGAGCAGAACTACTTCTACTACACGGAGATACCGCAGATCTACAACGTGAGATATTTAAACACGATGGCACGCAGGGAGGATGCGGCATTTCTGTTCGCACTTGAAGCAGAACCTGTGCATGTCGGGTGGGATCTAAGGAGTCGTTTGGATGTGTCTGCCATCAGAAAATGCAGGAGATGGACGAGCAGAGGATTCGGCACCTGGCGAAGGGATACTGCCAGTTCTCAGACGTCGAGAAAAACGTGCTGCCCATCATCTCAAAGTGTTTAGAGGGCATCGCAGCAGCAGGGAACAAAATAAACGAAAAACAGGTAGGAGATTGATTGTTCTGTTCACATTAAAGCGGCTTGTTCTTAGGCGAAACCTGTTCTTTAAATATAAAGTGCTGCCTACCTCAGTCATATTTTGACTTTAGCAACTTTAGAGCATCATTTCCTGCAGTGTGAAATTGAAAAGCTCGGTCGGTACCAACAGTGTTTCTTAGCTGTTGCTGCTCAGAATGATTCTGTATTTTCACACACCATAAATCAAACCCCCTTTTGTGCTGTGATGCATTTGTCCCTGCAGGACTCCATGCTCTTTATTGAGCAGCATAAATCGGGCTTCGAGCGACCTGCAGATGTGGAGTTTGAAGACTACACTCAAGGAATCAAAGCGGCGACCTCTGACTCCAGCCTCAACCCACCCAAAGTGCGCGCCAAACTCTGGCCCTTCAACAAGAAGCACAAGGTGAAGTCACACATCTTCTTAAACTTGAATCGCATCTTCAACTTCAGGGAATTTGAGGGAATTGAACAGAGCAATAACAGCAGGGATAATGAACTCAACGACCTGAAGGAATTTTTAAAGAGTCCTTGAACAGGAAGCAGGTCGGGTCTGCCCAGAATTTATGAGCCTTTGCTCGGACCTGAATTGGAACAGTTTCAGATTATTGTACCTGCGCAGACGGTAAATCCACCTGCATCCGCGTCGTGTTCAAGGGTCCATCTGAAGTCAAAAACAATACCATGAAATTTACGCCGCTGTGCAGCTTCCACAGGCCGCCTTTCAATAGAAGTCAGAGAGATGGTTCTGGGAGGTTTCCCATAATCAATAACCATCTCTTTTGTCTTGGAGATATTCATTTCCGAGAAGAATGACCTGCAAACTTTAAATTGCGGCTCCCCTCACGTTTGTCTATAGAGTAAAAAACCAGGGGGATACAACGCAACCTGGGAGGGAACTAGTGGGAGAAACTGGGGTGTCTCCAAGAATGTTGTTCAGTTTTACACGCTGGGGCCTCACGGTTCATCAGCCAGAAAATATCTACCAGCTGTCCAGCAGTTTTCCGTAACCCACCTCTGATATCGGGGCCTTCGGTCTCTGATGCTCCGCCACATCTCCAGCATTTGCATTATTTCAAGGACAGAGATCCTCTACCCCCCACCCTCCTCTCTGCTTCACATTCTTTTGCTTTTGACAACCTGAAATTCCGCTCTGTCCTGTTTTTCTCCAAACGTACCTCAGCGCCTGAGTCATTATCGCATAACTATAATTGTCCCATCGTCCTTTTAGATTCGCGTCCTCCGAAAGGACGAAAGTTATGTTGATTTGTATTCAAAACAATGCCAATTTTCTTTACATGTACTTTGAAATAAAATGCTATTTTTATTACCATTAATTTGCGTTGGATTTAGAACAACTTGCCTCAACAGTCACCAAACGGGTTAGCTTGAGAGCCTGCTCTCAGAAAGGTGTCAGGTTACTACTACAAGTTTGGAGGAACTGCTTTTTCCAGTTTGATGACTTCAGCCTTCAGCTTTAATCCCATGTAGAGTAAAGCTGCATGTGTGAAAGAGAAACTGCACACTTTACAGGAAATTAGCCAGTGACAGTTCGATCCTCGTGGCTGTCTGAGCAGAGAATGTTTGACAGTGACGGTTGAATCCACAAACTGTTTCCAAGAGCAGTGCTGAGAGCTGAGTACTACTGCCCCCTGCAGGACAGATTAATCCACCTATTTTCTAACATCGTTACGCGTTGGACGTATTTGCTTTGGATTTAGAGCTGCATGAGTGGAACATGAGGATACAACGATGCTAAGAATGCATTCCTGGTGGCTTACTGATATTTTAAAACACATTTAAAATAAGATCCACATTAAATCCACATAAACAGCTGCATTTGAAACTAATGTTTTGATTTTGTTCCATTATGTAATTAAAAGAAACTGGCAGCCATCAGGCCTGGCGATACCTGAACACACACAAACACATTCCTCTCAAGCTTTACTCTACCACCCTGAGGCCCTCAGGGGCCTTTTCTAATTCCTGTCTGCTGTGCAGACTTGCCCCGTGCTGTTTTTAACTCTTCAACCACTAAATGTCATGAATCTCTGCATGTCTGTGACTCAATGGGCTTCCTCCTCCTCTGAATCTCAGTTCATTCGCTCTTTCCCTCCCTTATTCAGCTCATAACATCCCAGATTTACACTCGATAGATACCAAACAAAACCTGCCTGCTTATTGTGTGTTTGTTCATGTCTGTTATATCTCACCTCAAATGTCCTTTTCCCTTTTGTGTAGACGTCTCACGCTGAAAAACAAATGGTAATACTTTAATGGTTATTTAGAGGGTTGAAATCAAAGGTCAGAAGGGAGGATTTAAGAGATCATTTGGCGGATTTGGAATCCAACTAAATCCAATCCACTGGATTTTACGGTCAAATAACATTTGGTGCTGGGTTGGTGGTTTTTTAAGGAGTAACTCTGCTCAGGATCACGCCGCACTGACTTCTGTAGGGAGGATCTTGTACATTTACTCTGCTTTATAGCAGTAATTGTTAAAAACAAAACCATCTATTGTGCAATGTTGCTAAATTTAGATGCAAAACCACCACAGAAGAGCGTCTCTTATAAAGCTAATTCGTTAGCTTTATGAGTGCAGGCGTTGGTCCAGTGGAAGCTCTCCTGGGTGCACTTACGCTTTAAATCAAAGGAATTTTTCATCAGAAACTTCTTTATTCTTTGATGGCATGGTCATTTATAACTTTGAACTGGATTCTTGCACATGAATGTAAATTAATATGGCATGTGGGGAAAGAGTCTTTTTCTGTGTCTGGAAATATTAAAAAATGTAAAAATATATCTAATAACTTAAAAAGTCAAGCTAGAATGACCCCTGGTGGTGAGCATGGATCTGTTTGGAACCATGATGTGAGGGGAAGTTTGTGTGTGTGTCTGTAGCCGCCGGCTGCAGAGGATTTCTCTCACCTCCCTCCAGAGCAGAGGAAGAAGAAGCTCCAGGCCAAGATTGATGACATTAACAAAGAGCTTCAGAAGACGCAGGACCAAAGGTGAAGGCAGCGTGGAATCCGTCTCAGACCGCTTTCAATCTTTATTTCTCATAACATTTGTACACACTGGTGGAGAGGAATCTTTTCGAGTCTTCTTTAAATCTTTTCCTTTGCGCTATTGGTGTCAAACATTTACCACCTCTGAATCAGCAGAATAAATCTTGTTTTACCAAATTAATTTTGTATTTATATATTCATAATAAATGTATTGAATACAAATAGATGGTGTCTCTGACGCTAAGCCATGCAAATGTTAAATGCTAACAAAGTGGAGTGAACTTGAATGACATTTTGGGCAAAATCAAGTGGCTCTTAAGTAGTTGGAAACATTTTCCTGTCTAATAAGCACAAATCCATATGGATGGTGTGAATGTTGGTAGCCTCCATACTACAGCCCCTTAACGTTCCTTAATGGGAGCTTTAATTTCCCGAATAACACTTCTGATCTGGCCTCAGTGACGCGCTGGAGAAGATGAAGGGTGTGTATGAGCAGAATCCTCAGCTGGGAGACCCGACCAGCCTGGAGCCTCAGATTTCAGAAACTACCCATCACATCGGCCGTCTGAGGGGAGAGCTTGCCAAATATGAGGTTGGTGCATAGGCTGTAGCTTTACATTTACTTATATCACACAAACTGTGTATATGGCAGTGGTGGGCCGTCAGGGCCTGCAAGGCCTTCTCTGCTGGCCTAAAAATATCTGAATCACAGACTGATGTTAATTATATTTTGTCCATGAATACGTTTTAAATAATTCCAAACAGTGGCAGGCCGTGCATTTCACACCTAGGCCTTCAGTAGTGCTCCGTCTGAATCAATCCAACCCTCAATAACCATTTTATGGCTATAAAATTTCCACTGTGGGTACAGCTGCGACACACATAAAATGCATCAAAATTACCTGATAAAACTGCAATATTATTGTGGCGAGTTAGGGTTTTAGGTAGCGGAAGAACCCGGACACAGACTCATGCCTGCTTATGCAGCAGTTCGACTGCAGAAGAGCGTCACTTTAATAAACACGAAACTGGAGATAAATGAACGAAGGAAGGTCTTCAATCACACACATAACCTGGCTTATGGTGTGCGAGTGCAAACAGTAATTAAAACCATCAACAACCAGAACTAAATAAATAGAACACTAACATTGAAAGTTGCAAAAGATAACCCGGTTTTTGTTCTTGTAAATGTTAACACCAACCTGAACCCACAGACACACTGCCACAAAGCATGCTGGGAAATCCCCACACTGACCCTCCCCAACACGCTAAATTATTTAGGAATATAGCAACATTTTAGTATAATAATCAGGATTTTTGATTTTACTCACCAAAAATCCTGATTATTTGTACACAAAATCCATCCTGGCAATGAAAGGAAGTGGACAGACCATTTGGATATGGGTACGTATTAACCTCACTTCCTGCTTTGTTCCAGACATGGCTATCGGAAGCAGTTGGAGGAGAGGAATCTGCTAACGTCATCAACAATAATGCTCAACATGTGTAAGAAAGATCTGTTTTTTCTGAAACTGAAGGTTTACTCGTTATTAAGTCTACCAGCAACACCAATATTAAACAAAGATTTGGCCACC
Organism: Takifugu rubripes; assembly: GCF_901000725.2. NCBI lineage: Eukaryota > Metazoa > Chordata > Actinopteri > Tetraodontiformes > Tetraodontidae > Takifugu > Takifugu rubripes. The sequence goes on from NC_042301.1 coordinate 11,364,560, forward strand.
TCCTTCCATTGTATGAGTAAGAAGACACATTTCTCAGGAAATGAGCTCTTTTATGTCGTTCGCAGGTGGAATTTGCATCAGAAAAATGTATTAAATTGATCCAAATTACATCTGAAAAGACCCTCATTAATTTGAAATGATTTAAGAAATTAACTGTAGTGTTTTTAAGGGTGGCTTTCACTTTTTTTACCTAAATATTTAGCTTTCTTCCTGCGGGGGGTTGAAATGATTTTTAACAATCAATAGGGGGGTCATTTTATGACGAGTGATTCTCAAAAGGTGAATGTATCTGATGATAATGAGGAAATTCCCTTTTTTTCCCCACAATGTATTTAGTAATGTAGCAGCTGATCAAACACGGAACCTTTACACAGAGTTTGATGACGAGTTTGAGGACGTAGACCCCCCCCTCGGCCAGTGCACAGTTCTGTACAACTTTGAAGGTACGTTTGGGTGTGACGCCTGCGCCGCTCGGCCTGATCCTCATCCGTTTTTGCTCACTTGGGGGGCGCTTTTGTTTCTTTCAGGCAACAGCGAGGGCACCGTATCCATCGCAGAGGGAGAGCTGCTGAGCATCATGGAGGAGGACAAAGGAGATGGTTGGATGAGGGTCCTGAAAGGCAACGGCAAAGAGGGCTTTATACCTTCATCCTACATCAGCCGTGATAGTTAAAACTGTCTGAAGAGACCAAAGCAATCAACCACTCTGCTCGCTACAGCAGGAGAGACTGCCTCAATCCATCAGCACTGCCTGATTTTATAAAGCGTTTATGAATGTGCACAATGTATGACATGTTTAACGTCACAGTAGCCTGACGCTACATTTCTATGTCCATATATCCATTCACTTGACTTTCCCACTGCCACTGCCATTTTTTTTTTTACAAGGTGAAGTTTTTCTTTCCTGTTTTGTGATTTTTTTTTTTTTTAACATTTTTAATCAGTGATGTTTATGACTTGTATCTGGATGGAAACCACTACTCTATAGGGAATGTGCAACATATAAAGTCAGAATGTCACATTAAAAGAAGAGTTTACAACTTTTTATGTCAGTTAGATGCCTTCCATTGGTTCAAATAGAAGCGAAAACCATTTGATCTGGAGTTAAACTGATGAAAAACCATTCAAACGTAGCCTGCGTATTTAGGAAGTTCATGTTATGTGAGGAACTCTGTCACCTCCAGGGTTGCTCGGCGTGTCTGTCCTCTCGTACTCAGAATTCAGGAGCTGTTTCTGGATCTGCTTCCTGCATCTCGGCTGCTTGGTGTTCCTCGTGGATGGGTTAAAGGCAGATGTTAAATGTCACTGTGACCACTTTTTCCTAAAAAAAGAACAGATAATGGCCTTGCTGCTTGATCCATGTCTTTCCTCCTGCTCTTGAGATGCAGCCAACCTGCATAGGTGTTCCCTCCTGGACTCCAACATTCTCCTGCAGGTACAACGTCATGTTGCCTCTCGATGCAGCCGTGTCCTCTTTGCATTTATTTCTTGATGTCACTTCTAGTTTTGCACATAGAGTGCGTGGCAGAACGGTCACAACAGTTCTGTTTTTATACCCGTCTTGTTTTTAACTGAGCCTCCACATCTGTGGATCTTGACCTGATTCTCATTCTGAGAATGTTTGTATAAAAACTTTTAAAAATTCTGAGCTGAAACTTAATGGCAGACTTATTCTCAAGGGGAATTTAGTCCTAGAACTCACTGTTAAAACCAGTGAAACCACCAAAAAATGCTCTTAAGTTTATGCTCCATATAGAGGGAAAAAAAAGGGGGATACATTTTTAATACATCCTGGATGTGTCAAATTCAAAATAAACGAGAAGCTGAAACATCAAAGAAAACAGAATCAATAGAAAGTGTATTCATCTCTTTCTTTACTGATCTGTTCCGCTCTATCAGATGGTAAAAGAAAATGTACATAGTATGTATGTACATGTTTCCTTACAGCCATAAATTGCAGAAGCCTCTTTGCATGTATTCTTTCCTTTTGCAATCATATGAGACAATCCACAATATGCATCAATTTATTGTCTAATTTTTTTTAATGGCAGCAGCATGTTTACAAAAAGCAATTTCCTCACTGGTCTTTAAGAAAATGGGTGAATTTGTGAAACATTCACACCTCAGTAATACGCATTGAAACAGATCTTTAGATTTAAAAAAAATATCTGATTTCCTTAAAAAGGAAAAAAATAATCCACTGCAGTCTTATCCCGCAGTAAATGTCAAGTCTTACAGTCTGTCATCCATCCCAGTCTCAGCTTTCTTTCCATCCGTGTGATTGAAACAGTGACAACAGTTCAAACAGAATCCACTCTCATTCCATCTTTATACTTTCCTCTCCTGAGGAAAAACTCGGTAAAACAGTGCCTGAGGCTCAGGTCAGGGGTCAGCATGTGTCGGGTTGTGCTCCACAGGTTCCAGTTTATTGGAGAGGACAGAAAGAACCTTGTCAAACTTCTCATAGCGCTCCCGTTTGTCACCTGCTGCCCCAGACTGACCCCAGAGGAGCCGCAGGGCAAACTCGGTCTGGAACGCCTCCAGAAGTTCAGGAACTGGAACCCAGCCTGTGTCGGACGAGAACGTAATCATTATGATTCTCCCATAACTTCCCGTTCAGATCATCTCAATATAGTTGACTTCTTTAAATCAATCATCTCACTCACAGCTCTACATTGAGTTTATGCAAGTTTCAAGAATGACCATGTGGTCAGAGGTTGTTCTCGTGTCTGTGGTCGTGCACACGTACCTGTGAGCAGAGAATGTGCATGCTCCTGGTACTCCTGCGCACGCACCGCAGCGTTGCGGGCGGACTGGAGGATGTTGTAGAGAAGCTGGCAGCCTCGTTCGCTGTTCTCCACCGGGTCATCACCCTCCATTGCCATCAGGAGGGGAACCAGGTGTGGAACAGCTACAGGGCCATCGACTACAGAGTCTACACAGAAAACGAGGGCATAAATACAGAAAAACTGGGCCAGAGTAGAAAATATTTTCCTGGTTTAACATGAGAGCACAAAAGTGTTATTTGTTCTGAACTCTAGAGAACGTGTTGTACAAATATAACGAAACATTTAAACTGCGACGCTCACCGTTTCCTTCATTCAGCAGTTTCATGAAGGGTTTGAGTGTCTTCTCAAATAAGACCGCCATCTCTGTGTGGTTCTGCCTTAATGCACGCCACGTCATCTCCAGCCGTGTAATCTACACCCACAAAAGTGAAAACAGCCAGTGAAAAACCCAGTTCCTAGCTTACTCCTGTTTTCAACCACAACTTCTTTACTGACCTGATGCATCTCCAGAGCCTTCATCACTGCTGAGAAGGAGTAGAGGTTGTGGGTGTGTTCTTTCAGAGCTTGAGCCAATAGGATTATTTTGTGTAAAACTGCAGCCCTCTGGCTCACAGTTCCTGTGCAGCCCAGGATGTCCACAGCAACTCCCAGTGAGATTAGATGATGCCTAACAAACATAAAAAGTAACACATGACTTTTACAGGTGTGTAAGGCTTGCTCCAAGTCTCCTTGATGGATTTCAACACAACACAATTTCAACTGTGCTCATTAAACCCGTGTTCTCAGCATTCACCTTTCCAGCAAATCCTGCCGTAATTGTCGTCCGTGTGGCAAAGTGACGAGCTCCAGCCCCGATTCAACTCCCATAAGCGTCTTCTGCTCCTCAGTGACCCCGGTGATCCGCGCTACCTGTGGTACCGACGACCGTTACGATGCAACACTTACGTAAGTAAAAAGCTGTTGAGACATCAGACTCTATGACTACCTGGCAGTCGACGCTGAGCATGTGCAGAGCCGTCGTGTTTGCATTTGATCGGTTGAAAAGCTCTTTGAGCGCCAGCAGGACACTGGGCTCCAGGGGTCGGTTGTTCTGTGGCAAGAGCAGCGAATCAAACCGATCCAACTGGAAACAAGATCCTGTCTCCACCTGTGAGAGTGAAAACCGCTTTTAAAATGTGTAGCAGAGCTTGAGGGCTGAATGACTTGCATCATAATTCACTAAACTGGCTAATTATTCTGAGAGAAGATTAGCCGCAGGTTTTCCCAGTTAGCAAGCCCAATTTAAGTGTTAATCTGTTGTTTTCCATTATCACCGATAAACAGGTTTTACTAGTAAGTTGCTTAAAGAGAGTAGTCACAACTATTTATCATGCTCTGGCTGTTACATTTTTATTTAACTGCACCGGTCAAGATTTATTCATTTCAAGAAGTGTTTTACATGCAGAATTAGGTGTGTACAAACCTGTGGCTTTTGGAAATGGCAGTCTTCCACTTTGTCCGCCATCTTCTTCTGTGGTATTACAGGCAGCTGCGAAGATGCCTCCAAAAAGCCAAAGGACGTCTCTGTGAGGCGAGCCCGGCTCTGCCACTTCTCTTCTGCACGTAATCTATCCACATGACCCTTCTGCTTGGCCTGTGGAATCTGCATGCAACAGGAAGTGTTCAGATTATTTACAGGAAGTTCCTTTTGTTTTTGATAAACAAAGAGAATGATACTTTAAAAAAATGAAGGAAAATGTTACCTGGACGACCAACTCATCATAGAAAGAGGAAGGGTCCTCATCCCGCTGTATAGGTGGAGGAATGACAGCATTAGGGAAGACAGCTGAGATCCTGAGAGGTTTAGGTGGAGCTCTGGGGTGTAGCTGTCCATCTGATCCTTGCAGAGTTACTCCAACACCTGCAGGGGAGGGAGTTTATATGATACAAGCCAGAACGAGACGATACCCCCTGACAGCAGGACGGATGTTGTCAGCGTTCCTGTCTGACCCTGACCTGCCATGAATCCCTCATGTGTCAAATACTATCTGGGTTCAAAACGGAACTTTGTAGTCATGCAAATACACATTCTAGTAGGGTCCCAGATCATGCACGATAATACTTGTTACCTGGAAGGGAGGGACGCGTGTGTTGTGGGCTCAGCAAGGGTTCACTACCAGTCCGAAACACGGGAGAGATGGGGGCGGGGCCGGGGTCTTGCGCTCGTGTAACCTGGCGTGTGCCTGGATGAGGAAGTGAAACAAAAAGAAATGACAAATCGAGACGCTGGCACTGGTATGTACTGTAGTTAAAATGGTACCAGTTCGTATGTTGCTGTCAGACTGCGCAGACTGAAGTGAAGGCCTGCGTCCAACATTCTCCAGGTTTGCAGGCTGACTTCCACTCCTGCCACACAGAAAATTTAGACGGTAAGTGTTTTTTTATTTGTACTTGCGAACAAGCCTTCCACCCAGCCTCTTCTCACCTTAGCAGGGGATTGATGATCTGCAGCATGTCCGCATGTGCGGTGCTTAAACTGCGTCTCTTGCTGGATTTGGCCTGTTTACCGCTCCCAGCACCCGCCTGTTGCTCTCTGATGACACGCAAAGGAAGGGTGCGTGTGATGGGGTGAAAGATCACAGCGCTCGAGGCCTGGGAGATGGGCCGACGACTGCCGACATGGAATCGGATCAGCGCGGGCACATTGTCAAAGCGATCCTCCTCGAACTGGAACAGCTCCCTGGAGTAGCCCTGTCATGCAGATGAAGGCAAACAGGAAATGCATCAGAAACCCTCCAAACCAAGAGCTCAGCAGCTGCAACAGATGTTTCTAGATCCAACCAGCATGTAATGATGTTTTTTTTTTAACCAGTGTATTTAAATTTCGAAATTAAAATGGGCTCCTCAATGAATTCCAATGGAGTTTATAAAAGCCTGGCTTGCTTGCTTCTGTTTGGGCAAATATTCGATAACATTTCAAGCCTGTTTTCCATCATATGGCAAAATCTCTGTTCTGGAAAATAGTAAAAGGTGAAATCCATGACACAGACGCACCTGTTTGGGCCGAAGAACCACTCTTATGATCTTGAAGTGCATGGGCCCGTTCATCCAAAAACAGGTCAGAACATAGTCCCCGGGGGCGGAGCTTGAGTCACGAACCAGGAAATCACCGTCCCTCTCCAACAGCGCCTCTCCAGCCTGGAAACAAGTCACTGGGGTTACAGGCTGAATCACACTGCACCTAGAACCCATTTCAAGTTCATCTTACACTACCAAATCTACAGGAAGCATAAGGCAAGTTTAAATAGGATAATATCGAGCACCTCTCTGCCAAGAGGTCCATGGTACCATGCATGGCTCTTCAGGTCCTCAGAGCTAAGCTTCAGCTCTTCCTCCAGCTCCTTCTTCAAAGCATCCATCTCTTTCTGTCCACCAAAAATCTAAAGCACATAGAGAAGCAGTCTAGCTGAGACTGTGGCCGCTCAGCTTGTTTTTGTCCTGTCCAGGATAGGAAGGACCACAAACCAGTAAAATCCAGTAAACAAAGAGCCAGATAGAAGGAGTGTCTGCACAGTTCCTACCTTTATGTGGCTAAAGTATCCACTGACGCCCCTCTTCTTGCTGTAAAACAAAGCAATAATTAATTATTTGGAACATAAAAACAATATTCCTATGCATCTCTACCAGGCTGCTGCCAAGCTCTTTGTCCGTCACTGTGGATTTTTTTTTATTTTTTTTTACGGCCGGTTTCCGTCCTTCCTTCCTCCCAAAGTTTCCACCTTCCTGACTCTGTAAACACAATCTCATGAACATCTCTCAAACCCATTCTGGCAGATTGACCTGCATGTCTAGCTCAAGTTCTGTGAGGGAATATGTTAAATCATCTGGAACAAATTCTGCATCTAGGGAATGTTGAAAACTAGTGTGGTGATGTTTACTTGTTTCCCTCTCCTACACTGAACCTTACTACACCTTGCCATTTTATTAGGACGACCTAAATCCTTTGGTTACGATGACAGAAATATCCAAAAATGTGGACAAAGATACTCATTTATTTTCAAATTTACAAATAAAGTCCCCAGCTCCTGGAATGTTAAGAAATCATGCATAATTTCATTTTGTCTGACAATATTTTTTTAATACTAGTAGAGATTCTCATTGTGACATCACATTTAAATTTGGTTATTTGTTTTAAATGACTCTATTTGAACCATATTTTATATATTCTAATACTAGAGAGGAATCAAAGAAGGTGTGCTTGGTCGAATTTTACAGCTTTAAGTAAAGATATTAAATGGCGCACTATGACATAACATCCTGTTTAAAGGGGCGTTGGTCAGGTACAGACACCTGTGCAACTACAATAGAACCACTATTGAGAAACACTAAATGGCACCACAAAGCTCTACTTCAGAATGATGTAGATGGGAAATTTTATTCCGGATATTTTAAAACCTCAAAATACCGATAAATTGCCCCTCCCCCTCACATATTAGGTTTTTGGCTGGTCCTATAATTGTGCAACAGGTAGCTCACGTTAGCTTTAAAGTTTACAGGTAGCAAAAAGGTAAAACTCGACAATTCCGGGCGATAATGACGCAGGGAGCATTTAAATAGCATTTAAACCTCTTGATAATTCTACCTTTTAATAAATCACGTCCGGCGTTTTGAGGAAACTCAAAATCTCGCGTTGATTAAAGAGTCTATCTGCCGTCTAAAGTCTGCCTTTAGCATTAGCATCGCGCAGCTATCCTACCTGTCGCTCGTCCTCACATCATCTCCGGCATGTTTTTCGGTTTGGGGACCAAGGTGTCGCCGCCAAACAACAACTGTAACGTTGTGGTGCTTCAGCTTTCTCCACCAGGGACGGTCGGTCCCTCCCTTCCAGCCCCCCTCGTCCTCCTCCCTGCGTGTTCTCACAAGTTCCCCGCCCCAGGCAAGCCGATGAAACGCCGCTATCTGCCCCGACATTCCTCAGATACCGGCCGAAGACGAGCTACCGTCACCTGGCCACAGTCAGGGTTCATGGTAGGCAGTTGTGTATGGAGGAATGTGGGATTTAATTTTTTTTTTTTTTAAAACTCATCAAACTTTGATCATTTACTTTTTTGGGGGCGAAATATAGTCACAATGATAAATCATTTTTAATGTTTTGGGGGTTCAAAAATGGTCAAAACATGATTTCACATGATGAAATATAAATCTTTAGTAGATTCATTTATTCTAAAATAAAGGCACTTATGCTCAATTATTAAAGCCACCGCAGGATAAAGAAGAGTTTTTAAATCAGATTTTCTCTCATACAATACAGATGAACACATTCATTTAACAAAACCATTTAAATCTCATGGTTATTTTTTGATTTTTCCCCTTTTTTTTACCGTCCTGATTATGAACATGCAAACAGCCAAACAGCTATCTTCCTGACTAAGCCCCACATATTTGGTCTGAGAATTTTGGTGCTAAGCACTTTACAGCTGAGATCTGTCTGAACTTGATGTGGAAAGACTTTCTGCAGTAATTTTACCCTAGAACCCAAGCTCAGTGTGTAAAAGAAACTCAGTCCACTGTAAAAGACTTTGTTCACCAAATGTGTCAAATGTCCAGGTTGTGTCATCATTAAACTTTCATTTGATCTATTTTAATGATGTTTTACACAACATGCAACCTTGCAGTTTTTCTTGCAGCTGATGGCATGGCAGGGCATGAAACTGGTCATTTTTAAGCAAGATGTTCTTTTATTTGAATGACAACCTTTTTTAGGGCCCAATATATAACATTACATCATCATGTCTCACTCTTCTTTGGTGATTAGTCATTTATTAGTCATCACACATATGGCTGCTGGATTTGGAAGGCAAGTCTGATGAGACATGGCTCAAGCAATAAAGGGGACATTCCAGCATTTGGCATGTGGGTACAGACTGCAGTCCTTGCATGTTTGCACGGTGAGTGAAGCGTCCTCGAGGGCGATACTGAACTCCAAATGGCTCCTGATCTTTGGTGTGTGAATGTGTGTCAGTGTATAAAAAATGGGGTGGCTGGATGAGTAAGTTGAAAAGGATTTTGAGTCAAAATTTGGAAAATTACCATATCTTTGCTCTCTGTGTTATATAAGGGGCTAGTTAATTCAACAGGGTTCAACTCAGACAAAATCTGTGCTCTTAAACACACACACACACACTCGTCTTACCTGCATTTGTTGTCTTTCATGCTGAAAGGGCCCTCATCCTGTGGGCGGAGCTGGCCACATGAGGCGGAAAGCTGGTGTTTTTTATCAGCACGCTGGAGGCGCGGCAGAACGCTCTGACGAAACAGATCCTTCCTCAGCTTCACCTGCCGGAAGTCACACAGACCCAGGTATTGAGTCAAATACAGCTGGCCAGTCATCCTTTTGTTTTGGGCAGTCATAAAATTGTATGTCTATTGAGGCAAAGCTGTGTTCTCACCAGATCCACAGAGGAGCCTAAGGAGTATTTTCGGCTGACTCTGCACCCTGTTTCCACATCTGACATACATAACACACAAGTCAATATTAATATACACTTGCTGCAACTAGTGTTAATAGTTATTCCCAACACTCACAGTCCAACCTGCTTAAACAGTTTATATGCTAGATCATAAAAAAGGTGATAACTAAAGCATTGTGCCATACTAAATTAACAGCAAATAAAATTGAGACCTTAAAGTTGAGTATTTAACACAATGTTGTGTACAGTACAGTGGGAATAATAGCATGGAATCCATATCACAATATTAATAAGGTAAAGTGTAGCACATGAATATTTGACAAAGCTAAGTCAGGTGTGATTTATGGATAATTAGCCCCTTAGGCAAGGAGAGTTTTCATATCATATCATATGCATTTCATAGAAAAGTAAGATGTTGGAATATAGTTGCTGATTCTTTGTTCAAATCAGTATGTCTGCACTTCCTGTGTCTGGTGTTGGATGACGTGCTCTTCTGTAGGTTTGTGGTGAACATTTAATTTGAAATGAAATCAAATTATGGTTCAGCTCTGTTGCGCATGGATGTTTGCATATGCGTATTACTGGTGTGGGGGTCCAGCTTCTGCCTGTGCCTTGAAAGCTGAGTGAGGATGGTTTCTCTGTGTCCCGCATCATCTATTCCTGCATCCTTCAGCTCTCCATTTGTTACATTCAGCAAACCCTTGGAAGGGGGGGCGACAATTACAGAAAACCTTAAATTTAGACAGCAAAACTGAGGATAGCATTTGACACTTCCGCTTACCTCCAGACCATAATATTCTCTCTCTAGTGTCTTAGTGTATTGAGACAGGCCGATCTGCCTCAGCCACCACGCGATGGAGCGGTTATTCATGTCTGAACAGCAAAAAGAGGAGAGATACTGATTACATACCAGCACTCATGCTTGTACATGTTTTTGCTCCTGCAAGTTTCAAAGAAAACATCAATTTAACCCTCAAAGTGTAAGAAATCAGCCAGTAAGACACAGATAATAAGTGAAGAAACCTTGTGTTTGGCTTCCTCTGGCTGTGGTATGTCACACCTACCTGTCACCAGTGTCCACCCTGATACTCTGGAATTTCACTTCTGTCCTTTTTGTTGTATTATAACCTCATAATTCTGCTAACTTTCTCAATCTGTTGTTTGTTTTTATTTGCAGCTGCTCTCTTTTCAAGTTACAGCCTCTCCCTTTAGAGCTCTCTGTCACTTTATCCTTGTGGTCAGAGTGGAAGCGGTCCCCTTCAAACCATCGGGCTCACTCCACAAGCCAATCAGATCGCACATTACCCCAAGAACAACGACAAATCACAGTGCAGAAATAAGCCCCATTTCTCAGGAGGCGGAGAGCTCAGGCTGAGACATGTCTTGAGGTTAAAAAAGGAAAGCAAAGAAGAAAAAGGTCATGAAATTATGAAAGGTATCAGCATGTCAATTTCAGATCGGCATGCAACCAGTGTCTGTGTTTAGGTCCAGTCTTGCAGTATAAATTATGTGTAAATACTGACGCCTAGCGTTCGACTAAGGCATGACAGTCGTACCAGTTTAAACTTGATTTGTAGGGGGGGACCCTTGTAAATAAGGGTATTTGTCCACATTAAATGCTTTGTTTTGGTGGTAATTTAACATTGGTCGACCTTTTCAACACATTTATTTAACTTTCTAATGCCAGAGACATCAAAGTGAACACAATTCAGGTCATTTTAAGAAGTCTGATGATGCCTCACAGGTAAATCCAAACAAAATGGCGTTAATAAGTTAAGTGTACATTATTCATGGTAACAAGTAAAAGATTATATGGAAATGTGTGAGTGTGAATGCAACTGTAAGAGGGTGTGCCAGAGGAAAAAGGAAGTTGCGGGATGAAGTTAAAAGGCTTCGACGCGGTGCAGCTCTGCAGAACACCCACCACGGAAAGAACGAGAGCACCAAAGTCTGATGATGAAACAATGAACGGAAGACACAGAGGTAAGGAAGGAGAACGAAGAACTGCCCGGTGACGCCGAAGGTAAGAACTGACATCAGTATTTGTTTTATATTGGTATCAGTACAGTTGAAACCAATTTTTGTTACATTCTCCATTTTAAAAAAGGCCTCTTTCATGTTTTTATGTGAACAAACAATGAAGTTGCTCACTGTTTACTCTGGGCTTTGTACTCTTTGGTCTCTTAGCTTTATTTTTCCCCGATTCAGGTTATGAGTTAGTACAATTTGTGAGCTTCAGCACTAAATAACTTTAGACATGAGACGCTGAACTTGCGAGAAAAGGGATGTGTAAATTTCACCCCCTAATAGCAGTAATTCAGACCTCCATTTGTAAAAACTACGAGGAATGCTAAAATGTTCTTTTCTTGCTTCTGATGAAAATAGATTTAATCACATTTACCCATTTTTTGTTATGATCTGTATAGACTCACTGAGTGAGCATCCATCTCTGTATACTGTTTAGAAAACAAAGATGGAGTTGTGGCGGCAGTGTGCGGCGTGGTTGATCGAGTGTCGAGTCCTTCCTGATAACCACCGGGTAACATGGGAAAATGCACAGGTGAGACGGCCACACACCTGCGGACATACAGCCTTCCATTCTGGGCTCCTCCGTCTAACTTTGTGTGTGTGGTGTCAGGTTTGTGATCTGGCTCAGGCTCTCAGAGATGGCGTGCTGCTCTGCCAGTTGCTCAACAACCTACTACCACAGGCCGTCAACCTGAGGGAGATCAACCTGCGCCCGCAGATGTCCCAGGTAACACACATGCGCATGGAGAAACAGTTTCCAATTTGTTTCCATAGTGATCAGGAGGCATTGATAATGTCCTGATAGGAAAATAATCCGATTTTTATCAGAGGCAAATGTGTAGAGCGATACAAAATTCAAAATGAAGAAAGTGATTCCACTAGAACCTAAAAGTTCATTTTTTCTGTAGCTATTTGCTTGTTTGGAGAATTATTTAAACATCTATGTAAAAAAAAAAGATATGTAATTAAAGGATAATCTTTATTTCAGTTTAAATTTGTTTCAAAAGGCAGGATGCTTTTCTTTGTGACTCAACAATGTGACAAGACTGAAAAGTTGTTTGACTAAAGACATTTGTCCCCGCTCAGCTTGATTTTTACATATATTAGCTTCTATGTGGACAAATTTATCTGTGTAAACATGTTGGTGTCACCACAGGAATATAAATGCACTTTTTTGGCATTTTTTCAGTTCACTGATTCCAAAACGGGTGTTGTATTTACACGGAAACCATATTTTTTGTAAATCCTTTTGTCAGATTTTATTTATCCTAATCCAGAAATAAGCACCCAATCTATCAAGGCTGGAAAGAATAAAGGCAACAGGAATGAGATGGCACGTGAATGTCACGTGATTTTTCTGAACAAAAGTCCTTCAATAAGCGGTCAGAACTAAGCTTTGGTGAATCACCTCAGGAAAGTGTGAAACCCTGGGATATCCCTTAAGGCCAAGAGTGGTTGAGAAACATCCGATGATGAACAGGAGACCCCTCTGACGTACACACATAAATGCACACACACACAGTTTAGGCCAGCTCTTGCTGAAAGAGTGTATCTCTGAGCAATGTTCTGTGCAGTATCGGTTAGAACAGCATTTCCCCTTTTTTTGAAATTACGCTTCCTCATTTCCAAATGCTGAACATACAGAGAGACGATAGCGAGTGACACCAGCAGGTTCAGGAAGTAAAGAAAACAGCAATTCTGACCACCTTCGTATTTTACTCGGTGCTGTCTGTGGTCGGCTTTGCAGCCAATGCATCTGGTAGCTGTGTGAACCGATAGCAGCTCGTGTTGCTGCAGCTGTGCAGCTTGCCCACAATACCAAGGCCTTAGAGAGACTCGCAATGTGGGCTTTCTATGACTCTCCTTCAATGTGATCTGAAATTCAACCAGTAACTCCGTTTAAGCAAACAAGCCCTCAGTAGATTAAGCAGTGCAACCTTTTTTTCTTTTCTTGTTCTTAGTTTCTGTGCCTGAAGAATATCCGGACATTTCTGGGAGTCTGCCTGGCAAAATTTTATCTCAAAAAGAGTGACCTGTTTGAGGCCTTCGACCTGTTTGACGTTCGGGACTTTGGAAAGGTACAAAGCGACATCTTTCTGTCTACTTGTGATTTATAATTAGAACTCCTTTGACACACTAACACATTCATGGTAAAGGTCTTGTGTGAAGGGAGAGTCCTGGCTCCTGGCTGTAGCTTACAGACACCCACATAACCCTAACAGGAAGTAGTTTGGTATTTTTATTTAATCAAACGAGTGAAACCAGCAAATTCAGTAGTTTGCTGTCTGCTTTTGCTCTCTTGTCTGTCCCAATACAGCATATTCTCATGCAGACTTGTTTGATTTACATGTAAAAGACAAATGGGGAACTGAGTTAATTCTATTTGCCTTTATCATGTCATTGTGTGTTTGGGAAAGCTTCTTTGAGCTAAGGTGTGTAACAGTTAGTGCATCTTGTTGAATGCTATTTGCAAGATGCACTAACTGTTACTGTTGCCTCCATTTACTTCTGTTTAATTGTCTCTGCTAATTGGTGCAGCACAAATTACAGAAGGGAGGTACACCTGATGCTAATGCAATAATCTCTTATGATCAATAATTGATCATATAACATGTTTAGGATTGACATGAATGATGTTTTTTCTGCTAAAGATGCTACAAGCCTGGACACATTGTGCTGCTACAGTGTTTCAGTTTGACTTCCATTAGACCAGGGGTGTCCAAACTACGGCCCGCGGGCCAACTGTGGCCCTTCGTCCATTTTTAATTGGCCCGCAAGACATTTTATAAATAGAATAGAATATGGCCCGTACTTCAACTTTTGCTTGAGTGTATTGGACTTCTTAGTCTTAGCTTCTTTCTTGTAAGTGGCCCAGCCCCTCCTATATTTTTATGTATTTGGCCCTCGGTGAAAAAAGTTTGGACACCCCTGCATTAGACAAATGAAAAAAAATGGCTACTTCCAAAATTAGGAAAATATTCCTTTGACCACATCAGATCTCATAAATCAGCACAACTATCTGTCTTTTCTGACCTATATTTATGTCCTGAGAAGGATGAGTGGTTGTTAACGATGGTGCATGCTAATGCTCTGCTCATTAGCTGTGTAGTCGAATTGTAGCCATGAAAGTTTAGTATCCTTCATTTAAATATGCTGATTGGTAAATTTTGTGGTCTCCAAATATATGCAATGTCTTTCTCACAAGCAGAGCTCTAAACAAGAAGCATCTCAGCACAAAAATTTGAATTTTTTTCATTACGAGGAAATCATTTTGTTGAGTAGAACTCCAAGATGAAACCTAAATTGCAAAAATGAAAAAAAGTTGCAGTTCCCAGTAAAACAGCTCTGCTTCCGATAAGAACAAAAGAAGTTCGCAGATGTTATCAGTCAGTGTGAAGTGTAAAACGGTTTCTCTTTCGTGTCTCCTTACACGCCATATACTAAGTGTGTGTGTGTGTGTGTGTGTGTGTGTGTGTGTGTGTGTGTGTGTGTGTGTGTGTGTGTGTGTGTGTGTGTGTGTGCGTGCGTGTGGCAGGTCATAGACACCTTGTCCATCCTTTCTCATTCACATGTTGCGACACAAAGAGGACTTCAGTAAGTGATTTCCTTCCTTTGTTACATAACTGAAGCATAGTTATAATCTGTTAAACCTTCTTCTATACCCTCATCACTGGATTTAGCAGCATCATGTTGTTATTAAACTTTATAAACGAGGGTCAGGTTACAAACCACAGATTGATTTATGAGTTTTGCCAATCTAAACTAAAGATTCTTGGTTAGAATTGGATAATTTATGAAATGTTGTGTTTGCTAAAGTTAGAATTTAACACAATTTCCTGCAGATCTTTTCCTATAGAAGGCTCCAATCTTGATGAAGAGATCTACAGCGGCCTGTCTGATTACATAGAGTAAGCAACAGCTGCAGTGTTATGATTTTTCCATGTTAAGACAAGGAATTAACGTGCATTTTCGTATTGTGTGTTTATCAGTGAGACATTAGATGAAGATGATGACTTATATGACTTTGTGGAGGATGAAGAAGACAAAGGAGACGAGATCTATGAAGACTTGATGAAGATCGAGGAACCTCCTGAAAGAGTGAGTGGAGTCCACCTGACCTTTAACCAGATTTTACCTTCGGTCGTGGCATCACTGGACTTTATGAACGTGCAACCAAAAACCTGTTGCAGCAGCAAAAATGTGGCGTGGACAAACGCGAGTGCTGCCTGCAGGAGATCCGACAGACAGAGGAAAAATACTCGGAGACACTGGAATCTGTAATGCAGGTGTGCACATGGGGGGAGCACTTAAAGGACATACTTCTAACAAAGCACACGTTCAAATCTGCCTCCGCACTTTTGCAGCACTTTAGGAAACCTCTTGAACGATTTCTCCAACCTCAAGACATTGAGAGCATCTTTAGCAACATAGAGGTACGGGAGATAATCTTATGTTCTCACGTCTGCAGTTGTGTACAATGTTCGTGTATGTGTTTGTGTCAACGTGTGTATTTTTTGTTTTAGGATTTGGCCAAGATCCACCGTAGTTTATTGGGGGAAGTTCGGGCCTCCATCCTAAATTATGGAGCCAGGAACCTTTACCAGGTGTTTCTTGACTATAAAGAGAGGTACCAAGACAGGAATATTTTTATTTACGTAATTATATCATTTAGCTCCTCTAAGCTCAATTCCATCAGAAATGATAGAACTTTGCTTTTTTGAGATAAGATTAAAACTTTTTTTTGTTTGTTTTTTCATGGTAGTGTGTGTTTTATTCTCTGAAAGTGTTTTTCTTTGCTTTTCTGTGTCAAACCCTATCACAGACTGTTGCTCTACGGGAGTTACTGCAGTCAGGTGGAAATGGCAACCAAACACCTCGACAAGCTTTCCAGTCAGAGGGAGGACATCAGAATGAAACTGGAAGTAAGGCTGAGTGAAACAGGCGCTCTCGTTAAAATAACACATTATAACCATGGTTTCTTCACACCTAACCTCCCAACGTGTGCTTAAGCATATTCACGGCTATTATTAAACTTTTATTAACATGTGAAGAAACACTGAGCTCTGTCCAGCACCGTAGTCACATAAATTGTTAACCGCTTCCTCTGTGACAGGAGTGCTCAAACAGAGCAAACAGTGGGCGCTTTTCTCTGAGAGATTTGCTCATGGTCCCCATGCAGAGGGTCCTGAAATACCACCTGCTGTTACAAGTACGTTGATACAACTGTCGAATTTTGTTAACAGTGCGTTGGACTCGTGTATTCGTGTTTTATTCTATAATTTGTTTCTCCAGGAGCTTGTCAAGCACACCACTGATGCTAAAGACAAGGAGAACCTTCGCTTAGCTCTTGATGCCATGAGAGTAAGTGTGTATGTGTTTTTATGAACAGGTTATTCTTATGATATATCAATTCATCTATCGTGTGTTTCCAGGACTTGGCGCAGTGTGTCAACGAGGTGAAACGGGATAATGAGATCATCAGACAGATCACCACCTTTCAGTTATCCATAGAAAATATGGTGAGGGTCTTGTGTTTCACTTCGCACCGTTTTCATGTGTGTTTTCTTTTCTCCTCTGCTCATCTTACCTCCGCTGTGCCTTAGACCCATTCTCTCGCTCTCTATGGTCGGCCAAAGATTGACGGAGAGCTTAAAATTTGCACGCCAGAGAAAAAGTCTAAACACGACAGGTGCGTGTTTTTAACGCCTCTGTTTGTTTTTTCCAAGTGTGAGCACCGTGTGTCTTACTGGCGTTGCATATGTGTGGCTGTTCTTCAGGTTTGCGTTTCTCTTTGATAAAGCCATGTTTGTGTGTAAGAAGAAGAGCGGGGAGACCTTTGAGCTGAAGGAGATCATCGAACTGCAGTCCTACCAGATACGAGACGAACCTTCAGGAGAGAAGGACAATAAGAAGGTTTTTCACTGCTCTGAAGTCCATCTGCTCCACCTTTTAGACAGCGATGAAGCTAACCATGTGTGTATTTTTGCCTGAACAGTGGTCCCATGTGTTCCTACTGCTGGACGTTTATGGGGGCACTGGGTATGATTTATACTTCAAAACCCGAGAATTAAAAAAAAAATGGCTGGAGCAGTTTGAGATGGCTCTGTGAGTAATCACGCCTCGTATTTAAAGTGATGAGCTGCATTCTTTCCGGCGTCCAAGCCTCTCTAACCTCATGTAAACTGTTCCTTTGCTGTTGCAGATCAAACTTGTGTCCAGAGAACTCCACGGCGAACAGGCACGACTTCCAGATGCACTGCTTTGAGGGAACGGCCTCCTGCAAGGCCTGTTCCATGCTGTTAAGGTGCTCCTTCTCTCCAGACCTCTCTCCGCCTTCTCTTTGAGTCTGAGGCTGAATCTCTCCATCTGTTTCCAGGGGGATTTTTTTCCAGGGCTATCGCTGCACGCGCTGTAAAATGGCAGCCCATAAAGAGTGTTTAGGCCGAGTCGATGTCTGTGGAAGAAACTCGGGTCAGTGTTCACGCATCGGTGTTTACGGATTCACCAAAACTGCTCATTCTTACAAAACTTGCCTTTATTTTACAGAATCCATTGGTACGATAAAGAAGGTAAAAACTCACTAGAGTTCATTTGATCTGAATATGTTTGTTAACATTCAACTGTTAACATTCTGATGCTCTTTGCTACACAGAGGTCCTCAGGATATGTCAACCCTGGTAAGAAATACCTGTTAAAAAGCACCTCAAGATTAACCTCAAGATTAACATCTTTTCTCCTCCTTTACGCTCCATGTTAGGATTTCCCAAAATGGAGGTGTGTCAGGATTATTATGGGCTGCCTCCCCCTCCAGTGGGCTTTGGGCAGCCGCTTCACCTCTCCAAGGGTGACATCGTAGAGTTGACGCGGGCGGATGCGGACTTGTCATGGTGGGAGGTAATGTTCAAACCTACAGCCTGTCAGTAATTCAACAATAATTGGCTTTCACTCGTCACTGAAATAGTTAAACTCCATTTAGCCAACCAGCACCTTTTGGTCCTGTGTTTGCAGGCTGTTGTAAGTTATTGAATCCCACTCACACGTTTTGTTGTTGTGTAAGTTCAACCTGAGTATTTTGAGTGTGGGATGGTGGATTCAGGCATCCCACACAGTCATTCAGTAAAATTAGATTCATAGAGTTCAGCTACGACTTTCAAATGTTGCACATTGATCATTTCCTCTCGCAACAATACACTTCCTCTATTTAGAGGAAAAGAATTAGACCTTTTAAAATGTACTTTGCGTACAAAGTAATCTAAGTCAGTCAAAATCCAGTTTCATTTTGTGTTTGTTTATATTATTCAAATGTGCGTTTTTGCCTGTGGTTCAGGGAAGGAACCTGGGTGTTGGACACATCGGATGGTTCCCCTGTCAAAGGGTTCAGCCCTATGTCCCTGTGAGTATGATGCAATCAGCAGAAGTCTTTGTTAGCCGCTGTTTGCAGCCCTATGTACAGCCTTCACCATTTTTTCTCAGAACAAATGTCTAAAGTATGATCTCCTTCTTTGTCAGAGGCCGACCCCAGACCTGTCTGACTTTCCCTGGTGAGTATGTTTCTCCTCATTTGGTCCCAACTGTTTTAATTTATTATGTGGTTTGCATTGCATTGTTGCCAATAGAATACAACATTAAAGAATGAGTAATAATGAATTAAATAGAAGTGATTTCAGCAGATTTGATGGTGCATTGTAGCGCCCCTTGTGGTGAAATAACACATGACATTAAAAATAACGACAGTAACCTAAATGACTCCACCAATTATCTATGTTGTTGTTGTCTTGGAAGGTTTGCAGGGAACTTGGACAGAGCCGCTGCCAAAAACCTCCTAACGCCTCGTTCTGATGGGACCTTCCTCGTGCGGCAGAAAGATGGAGGAGAGTTTGCAATTAGCATCAAGTAAGTGCTCACACAGCTGAACTGTAGGAAAGGTCAGTTTCCATTTCATTTTCAAATGCAGTTTAAAACTTGGTCTATTTTAAATGCAGCCATGTCCAATCTATGACCGGATCTACTTTGTCAGTCAATTGTTTGGATTCTTGCTAAGCTCAGGTATCACTTCCTTCTAAAAGCAGGAAAGTGTGGTATCCTTAACAAAGGGGATGTGTATTGATTCTTTCATGGGAAAGCCAGAACTCCTCTTTGTAGGTTTATTGTAATGTGAAAGTGCATGAATGGCCCACCTTAAACCATAATCACCTGGTTCCTGTTCTTAAAGATTCAACATGGACATTAGACACATAAAGATCACAACCAATGATGGTCTGTTCCGCATCAATGACAAGAAAGCCTTCAGGGGATTATTGGTAAGTCTCTCATCCTCCTGAGAAAAATCACTCATATGTGTTTACAGTGATTATTCTGACCAGAGAATTTACTGTCCCTCACAGGAGTTGATTCGGTTTTACCAGCAGAACTCTTTAAAGGAGTACTTCAAGGAGGTGGACACCGCGCTGTGCACACCTTTCAAGCAATCAGAGAAAAGCAACTCTACCAACTCTACCAGCACTACGCCCAACACCACTCCAAGTACAGTACCACTCTGTCAACGTCACACACCGCTTCGGGAATAGGGACGAATCACAGAAAATAGAGGGAGAAGAAAAGCTTACAATACTAAACTCAGATATGTTGTCCATGTCTTTTCCCAATATTGCTGTTATTGGTCTGGTATGGCCTGACAGGAGGCAGCGTGAAGGGCCTCAGTGTAGCCAGAGCGCGGTACGACTACTCAGCCAGGGACCGCTCAGAGCTGTCGCTGCAGGAAGGAGACACCATCAAGATCATCTCCAAGAAAGGCCACAGCGGATGGTGGAAGGGCGAAGTGTACGGCCGGGTACGTGCTTTGACTCACATCCATACGTGAAAGAGAGAAATTGGTCCACGGGCACCTTTTAACTGTGCTGCTCTTGTTGGCAGGTGGGATTATTTCCAGCCAACTATGTGGACGAGGACTTCTCCGAATACTGCTGATGTGGCAACCTAGTATGTGTGGATACTACATAATGTATGACTGTGAAAGTTGGTTTATACTACTATAACCCATCTACATGACCGTGTGTGTGCAAGAGGTGCTGTTACACCAAATATGTGAATAAAACCTTCTTGTGACAAGTACTATTATGTACATCCATCTTGGTTCGTGGCATATGCTAATATTTAAGCACAAATGCTAATCTTGGGGCTTTGCCCTCACTTTGGGGCGTTGCTGTGTGGATTAACTGCTGGGAAAGAGGCGAGTGAGGTTTTCATTGACGACATGAATTAACAACAGTCCAACTCATCACATGCCAAAAGAAGGAAACAATTAGCATGGTAGGGAGGTAAACATCAGTTTTAATTCCAAAATATCAACACAAACATTGTAGAACAAAACATCTTTACATATTATCGGTAGGTAAAATAATTGAGAAAGGTCATGTCGGCTGCTTTTCATCCTCTAGAGCTGATGGCTCCTCTGGTTGAGTCGACATAAAAAGGTTTATCCGAGTAGAGCTGATTTGTTCTAATCTACTGGTAGTACAACTCCAGGTTCATCCCATCATGGATTTCATCTGCAGGATCATGGTTAAGTAAACCAAATCGGTAAAGGGTAAATAAATATATCGATTTTTTTTTTTAAGCTGTTGAAAAGGATACAGTCTTCCAGAGTAACGTGGTCCTTGAAGATTGTATACCTGCGAAAACAAAAGGAAAGCACTAGCTGAGACTCCTGATCTACACAGATGTCTAGCACTCCAGATGAGCTTCTTACCATTTCTTTAAAACAATCTTGTCATGTCGTGTTCCTGTCTGTGCAGAAATAAGCTTCTTCAGATCCCCAATGCTGTCCTGAGGGCTAACGCATGAGGGTCAAGGAAATAACATTGAATGCAATCTCATCTGCCAACACGGACTGGATCTTAAGTAACAACGAGCGTTTTAATTGCTTAAAGAGACCAAATCTGACAGTAAACTGCTGTGGAGTGTCGGGGTAAAAACAAGCAGGCGCTTGTTTTTACCCCTGTAGATCTCTGTTATACGGCCATTAAGCTCATCGTGGAAGAGTCATCAACTTAAGGTTGCAGGTGACAAAATAGCCCTACCCGTCTTCACGCTTAATGTAAAGGATACTTGCACTTGACCCGGACTTTCTTGCCCAATCGATCGTTGCAAACCACTTCAATCATCTTTGGTTCTGGGTAGCTGAAGGAAAATAGAATGAGCGTATAAAAAGAACAAATATCAAAAAATTAACGACCTTAAAACAGTGATAGGACTACATACATGTACCTGATAAACACGCGCCCTCACGAACATTTAAGATTAAAGAGGGGGTGACAAAGAGGGAATGACAATGAAAGCACTTGACTTGATCTGAGAACTAAAAACCAACTCAAAGCCTTCTACAGTATATAAGCCCCTTGGCTTTGAATCTTTTGCTAATGGGGAACCATGATATTTCCCTACAAGGATTCTCCAAAATCGGAGTTATAGTCCATGATAGGCACCTTAATTAACAATCCTTCCATCGAGGCTCGCCCTCGTATATTAGTTTTGCTAGCCTGTTTAAAATGTTAATAATGATAACGAACGATCAGCATGCAGCATCATCCAATGTTGCTATTTATTAGCTTTCTGCTCGGCACAATGTGTCGTTATTTTTTTAAGCCCCGTTATTTATTTCTTTTTTATTAATTATTCAGGGTTTTACAAAAATACAAATTGTGGGTAATTATAAACGCATAATTGCTGCAACTACGAATTTACACATAGGCAGCCGATAATATTTGACACTTTAATGCTAGCAAACATGGTTTAGCAATGTATCAATAACTGTGCGCCATGTTAGGAAACACAAATATCCCTATCTGCAAAAAAGGTTTTGTAAATCTATTATAAGCGGTACGGTCTTACCAGAACAAAGAAACATCAAATTATAATATTTTGTGAAATGTTCTGGAGAGTTCTTCGTTTTCGTCGACGACTTCACCCCCTTGTGTTGATATCTTCTTCTTCGCTTGTGCTTTAATGGAAGTTTGCTACCAATTTCAGGGAGCACTACCGCCACCTACCGAATCGGATGTAAGACATTAAATTAGACGATTAACGACAGTATGTGCTCTTATTTTATTTGCATGTTAACTTTTCTGTAATATTTTCTGAGCTTCTGTATATTTGCTATCAATCTAAACGCGTCTGTCGCCTGTACAATTGTATAAGACACTGTACTGTGCTTATTTTCCTTGTACATTTGTAAATATTTGTTAAAATAATAATAATAATAATAATAATTTAAAA
Organism: Takifugu rubripes; assembly: GCF_901000725.2. Lineage (NCBI taxonomy): Eukaryota > Metazoa > Chordata > Actinopteri > Tetraodontiformes > Tetraodontidae > Takifugu > Takifugu rubripes. The sequence continues at coordinate 11,387,100 of NC_042301.1, forward strand.
AACGCACGTCAGCTTCTGAACGAATCAATAGGCAAAAAAGGAAAGATATGATTGACAGTCATAATCACCCTATGGTAGGTTAGATAACCTAAAAAGCCAAAAGGCAACCCTAATCCACAGCAAAAAGAGGTACCGTAAAGCTTACATGATTTTACTGTCGTAATTTAAATTTACTGCAGCCCCAACTGTGACACGGCTGCTGCTCAGAAATTGTTTTTGAAATCGTTGTTATAGAAAAGCAATGGCAGACGACGAGAAGCTACCATCTGGGTGGGAGAAAAGAATGAGCCGCAGTACAGGTATTTAAGTAGAACATAAAAGAGTCTAGATATGCTTAACTTAATGTGCAATATGCCGTTAGCTTCTTAGCTAGCAGCTGCACTGTCATGGTTCACTGTGGAAACAAGCCTGATAAAACTTAAGTCCGGTAGGACGAAATGAAATCCTAATTGATGCATTACTATGTTATGGTTTTTATAAAAATAAATGTGGTATACATTTTGGATTAAAAAAAAAAAAGTCAGTCGGTACTTTGTGAACACGAAAGACTGGCTACTGCAGGGCCTTATGACGTCACTCCTCTCCAGCGTATCACCTGCACATTTGACATCTGTTTTATATAGTAATAAGGGGAAAAAAAAGGAAATATCATCACGTTTACATTTGTAGAAAATTGTTTAAGGGATACTGTCGTAAGGGGAGGCCTGTGATTTAATATATTAAGCACATCTAACTTTTTAACATGCATTAAGCATGTCTACATATAGCAAGCTGCATTCTGCAAGCAACCGTTCCCTCATTTTCTCACTCCATGTTCTAGCATGGTTGTTAGGGATTCTTTGACCCATCTATAAAGTCATTTGCCCATTCTGGGCTAATGTTCTTAATCAAGTAAGATTGCTTTCTTTTTGTATATTTACTGGAACAATTTTGTGTTTTTAACCGGCTGCCCAGACTCGGTATGATAGTCAATAAATACATCTATAATCAATCTGTGTCTTATGGTCATTATTTCTCTCCCTCTCTGTCTTCCTCCTTCCTCCATCTTTAGGCAATGTGTATTACTTTAATCACAGCACCAATGCCAGCCAGTGGGAACGCCCAGTAGCAGATGGTCGTGGAGAACCAGAAAAGGTCATTATGCAAATTTTGAATAAACACATTTTGATGACGACTGGAACGATGTATTATACTGTTGAATCGTTTAGTTATACAAACATCAACTAGTTCAGTAACTTAAAGTAGGCTTTCTTTGGTTGCAAGCTCTGCTGCTAGTGTTGAACAGCGACCTCTTGTGGTTTATCGATGTAGCTGTAGCCTTGTAGAACACCAACCATTCTAATTTCAGGTTTCTGTTTGTTTTTTAACCCCCAAAATAAAATGTCACTCTATTTCACTATCAATTACTATTAATATGACAGCACATCAAATAATAAGTCTCATCAGGAGAACCAGTGGTAGCTGTTGGAGCATTTTTAATTAAAAGAAACAGCAAACTAAAGAGAGCTCTGGTTGATGCAGAGCTAGCTGAGCTTCACACCAAAAATCCCATAATGGACATGAACAGCATGTATTAGAAAAAGCTTTAACAGTGCTTATTGCATGTCAAGTGTCTGGTAGGTTTTTGTCTGTAAATGTGTTTTGACGCTGATTTTGATCACTTTCCCAGGTACAGTGCTCCCATATTCTGGTGAAGCATAATCGGTCACGTCGTCCGTCATCGTGGAGGCAACAAACTGTCACACGGACTAAAGAAGAGGCTCTGGAGATCATTCTGGGTGAGACACATTACAGCAGGAAGATACTATATATGGTTTATGGTGATTCATTTATCTTTAGTTTTATTCTTCATCTGCACAGGATACATTGAAGACATCAAATCTGGAAAGGAGTTCGAGGTTCTGGCCTCCCAGTTTAGTGACTGCAGCTCAGCCAGGAACAATGGAGATCTGGGATTATTTGGCAGAGGTACACACAGATTTTAGTCCGTTTCCTCAGAATAGTTACACTGAACAATGTCTGAGTGCATCCTCTAATAAAGGTAGGTAATAGAAAAGCTCTGATCTTGTTTCTTTGTCCTTACTGCCTTTTGCAAGATGTGATGCTCTCCTTTCAAAAATAAAGTGAATATTGTGCAATGTTTTGGCACACCCACCTAGAGCAAAACAGCTCTCTGCAATGCACTTGTAAACCAATAAATAGGCTACAATTAACAGCTGAAAAACATGTGCAACACGTGGGCATGTGCTGGATTATTTTTTGTTTAGAGCTTTTAAATGATGATTAACCTGGGCCCTAAAACAGTCACATTGCACAATTTATGGCTGTGCCACCTAAACTGGCAGCACTTTTGCAGTAATTCTGTGTGTAAATGGTAAAATAAATGAATACTTAAATCTGTAAGTTTGAATCTAATTGTCTTTGCCTTTAAGGTCAGATGCAGAAGCCTTTTGAAGATGCCGCCTTCGCCCTAAAGGTGGGCGACATGAGCGGTCCCGTTTCCACCGAATCAGGCGTCCACATCATCCTTCGCACCGGTTGAGAAGAGGGAGAGCCCGCTGTTCCTCTATTCCTGTTTGGTCGTCGCATACAGTACAAAAGCATTCACAGCCCCGATCAGTCAGACCCACAATCCTCATGACAATATCTGTACAACTCTCCACGTCACACATGTTACTTAACTCAAGCTATTATTAAACCTGTATGGGTAATTTAAGGAATGCTGCATACTCCTGTAGGACCCAGAGCTTTTAATGACCACAGCAAGTTCAGCATATGAAAATTTGGAGGATGTTTTTGTAGGTGCATGTCTACAAATCTAAAATGAATTGTGATTTTGTTTTTCCTGCTGTGTGCCCAGCCAATCCAGCATCAATATTATTGCTCTATAAAATAGGCTGAAACGCTTTCTAACATTTCCAGACGGCTACATCGGGAGAAAGGACCGTTGCAGCATGGATTTATATTTGCTGCCATTTGTAGAATCTTGCCCGTAACCCACAGACAGACGAGTGTCTCTGCTTCACCAAACCCACCACAAATGACATCCCACCTTTTACAGGTCTAAAAAAACAGACCTCACTTTGTTCAGATCAACTGTGTCATTAAGGTTGTTTTTTTTTGTCTTAATTAAAGAATTGTTTTTGTAAGTGCTGTGTTGGTCTGTTTTTATGGATTAATTCATGCACTGCTGAGTCTGTTAACTTGGCAGGATGTTTGAAGAAAACAATGCTATTTTAATGGAATCTATCAGATCTATGTGCCATAAAACTTTCTCTTTGGCAGGAGCTTCAAACTTGTTTTTGTAGGAATAAAATTCAAGGTCATTTCCTTATTGCCTTTAATAACCTTTTATAACCCTTATCAGCCTTTTCTATTGATTTCGTTTGTAGCCTGGTTATAAAAACCCTCATCCTTTGGTCAGATTTTAAAGTTGAGATCCTTCTCATGCTGGTTCTGGCCTCAACAGTGTAGCAGCAGCGTCTGGTTTGCAGCAATTTCATACAGGTAAAAACTTTCCTCCATCAAAGGTGCACAGACTACAGAGATTTTAAGCTACTAAAACGACAGTAAGCTTAGAAGTTTTGTGCAAACTTCGACTTGTTGCACTTGTAATTTGTAGATGTGCGTGATACAATAAAGAGTCTGATATGCGTGATATGCCACTGCCGTAACCATGGCAAACGCCACACAGTCTACAGGATTGATTTTCGGTCTGCGCTGCAAATGCATCAGTGCATAATCTTTAAATTATTCGATTTTTCTGGATTCGGTCTTTTTTTTTTCAAAATCCAAAATTAAAGAAACGTTTTTCTGACATATGGAGGAATTAAATACCCTCAACCTCAAAAGAGTTTCCTTTAAACAGACCCGAGTTCTACCTCTTAGCAAAACTCTTTTTTTTTAAAATTTGTTGCAACTGTGTAACCTTTCTCTGTCTCCTCGGGTTCAGCCATGCTCTCCATCACGACCCCCGCTCTCCTCCTCCTTTGCCTCACCCCCGTCCTCACCTGTCGGATTGGGAACTCCAGCCAGTGTCAGTCGGCCCCTTTCGTTCCGGGCCACAACCTGGTGGGGGAGGGCTTTAACGTGGTCACCCTGCAGCGGAAGGGAGCCTACATGATTGACGTGAAGACCTACCTGAGCCCGACTGGCACCTGCACCCTGTGCTCCAACTCCCTGCAAGGCAACGAGCTGCAGAAGGTGATTACTGCTGTAATTAGACAACAAACGCACCCGGAGGTTTGGGATTCATGTGGATGTTCTTCATTTGCAGCTGCCTCTCTCAGCACTAGACTGGCGCCCGTTCAGCCGCTGCCGCGCTGACATCTACGGCAGCCTCCACCAATCTGTCAGGTACATGCAGCTGTGTACATACTGCACGTATTTAATACAAAGTCAGGGGAGTTTTGCAGACACGACCTGTGCAACATTCATTTAAGAGTAGATAAAACATGTTTTCTTTGATGAAGGTTTTTTTTTAAAAGTAAATTTCTAAAGACGCAAGATTTAATCGCATTTATATATTGTTTTTCTTCACCTCCAGTTCGTTGGTTGAGACTTACACCTCACAGGACAGTAGTGACTGGAAGGTAGGACACATTTACATCTAAAATTGGTTTTGGTTGCGTTCATTACCACTGAATTCGTCTATGAATATACATTTGAATAAACCTGTGCACTTAATAAACGTTTTTATTTAAACAGGTTGGCCTAAATGTTGACAAATTTGCCAATCTGGAGGTGGGAGGAACCCAATCATCTGCATATAAATATGCAACACGAAGGACCGGTGAAGACCGCCACTTTTTCAGCCTTCACAGGGTCACCTGCGGCTATTACAGGTGATCTTTCCTGCACGTCTCAACGCGTTACGTTAGTGTAAACACCGTTTTTTTGTTGTTTTTTTTAAGTTTATTTGCATTTCCCCTGCAGCTACCGTGTGTCGAGCAAGCCCACCCTCAGCACTGAGTTCCGCAGGGACTTGGACAGACTGCCAAGTGTCTACAGCAACTCCACCAGGGCTCAGTACAATCAGCTCATATATACTTATGGGACACACTACATCCGCCAGGTTATGACAAACCCAATTTTTTTCTGTGTCTATCTTTATGAGAACATGCATGGGGTGGGGATAACCTAACTGCCATTATGTCTCCAGTTAACGATAAATGTCTATAATGTTAGAGAACTTAAATGAGGTGATTTGTCGCCCTCTAGTGGCGACCTGACATATCGCCAGTGTTTCATATAGTAAATCGTATAGCGAGTGTTAAAGGCCTTTAAGAAAATAATAAAGCCAAATGGAGAATGCCTCACAGACTTGTTCTGATAAAACTGTTTCAGGTTTATCTTGGAGGACGACTCAGGCGAATCACAGCTTCCCGTACCTGTTTGTCCACACTGAATGCGCTCTCAACAAGTGAGGTACATAATGTTTTCTTAAATAAGATGAAAATAATGAATGAATAAAACCTGATTTTACCTTCCAAATCTCAAGAAAGATTCTAGTAAATCCTGTTTGCGTTTCTCGTATTCAGACATTGCAATGATACATTCTGATTTCATGTATAGATTTTAGATGGTTTTTTTTTTTTGGTTTTTTTTTTGTGCTGGCTAGCAAAGCGTCTGATTTCCTTCCTTCCACAGGTCCACTCCTGTTTGTCCCTAGGCATAGGCATAGGTCTGGGAAAGCTGAAGTTGTCCGCAAACCGAGAGTCTTGCAAAAAAGTTCTAAACAACCAAGGCGTCTCCACCTCTTTCGGCTCTGGTCTCTTTCAACATTACACAGAGGTGGTGGGGGGGACTAATTGGCTGGGGGAATTCTCCCTGACGAGTAATGACTCCGTTGGCTACAGAAACTGGCTGAATACCCTCAAAGACCACCCAGACATCGTTTCATACTCCCTCAGGCCAATTTATGAACTTGTGCCGTCGAATCTGAAGAGGCTGGGAATGAAGGCTGCCATAGAGCAGTACCTACAGGACAATGGCATAAAGAAATCAACCAAAGAACCATCCTGCTCATCGGTCCCCAACCTGGCTTCCAACTGTTGCCCCAAAGAAGCTAGGATGGGGACACTGGATGTGACCATCGTGAGAGCGTGGAATCTGAAAGGAGACCTGATCGGTGCGACTGAGGCGTGAGTAGCACAACATCACCTGCGTCTGTATCACACAACAGCAATGGATCATCACGGTTTCTTTTTTTTCCTCCCGTTCACAGCTACGCTAAGATGTGGTTCGGTCCCTTCTACTACAGGACTTCTATGATCAGATCAAATAACCCGTGGTGGAACGCACGTTACTACCTCAGCAAGGTCAGTCAGGGGTCACAATAAGCTGATGCCCAGCCTGAATCTTTTTAACTGATGGGTTGGGATTGGAAAAAAAATCCATATTTTGTGTGCATATTTTGGTTACAAACACTCTAAACCTGAAGATCAGTCAAGAAATGACACAATCATGTCATTTATCTGTACTCGTGGTACAATTACCCAAGCAAACTATGATTTTTACATAAATATTCTTTTGTCTTTGAAAAAATTGCATTTTTTTTTAAAGGTACCAACAACTTTTGGTTTGAAAGTGGAGGTCTGGGACCAGGACCTGATCTGGGATGACCGTCTGGGATCCTGTACGTGGTACCCACAACAGGGGACGCGCACGGTCACCTGTCCGACCCAGGGGGGCAGAGGCGGATTCCAGGTGAGGTACACTCTGACCTGCGACCGACACCTGACGGGAAGCAGGTGTGAACGTTACAAACCAACGCCGTGATGAAAAACACTCACCAACCAAGTTCCAAAGGTTTCATGAATTACGTTTGTCAACAGTTTTTGTTATTAGATCTCAAGAATGGTAGAACTAATGAAAACTCCTTCATTTTTATTTGAAGTTCCTGTTTTACGTATATTTGTGTAGCGTTCCATTGTCAGTAAGACTTAAGACTATGATAGTCAGAATGTTTGCAGCAGTTATCATGTCCTGCTTCACCTTCTGTGAAGAGCCGAATATTCAAAATGTATTTGATGTCTACAATAAGTGTACATTTCGATTTCTTTTTGTTATGCAAATAAAACACTTAAAACACAATTTACAGCATGTCTGCCAATGGAGATCAGCAGTTATAGCTAAATCTGACGCAATCGCATCCTCTATACCTATAAATGATGAATGTCGTTGCACACTGTCCCTCAATAAACTAAATAAATAAAATGTCCTGTTGAAGATGTCCACCCCCCCCAGCAATGTACATGCAGTAAATGAAAAAAAAAACCCCAACTAAATATATTATATATAATAAATAATTCAATTTCCCTACGGGGATGAATAAAGTACATCTTAATCTTAAATAAGAAAATTGGATTTTAATGATTATTTTTAAAAGAGATTTATTCCATCAGTTGTAAAACTACTGTCTGCTGACAGACAAACAGACAGACAGCTAGACAGACAGCTAGACAGACAGACAGACAGACAGACAGATAGATAGATAGAGACTGGATGATTCATTCACACGCCCGCGGTTGCAGCCACTCCATCAGTGTGCTGCCAAATAAAAAATCTTTATATCTGCACATCAGGATGCACCACATGTTGCGTTAAAACGCCGGAAACCCCAGATTGCAGCCCTCCGTCGCATCCCCTCGGTGTTCACAGTCAGGCCTGGACGCTGGTGTCGACGCTGCTGGGTCGGGATGTAAAACGCTAATGAAGTCCCTCCTCTCATGTCTCTGCGCCTCCCGCGGTTAACCGGTTCCTGTGCAGCGTTTAAGGGCTCTGTAAAAACCAGCTCCCGTCGCGACCAGCGGTCTGTCATCTCCACACACGCCGAGCGGCTGCAGGGGTCGCCAGCCCGGAGGCAGCGCGGCCGCCGCTCCAAACGCGCCGTCTCCGCGTCCGTCATTGCAGACGCACGTGTGTCTAATTTGGGCGTCTGAGCCCCGGACGGCGCTGCGCTTTCCGTGAGGAGGAAATGATGGAGGAGGAAAGTTTCTGACGCCTCTCCGTTTGGTGGAGATCCGCAAAAACAGGCGGAGATCAGTTGTGGCTCTGCGCGCTCCGCTTGTCCTCCTCTGACCGACGAAACACAGAAGATCTGGAATAAAACCTGGATGGATTTGGGATTAACCGGTTCCCCGACACTGAAATGTCTGAGGATTGGAAATGCAGCTCCACGCCTGTCTTTTGCTTTTTATTATCACAACAGGTAAAATAAACCTGTCTTTATTTTTGATCTTTCTGATTCTTTTATGAGATATGCTATTTTCATTACCCGTTTTCTTCTAATTAATCTGGAATCCTGCTTTTAATTGTCATTGTAACGATGTGTTTGATTTAAAAGTCAGACTTCAGGTTGGACATGTTTATTTTACCCAAGTTGTTTTTTTTAAATTGACAATTTACGCGGCTTCTCTTTCACCACCATTTGTTTTCCCTTCCAGATAAAATATTGTCCCTGTCCCAGCATCGCTGCGGTGGAAACATCAGCCTGGACCAGGGGCCTGCTGGCACCATCAATCTCACTTTACCTGGACGCCTCAATGACGCCAACGTCACCAACAACACGGGCAGCCAGACCGATGAACCCCCGCCAGTTTCAGTTTGCACTTGGATAATAGATGTTCCTCTGGGCTGGACGGTCCATTTAGCCTTGTCAGAGTCGGCGCGTGGTTCCACTGTGTGGGTGCGTTGTGTCTGGAATCAGAAGGACCACATCCTGGAGACCAAGGGGAAAGTGGCGCTCTCCCACTGTGATGGAAACAAAGGCACCCTTTTGTGGGGAGCAGCTGGACAGTCGCCGAATTCAATTCGGCTGTCATATTACGGTAGGACCCCATGACACAATTACCCACTTTACTGATCTAGTTTAAGTCCTCCCTTGTTGGCACTTGAGTTTAATGTGATTAGTCTTGAGCTGAGGGGTGCGTACCTTTGTGTACAGTAGGAAAATCATATATTTGCTGGAAAATGAGGTGTTTGTTGTGGCGTGAGCTGTAAAACTCTCCGTCGGAAAGTTCAGATCACTCTCGCCTGTTTATGGTTTCCACTCATGTCACATAGTCCTGCTCTGCTCTGTTTTCTTTTTTAATGTTTGTTCCTGGCGATCCAGTTCAGGAAGATGAGTGGAATTCCACAGAGGAACGCACCAGCGCGCGGCCAGACCTTGATCCTCGGGCTCAGACGGGAACCATCTTGACCAGCTTGTCGCCCATTGGTCCCGAAGTGGTGACAGGAACAGATGGGGGCAGGGGTCGCCTCCACGAAGGCAAGGAGAAGCGGGCTTCTTGGCCCCAAGCCGGGTCCAGTAGCACCTCTCCGTTGCAAGGGCCGCTACATCCCACCTCACACCCACAGAGACGCACCGCGGCTGGGGAAACCGATAGGGAAGCGCTGCTACTTCCTGAGGAAACGACCAACAATAGAGCGGATACATCTGGAGCCGCTCACCTCACTGATGGGCCCGTATCTGCCAGCCAGAGGACACACCCATATTTTCAAAACACTTTCAGTTCTGGCCCATTTCACACATCGCAGTCAACAAACACGGAAAGCTACAAATTCCCGGGCACCCACAAGCCCCTGAACCCCTCACCTTCCAGTAGCTCCAGTACCAGGGTCGGTCCAGGTGTCCCCAGGATTACAGCCGGTCGCACCGCCATATCTACGAGCTCTCGGGATTATCCCTCTGCGTCCAGCTCCGTCATTCCCAGTCTTACCTCTTCTCTGCCTGATCTTCCGTCCGGGATCACCTGGAAGGGTGAGACCACCCTGAACCGTCGTGATGTTAGTCTAACCCCGGGACAGAAGCAACCCAACTCCTGGAGGAGCCAGAGAAGCACAGACGGACATAACGCTGATCTCACCTCTGCAACCACCTCCGAACCTCTAAAAACGCCAACCGCACAGCAGGCGGGCGATCCGGGCTCTGGGCCGACCGCGTCAACGCTAGCGCCAGCCGTCCAAAACCTCGGCGTGATTTATTCATCTCCCTCCCACCCAACAGATCTCCCCGCTGCTGTAGAGGCCATGTCCTTTCACCCAAACGCCAGTGATAATGACTCGGTACCATCTGCCACGTCAAACGACGCCACTCGCACGTCTGTGTCCGACTCCTCAGAGAAATCGGAAGGCGTACAGGTGTTTCACCCTGTCACCTCCCCTTCGCCGATCTGGACCAGCACACTACAGAGCGCAGAGCTCGCCACACGGTCCTTGCTTTCTTATTTAACATCACCATTCACACACACCAGAAAAGACTCGACGCACACCACGCTGAGGAATTCAGTATCTGTCTCCCTGGTGTCCGACTGGATCATTCCAGCTTCTTCCACACCCAAGACAGCGGTAACATTCGAAGATGTGGCCCAGAACGCAGCCGCTACAGGAGCCAGCACCAGCTCACGGGGTCCTACTTTCACACTCTTACATCACCAACTGCCCACAGTTGCAGCCACTCCAGTCCCGCATTTGTCATCGACACACTCATCCGCACCTCCACACACACCCCAAACACATACAGGTCCACATTCCACGCACATGGCAACAACTCCTGAATCCTCCAGGCACTCAGTCCGTTTGGACCATGAAACCACACCAGTCACACCATCAACAGTCAAATCTACAGCATCACACACTCCACACACACTCCGCGGCACATCGGCCGGCGCCAACGCACTGGCTACGGACAACAAATCCCACAAATTTAGTACTGCGACACATTTGTCGACAGCGACAACTCCAGTGTCGGAACACAAACATGGAGAGGATAAAGAGGAGGAGTCTTGGCCGCAGCCTCCCAGCAGCACACCAGCAGGACCTTCACAGAAACCCGGGACAACCCAGCATGCCCACGCCGGGCGCCACACGGCAACTTCCTCAGATGGTCCAACCTCCACGGCCAGCCAGACACCCAAGTTCTTCATCGTGCCCGACCAGCCCCCCGCCATCAAAGGTGCCAAAAACATGACCTGTAATTTAAACGGTACGCCCCGGGTCTGTCATGGTGACGTTGTTTGGTTGCTGTCTCCAGTGGAGTCCATTGAACTGCTGCTGCAAATCATCGTGGACGAGTCCTGCTCAGTCTCTGGCTTAGAGGACGACGCGGCAGCCTGGGTGAGAGACGTCCAGCACAGAACCACGCACAGATGTGACACAGAGAGAGGTGTTTAAATGTAGAACTCTTCCTTATTTTCTTTAGTTGGAGCCATATCTGCAGAGGGCCCCGGGGTTCAGCAGACTGCAGGGAGTCTGGAGCAGGTGAGGGCTTCTAGACCATCGATGTGTTAGCTGGTCTACAGGACAGCAGCGATATATAAATACTACTGCTTCTATAGTATCATTTATAATACTATATCACTGATATATATGCTATAAATATGGCACAAGCAATTGCTGTTGGATCAAGAAAAGGACCTACGCTGTTTGCTTCTTGTCCTAGTAAGCTAACATGATAACCAATAACATAATTGATGAAGAGAACTCATCTGAAAACATAAAAGATGTGTGAATATTATCCTACTGTATGATATAGTTGTGATGGGTTAACTGAAATATTCTGTTGGTTGTTGTTTATGTCAGGAGGGCAGACGTGTTTTGCGATGGCATTTTAAGATTGAGAGGTGAATAAGCTACTGCGGTGACGTGGTGCTGTTGTCATGTTGTGCTGTGATGCTGTTGTTGAAGTGGCCACGCGGTGCAGAGTCTGGTGGAGTTTAAAACCAGCAAGGCCCTGCAGTGGCTCAGCATGACAGGACCCACATCGCTGCTGGAACGTACGGGATTAGCTCACGCGGTTCACCAGGGGAGGAGTTTAAGATCAGCCAAGATCACCAACGTCACACTTGGAGGTAAGACTAAGACTAGAGGACAAGGATCCTCAGCTGTCTTAAGGGGTTTAATGTGACCTCGGCAGGGACATGAATACTTCTTTTCTACCTCTTTTTCTTCAGCTGGCTCAGACCCAGTTGCTATATTAAGTGAATGGCTTACATTCTCAAATGTATTTACTTAATTAGTCCTACAGAGAATCCTGCAAATCCCCTAACTTAATTAGAGTGATTCTTTTAAAATCACATTTCAGTTGTGACACATCTGATTATTGCAGCTAGCGTGCAAACACATGCCAGTGGTATCCACATAGTCGAGTCCTTTGCAATTTGCTCTTTCAATTTGATGTGATTTGCTGTCACGTCCTGTTACCAGGCCTACAGGCCGACGTGTGCGAGTGGTTGCTGCAGTGCCAGGCGGGTTATAACTGCAGATCACAGCCTGGAACTTCAAATTACAGCTGCTCCTCTGTCTGCCACTCTGACTACTGCCACCATCACGGCATCTGCACACACCACCCAGGCCAACTTCCTGTTTGTCGGTAAAAAGACACAGACATGCCCATGTGTGATTTTTTTTCTGCCCTTTAAAGGAAGGTCTGTGAATGAACGGTTGTGGGTTGTTTGCACCTTAGCTGCCTCGTAGGAAACGACTTCTGGTACATGGGTCAGAGGTGTGACCTGAGGATGACTCGAGCGCGGCTCGTGGGCGCATGTGTGGCCATCTTACTTGTCATAGTGACAGTAATTGGCATTTTGGCCTTTGTGGCTGTGAGACGCTACAAAGCCATTCTGATCCAGGCCAAAGTCGACCAGACACGGAGCAGGTAGGCGTCACCTCACAAACATAAAAAACAACAAAAGTGCTACTGCTACTGCTACTGCTACTGCTACTGCTACTGCTACTGCTACTGCTACTACTGCTACTACTACTACTACTACTTTACTACTACTACTACTACTACTACTACTACTACTACTACTACTACTACTACTACTAATAATAATAATAATAATAATAATAATAATAATGCGCAATATACAAAATCATTATGTAGTTGCAATAATGTCCACTAGATGTCGCACCCTAGCTGCGGTTGAATGAAATATAGTCAATATTGCCAACTGTACTGCTGTATATATTATTTTAAAGATAAAAATTACATTTTTACCATTTTAAATTTTGCTAGTGATGATTTATGAAGTAATGCATTGAACCAAGCTTTTATTTATCCAAAAGGTCTATTAGTCAAATTCACTTATAGATAATAGATTTATGCTGTTATTCTCTTCGTGGAAAATACATAAATTGTATTTTTGTGGTCCTCCTGTTTCCAGACACAACGCACCCACAGAGTTGAACCACGGTCCGACTCAGACAAGGCTACATTTTTTAATTTCTAGATAAATTGATAAATGTCTCACAGATATTGGCTGAAGTTTAATGTCACAGCCATCCTAACAAATACATGTTTTCACTTCAACAGTTTTAAACATTAAATATACACTTTGCAGATTTATTTTAATTTTAAGTGCCCAGAGCTGATGTGTGATCAGACGTTATAACACAAGATGCAAGTAATGGAAACCTGAGCAGAGAGTCACGTCCATCGTGTCATTTGTTGTCTGCGCCTGTTTTGGTAGCCAGGATTGTGCAGAGTCCCTCTTTGTCTCTCCTCTGTTTTTTAACGTGTCAGCCAGGTCAAAACCTTCTGATAGCAGTTTTTAAAAGTACAAGTGTGGAATGATATGTGAATTGTTTTTAATGATACATGAGTGTCTAATTTAATCTATTGACCCTTTAACTGATGCGCTGTCATGCATCGCAGTAAAAAACTTTAACGTAAAAATGATCCATCAGCTTTCACACGTGCTTTTTTTCTACATCGAGGTAAACACATGTGCATGTTTCCTTGGTGGTCGCAGCCACCTTCATCTCCACAATCACTTTCTGTCATATGATTTTGTTTTTCTTTCAAATGTAGACTACAAAAACAAACAATTCAAGCCAGACTAAATTGAAGTGCATACAATGCATGCTTTGACTACATTGTGCACATTTGGACCCCACATTCAGGTTTTTTGTGTGTGTGTGTGGGTGTGTGTGCAGCTACCGCAGGTTCAACCATTTTGATGAGCTGTCAGGACGGTTCTGGTTGCGTTCGTGGGCAGGATCAGCAGACTCGCTTGATAATCCTGCCTTTACACGCTCTGATGAGTTATTGCACCTGCGGGCTCTCGACCGCCCCTGCTGTTACCATGACGACACGCTGTCGCTGGCATCCACCTGCCCCAGCCATGGGACACGCATCAATACCATCTACCCCCATAGGTACACGCCAAAATATGAATGAATGATTGGCTGTAATCTGTTTTTGTATTGATAGATGCTGTAAAATCTTGCAAATAAAAAGACATATTGTGTATTTTGCATGTTAACAGATTGTTCCAAAATCAGTCCTAAACACATGCACGGGTTGAATGAAGTGTGTAAACAAAACCCCCCACTTATGTAAGCATTATTTCTGATGGATTTGTAGTGATAGTTGTGTCTAATAACTCTGTGGCCCTTTGTTTGATCATTAGCTCTCAGTATGGTTGGAGGGGAAGTGAGTTGAGCATCAGAGATGGAGTGTTGGACTCCGGCAAGGCCAGTGACCTGTCTGTGTGCAGCTGGCCTGTGGAACCCATTCACTGGACACCCTTCCCTCTTCTGCAGCAGCTGGCATCCAACAGGACACCCACAGTGAGTGTGTGTGTGTGTGTGTGTGTGTGTGTGTGTGTGTGTGTGTGTGTGTGTGTGTGTGTGTATGTGTGTGTGTCACATTATCATTCTACTGTGCTGCACAAACAACATGACACACACCTGAACTTTAAATGAAAAGTCAGTTGATCACACACAATGCAAGCGTTGTAGAGACTCTAGATTGTACTTGTCTTACTGGTCTGACAAGTTCAAATAAACTTCCTTTTTGCTGGTTGCCACTTTACAAAGAGAGCAAGGCAGTTGGGCACATACAGTACATGTATTATTAAAGTAACGTGGAAGTGATAATCCAGATATCATCGCAGAAGTTTATACCCATTGATTATTAGCAAATGCTCAGAGCTGGATTTGTTCTGATGGGAGAGCAGATAACAGAACTCTGGTACATACCGAACAAACCACATACGTGCCCGGACATGCCATTCAAGCTCTGAGATTCTTGATGTTTCTGAAACCAGTAGGCCTGTTCAGGAATCCAACCATGTGTGAGAGCCAGGGAGTGTCGGGGTGGCCGTACATCTGCTTTCAATATGTTCTCTTGTTTCCCTGTGAAACCAGGTGAGAGTTTCAAGGCCACGGTCCTACTGTGAAGGCATGGAGCTTGTAGACCTGGGGAAGAGCTGGACTGCCTGACACACATTGACTGACCGTTTTCTCTTTAGCTCACCGTTGTGTTTTCAACCTGGTTTGTTTAAGGTCACTAAATGGTAAATGTGTATATGAATAAGTGTACGTTAACTTTAAAAGCTGTTGTAACTTTGTTCAGATGTTTAGTCTGCGTTCTTTGCTAGCTGGTAGACGCTGACAAAATAAAGGTTGCACTGGAAAAATAAAATCCATAATTAAAATGTACATTTGCTTGATACCAAGTCAAGACACCACTTCCTCTGTTGCGTAAAAATGAAGTTTCGGGGGTGCATCCCGCCTTTGCCTGCTCGTGTTGTAATTTGTGGCCAGTCCATATGCAATTGGGAAGATAAAGCCAGCCTGATCACAAAGAGAAGTCAGCTCTTTATTGTGACATTTCACCTCATTTTTATGGCACCAAATAAGTCAAAAGTAAGTCAACCAAAATCAATCTGAAACCTTGGGCTTCAGTTGATATACGAGCATGAACATAAACCTGTGGTAACGAACAATACGGGCATGTAAAAGGAGATCATTCAATCATTCATTCAAAAAACTGAAGAAGAGGGACAGATGTTATATTTGCCTGCCATGAAGAAACAGCCTTCTTTTCTCTCTGGATATAAGAAAAATTGTAAAATGTTGAGTGTTTGAGTTGTTTTTGCTATATTTAATTGTTTAGATTAATCAACGCTTTGTTGTTTCTGTAAAATATTAACCTGCAAAAATATTTTTTTATTCTGGTGTGATGTAAATCCCAAATTTAATTTAAAAATGTCAAAAATTAGAAGATGAAACTCAATAAATTAATCTGACCACTCTATTTCATAAGAGGCTCTAATTGCAAGCGATTAAAACTGTACTTCTTTTCAGGTGTGTAATTGTAGAATAAAATATGCATTAATCTAAAAACCCACAATAATGAATCTGGAGAAAGGAAATGTGTTGGTTAAAAGGATTAAGTAAAAGCCAGTTTTCAGAATTCAAACACCCAGTTGTCTTGTGAGGAGTCCAGACATTCAATCTGAAGATGTCTGGCATCAGTGCCCAAGTCTAAAAAACAAAAAAATGCAGATCAGCTTTTGTTTTATTCCCTCTTTCCTGTTACTTTTCCCTGAATATGTAAGGGACAATACATTAAATCCTTTCAGTCAAACACACTTTATTGCCCTGCCATGAAAGTGAGCAGGAATGTGCCGTCAAGATGTCAAGAACAAATTTGGTTGTGCAATTCTGTATCAATCCCTGTCCTGGGAAAATGACTAATTCAAAAGACAGGAAGTGTGGCATTATCTATTGTGAAAATCTGAGTTTTGTTGGAGGGGTGTGGTTAAGTAACGTATGAGTGCAAAGTGGATGGCGATACCTGCTTGCTTCTTCCATTTACGGTAGTAGTCAGAGCTGCGAGCCAAGCCTATGAAGTTCTGGGTGTGAGGGCTTGAGCAACACAAAGGGCGCATACATGTTTGTGCATGAATGAATGACTCAACCATCCCATCAAGTTTTAAAATGACTTTAGACAGGTGCAAACTGTCGATGCCTGAAAAGGGGTAATAAGTACAAACTTCAAACATAGGGGGGAGGGGGAGGCTGTTTCTCTTTTGGGGATAAGTCTCTAGGGATGTGATGATGATGGATAGAATAATCAAGAGCTGGTAAGCAAGCTGCACAGCAGACACACAGCCTTAAAAAGTGAGATTCATTCATTTCCTCAGAGTGGTCACATGACCTGAGCAGCGCATTCTTCCCCCCATGTGACTCAGTCCAATATCTCCTTATATGGATGTCATCCAAAGGACTTCTTAAAGGGATGGCTGCCCAGCCTTGGGTTGAAACTTGATGGTGTGTGTGTGTGTGTGTGTGTGTGTGTGTGTGTGTGTGTGTGTGTGTGTGTATGTGTGTGTGTGTGTGTGTGTGTGCGCGCGCACTCGTGTATATGTACATGTATGCACACACTTGTCTCAGGAGGATAATGTCAGTCTGAGAAGCCAATTCCCTGATCAGCTCACTCCCCTCTGCATTAAGTAGAGGGAAGTCATTCCTAATGCTGTATAGCTGATGACTTATGGCATTTGTAGCTTTGTGTGGTCACTTCCTGCATGCATTTGCTGAAGTGAAACATTGTGAAACCTACTTCCTGTTTCTCCTGGTGAGTTGGCTCTCATATATCCTTATTAGGAACACATACAGCCAGTGAGAATTTAGAGTTTATGAGTCTTTGTCCAGTGCCCTTATTGAGTTAAATCCCCTACCCAGACCAACCCACTTAGTCCCAGGTCAACAGATAAGATGCATTTTGTGTGAGACTTCTTAGTGATGTAATAAACACACACACACACACATTGTGAGATAAAGAAATATATAATTTTTTAAAAAAACAGGAGTGCCCTAGAATAGGCATATCAAATGCTATACATGTGAATATTTATTTCATAATAGGTCCTGAATGCTCATTTTAAACCAAAATCTTTTTATGTAAGATTAGTGTCTGACACAGCACAGATCACTCATCTGAAATGTGACCAGGCAGGTGGTGAGGGCTAACAGATTTGGAACTTAAGAATGTTTTCACTGTAAACACACTGATGCTTGACCACATCTATTGCTTTCACATTTGTGAGAAACACTGCTATGTCAGACCAGCCATGTCAATCAGGGTGTTGACAGTGGGGTCAGTGACCCTGGGATTGTAGCCACACATCAACCATGAAGGAGACAGTCGGCCTCTTCTTGCAGTTTTGCGGCATTTATTTTGTGACCTCCACAGAAATCACATTAGTAATAGTTCTATTGGTGTTTGAAGATATATTTATATGGATGAACATAGAGAAGAACTTTTTTTAAAAAAGCTTTTATCAAATGTTTGATGTACTGGGGAAAGACTGCAGATAATCTCCCGCTGGTTACTCCCGTTATTGCAAGATTTGTATTCCGATCTGTCAACGAAAGGAGCAACAGAGGTTTAATCACACTCACTACCCTGATATGACAGATGAGTAAGATGCCTCGCTGTAAGCTGGACGTGCCCAAATTGCTCAAATTGATAATATAAAGGTTAGTTTGGGCGACACTTGTCCCCTTCTGGTTGTGTCAGAGCGCAGACCGGTCCCAGCACGCGCCACACCCAGTGGATGCGGCTGGACCAATCAGAGCGCGCCGAGCGGAAAGTTCTCCTTTTAAGGAGAGGGGGCTGCAGCGCGAGCGCTGATAAAAGTCCTGCAATTTCCCGGCCTCCATTGCAGTCAAGTGCAGACATCACATCTTAACGGATTCACAGTCCTTCTAAGCCGAGAACCCTCCTTCACATAGGTAAGAGAAATACCTGCTGGGTTTTTACATTTCAATGCGGCACACAAAAAAGAAGCTCTACCTATTTCACACCATAGGTAATGCCTTTCATGCAGTTAGTTTAATTTTAACGTCATTTTTTCCCCCCAGCGACCACTTATTTGTATAAGACTTAAATCCCCATGATTTTATTTTTTATAAAAATTTAGGATGCCGGTAACCGTTAGTGTTGAGGTGCGGATAGTGCGAAATAACTCTTGTCATCAGCTGGTTAGTTTGAGGGCACCACACTATTATTATGGGTCGCCCTTCTGGCTTACATGTCTGCTCTAAGACCCTGTCTCGGTCTCCGATTTCACACACAGACCGATGATGGAGCCCAGACAGATCCAATTAGACGCTAAACCGACGTCAGTCTCCTGTGAAATAACCATCACTTGAGACGAAGACTTGAGAAGAACTTTTGACATGACAAAAGTTGACGCAAAACCTCCGAACTGTCAACCTGATGACTAAATAAGTTAATTTTCCTTTGGAGAGATGGTATGCGGCGTTTGTTTGCTCATAATGTGGCAGTAGTTAATTCATCTGTGCTGATCCGTTTGGAGGGAGTGGTCGATTATGTGTCACTTGCCGTTAAACGGCCGCTGGGCGGCTTCGCAGGCCGCTTCCAAACCGCACTCGCTTTTCCCATATATGGTCATGGCCGCGGCCGCCTCGGCACAAACCGCCTTTGTTTCGCATCTCTGGCCGCCAACGTGCGCCACCCAGCGTCTGGCCGGTGTAATGACAGGGCCGCCACCGCGCTGATGAATGCCAGATGTGACCACGGACTGTCGCGGCCCATGTGATTGAACTCTCTCCCCTCTCTGCCGCCTCTCCTCCCTGTGCAGAAAATGGATGACGAAATTGCCGCCCTCGTTGTTGACAATGGATCCGGTATGTGCAAAGCTGGCTTTGCAGGAGATGACGCTCCTCGTGCTGTGTTCCCCTCCATCGTTGGACGCCCCAGACATCAGGTATGCCGTCTTGACATTTATTTAAAATTAGAAGAAACGTCTTTTTCTTTTTCTTTTTTTAAATGACCTTTAATCCTCCTTTGTGTCTCAGGGTGTGATGGTTGGCATGGGCCAGAAAGACAGCTATGTTGGTGATGAGGCACAAAGCAAAAGAGGAATCCTGACCCTGAAGTACCCCATCGAGCACGGTATTGTCACCAACTGGGACGACATGGAGAAGATCTGGCATCACACCTTCTACAATGAGCTGAGAGTTGCCCCTGAGGAGCACCCAGTCCTGCTCACTGAGGCCCCCCTGAACCCCAAGGCCAACAGGGAAAAGATGACACAGGTAACGGGCTCATTCTCTCACACATCCTCTGCTTCTTATCCAGTTAAATCTTTAAACGGGAAAGTTTTTCTATTGGGGAAATTGCCATTGCTGAATCTGTTTCCTCCTGCTCCTTACACTTCCAGGGTTCTTCAGTTCTCTTCTGATCTATTTTTCATCTCTGCAGAAGCCTCAGGTTTCTCTTCCTCTGCAATGTAATGCACCAGGAATGATACTGCTGCATGATCACTAATGTTTTCAAAGTAATATCTTGGGGCTTGTCCAAGTGAATGAGACTTCCATCTAATGCTTGTACAGTAGAAATGAACCCATTATTGTAATGGATTTTGTCAGTTTCAAAGGTTTGCAGTGGTTTCCAAAATTTGACTGAACTAATCTGCACAAATTTGGTACTGTTCAGTTTTCTGACTCTTAACTATTTGGATCTCTTGTTCCATCAGATCATGTTTGAGACCTTCAACACCCCTGCCATGTACGTGGCCATCCAGGCTGTGCTGTCCCTGTATGCCTCTGGTCGTACCACTGGTATCGTCATGGACTCTGGTGATGGTGTCACCCACACAGTGCCCATCTATGAAGGCTACGCCTTGCCCCATGCCATCCTCAGGTTGGACCTGGCTGGCAGGGACCTCACAGACTACCTCATGAAGATCCTGACTGAGAGAGGTTACAGCTTCACCACCACAGGTGAACATGGATTCCAACTAGTCTAACACTTGATATACCTCCTTCAGGAGTCTATTAGCCTGCAAAATTCAATGACTAATTTTTATTATTATTATTGTACAGCTGAGCGTGAGATTGTGCGTGACATCAAGGAGAAACTCTGCTATGTTGCGCTGGACTTCGAGCAGGAAATGGGAACTGCTGCCTCCTCTTCATCCCTGGAGAAGAGTTATGAGCTGCCTGACGGACAGGTCATCACTATTGGAAACGAGAGGTTCCGTTGCCCAGAGGCCCTCTTCCAACCCTCTTTCCTTGGCAAGTCAATTCAGGAATTGTGTAAAGTGAAATTAAATTACTTGTATTTGAGTTAAATGATAACCTATCATTTTTCCCACACAACAGGAATGGAGTCTTGTGGTATTCATGAAACTACCTTCAACAGCATCATGAAGTGTGACGTGGACATCCGTAAGGACCTGTATGCCAACACTGTTCTGTCTGGAGGTACCACCATGTACCCTGGAATTGCTGACCGCATGCAGAAGGAAATCACTTCTCTGGCACCAACCACCATGAAGATCAAGGTAAAAATCAGTTTAAGTCAGGCTGGGTGAATGTTTCCAAAAGTTTCTCTGCTTCCCAAGTGGACAAATATTACAATGTGTGAACTTTGTGTTAAATGTATGATTGAGTTTTATTTTCTTCCCTGTAGATCATTGCTCCTCCAGAGAGAAAGTACTCTGTATGGATTGGTGGCTCCATCCTGGCTTCTCTCTCCACCTTCCAGCAGATGTGGATCAGCAAGCAGGAGTATGATGAGTCTGGCCCCAGCATTGTCCACAGGAAATGCTTCTAAACAGACTGTCTGTCCCCACCCCAACACACTGCTAAAATTTTAAATGAATGACTCTGCATACATGCCTAGACAACACACTGGTGTATGCTGAGCCCATAACACCACTCTTCCCCTCATCACTATGGCTATGGCACCAGGCTCCCTGATGGGGGGTGGAAGCTCTGCAAGAGGTGCAGAGTGTGTCCCAGGCGGTGTGAATGTGTGAGGAACATGATGCCCATTGTCGTGTTTGTGTCATTCCAGATGTTTGTTCACCACCTTATTTGCCTCTATGAAGGTTATTCTGATGGGCCCCATCGCCCAGCAGACCTGTAGTATTGCTTAATATGTAAATTAATCTGAAACTTGTGTTGTTTTTGTACTTTCAGCCTTAAACGATACTTGGTCCAGTTTGTCATTATGCAAAAAAAGACAAAGCTTCTATCTTGTGTGGGCGATGAATCAAGGATTGTGCATTGGGCTTTAGCCCTGTGGTGTACACAACAACCCAATAAAGCGCACATGATTGAGAATGTTTCTTGTTCTTTATTTGGTTTGGTCAAAGACTGTCAAGACAAAGCCACAGGTTCTAAGTAACTAACTTGCACACATAATGGTGTCCTGTTGATCAGAAAGGGTTGTAATTGAGAAGGCAAGCTTTACCAAATACTCAATAAAATCAAATTGTACAGTTTATTCAATATCAATCTTTATTTATATAGCACTTCATACGCTAGGTAGCACAAAGTGCCTCACAAAGGATAAAAACAGCAAAGAGAACAAGAGAATCAAGAAAAGGACACACATGCATACAACACACTTACACACACATCCACACACACAAACAAGCTGAGACATGGCTGGGCACCGAGACCTGAGGCGAAGGAGACGCCACCTTTGGAGGCCCACCATGCCGAGGGAGGTCACAGTCCGTGACCACAGGCGGTACCGCCACAAAGACCAGCCCGACCCGGACAGACCGGAGGCTCCACACCAAAGCACAGAGCCCCCTAACCACCCAGACCAGGGTCGACAATGGGACAGCACCCCCAGCGGTAGACCGGAAACATCTCCCAGCCTGGCAGGCCCCAATGAGGAAACACCATGAGGAAACACTGGAGCTAAAAACTGAAGGACTAAAACACTAAATGGGATAAAAGGTATAAAAGCTAAAAACTGAGAAACTAAGAACTGAAGGAGTAAAACGGTACTAAGACTAAAACAGACTGAAACAGTAAATGGGATAAAAGGTGTAAAGACTAAAAACTGAGAATAAGAACTGAGGGAGTAAAACAGTACTAAGACTAAAACAGACTAAAACAGTAAATGGGATAAAAGGTGTAAAGACTAAAAACTGAGAGACTAAGAACTGAGGGAGTAAAACAGTAAAAGTGTCAAGTAAAATAAGGATAAGACATAAAATAAATTGAAAATAATCAGAAAATCAATTAAAGGCCTGATTAAAAAGGTGTGTCTTGAGCCTCTTTTTAAAAATCTCAACAGTCTGCTTGTGATCACAAGCAGCTATTTAGGAATGAGTGGCCATCTGTTTCTTCAAACCACAAAAGATGTCATCAAACTTCCACACTGACTTAAAATATTTGGAATTATTAGATATGACATGCACATAATAAACTGGCTTTACTTCCATATTTGAAGATGGTTTGAACAAGGGAACCACAAGCATGGTGAATAATGGAACAAACTGCAAGGAGTATGAATGCAAATAAATTATGAAGACTGGGTGATCTAAGTGTATTTTATGTATAGTTTACTACTCATTCAGGCATAAGAAGTGTAGATGCCGGTTCTAAACACGATAGAGTAAATGAAATCTTGAGTTTCACAAACACATCAGTTACGGTCTCGCCACAATTCGAATACTCGGAAAATAAAGTTTTTACTGTTTCTTGAACTATCTTCTCGAATCATAAGTATCTTATCAGAAAAAAGCATACCTTTATCGCATATTGTTAGTGAGTACTGTAGCTTCAGAAGCCGACAGGAAGTATGTCCGTCACTCACTTCCGGAGGTGTCACAGTTAGTGCAGTCCGCCGTCAACGTCAGTAGTTTAATGAAGTGGGATGATCTTATTAAGCATCACACATTATAGAATATCGCAAATTCCTGTCAGTGATGGCGCCGTGAGGTTGAATACAGTGGATGCTGTTTGACAATAGCAGGTGGGTGATTTAACCAACACATTCAATCAATTAATAAAGAGTTAAGGAACGTTAGCTTATGTTTGGAGTCTAATTGATGAATTAAACTAGGCGACAGTGCAGTGTTCGTTTTTCTAAAACAAAGTTTATGTCCGAATTTTAAATTGTGTCCTATGAATGGCTGCTTCATGCATTGAAACTCCAAATTGCTTTGTCATTAAATGAACATGCTAAATAAATTGACGTTGTTTTCTTACCATGCAGCGTCACTGCATATATTAAGCCAGATAATAAAGCATTGCAATTGGACTTGTACAGCAAATTAATATTCGGATGTAACTGTGTTAAGGTGCACAATTTTAGTGAAACTAAATAATCAAACGCCTCAGTAGAGCCCGGAATAACTGTAAAACCGGCCACTTAACTTTACAACATGTATGTTCATATATTACTGCCGACAGTGTTCCTGACAGATTAATTACATGTTAACCAGGTAAAAATGTTACACATCATTGTATAATTCTAATTTTGTGATATATGTTGAACACAAAATCATGTAGAATTAGCAATAAATGGATTCTGAAGACCTGATATTTCGTCATTTGTGGAAGTCTTTTGTGGAGGTGACTGAAAATATAAGTAGCGTTGAGGCACCTATGAATGTCTCTCTTTGTCTGACTCAGGCCGTACATGAGGTGGATACGATGTCTTCAACTTCAGTGGGAATATCAGATTTATCTGACGAGATCCTGCTCTGCATCCTCCGCTATGTTCCAGTGTGTGACCTGTTGATGAATGTAGCAAAAGTGTGCAGCAAGTTTCATACATTGTGCCATGATAAGAGCCTGCTCTCAAACGTCAACTTGTCCGAGGATTACCGGGTAAATCTGCCTTAATAGGAATTCTTTCTGATTTGCTGAAGACTGTATGTATAATCATACAGCTAAAGCTTTTATTGAGCGACACATCATGAAGGGAATTTGCAGAAAGAATTGTTTTTTCCTCCCACAGGCAAATAATCGGTCATTTCGGAATACACTGAAGCAGCTGGCCAATCATGTGCAGTCTCTCAGTCTGAATGGTTGCTACTGGTTGGCTGGGTGTACAGTGGATGTTCTTGCTTGCTGCAGAGGAGTGACACACCTTGATGTCACCGGATGTCGTGTGTCTTCCCTTCGTCTCTCCCGCCTCCTTTCCTCCCTCTCTCTGCTCAGATCACTTGCTTTTGATGTGAAAATTGGCTTCAACTTGGCTGCTCTCACTTCTGAGGCAGTGGATACTCTAAGCCGCCTGTCGGAGCTCAGACAGACGCTAATGACGCCGAGTTATGGTGTAGTGCCATGTTGTGCTCAGCTCCGCAAGTAAGAACTCTATCGAATTACAATCCGAGCCTTATCAAAGTACCAGGGTGACACATTTTAAGTGTGTGGGTTCCCACATTGCAGGCTGATGTTGCAGTTTGACATCTCAGATGTGACCAGAGAAGGTGTTGGTGTTAGCTGTCAGTTAATGGTGGGCCAGAGCAGCGTGCCTCACTACCAACAACTGGAGGAGTTCACTGCCAGGCTAGCTCCAGGAGAGGTGAGTGTGTGATTGTGCTAGTTCATGTCTCCAATGTGCACAGTCCGCAGAACTTTGCAGATAATTGGTCATCTCTTTGTTGATGTTTTTAGGTGAACCAGACACTTCTCCTGCTCTACTTGGCAGTCTTCAGTGTCCACGTGCCTAAACATCTCAGAGTTTTCCTCGTGTCTATTCCTGGCCCAAACCCTGTTCACTGGCCTGCTGCACCATCACTGGCTCAGAGCTTGGGTCAGCGTGGTGACTTGGAGGCCCTACAGCTCCCGCGGTCCTGGCTGGATCCTCTATCTCTCAGCAGGGCTCTGGAGGGAAACAGTCCAAAGCACCTCAGCTTCAGCCGATGCCCCACAATTTGGCCGCAGGTCTTCCAGTCACTGATGGAGGGAGGGGTGAAAGACGCCACGCAGCTGACCAGCCTTAATCTCAGTGGCATCAACCAGGTTCTTTATTCAGACTCCAGAAGTGTGGAGGATCATCTGGCTTCTTGGACAGTTAGTCGGTTAGCAGAGTGCTGTTGCAGTGTTAAACACCTGAACCTGATGCACACACACTACCACCATGAAAATATAACCAGACAAGAGGGGGACTTACACTTGTGTGCCAGTTTGGCCAAATTTCGACATCTTCAGTCTCTCACCCTGCCTGCCTGTGCTCTGTCAGATGGCATAAACACACCCCAGATTTCTATACACCACACATCTCCTTCAGCGTTGTTATTGGGCTTG
The DNA here is from genome assembly GCF_901000725.2 of Takifugu rubripes. Taxonomy (NCBI): domain Eukaryota; kingdom Metazoa; phylum Chordata; class Actinopteri; order Tetraodontiformes; family Tetraodontidae; genus Takifugu; species Takifugu rubripes. Next base: position 11,412,933 of record NC_042301.1, read on the forward strand.
AAGAAGACTCCACGTGTGGGACTACAGAATTACAAGGCTGATTCAGACCCTTCTCAGTCCGGGGACAGCACCGCAGGGCTCAATCAGCTTTTAGCTTGGTGTCCTCTTTTGGAGACCTTAGAAATCATAGGCCCCGGTTTTATCTCTGTTTTGCCTCGGCTCGAGCCTTGCAGTCGTGCGAGTGTGGAGCCTCGTGGTATGTGTGCATGGGCACGTGGAGTTGGAGATTCACACTTGGCAACACTCGGAGGTTTGACAAGACTACGTTGTTTGACTCTGGCTGGACTACCAGGTGTCCTGAAGGGGACGGGTCTGGTGCAGCTGGCCAAGCAGTGCAAAGACCTTCAGGTGTTATCACTTGCCAACCTGGGATCACTGAAAACGATGAGCTACACCTCTGCACTGCTGGACACTCTTAAACAGTGCACGCAACTGCAGGAACTAAGGTCAGAAGATGCTCTGTATCTTTTACACTACAGTAGAATTTGATCTAAATACCGAAGTAATAGTTTATGTCATTGTTTATGTCATTTAAAATTGTGTAGCATAGAATCTGAGGCTATTTTAGAATTTTTCCATGTTTTCTGACTTAGCTTTTGGTCAGATGTGGAGTTGTTTGGTTGTTGTGTTTTCACTATGATCTATATGAATTCAAACACCAGTTTGTAAATGTTCATCTCTTTATGTACTGAAAGTTTATGTTTGTGTCCAGGTTGGAGCAGCCCTACCTAAACGCCAACACGTCTTTCTTTGAGGCTCTGTCCTGCTGTTCCTGTCTGCAGCGCCTCTGCCTTATCTCACGTAGTGGGACTTTTGACTCAACAGCTACAGAAACCTTCATGGCGCGATGCGGCCATGTTGTCATGTGTCACATGTTCATGGGCGGCACCTTGGTGGCCTGTCGCACGCTGGAAAAAGCTTTGCTAGACAGGTTAGTTTTTGCACTTGAAGAACCAAAATGTTGCTAAAAGACAAGCGATGTTGCAAAATGTTGTCTTTTTCTGTTAGATTTTCAGAGGCTCGTCCAGCTTTGAGTGTGGTCATCTATCCATTACAGCACGAAGACCTCCCTTCGGTCATCAGAGGCATTCCGCTAACACTGCTAGACCGGCTAACTTTGTTCCAGAGTCACGTCGCACAACCACCACATTTGTCACCATTGTGACATCGGCACAAATCTTAAGCGTGATTGGTGCTCAGCAATTAAGGTGCTTTTTTTTTCAAAACCACAAATATATATAATGTTGAATGGAAGATTGGTGTTTCCTGGACAGTTCGCATTAGGTGCCATCTGGCTCTTAGCTCCCAAAAATGTATGATATCAATCAGTTGCATTTAAAATGTGCCAAAATATGTTGTGTGACATGTATCATACTGTGATGTAATAAACTCCATGTAGATTCATTTTTAATTCTTGGCTGTATAATCTTCACACTTTGAAATCACACTGTATTTTGTTATGATCAAAATATTTTTTAAATACTTATACAGTATTTTCCAACAAGTAAAATTGACAAAACACCAAACCATCAAAAACTGCTAGAGAAATACAGTCATTCTTTCATGGCCATGATTAACATGTAATAAGGTCAGCTTTTCATACACTTGCTACAGAAAATGTATTGTTAATAAATCAAATGCATTTTTAAGTGTTTCTCACGAGGATAGTTGGTTACAAAAGTAGGACAATATTTCGACCAAAATAAAGGCTTTCTTTGTGATTACATATTCTGGAATCTTTGTGGGTTCATACATGTAAGATGAAAAAAAAATCGACCTGTCTTATCCCTGAGTATTGTCATACTTTCACCTTAAGTAAAATTTCCACGGTCAAAATTAAAGGACTCATCCACGCTGACTTCTGTGACCGGGGACGACTTTCTCAGTTGCACAGTCCCGCTAATGTATCGACGATGTAGTCGTTCAGACATAGACGTGCAATACAGAGTAATTACAACTTATTCCACAATATATCGAATCCAGAAATGAATAATAAAGGATTAAAGCACCACCTACGTCCCAATTATCCGAAGAAGCGATTGGGTCGAAGTTCTTTATTGCATTGATCATAATCTACTATTCAGGTCTTGATCGTTTACTTGCTTCTTTTACACATGGCGGCGTCAGCGTGAGTAGGGTACACCAAAACACAATAATTGGCATTTTTGACAAACTTAAGACGAAAAAAATGTTAACCTCAGTCGTCTCTTCGTGTGTACGAAACAGAGGGACAGTTTCAGCACCGAGTATTATGTTGGCCCTGCCTTGGTCGGTTAGAAAAAGCTCACACAGTACCGCAAATCTTGTCCGGATAGCATTTTTTTCACAACAACAGACATCCAGGCTCCTCACAGCAAATCTATGGCGTTTCCCAAGCGGTTTTACAGCCAAATCTCTGTCCCTTTCCACCGCTGCCCTCGGGGGCAACGTTCCGGACCCTTCAGATTCCCGTGACCTGCCAGATCGGGAGAATTTTGGCTCTCTCTCAGTTGACATGTCCTCCAGAAAGTGGTTCAGGAAAACCAGCCCCGATGTTCACGAACTGCGATACCGACAGGAGGAGGATAAGGAACAGGAAGATCAGGTGAAACCTCACAGGAGACCTGGGAGAAGAAACACAGCATACTGGTACTTCTTACAGTGCAAACAACTGATTAAGGAGAACAAGGTCTGGACATTTATCTGACGTATCACGTCCGATTTTGTTTTTCTCTATTTAATTGTTGGTTTTGTTGTCTGACAGCTGCAGGAGGCTTTGGACATGTTCAGCAGAGACATGCTGCAGGCGGAGAGGCTGCAGCCGGAGGAGTTTAACTATTCTGTCCTGATAGGCGGCTGTGGGCGAGCTGGACAACTCAAGCAGGCCTTTAAACTTTACAATGACGTAGGTACATATGATTTATGGCTACATCTACACTGCACATGTGCAATCTCCACCGCTCTGCTAAATATGCTTTAAATGGATTTTGCAAACAGTATATGAATTACAAACAGTATATATTGCAGTGTAAAAGTCGTGCAGGTGTAGCTTCTAGAGAAATAGTTATGGTGATGTCTAAAAACTAACAACTCAGTAGAATTATTACTAGTTTTAGCTTCAATTGTATATATTTTAGCAAACAATAATTAGATTTATATATTCATAGAGTGATTTGAACTTTTCAAACCACACATTTAAGTTGCTGTCATTGTGCATCTTGCAGTTAAAGAAACGGGGTCTGGAGGCCACAGATGCGACCTACACAGCACTTTTTAACGCGTGTGCCGAGTCGCCATCCAAAGAAGCTGGTCTCGAGCAAGCCTTGAAGTTGGAGCAGGAACTGCGTCGCAAAAATTACCCACTCAGCACGATCACGTACCACGCCCTTCTCAAGACACATGCCTTGACCAACCACCTCCACGCCTGCATTCACACGCTCAGAGTATGCTGCTCACTGACATTTAAGTGAAGTTATGGATGAGGGAGAGATTTTCACCTGAATGGTGGCAGATTTATGATTCCTGGTGAGTTTTTTTGTGTGTGTGTGTTTGATAGGAGATGCTACAGAACGGCCATGTTGTAACTCAGAAGACGTTTCACTTCCTGCTGATGGCCTGTGTGAACGATAAAGATGCAGGATTCAGACTGGCCTTACAGGTACGCACACAATGGCTTTATAGTTATGCATCTTTATGCAGTCACATGCATGTAGCCCCGCTGATATGGTAGCGGTATTTCCTTTATCATGATGAGGCATAAACGGCAACTGGGAAATATTCAGCCTGTTAGTTTAGCAATTTTTTAACTTTTACCATCCTTGTTCTTCACAACCCCTTAATGTAATTTTGTTTCAGGTTTGGAGACAGATGTTGAATTCGGGGATTCTTCCGGATTCAAAAAACTACAACCTGCTTTTGCGAACCGCAAGGGACTGTGGGATTGGTGACCCTGCCCTGGCCACAAACCTGCTCCTCAGGCCTGCGCAGCAGTCTGAGAGGGGAAATCTGTCGGCTTCAGGAAGCAAAAATGCGATAGACATTGACCTTCTGGAGAGGCAATTGTTCATCCAGGCCGATCATCTCAGTGAGTGTAATCAGGACGGTAGAGACACAGAGGAGGACTCCCTCAGGAAGCAGGACATGACACAGCTGATACCAGTCAGACAAAGTGCTCCAGTGCCTGTTAATCCAGCTGATGGCGCCGGCCTGAACCTGCTGGACATATTTGAGGATAAGGTGGGTGGTGTGATCTCCCTCGGCTCTGTTGACGGAGTATCAGACAGACTTGCGCTCATTGGAGGACCTAAAGGTTTCCTGGACAAGATGGAAGCTAACAAACTCAGTCCCGACCTTCGAACTCTGACTCTGCTAGCTGACATGATGGAGCCGGGCTACACATCTTTGAAAATGCTGCTGAAAGTGGCCAAGAAACAGAAAATAAAGCTTGATGTTCCCTTTTTTAACTCTGCGATTCGCACTGCAGTTAGAAGTGGTGACCCGGAGGGGGCAAAGGTAAGTTTTCTACATTTTGAAGATTTCAACACTGTTGCTGGGTGTGAATGGGTGAAATATACATTGATGTCATTGTGATGATTTCTTTTCTCAGGCTGTGTTGAGTGTGATGAAACAGCGCAACGTCAGTGTGAACGTGCAGACATTTGGCTGTCTGGCATTAGGTTGTGAGCGACAGAAAGATGGTCTGCAGCTGCTAAAAGACATGGAGGTAATGTATCACACATCTAAACTATTTCTCGCAGCACAGGATGGACAGTTGGTAAAATAGATCATCACAGACTTTTAAATTTTAATTTTCACGATAGTAACAGTTACATTTAAAATGTTAACTCTTGATGTTTTCACAGGCTGCAGGAGTCAGACCTAACAGCCATGTGTTCTCCGCTCTTATTGGACGAGCGGCTAAAAGACTGGATTATGTCTACCTCAAAACAATCCTCAAGACCATGAAAAGCATGGAGGTTTGGCCCACCGAACTCATCATTCAACAGCTGGAATTTGCTGCCCAATATCCTCTCAGTTACAACCAGGTAGGTCTCTTCCTGAAACATAAAATCTAATTGGAAACTCTGAAGGTTTAAATGAACCACAGCTGCACCAAGCTGACAGTGCTATAACATGCTAATATAGACTATGACAACAACTTTTCAGATTTAGAGCTGGTGTCAAGAAACATCCGTATGCATGAAATAATTTGTCTTGTTATTTTCACTTTATTGACTTTTGACATTGAATAATTAACTATTACTTCCATAATGTGCTGCCTTTTGTACATTTTTGGGCATTTTAGCAAGGTCTATTCTTCTATTACTGCAGTACAAGTCCAGAAACAACTATCTGGTCCACATTGATGGTTTCCGTGGCTACTACCACCAGTGGCTGAAGGAGATGCCTGCTGTCAGCAAAGAGGATGAGCAGGTGCAGCTGAAGATGGAGACCGATTCTGCACTTGTGAAAACAGATGCTGCAGATGGACTGACTGAATCCCAGAGAAGACAGGCAGCAGCAGCCAGGAGAGTTAAAGTTCACATCAAGAGCAAGAATAGCACCAGTGACCGATCAGCTTGATCCTGAAAAAAAATATTTCGTCTCAGTTGTCTCAACTCTCTGAATGTATATGGACTTTTTACTGTAAATTAAATAGATTGAAAGATTCTGTACAGTCTACTGTATATTTTAGATAGTAAAAAATACTGGCACAAGTTCTAAAAAACACAGAGAAAGTAATCGGCATTACTTGAGGAATAAAACAATACAAGATATTTTTTGCACATTCTTTAGTGGATATTTCAACTATAAAATAGGAATTGTATTATATAGAATTGTTACTGTATATAGAATCTCATTTTAAAGCCTTTCGATATATATGAACATTCAAATAAGCAACACAGAATCTGCTTATCAACCCTAACACTAACCCTATCAATCAAAGAAGTATTGTAAAGAAATTCTAGAAGAAAGTTAGACGTTACTATTTTCTACGTCCACTAAGGGGCGCTAGCAGGATGAATATCCCTAATGAGGAAAGCGGCGAAGAAGACACAACATCCGGTTACGTATAGTAAAGACCAACGGCGCCAAAAACAATTCATTTACCTGCTTTAGACAAGACAGTAAAGGTAAGAAATGTCATGTTATCCTCGTTACTTTTATTGTATTTCAATCAACTTTTGAGCAATGAATTCTTCAATATCAAAACCTTTACCGTCCTACTTTCTGTCGTGGTGAAAGCTAGAAATCGTCTGAAATAGCAAATCAAGCGTTTGGTTTATACTCGCATAAGATGGCAGTTCTCTTACTCCTGATCTATGGAGCGAAGGCCTTAATAAATCAATCAATAAATCAATCAATCTTTATTTATATAGCGTCTGTTACACTCAAAATTGTTTCTAGGCGCTTTACAGAATCCCAGGGCCTGACCCCCAACAAGCAACAGTGGCAAGGAAAAACCCCTTTAACAGGAATAAACCTTGAGCAGGACCAGGCGCATATAGGGGGACCCTCCTGCTGATGGCCGGCTGGGTAGAGAGAGAGGAGAAGTGGCAGGACAGATATAGGCGAGAATAGGCAATGATCATAGAAATATATCAATTATAGTAAACTGCCGGTAGAGTTGAGTGGGTCAGCGGGGTCGGAGGTCAGTAGGTCAGCATACAACTACTGTAGATGAATACAGAGAGGGGTTGGGGGGGGAGCAGAGAAACTACACAAGATACTGTATAACATCATCACTGATCTACTCGGAGAGGACCCATGACCCAGCAGGGTGACGGAGGTCTTTCAGGTGATCATGATTCTGGATCCCAGCAGCCTCGACCCATAGCAGCATAACAAAAATAGTAACCTAATAATTAGAGGACCCTCTAAGTATGATAATTTGTCTGTCTGGGATAATAACTGGAACTACAGAATTAGTGATAATAAGCTTTTTCAAAGAGGAAGGCCTCAACCATAAAAAGCCACTGTGAAGCCTGTATGATACATTTACACTGATAGTCTTTATTTTATGCATTAGGCCTCTAATGGGTACAACAGCAAACGATATAGAAGTCATCATCCTCAGCGATGATGAAGATGAAGCCCCTGAAAATGACGTAGCGTGTGATGAATCCTCAGTTTACATCGTGGAGCCAGAAGACAGTAGAGAGACTGGTAACATTTGGATTTACTCTAGTCACCCACCGGTGTCTGTTGTGTTATTATCACATTGTAAACACTGACCTGTGTTTCAGACACTGCTTTAACTCCCAGCACGTTGGAAGAAGACCTGGTGGTCACATTCTCCCGTCGTGCTGAGGTGTTGCCTCACGCACGCTACGACTGCCCCATTCATCCTTTTACGTAAGAATATTGCCAAACACACCTTTTACAGAAAAAGAAACAGTCCATTTAATAAGTCTTCTGGGCTGTTGTTCAGTGCTGAAGATCGTGCCACTGATGCCCCCTTGGCTGGTAATCAGCTCATTTGTGATCAGTGCTTCTGCTACATCTGTGACAAGCTGGCATCATCAGTATGTGATCAGTCACTTCGATGTCCCCAAAAGAATCAGTTCATTTGATTATTTTTTTAAACCCTCAGTGCTGTATTAACGTTGTTGTGTATCCCCCAGTGTGTATTGTGGTGTCAGGGTGGCATCTGCCACTGCAACAGCCACAAGAGAAGCACCTACTGGAGCAACCTCAGGGACAGCACGGTGCTGGGAGATCTGCAGGCTTTCAACCTCACCGTGTCTGAAGTGGACGAGCATCTGCGTCGTGCAGGTACCCTACAGTATTATGGAGCCTCCAGGGGCATCTTGCCCACATCATGAAGGCTGTTGTTGCATGTTTAAATTTGCCTTGATCTTTTGTAGAGAAAATGCTGCTGATCTTCAAAAAAGAGGCATTTGTACAGTTTTCTATATTCCTGAGGGGACAGTCGCTGATGGAATATGGACCAAACGCTCAACATCAAAAACGCCTTATTCACGAGTGAGTGACGAGTTCGATGACTCCGGGTCTCAAGGTTACGCGATGCCATTTTTCACCAAACCTTCCTGTCATGCAGCTACACACCCGTGTATGAACTTGTGTCATCATTCCTCTATGAAGCTGATAAACAGAATGACAGAGCTGCCGCCATCTTGAGACTCGGAGCCGCAGAGGTGTTTATCCGACATGTCAACTGTCTGGGGTACGCAAACACAATACGTAGAATGTCTAATTAATGTCTAATGTCTAATTAATGTCTTTTTGTGTTTTACAGTAGTCTGATGTTACCGTCCCCCATGGCTGATGTTAATAAAGCCAAGGCGTGCTTACTTCATAGGTAAACGTACAGGCGTCAGAAATCTTGTGTCTTGTTGCTTTGATTTGTACTTTCATGAGCACCTTTTTATTTCCAGGGTCATATCGTCGCTGCAGAGGCAGCTGGTGATGGCCGATTTCACCCCAGAGTTCAGACAAAAAATACAGGATTTTTACAGGCGGTTTCCTTTACCTATTGAGCTGAAGAACTTCAGGAACAGGTATGTGTTTATCTGTGTGTCAGAGGAACAGCTTTTGCTTCAGTGTCACTTTGTTCACAAGGGTTAAAAATTTATGATTAATATTACTTTATTATCTTATATATGGTAACCTTATTATCCCCAGTGAGGAAATCCATGTGGTCGTACATGTCTGATGTCCAACATATACATGTAGACAGGCCAGAAATACTCACATCACTATTACACTATATAACAAAACAACATAAGAGCAAACACAAACAACAACAGGCAGGCCCCCGGAACAAGCACACGCTCACTTACCCCTTTCTCTCATGCGGGTACACGTGCTTCAGCCCATGTACAAAAAAATTAAAATGTACATCATTTGGAGTCTTTGATTTACAACGTTGCACTCTGGTTGACAGGTCAGTATGAGACTGCAGCATTAACACTTCTTGCGTTGTTTTGGCTTGTGCGATTCAGCCTGTGTGTCCGTCCCTGGACTGATATTTTGCTGGTGTCGGTGCTGAAGGGGCAAAATATTTCGGGCGTCCGAAAAGAAGGGAAAAAGAAGGACGTCCTGGCCGAAGACATGTCTGTCATTTTTCTGAGAAGCGAATTACTGCAGCGACAAAAGAGGTCCAAATAAAAACAACTGCATGAGGCCACATTTGTTCCAACAAGAGCTTCTAAAACCGACCCGCTTGTGTTTGTGCTGTCTGCAGGTACAGGGAGTTGTGTCGATACCTGCGAGTCGTCCAGTCTGCTGAAGCTGCATTGTGAGTGTGCAGATAATTGTGCACGTGTATTACAACAATCATTTTTCATATAGAATTATTCTCACCACAAAAACTGGAATAGAAAGTGACGTTTCCAACTTTTGCTGATTGGAATGTTCAATCTTTCTTCCCCAGCAGCCTCCAGCAGTTACGGGACCTTATCCCCTTCTTCATGTGTTTGGCGGGGGACTTCTCATCCGCTCTGATAGGTTTCCTCCCAGCAGTGAATGCCCCAGCTTCCCGCTTCACTCCGCAACTCTTCCTAATTTATTTTTATATCTTTAAATCGGCAACGGCGCCACAGTGCATCATCGCCAGTCATCCTTTTCACCTCTGCCGCTCTGATGCAGTGTGGGAGCCTATTAAAGGTCCCTGAGTTTATCGTTTGTGGGTTTTTTTTAAATCCAAATGCAGATTTTATGTTAAAGGTGAAACTCTCTGCAGGTGCTGTCCCTCTGAAGCGTGAATTGTTGGTGAAGTTTTCCCTCAAGGTTCACAGATGCTGCCCTGCTGTCTACGCTGATGTAGGTGGATGTTAAGTCGCTGAATCCTGAAGGGTTTAGAAGCCTTTACTGCGTGCATCCAGATCAGCATGTTTTGTTGTACTGATTGCGTAACTGCGCTTCAGTCGCAGTGTTGGACCAGTTTACTCACAGTGGTCAACAGCCTGGGTGCCTCAGGCATTGCTCTCCCAGCCCCCAGCCCAAAGTTCCTGCTCGTATGTACCTGTTCAAGGCTTGAAATTCAAATCTTTTATTTTCATAACTTACCGTCGTTTTAATTCCCTCTCTTGACTGTATTTAAGGAAGCCAAGGATTCTGTGAATGCAATCCTGCTCGAGCAGATCCAGCTACACATACAGATCCCACGGACCTTTCTGGAGGTACACCCATTGTGGTCTTCTTATACAGTTTCAAATCTAAAGCTCTATTTTTGTTTACAGGAGTACCCAGATCAGGCCTTGCTGCTGTTGGTTACGGGAGCATTAGGGTTTAGAATCGTAGAGTTTCCTCTCAGACCAGTTCTTCCTGTGCTCAGTACATTTCAGGTTTGTCCCCTGCTCCTTTAGCACGTCACGGTGTCTGAATGATATCGCATTAGATGAATATTTTGGATTTTGTCTAGTAACATTTCTGCCTTTAAGGGGAACTTGTGGGCTCTTCAGTGGCTGTGGGGGGACCTGCCATTTGGAGCAGAGCGTCTGGGCTCCTTCTTGCAGGACGTCAGACAGGAACTCAAAATCACCAAAGGTGAGTAAATGCTCTTTATTGTACATTCAGCCCTCCATTTTCAGTGCAAAATATTCACATGGTTCAAGTACAACACACCATAAACCTGTAGCAAATATAACAAGATTTGTTGAATTGTGGGCATCTAGTGGAAATATGTGAAATGCACATCATTATTGTGAGCCTGCAGCACGTCTTTACCGCCATCTAGCGGCGAAGATGGAGGATTACAGTAACAGAAAGCCCTTCTGCCCAGCCAGCCAACAAATGCATAATGAATCCACTTGTATTAAAATGTATAGATAGTGGAGCAACATGCAGATAATCTTTGGAACAGAAATTATTTCATCTTGGCTACACATGGTATACCCCTGGATGAGTTGCTGGTTCATTGCAAGGCCCTATGTGAGCATTTGGGGTTTGCTCATGGGTGCTTTATGTGGTGTTCTGCACCTTCACCCCTTACTGGAAGACCTTTGTTTTGTCTGCACTGGGGCTTGAACCAAGAACACTCTGCTTCTCGGCCCAGTTGCCATCAGACTGAGCTACCACCACCAGTAACATGTTTTTACAAACCATTGTCGATGTAAAGCAACCATTCAGCGTCACATGTCTCCTTCTTCTCTTGCAGGTGGTGAATGTTTTTTGCAGTTTCTTAATTCCCTTTTGCACCGCCGGCCTTAGAAAAACTTCCAGGACCAGTGATTCGTACTTGACTAAGGAAGGCTCACATGTCGTGAGTGTGTTAAAGAACCTTTCATGTCGGGCAGTCCAGTACCTGTTGAAATCTCTGAACTATTACAGTTACAATTGTAATTTAAAACAGCTGTTTGACTTCAGGACCTTTGAAGTTTGGAACACAACAGCAAAACGGTTTATGACAGAACTGTGTTATTGTTTGCACATGTTTGGGAGACTTCTTTTTTAGGTACATTTTACTCTAAAAGGTTTGTTTTACCAGTAATATATCCATCTGTTAATGAGTTCTAACATATTTCCTGTGAAGATTAGATGATTCAAACAGCTGCATCTGGTTAGTTTTTATTAAAAGCAGTCTTAACTGGCGCCAGCTGCCAGACATTCATCATAGTTCCTAATGAACGTCTAACAGGATGTTAATCGCTGTTGTCGGCATGGTTATTTCTTCCTGCAGGGCTGCTTTGCGTCTCCCATTAATGGCTTCTTTTGCACAAATGACCGCACAGTAAGTTTTACCTCAGCTAATTGGTGCCTGTGTTGTTAAAGCCAGTAATTAATTTTCTTTTAATTGAGTTTTAATGACTCTTTGGTGGTTGCAGCTGGGTCTGATCTCACCAACGTGCCTTGGAATCATGCGATGCTTGCCGATGGCGGTGGTGGTAACGAGGACGGATTTTTTTGGGGGGGTTGTTTTGGACAGACATCAGGATTTACCTGGACGGACCAGGTGTTGATGTCAGCAGAGTTGATTTCTTTTTACTGTTTTGCCTCAACTGTCTAAACTAACATGTATAAATATATGCATAAAATTACCATTTTATTTGCATTACAGTTTTTTAAAAGGGGACAATAAACCACTTTGAATGGCATTCTGTAGTTTTGCTTCATTTAGAATCTGACTGTAAACGACTGACTTTCAAATCAAATACACAAATTCTGAATGTAAACTAAATGCAGGAGTGTAAAACCAGGGAAAACGGTACCATGAAGACCTAAATATTCACCGTCACCATCCGTATCAATGATGGCAAAGACACAGATTGAAAACCTGAGTAGTTTTCTGCTCATATTTTACTTGTTTGCATAGTTGGTATAAAGAGAAGTAGCTCAGCTGTTTCTGCCCCCTGTCCCGTATCAGGACCCTTCACCTCTCAGGATGGGATGTTGGTTGTGACCTCCATGACCTGAGCCAGGAGACGGACTCACAAGAGGGAGCGCTAACTAGACCAACAGTTTTATTTCTTTACAATCTCAAATTACCAGGACTGATTCTGCCAGACGTGCTGGCTAAACCTGGAGGTTACGATATGTCCTCATTAGAGTTGCTCTTTCAGAAGCACCCGAGCTTCAGGCTCTGGACGGACGTCTCCCATCCTAACCTCTAAACTCCAAGTTTCAGACAGCAACCTCCACTATGAAATCTTTCATACTATGTAGAACAGCAGCATGAGTACCAGTTATCTACTGGTGCAAAAGCAACTTAAGTTACCTGTGCAGGTAAAATGGCTGCTTCCTTGTGCTTCGACGTGTCCACAGCAACAGATCTAGCGTGGTCACGTTCCCTGAGTATTCCTGTGCAGCTGTCTCGAGCTGTAGGAGAACCTTAGAAACGGTGGCCCACGTCCCGCGTGGTGCTGCTTGATGAGGTCGGACAGGAAGTGCATCACGCTCACGTCGTCGCCGCAGTAACCTCGCGCCAGCAGGAAGTGATCCCCCAGAGCGGAGCCCTCTCCCCCGGCGGTGTTCAGGCGCTGCAGGTCGCGGCAGAAAGTGTACAGCAGCGCCTGATTGGTCAGCGCGGTCAGGCCGCTCTCCAGGTGCAGCAGGTAGGTGATGCCGCGCTGGATTCTGGCCTGAGGGTTGGCGAACCTGTTGATTAGAGAACCGGAGTACGATGGGCTGTGGAGCGTCCTCTGGTCCAGGTCCAGCAGCGCCAAGTACCGACTGTAGCGGGTCAGAGAGTGGAGAATACTGGCAGACGACGAGGAGGATGTTCTGATTTAAAAAAGATCGGATTAATACAGAAGTGTGTTTTGGTCTTCTAATGAAAGAAACATGAAGACACACCTGTGTATGCCTATCAGTCTCCAGGTGAGCAGGTCCGTCACCTGAAGCGGCGAGCTCAGACATGCCATCACGGCGTTGCCATCGGGCCCGGGAGCGGGCAGGAAGAGACTCAGACCATCCACCAGGTTCCTGATCATATTCTCCTCCCCTCCGATGACAACTAACGGCCGACCGCTCAGGAGGCAGAACAATGCATGCTGGGAGAACGAGTTCTGTCTGAGGAACCTGAGGGCGCGCACCGCCGCCCTCCTCCTCTTCCTCCTATCAGAGACGAGCGAGCTGCTGTGGGACGTACTGGATGGGAGAGGGTGGGTCCGAGGAGCCGGTGAAGCTGGTGCGGTCGGAGGCTTCGTCGACGCTCAGCTGGCTGAGAGGGATGATGGGGGGGGTCCAGCGCTCGGCCTCGGCAGAGTTCACACGGACGTCGGGCGTCGAAGAGCCCGTCTGATGACCTTCAGGCAACTGGAGCCTCGACTTCAGAGCTGCGCCTGGAAGACGTAGGAGGCAACATTGCTTCCAACATCAGCAAAATGAGCAACAAGCTTCCACAGGAAGCCAGAAGTGATGATTAATCGCTACCTCGCCATATTTTGGACAGCCTCGTGGTTGCGTCTTCCTGAACCCGGCTGCTCTCTGCACGCGTGACGATTTGCTCCCCTTTCAGGACGTCACCATTAGCAGGTGCCGGCTCCGGAGGCTCGTGCGTGTCGAGACGATCGTTGCTTCCATCATCGTCGCCGGGGTCTGTCGCGTCCGGCGCCCCCTCTGCGTGCACTCTCGGCCCCTCCTCTTCACTCTCCTGGCCGAGGTGCTGCTCCGCCTCTTCCTCCCTGATGGCTGTGAGGTCATCAGGGAAGATGGACTCGGTGGTGCTCAGTACCTCGATGCTGTCCTCGCTGTTTTCTCTTCTGGCGTACACTCGCACGCGTCTGACGCCGCCGTCCGCGGCAGGTCGCCTGTGCGAGGCGTCCGCCGTCCCGGCTGGAGTTTCTGTGGAGGACAGAGGAGACCTTAACTCACCTTTTTATGGAGAAGTTTGCCCTCTGAGAGGTCCAGCTCCTCCTCTGTAACCCTGAGGTACCTCTGCTGCTTGATGTGGCTACAACCTGCTGCATCCTGTAAGACTTCTCAGTCCCCAGCACCTCGATACTGTCGCTGCTGCTGACACTGCTGGCCATCTCCATGGCGACACTGTGCACAGGGCTGAGTCTCGCTACTTCTCCTGCCTCCAGTTTGATGGGGATCTCCTCCACACAAGAGAGGAACGATTCCAGACTCATCGGGTCCGACTGAAAGAGGTCGGCGCCGCTCTTCGTCCCCATCTCCGCCTCGGTGGTCTGTAGCTCGCCTTCGTCCTCTGGGCACAGTTCAAACAGGAAGTTGACCAGGCTGAGTTTTCTGGACAACGCGCGCGTGACGTGGGCGGTTCGCAGTACGCTCCTGTCACCGCGGAGGCGCCCAAGGGTGTCGGCGAGCTGCTCCATCATCAGTGACAGGAAGTAGGAGTTGCACAGCTCATGCAGATGCTTCAGGCGGTGCCCGGACTTCCAGGAGGTGGAGACAGAGCTTGAGAGAGAGTGACAAGGATCGGGAAACAGCAGCGGATCGGTCAGAGAGTCAGTTGTGTCGTAGGGCAGGAAGTCAGGCTGTTTCAACTTCCTGTTTGGGTAGGAAGTGACCTGGCGGAGCAGCTCTCTGTGATTGGAGATCAAATGCTCCACAGCCTCCAGCTCCTCCCCTTTTCCTGCGGCCGCGGCGGAGCCGTTTTCCACATTCTGATGTTCGGTCTCCTCCAGCAGAGTCAACCTTGTGAACCTGAAAAAGGCAGAAGGTGGAGAGTTTCAGTTTCTACAGGAACCCAGGAGAGAAAAAACAACTTGACCAGAGACGTTTACCCCCTCAGCTTTTTTCTCCTTTAACTTTCACTTCCTACACATATCTGCACTCGTCACCACGGTTACACGTAAATATCCTGCCTTCTCAGGATCTGTGGACGTTCTTGTGACTGAAGCTCAAGCTACTGGTCTTGGTGGGATATATTTGTCTCTTCTGTTCCGTCACCTGTGTTAAACACACACTTCTCTTTGTTCGGTGACGCAGACAGAAAATAGTTCCTCTGTGAAACTGATAGTTTGTCCCCGTTTTCTCGAATCCGGGACTCGATGGATCATATCTCCGAATCCTTTTTAAAGCCACGATCCACAACTTCTGAGACGGCACCAACAGATTTATGGACAACGGAGACCAAACTTACTCGAGTTCATGTAGTTTTCTCTGTAGCTCCAGAGAAAACGCTTGTCTGTTCCCCGTCTTCAGGCTGTCGGACGCCTGAGAGAAGCAGCTCGAAAGTTCGCCGAAGTTCTCCATCAGCTTCATCTGGTCCGAGCACACGTACGCCACGCAGAACGGGCGCACCATGCCACGGGCCTCCAGGTCATACAGGGTCATGTGGTGTACGTACGCGAAGGCGTCCTCCGCCGAGTCTCCCAGGATCACCCGAGAGTCTTCGCTGAAATTGAGACGCGGCCCGGGGGACGCAGGGGGGACGGGGGTGGGGCCGGACGCCTGGTAGTCCACGGACATGAGGCGAACGGAGAAGTGGTTGAGGTCAAAAGATCCGACGACTCTGGGGTCATCTGGGATGGTCAGGACGGGCTTGGGTCCCACCTGCAAGTGCCATAATATCACTCAAACCTTAGTAACCAAAATGATAGAAAATATCTGCAGAATGAGAACCAATCATTTGCAGGAAATATTTAAACATCTTTTCATGTAGGGCAGTCCAACACCTGTTAAAATCTCTAATCTATTACATTTACAATTTTAATTTCAATTATTTTAAGCTAAGACAAAAACAGGACCTTTGTTTGCACATATAAAGGGTAATGGGAAAGGTACATTTTACTCTAAAAAGTTTGTTTTTCCAGTAATATTCCGATCTCTTAATGAGTTCCAACATATTTCCTGTGAACAGATGGTTCAAACAGCTGCAACTGGTTAGTTTTTACTAAAAGGAGTCTTAACTGGCGCCAGCTGCCAGACATTAATCATAGTGCTTAATGAACGTCTAACAGGGTGTTAATGGCTGTTCCCACGAGTTTTCTGCACCGGTTTCTTTAGTTGAAACCGGAAAAAAAAGTCACAAAAAATAAATATTAAAATGACACGAATAAACGGGGTTTTTTTTTTTTGTTTTTAAATCTGATTCTGGTAAAATAATAAGGAAAGTCATGTAAATAAATCACTCTAAAACCCCACCCGAGTACCGCAGCAGCTAAAAGTCCATCACCTGTTCGGAGAACTCGGCCACCAGTATGAAGTCTCTGGCAAACTGGGCGGAGGAGCTCCAGGGCTGGGATGGGGGGAGAAGAGGGACCGACAGCTCCTCGGGGAGACTCTGCGCCTCATCCTCCTCTCCCTCTCCAAACCCCTCAGCGCCGGTGAAGGCCAGCAGGTCCGGTGACCCGATCATCTTGGAGCCCTGGGGGGGCGGAGGGGCTTCGGACTACACCTCCTCTGCGGAGGCGAACATCGCCGGTGCCGCCGCCCGGACTGTCGGCCGCCCGCCCCCCGGCCTCGGTTCTCTCCGTGAGTCAGCTGTTTACTGACAGGACGCCGCAACAACGTGCAGAGTTGCAAAGTTTTTCCGTTGACGCTCAAAAGTTCATAGTTTGGAGCGTCAGGAAAGACGATTCCGACCCCTTGGGACCGACTCCGACAGCCGCATAAACAAGCTGCGGACCTGATCCGAGAAACGAAAGTTCCCTGCGGGCAGCAGTCACAAGGTTGACCAACCTTTGTCCCGGGATTTGTGTTCCTCTTTTTGAAAAAGAAAGCCAGATTTGAGCCTCTCACTGGTGTCACGGATACGTGACGGGAAAAGTGTTCTCAGGACACCGACGAGCAGCGGCCATGTGACGGACGATGCGCGAACGACGCGCGCTTCGGTTGCGACAGCGGCGATAGAAGGAAAAAAAATAAAACGTTCAGTTAAGTTCGAATCAGCGCGACTCATTTCCTCTCGCTCTTTCAAAATAAAAGACTCGTTATCCACCAGCTAAAAATACCGTTTTAGGTTCTAAAATGTGTAGGCAGCAAGTACGAGCCAAAAACTTATAAATTATGAGTTACTACGTTGATTAAGCCAGACGGAGACATAAATACGACCGATTTGTTGATGTTAGTAATACTATAATTCGACTAAAGCATGCGGTAACCGGAAGCTGCGGGTAGATTCGTTTTCTGTCCTGAATTCAAGAAAAAACAGCTTTATGTTGAATCCGAAGTGTGAAGTGAACTCAGAAACAGTAAGCACAAGACTATTACTAACCATATCCATAATGGCACAAAACAAGGAATTTCAGGTTTTGGTGGGGTTTTTTTTTGTTTGTTTTTTTTAAAAGTCTGTGTTAATACTGGGAATAATGGGTTTAAATTCATTTGGAAGATGGCAGCTATAAATATTAGAATGTATCTCGTGCTTTTAGAGCCACTTTAAAGGATTATTATTAACCATCATTAAGTCTATAACAATGAAAATAAAATGCATGAAGAGGCTAATATTTCAGGCTATTTAATTAAAGCAAAAAGGGATAAGCAATAATGTATATAAATATTTTATCTTTATTTGCAGATTACCTGTTCAATCAGAAAAAAAAAGTTCTTTTACTCCTCAGAAAAGCACCAACCGGGCCAGCACACACATTCACTCTGTATGTAAAAGTAAGTGCATAAACCAACTAAACAATTTTCGCCGTCAGAAACCAAAATACCTCAAACGCTTCAACCCAATGATAATAAAATATATACATCTAAGAGTTAAATGAGGCAAACTCAGACCAGGGCCGAAGCTACTGATAAGAGTTATCTATCACATCAGCGATCCGTTGCTCGGTTACAAGCATGAACACAGCAGAGGTGTTTTAATGGACGACAGCATGATGTTAACCAGTACACCTCCAGACGGCTGCTGCTCTGAGGCACCGCTTCGCTCACGTCCGCTCGGTCAGATAATCTAACCCAAATTTGGTCAAATCTTATCGAAAGCTACCTCGAGCCTGGGCAGCCTGTCGATGAGGTTTTAAACAGGATGGGATGCACTCAAAACTGAGTTGGGTCCAGCCCTCATTTATTAAGTGCACAATCCTGGGTGATCGTTCTGCATAGATGGAAGAATATTTACACCCCAGAACTAATCTCTTCTGATGTTTGGGTACAGGCATATGTTTTCAGGCCATGCAGCCTATTGATCACGTGATTAGGCACATACTAAAACGTGTCGATTACCAAGTCCGAGTTTTCCTTCAGCTCCTTCCAGTGTCGAGCCCACCCCGGGTTCTGTCAGCTCGGCCTTTCATCGGCAGAGGAGGAGAGCAGGAAAACATCTTCTCCGTAGATGTCTGGGATAATAAGAGGTTGCTGAACAGATCAAAGCCTGGATCAGACCCGTTACACGAGCAGAATTTCAGGCTCCGACACAGCACAGTAAAGCATGAAGCCCATCTGATCCACCTGGTCCTCCGACAGGCTGTTGAGCAGGTTAACGGCAGGCTTGAAGTGACTGTGTAACGCTCCTTGCTCCAGGTAGCCGATCAGCTCGGTGATACACTGCTGAAACCTCACGTCCAGGCTGCTGTCGGACCAGTCGCTCTCACGGTCACTCAGGTGCAGGATCAGATTGACCAAAGGGGCAGCTTCCATCGGCCGCAGAGCGTGGTTCAGACGGCACACGGCCTTGAGGATTTTGAGCGTCTTAATCCGGCATCCGTTGTCAGCGGCGTCGAGCTCGACCAAACGCCGAGTCTCCCAGGGATACAGAGATAGGTGCCAGGCGTTGACCCAGGGAGAGGTGAGCTCAGGCTGCGCAGTCAGAACCACGTCCCCTTCCCGCAGCAGAGGTAAGATAGTGACGAATACAGGCTGATCTCCACTTTCTGACCCGTTTTCGTCGAGTGGGCTAAAGGATTATACCATAAAAAAGGCGAGGAAGTTACTAAATCAATAAATTTAAAAATAATTTATTCCTAAAAACAAATTTCATGATCTTCATGAATAAACTCACCTGATCTCAAGCCTCAGGTCTGATCCTCCCAGTGCTGGTCTAATAAGACAGTCCATAGAGCTGCCAATAGTTGGCCAGTTTACAGTTTCCATGACAGCCTTATTGAACCAATTAACAAGAGCCTCTGAGGACAGGTAACCGCCCACCAGATACCTGACAGCCAGAGAGAGAGTGTTTTTACTGAGCAGAACCAGACCGTCTTCAGCCCTCTAATCAGCACGTTATCACCTGTCCCAATAGCTGCGTCCTCTTGGAAAATACTCTATATTGAGCCTCCGCACCATCCAGTGCAGTGGGTGTGTTAGCAGCGTCTCCTCACCGGGGACCAGACGCCACAGGGAGGCTTCCAGCTGCAGAGGCACCAGCAGGCAGGCGTGGTCTGCGCAAATCACCTGAACAGGTAAGTTGAGTCATCATCCAAGTTTTTAAATCACCCAGGAAATGAACCAAGGCAGGGTGTTTTTACCTGCAGGTTATCCAGAAGAGAACCGCCGATGCTCATTTCCTCTAGGGGCATGTCAGGGTGACGGCTGTGCAGAAAGCCATGGACCTCCGTGCAGATGTCCAGGGCCAGAGCCTGGGCCCTCTGGACCTCCTGTGGATCCAACGCTGCCCTGGTGCAATAGAACTGCTGCAGTCGTTCCTAAACACAATTCAAACAAGCAAGAAAAGTCTTTTTAGTTCATCCGTGTTAACCAACTGCTGTGGAGCTGTCATATTTGGGTTAAGTAAGAATTATTTAAGCTTTGAAATGTCTTTAAAATGTACTGAGCTGTTTTTAGATAATCTGGATGTAAGAAAACATTTAATGTTTTTGGTCAAAAACCTCAGCAAACTGTAACAAACCTGATATCACAAAATAATGAAACTTGCTAAATCATCTGAGTCATGTTAACAAACATTTCGTTTGCACCTCAATGTATGAAATGCATTAAGAACAAAAACAATATATTTACAATAGGAATGCAGCACAAATGTGGCTGCTGCATTATAGCAGTAGGATCTTAACGGGATGAAAAATGTCAAAGTGAATCAGAGCAAAACAACTGAAAGAGTTGGAAAAGATGTGATGGCTTTCACATGACTTACTTCATAGTTTGTACACGCCCAGCCCACATTGGGTTGTTTTTCTTATGAACTAATTTACTAAAACCCATTAAAAAGCATTTTATGACATGACATCTCCCCTAAGAATGATGCTACACATATTTTCAAAGCGTGCATTTGCGTTTCTAAAGCATTTGCTTCGCAAGATTGTTTCATGCAGCCGTACAGAACAATGTGGTTCAGATGCAAAGTCACTTCATGCTTGACTTCTATCCAGCGAGTCCACAATCAGGGCGGCACAAACACTGTTTATCATTATGCAGGGCTCCAGGGAGACTCTGCAGCTTAACTAGTGCATAACAATATGTAGCCCCAAAGCACAGCACTTTATAAAACATGCTGAACATGTTTTATAAAGTGCTTATATAAAAACATGCTCACGCTGAAAGCCTAATCTACGCTTTCAGCAGTCTAGAGGAGAAAAGGACAGACGTACCTGCAAAGTGAGGGCACACAACTGGAGCTTCTTGGGCTTTGAGTCACAGTTGGACTCTGTCTCCAGAGAGGACTTCTGAGGTTGACACAGGTCAGCTGATCAGGGAAGAGTCAAAACAGTTTTCAAGTAAAAAGTGATGATTAACACAAATGTATATAATTTAGAAATGTAAATTAATACAACTTTGCTCAAACTGTGTGTAATGAGGTGTCAGCAGTACCTTTCTGTTGTTTAGTTGTCTTGGCAACATGGTTTATGACTACACCCTCTATTTCCCTCTGGATGAGTGTGGGAGATGCAGACACCAGACTCAACTCCTCCCAGCTCTCAGTGATCTTCTGCTCCACTTTTTCATCATCAGCCGCTCGACCTGCACGCTCAATCAGCTTCACGCCCGCAGCCCATCGACACAATCACGCAGTCAGATTTGTATTGCGCAACACTGCACTCCCCAAACCATTGTAATTCCCCTCAGACCAGGATGGTTTGATTCGAGACACATGTTGCTATCGACCAAAGCCAAGAAATGCTGGTGTAAAAACAAAATAGCACATCGATTCCGCACCTGCTGCACTTCCAAGTGCTGTTGCAGCACTTCCTCTGGACTAAACCATGTTTGGAATAAAACCCTTAATAGATTTGAGTTGAAATCTAAACTGGCAGTCTAACACTTGACTGACCTGGAAGGTTACTGGGTATTTGCTGGAAGGGCTGTTTTGTTTTGTTCTAGCATATCTTCCTAAAATTCCTTGTGACCTCTGTCCTGCCCCATCTCCAAATAAAGGTTTTATTTTATGCTGAACATAAGAGAGCATTAGAACCTACAGCCCTTCACCCACTATTGTGAGGTTGACAATCTTACCTTTATTGCAAACTATGTGGAAAATACTTTTTACACCAATATTGTATAAGAGATGATAATATATGGATGTGGTAGAGATAGTAAAATAATGGTAAGATACAATGAAAGCAACCATACCAGTTTTTCTGATTTGGGGGGGAAAATAGTGGTTTGTTACATACCCGCTTCACTGCCAATGTAGCAATTCCTAGGATGGCAGCGCCCCCAACTCCAAGAACCAGCCGAGCATTTGACAGGAGGAAGTTGATAACCATGGCAACACCATCTTCCCCTCTCCTGCGAGTGTTCTGGAAGTTCATTGCTTCCTTGACTTGACTTTTAGCCTTACAAAGGTAGAATACATGAATTCATAAGGGAAGAAAATATCATGAGACAGGACTAAAATGGATTTTCTGTGGAGCTTCAATCAGGTCTAGAACTCATGAACCATCACGATCAAATGACATTTTTTCACAAGAGGAAGCACAAAACAAAATAGAATAAAACAACAGAACAGTTTTTTCTGCTATCATACATTTGCACAAACAACATGTATTAACAGTTTGAGGTTTAACACAAACAGAACACTTATTTTTATTAGCACGAAGGTTGTAGATTTGGTTCTGTTGTGGAAGAGATTGTTTAAAGGTGGTGAAAGAGGCAGTTTAAAGACAGGGATATTTGGGAAGGGATTTTTCATGTAAGCCTTCTTGTCAACTAAACAACTTGACCAACATCCCCGTTAGTTTACAACCACAATAACATGAGAGAAAATCATTTGGCCTCAAATGATTTGAAAGTAATTTTAATGAATTACAACTTTTCTGTGACATACCAGAACATGAATGTCAGCAGGGGGATTCTCTCATCAACAAGAACTAATGACCAAAGGTAAAGAGAAGCTGTTATCGTGGAGACTAAATATTAATTTTATAAACATGTGACATTGAAATTAGTTCTGGAGCAGATAGATCACTATGATACACACATTCATTACTTAAAAGAGGCCAATATAATTTGCTGGCCTACTTGACAACACAGCATGTCCTTGGTCAGGGGTGCAGGATGTCAAATAAGGAGACCAGCTCTATTTATAAACTTGCTCCATGCCTGTGTCTTCCTGGTTACAACAAATTCATACTCAAGGGCACTGCAATATGGTCACTGCTCAAGTGGAACAAATGGCCGTTTCAAACATTTTAAAATCACAAGACTGTAATTCTACTAGTTAATTCAGATCATTCCATCTTAGTGGGCTGGAAAAGGTGTTTTACTGATGACAGTCTCACGACGCATTTACTGCAACTGGAAAACAGTATAGGTGTCATTCTAACGCACTTTACCCCAAAGCCAGAAAATAACTGCACTTGAATGAACACGTATATTTAGCTACCCATTATACGAAGACAGTAGGTTTTTTAAAAGGCCACAAAAGGAAATCGAACAAGTGTAAAGTCCAGCTAACGCCAGTGGAGCTAACCAGCTCGTCGGCTACATAAGCCTTAGGTGACAGTTAAAACTTCACGTTCAAAAAAAATACTTACCACTAAATGTGAAAATCAACACCATTTGTATTTAGTAAGGATATTTGTAACATCCTTTAAAGACAATCCATAAAACTAAAGTTTATCATTGAGGACCTGTACTATAGAGATGGCCAGTTATCTTCTTCTTTTTGTTTAATTATCGGTATGCATTGGATGCGATGGTTGTATAGCGCCCCCACAGGACGCGCCCGGACACGCTGCACAAAAGAGTACCGTAAATGATTTATAAAGCTTTGGTTATTTTATCGTTGGGCTTGTGTTCACTCTTATTATCTTTATACTATAAATTTAATGATTTAGGTATTACATACATTTGGAACACAAAGTAAATTGACTTAACAGTAAGTTTATTCTAAAAACAATTCTAAAAAAAAAAAGTTTTTATCTTTTTAAAATAATACGCCTAAAATATCTTGCTGAGTTTGGTTTGGCAATATAAAGATTAAAAGTCTGATAGTCTCACACTAAGAACTCTGGATTTAGGAAGGCGATACAAAATAAGTCTTCATGTCTCATGACTCATGTCTCAAAAACAAGCTTGTCAGGGATGTTGTATCCAGGAGTCTATATCTGCTCACAAATCTAGTTTTATTTCACACAGCTGCCACTTTTGAAGCCAGAAATGTGATTTTTTTTTTTAAAGCTGCCATTGGAAATGCTCCATTGTTTTCAGATCTTCCACAGCTCGGTAGATCTCAAACTTCTCCTGACATTTTAACTGTGATAGCCTTGAAAAACAGGAACTAATTAAAACTGTTTTTAGTAACCAGTCTCTGCCCTGAACCCAGGTTATTTTTATTCACGTGTAACTCCAGACTAACCCAACAGCGAGCTATTGAGTATCTCTGCCAGAGAGCTGACTAAGGGGAAGTAAGGAACCCTATCCTTGTTTACGCAGCAAACTGCGACACCAAATTGCTTTTCTACACACACATCCACGCAGATCTTGACTGTTTCCTTAAAGAAAGATCTCAATGAGACATCACTGAAATGGAAATAAATTTAATACAGAACAGCAGTAACATGGCTGCCTCTATATAAGATAAAACAAATTTAGACAGGAGTGTAAGGAGCAGGGCACTTTTGGGACTCTAAAAAGTGTTTGGTAAATGCTTCCGCATATAGCAGCGCATCTGCCAGAGTCCTCCGCTTTAACTGTGAGGGGCCAGATTTGGGATGGAACAGGAAAGGCAGGGGCAAAGAAGTAGGTGCAAAAAACCCAAAATTTTTCATTCTGCACAAAAGTTCCCCTCAATCAAGGACTATACAAACATTGTACACTATAAGAAGTTAGATTACAGCTTGTTTCCTTTTGTACAAATCCCTACATACATCAGTCCTTTTGCAATCTGTACATCTCAGTTACAAAAAGTATTTGCCATTTTCAAAAAACTAGGTACAGAGAAATAAAACATGACTAGAGAACCTAAACAGGTTGACCTCCAGGAGCCTGACCATTGAGTCTCTAGTGCTGCAGAGATACCAAATTCATTCGCCAGAATCAAATATGAACTTGAAATAACCCACACATATCAAAATCAGATCACTGTGCTATTGTACCAGAATGGATGTTGGGTAAGCAAAATTACTGGTCCAAAGAGTTAGAATATACATAAAAGAACAGGTTTTAGTGTGTAGAATTATCACAGAACGGTGCTCAATGACGTCTCATTTTCACTTTGCGTCCTGAACTATCCTGGTGTTTGTCAGACGCTTGACCCCGCCTCCGGTAGTTCTCTGAGCCGATGCTGTGGCGTTGGTGTTGGTGTTGATGGGACATTGACGGGTGTCTGTTCTCTTCTTTGTCCATCTCTAGAACCCTTGGCCTAATGGAGGAAAATGGAGCTGTAAATATTCTGCAATTTTTTTTTTATTGTACATCACCTGAAAAGAACCCTTGGTTTTCAACTTTAGACCCTCTTTAAACAAAGAGAAACATTACTGGGGGCCACAGTTGCAGTTCGGTTACATGTGATCAAAAGTCTAAACAGAAAGAAGAACCATCTGTTTTCAAAAGGCTGCAGCACAGATTAAATTACTGTTAGGTCTGACATAACTGAGCCGTTGATCACTGTGACACCGCTGACGCAGTTTCAAAATCATTTTTCATGCAGCGCAGCTCAAACTTCAAGTGACGCCAATTTAAATTAAATGTCTTTTTTTCCACAGATGGATTTATAGAGCTGGGCCATGTTAAAAAGTGACAGAAATATTATGAGGTGTGACCCTGCGAGATTGCAACGGTGACTTCTACGCAACAGTGACCAAGATGCTAATTCAAGCGTGGGACAGGCATGTCAGGTCGCCTTCAGATTGATATGAAAGGGTGCAGGTCTTTAAAGGCCATCACCAGTTCACTGGTTTTCTAATAACCCAGACCTGACACAAGTGGGGCTGTGTACAAATTGATGTCGGCCCAGCTGGCTCGATTAAAGGTCTCCGTCTGGTGGGGAGCCACCCTCGATAATTTCAAATAGAAAATGATCATGTGTAAATAATATGCTCCGACTTGTAGGTTTAACGGCATTTAATCCAGCCGGGTAAGGTTTAAAGAAATCTGGCACCTCCGCTTACTAAGCACCAAGTTTAAGATGACTAACTCATCATTTGGATTTAAGGTCACAAGCATCCATTTTTAAACAGTCGAACGCAAGTGAATTCAGACTTCCTCGGCCTTCTACTCATCACAAAAGACCAGTGATATGGAAGTGACTGAATTACGATCGCGTGACACTGATCATTTCCTGTTAAACTTGAATATATACTGCGTCTTCTGGCAGACCTGTGAGCAGCATTCGGGTCTGCTCTGCGATAAGATCGCTTGGCTTTCAGAGGAGCTGGTCTTTCTGCAGATGAGCTCAAGCAGTGGTCAGGTGAGTCCAGCCGAGGAGCATCGGGTCTGGTTCTGCAAAATGACAACAAAAATCAAGCAGAGGCAAAAGAGCACATCATCACGTGAGACACCCGAACGTGCGCCAACCCACTTTCTGAGGATTATGACTGCACGACGCTCCTTGATGTCCTGTGGTCTGATGCAGTGGGTGATGTCATCAGCAGCATAGCCACTAGCAAAGAGAAAAGACCTTTAGTCCACAAAAGCAACATTAAAAACACAAGTTTACGCAATATCATTGCAAAAGATGCAGCCGGTCACCTGAGGACTGTCACGCTCCCTCTTTTAACGGGCAGGACAAACACAGGCTCCGACACGCGGATGGGTTTGAACTGAAAGCGGCACCCGAAGCAAAGAGCGCTGTCGCTGAAGAAGGACACCGAGACGATGGGTCTTGCAAAGATGTGCAGCGGATCAACGTGAGACACGATGCAGCCGCCAGGCTGATAATCATTGATGACTGCGCTGTTTACAAAACCATCCGGGACCACTCCATTGGAAACAAGAGGCTTGATCACCAGTTCATGCACCCAGTTTGGGATCTCATCAACTTCTCCTTTGCGGTACAGCCTCTCCTGACCGGGTCCACGCTTCTCCAACTGGGACCCATACGTGTAGCCCTCCCCGAAGAAGTACTTGTTGCGGAGGGGTGCCCTGTCCACGGTATGCTCACGGTAAAGTCCAGCCTCTGCTTGGGCAACCACGTCGTCGATCTTCTCCTCGATGGCGGCGCACTGCTCCGGTGAGAAGATGCTCTTCTGCAGGATGCTGTCCCTCACCAGGCGGGCCTCCTGCTCCCTGAGATCCACGCTGTCGTCGCTGTGCTCGTAGTCATCGTCGTCGGACTCTCGGAACTTGCGTTTCTGGCCCTTTCCACTGCCGTTTTTTGCGCTGTCCACGTATTTGCTTTTCCTCTCATCTCTGTGCGGAGTGGTGGATTTCAGTTTCTCCCTCAGGTCAAAGTATCCGCTCGATGCCATGTCAGCCAAAACCTAAACAATACTTCTTGTGTGTTGCGACTTTCTAGCCTAACCGTTAGCGCATGTCAGCAGTGCATTTCCACAAAGTTTTTCTTAGTGTGACTAATCTGAGCGCAATAGGTATCAAAATAAATCTTTTCTAAATCATTCGCGGCATAGCCCAGCATCCACACGCAGCTATCTAACGTCCCCCAAGTCGCTCCAGGCAAATAAATATCACTCTGATAAAGAGATTGGTTAATATTATTGATATTATTGTGGGTTTTCGAAAGCACAGAGTTTAAACAAACGGCCTTCAAATATAGAAACACGCACTGTAGAATGAAAAGCTAACGATAGCTACCCGATGTGCCTGGCTAGTTGCTAAGCTAACCTGGTTTAGTCAGCCCACTGCGGACACCGACAAAGCACGCAGCAACATTTCACATGTCACGGCCGAATCCCGAAAACCCCGTCTTCCGGACACAACGGTCAGTTTTTACCTCCGGCGTCGGAGGAGAAAACATCGTAATACCAGAGGAAGACCCAACCACCCACAGTTTACAGTCACTACGCGTCCCCTACCGAAAGACTGAAAATAAACGCGTGTAACCTACTGGAGGTTTGCGCATGCGCAGCGACCCGCGCGGTCACGTGGTCTGGAAGGAAGACTCAATAAACCCATTTTGGCACACACACACACACACGCACACTTGCAATTGTATGGATTACTATACACAAACACTATTTATTTTTTTACATGTTTTGAGTTTACATTTCTAATATTATGTATGATCAATGCCACATTTTGGCCCAAGTGAAGAAATTGAATCCCCCATTTCCATCCCATTACATCAAGCTTGAGTGTAATGTTTTAGTATTACTAAAAGAACAAATATAAGAAATACGCTCAAAATATCAGAATCTATTTTACTTTATATAGCACTTTTATCATTAACCATTATAAACGATTAATACTTGTTAGAGATTGTGCTTTTTAGGCAGTTTTAGTATAAATGTTTATAACAGTCTTGAACATTCCACCTCAATAAACCAAAACTCCTTTATAAAGTAAAACGTGATTATCACATCAGGATAAATGGTGCCAGTCGAGACTACATTACCCAACTTCACTAAAACATAAATGATATTTAAGGACTTGTATTTGGAAATAAATTGAATTTTATTCAAAGATATTACTGATAATGAAGTAATGCAGATTTAAAAAAAAAAAAAAATTTTTTTTTTGCTCCATAAGTTCAGTTTATCCGTCTGTTAGCCTCTTGGAGCCAGGTGAAGAAGTTGCGGACGGATATTACAGAGACTGTGGACGACTTCCATTTGAAGAAAGTCTCATCCTGGATGACTTCTTCATCCAACAGCACATCAAAAAACATCCACAGCAGACCTACACGGACACACACCAACAAAAATCACAGGAATAAGTAAATAGAAAAACACCACTGGCTTCTGAATTTGTAGTTCAAAGTTAAAAAGAACAAAGCCATGACTGTTGAGGTGGATAGATGGGACACTCACCATCAGGTTGGTCTATGTGGACCACCAGCTGTTGCAGAACGTTCAGGGCCACCAGCTGCTTGTGGTCATCCTTGATGTACAGGCTCACTCTCTGGAGCAGCTCATAGGTTCTCAGTGTATGAACCCCACCTGACAACACAAACACTCTCTTCACACCACTGTAAAGAAACTGAACACATCTAATCATGGACCATAAAGTGTCCCAGACTGGTTCTGTGTATGTGCTCACATAATGTAAAACAGACATCTATGTGGAGTAAAACTAATTAATCAGGTTTTTGGACAGAAACATCAAAACATCCCAACACTGGCAAACAGGAGTACAGACTTTAAATAGGGGACTAGACTACTGATAGGCCACAGGTGAGTCTGGCTGCGGCTCCAGCTGCGGCAGGGGAGAAGCTCCATCACGCCCCCTGCAGGAAGAAAACCGTAACCAACCTCCCAGAACCCAACAAATGTCACTTTAACTGGACTCAGGGTGACATGAGTATAGATTTCTGGGCTTGTCAGTGGTTGACCGGACTGTGACGGCCCCTGAGCGGTGGGGTTGTCTTGCTGTCTGTGGTTCACAGGTTTCAGCAGGGTGGAGCTAACCTAATTGGAGCACCTCACCAGTGATCTGCAGGTTATAAAGCTCCACCCGATCCTACCTCCACCTGATGTCCCCAGTTGCTTTGCCTCTTGGTGAATTATTGGATTTGACACCTACAGCATACTTTACCCCTTCACTCACTTCATCCAGGCACTTGCTCACACCCCTGATTTTCACTCTCACCTGCCATATTCCTTTGTTGGGTGTTTTCTTTTTGGTTTAAGAAATAAAGGGTTAAACTGGTCAGCGTGTCTTCCTCTTTCTTTGTGGACCTCATGAGTGGGCCATAACAGCAGCAAAAACTACGGCTTGGATAGCTACATTTCCACTATTTTCGGTATCTTAAATTAAAATGAAATGAGTTTTATCTGTTTTTCTTTAATTTTCTAGTATTTTTATGCAATTATGCTAGTGTTTACTGATTTATTTTAATCTTTTTTTCAAAAGGGAAACATGTGTATGTACAGTATATACGTCTAAACATGTGTCAGGGTGTTAACCTATTTAAAAATCACCCATTTGTGCCCAACACTGACTCAGGTGGCTGTAAATTTATTATATTTATTTTAGTCATCTGGGAAAAACTGTTATATTTCAGCACTCATGACCATTCCTAAGCGTAACCTTGGGCTGAAAGGTTCCCAAGAGGCTTGCAGGCCAGAGCAGGAAGGATCCTCTTTGCATTTCACTCTCACCCAGAGAGCTTAAACCTGTACTGTAAATGCTAATTGTGATGAATTGCCAAACCATGTACAGAGCACCATGTGCATCCGTCACAGGTCATGTGTACAGGTCAAAATTTCCCTTTTCTCACCTTGTGCAGCTTCTGTGCTGTGCAGCCTCCCTGTTTCCATATATGTTGTTGAAAACCCATTTACAAGATAAACTGAAATAAAATATAAAAATCATGATAATAATAACAATATTTTAATGTTTATTATTATTATCATCATCACTGTTGTGATTGTAATTGATATTGATAACCATGACAAAAATCCAACATAATCTAATGTAAGGTATTATGTATATATATATATACACACACACACACACACACACAAATATAAATGTATGAATATAAAATATATAATATTACTATATATAGTTATAAATTAATTCATTTAAATGAATACAAACGATATAATTTCCTATGAAAAATGAAAAACAGAATCGTCAAAAAAAACAACAGATTTGTCACAAAACTACGACTAATCTAAAACTATAACGTATAGGCCCATTTAGGAACCATATTTAAAAGCGATATTTACAAACTAATATTTGAACCCTGTTGACTTCTTCAGAAACCCTCTTTGTCTCTAGATTTATTTCAGTACTTTTTGTAAAAAATAAAGTTGAACCACATTTTTACACCACATACAGTACTGTATTCAACGATATCATTAGAAAAAATATTAAAAAAGGATGTTATCATCATCATTTACAAAAATTTATGATGACAAGGTGCATGGCCCATGACACATCTTCTAGTTACCGTAATTAGTAGCCTTAGCGCAGATGAAAACATGTAATCCTGTAAAACTATTTACATTTACATTACAATTGAAAAGGTACTGAGGTGACAAAAAAAGAGTTTAAGGACTTTTCACTGCACCTGAAAATGAAAATAAATGGAAGTAAAAAGGGAGGCTCATCTATACTTATACATATGTGTGTGAGGCACACTTGAACATAAGGAGAGGTAGGCTTAATGTGTTTGTGTCCAACGTGGGCATTTTTTTTACATTATTGGACGTACAGTTAAGCACAATTAAATGTTATAGCATGGTGATTTCACTGGGTGGCAGGGTGAGTCTTTTTTCCCGCGCAAACATCATGTTTTCCACCTGCATGGCGATGACTCGACACAGCTCCAGGCCCTGTGGACGAGGACAAACATGCTCCATTGAACTCCACTGGAAAAAAAATATCTGTCCTCAGAGCAGCATTTCCTGTTGATTTTGTCTGATACCTGCTCCAGCTGCAGCTGAACCACCCGCTGTGTATTCATGTCCCCCAGAGTAAGGTCAACATATGGGTAACTGGTTCCTGTGGAAGGCCTCTGGGTGCGACTGGACTGCACCTCCACCAGGGGGACCACTGACATCAGCTCCTGCAGCACAGAGCATTACATCAAAGTCCCTCAGGATGATCAAAACACTATAGTAAAAGGAAAAATGTACTTGCAACCATACAATTATTGTACCAGTTAGGGAACTCAGCTAAAATCTATCAGTGTTTACACACAAAGACACACTGGGAGATACACACACATTAAAACCTGTGTGTGTTTGTGTGTGTGTTTGCATCTTTACATGTGTGTTTTTGTGCAGGAAGTGGAGGCCATGTTGATTGACAGCGAGAATCGTGGGAGCGTAGAAGGTGGTGGAGCTGCTGCTGTGGATGTAGAAGAACGAAGAGCCGAACATGGGGAATGCGCTGACCAGCCCTGGACACACACACACACACACACACACACAACATCATGTTTAGAAGGATTAGAACAGATGTCGCCACAATCTGACTTGAGACTCTTCAGAGAATGAAAATGTTTAGTGTTTTAACTTTGAGTTTTGCTAACTTTATAATCTATTTTTATATAGTAGAGGAATAGAATAAAGTTTGACTCTTGACTTGGTATGATGTGATTTAGAATGGGTTCTATTTGTCAAGGGAACAGCAAGAACATTCTGTAACCAAGTCTTTTACTGTGAAAACTAAAGATTTCTGCAGTGTTGACGTAAAAGCATTCAAAATCCTGGTTTCACATGTCTTTATCGTTTTAAATTGTTACATTAAATTAGGAGCTAAACTGCAGTAAACAAAGAAGAGTTGGCAGAGTTTGTCTGTCATATACCACAGTTTTGGTTCATGTTTGGGATGATGCTAATATTCATTTAGCATGTCCTAATATTCCATTTAACATCTGTTTCTAGGTAGTTCCGTTAGATCCTACCAAGAAACTGTGCTCTGGACTGATGTGGGTTCAGGGCCTGCACTTGCTGCATGTGCTGCGTCACCATGGCAACCCACTGCTGAGGCGGTTGCTTTTTGAACAGAGGTGTGGCAATGTACTCCGATAGTTCATGTCTGGAGGATAGAGAGCGGGAGAGGAGGAAAAAAGAAGATAAACGGAGGTCTGCTTCACTCAGTGATTTCTCAACATCAGTCAGAATTAATTTACACGCCGAGCAGTTCTGTTCCGCTCTCAGCTCTCAGCTTTGGGAGAAGGCGACAGTGATAACAACTACCAGAACCCGAAAGGACCCAAGTGTTTGGTGCTGACAAAATTTTTTAAAAAAAAAGAAAAAAGTAGAGAGGTTTTTAACTGTTTTTGTGCTAATTAAAAAAGACAAACACAAGACCTTTAACTGAATCAAAATACACTCTAATAGAGGGCTGTAATTGATGTGGTTTGGAATACATAACACAGGAAGTGCAGTCACGAATGAGGCTGTGGTAACTGAAATTATCGCCACTTGGCTCGGCACTCGTGAATGTTTTCTTTCTGATAAGAAAGCTTTTTTAAAATTGTTTCCTCACATGCTGGGGATGAAGATGATGTCTTTGGCTCTGTGCTGCAGGGCTGCCAGTTTAGAGATCTGGTGGAACTGCTGCTCGCTCACTTTTCCGTTCGGCAGAACATTTAAGAGACCTTTTCGATAATCTGGCAAGATCTGAACACGCACAGACAGTTAGATACACACATACGCTTCGTGCATGAGAAACACCCCAGTCTCACCTGGTTATAGTGCATTGTGACACACAGCTCGTTCTCAAAATTGAGAGGCTGAGACCAGATGACTCTTCTGAACCACAAACTGTAGGTGCTGTCAACTAACTCGGCCTCAGTCGCCACATCAAGGATGTACTCGTGTTTGTTCAGAGGACGGACATTCTGACCTGAACACATCCGCGTGGACATAGAATGAATTTTTAATTATCTGTGTCATTTTAAATGGCACACGAGCACGAGGAGATCCGTGTCGTTACAGATGAAACTACAACTACAATTACAGGAAAACCTTCAGACACCAAAAATAAAAGTAATCAGTTTGTACAAGATTAGAATCTGCCAATGAAGACTTGGCAGATTCTTTTCTGTCCATCAGCCTGGTGGTAAAGTTAACCACAAAACACACTGATCAGAACTGCAAACGATCTCAGAGCAACACTTGATCCTGCTGATCGTGATAGAAATTCTTTGGTGCAATTTTAGTCAAAATGCTGTTGAAGCCTCGAGGGAGCAGCTCTGGCTTCAAGTTTATATAAAAGTAGAAGGTTTTACTATTCTTTCTACAGATGAATCTGTTATGAAATAAAATGCTTTCTCACTACAACACTGATGACATTAAGTATACTGTCCTGGCCCATGTTGTTCATTGTCCATGTTCCTCTCTGACCAAAAAAATAAAGGTCCCCTCACTGTAATTAGGATACATTTGGAATTAGCTGGTGCTCAGTTGTGTCGATCAGTCTTGTGAACCTGAACGACTCTTCAGACAACTAGAAACTGATCTGTCTGCTTGATATGTGATCTGTGCTTGGGTCTGCGTCTATGAAAACAAGCAGAAGATTCCCATGTGTGCACAAATAAACTTACCTCTGCTGGTGACTAAAAATACGGCATATTCTTTTATGGCCTCCAGTCTGTGTAAACCCATTTCATAACACAACTCCTCAATGACCTCCAGAGCAACCTAAAAAACAAGGAGAATCTATGAGATCAACAGATCCGTATGAAGGACTGTAATGGACCGTTATTATTGTTGGAAAACTTACAGAGCATGTTTTAATTTTCACGTGGCGTTCAATGCCTCCGGGAAAAAGAACCAGCTGACGTTTTGAGCTGCGACCCGCCTATAAAGGAAAAATGTAGATGTATCTAATGGACAGAAAGGGGCTCAGCTGTGGCTGCATTTTAAAAACTAACAAAATGGTCTAAAATCTAAATAAGCTGTATATAATTTGACACTGACCATCATGGCCTTCAGCTCCATGCTGTTTGGTGGAACAATACGCCCACCATGCTGGAAAGTCTTCTTCAAGTTCTGCTCACACGCTTTAGCTATGCCTGTTTAGGTAACATTAGACACAACTGCTGAATCTGCCAAGGTGCACAGTGTGTGGGTGTGTGTGTTTGTGTGTGTGTACCTTGATACTGTGGCCCGGCACTGACAGAGGCCTGTCCTAGGTATTTCAACAGGAAAGGCTTGAGGACTTCAGAGCATTGATGGAAAGCAGTCATGACGTACAGCAGCCTCCACCCTCGCTGACAACTATCACTGCACAAAGTACACAGATACACTCAGGATTAGAGGATCAGGGACGCGAGGAGCATATGTGTGTGTGTGTGTGTTGGCATGTGTACAACATTAATGTGCTGAAGCCGACTTACGGTTTGGAGCTGGTGTTAGCAGTAAGCTGTTTGAGGAGTTGGCAGTAAGCCTCATCCCGCATCAAGGTAAACTCTCCTATGAGCTAAGATGAGGACACACACACAGATGTACACGCATGCACGCAGCAGCTACCAAAGACATAATGCTAACCTGGGAAGAAAGCTGCCTGTATTTACCTTGAGAAAGGTGCTGACCACTTCCTGTTCTGACAGCCCCTTTAATGGAGAGTCACCCATGAAACGCATCACCACTGTGCATGGACGCACGCACGCACACACGCACACACACACGCACCAACATCATGTCACGAGTCTGGTCAGGTTTATGATATATGTTTTAACAACTTAATTAAGATCTACTTGGCTTAAAATACATTTAGAATCTGTTGTTCTGAAACACACATACAAGCTACAGCCTTCAACTATTTATATTAGAAAGAAATTAAAACAGAGATGTAACAAGGAAAAAATATTAAGATAATGGAACTGGAGGAAAGAAGGTGGGATCTTACTCATGAAGAGATCTGCTGCCACTCTGTTTAAAACTGGGTCTGCAAACTCTATGAGAGACTCAGTCAGAGGATTCTGAAAAAAAAAAGATTGTGAAGGATAAATACAGTCTAAACAAATCAATGAAGAAAAAAAAAGTCAAAAAACAGCACACAAAGCATTTAGGAAACAGATTGCTGAACAGCTTAAGCTTTAGTAGCTACCTTGGAGAACTTGATCATGTCAGCCGGCTCTGTGGATTCTCTGTTCTTGTTTTTACTCTTCAGGGAATCCCTGAAAACAGCGTGATCAACACATGAGGAGACAGTAACAGCAGACTTATTAGCAATAAAACATATTTAAAAATACAGCAATTACGCCACTTAAAATATTTACAAAGATATTACTTTTTTTACTTTTTATTATCTTTAATAGGTTTAATGGGGTGTAATGGTGGTGGGAAATTTTGTAGATGCTTGTAGATCTTTGGAGATGCTAATTTCCCTGGTGGACACCCCCTAAAGGGATCAATAAAGTACTCTTGAATCTTGAATCTTTACACAGTGTCTAAAAAGTAATATCTTTGTAAATATTTATATATGACAGTGAGGATGCATGTGTTTTTCTTTGTCTGACCCTCTTCCTATGGGTCCACGTCTGAAGTACTTCTTGGCAAACTCAAGCATATCGTATCTGGCGTCCTGCAGCATTGTCTCATCCAGCTCGCCATCACTGACACCATCTAAGGGAACTCTCTAAAAATCAAAAGATTCATTAAAAAAAATAGAAAAGAAATCTCCGTGTGTGAGTGTGCTTCTACCTCTATGGTTTGATCGATCCCGTACGCAGCCGTGGTGGACGCCACAGCCACAGCCACAGCCGATGACACAGCGAACTGTCTGGCTCCTCCTCGCGGCTCAGTCGTGCGGTCCAGTGGCAGTGACAAGAAGTCGGGAGGAGTGATCGGATGGACACAATCAGCCGGGAACGCACCCGAGCGACTGAACACAGCACCGAACTTCCAACCTGGCACACAGAACAGACGGTCAACATACAGTCAACCAACTGTAAAAGGATTTAAACAGTTACCATTAACTTATAGAGGAAATGTTACTTTTTATAAACAGGTCTTCTACAAACAAATATAAAAGCTTTTATATATTTTATATTTTTTTACTGAGATAATTAGATAATACTCCTACTATAACCCCAGTACATCATATAGAGTCGGCCCTACTTTCTCTATCTGGTGAGCAATGGAGATATTTGACGTCTGGCTTTAAAACACATTTCACCTTTCGTGTCCTCGAGAAATGACGCAAATCAATATTTTTTAAATTGTGTCAGCAGCTTCCATCTTCAGAATTGCCTGTAGTATTGTTTTTAAAGAGGGCTGCGGGCACTGTCAGCGCCACCCGTCTCCATTCCTGCCTTTAGATATGATCATGTCTTCACTGTACTTCTAAAAACAACCCAGGCTGAAAAATCTCAACAGCTGGATTTGTCATCCTTCTTACTTCCATGCCTTGATCGCAACGCTAACAGTACTTTTGTTTTTGTCAGATGTGAGGATAAAATGTGGATAAATGAACTCTCACCAAAGTCTGAAGTGTCTCTTTTCAGCTCCTCTAAAAACACAACCTTCTTTTTTACCACACATCCGTAGCTGTAACCTGGTGGACACACACAGAAACACACCTGTGTATATCAGAAATTCACTCAGAAGATAACAGGATTTCAGCTACATATACCCCTCCGCCTCACCTTTCTCCAGCCCGTCCATAACCTGCAGCCTGATGATGTCACTTTTATGAAAGCTGAGCATGGAACGGTCGTCTGTCACAAAGTTACGCTCTGCAATCACATATTCTGAGTCCTGAAGGGAACATCGATATCGTACCATTACATTTACATTTTGAAACTGGTTAGTGATTCACGTGTCTGCAAAATATCAAAGCACAAGTAAGGGACAGAATTAATGTGTGAGCGCACATTTACCTTTTTGATCTCATTGATGAAGGTGTCGATGAGATGTTTGACCTGCGGTGCCTTGGCTGAGAATAGGATGAGTTTCTCATTTGTCAAATTAAACTCCAGCATGTTTTCAGATGGGATGGTTACAAACAGGATGTCTGCATAGCTACAAAGACAGTGTTAAAGGAAAGATCGTTGAAACATGAGTAACTATAGGACCCCTAAATTAATATGTAATATCATTTTTTTGTTTGTGAGGATGTATAGTTTTAGGGAGAATGCAGTAGACTCTGAAACGCATCTACTTTTTTCCCATTTTGGTCAAAAGCTGTGATTTGTGCTGAGACACATTAATGCTGTGACTTTATTTGGTAAATTTAAGAGAAGTTGCATATAGTTCTCCTAATGATAGTGAAAAAGTAAACATGTAGTTAAGTGACCCTTAACTTCAAACTACTCATATCTGAAGCCACAACAATGCCAAAAACAGAGGAGGCCACACATACGTGTAAGGCCGCAGCACTCTGAAGTAATCTGGAGCTGCAGCGCTGCTTTTTACAGTCTTCAACAGCTTAATGCCACTGTGGGACACTGACAACACCTGCACGCCTGTTCCAACGCTACCCTGCACAAACACACATAAACATACAAGCAAGACAGTGACGAGAATCAGACCCAAAATCACAATCTTCTGTGGACACGCTTCACCTACCGATGCAGGGAAGAGACGGGAAAAGTATATTTCCCAGGTTTCCCTAGCTGCAGTGACAATAGTCTTCTTGACATGCTCTTCAACTGGATCCATATTCTGCTCTACCCCGTGTTTAGCTGTCAGTCACACAGACAGAAACTCATGAATGCCAAATAGGTGTGTTTGTATTAGAGCGTATGCTTTAAAAAAAAAAGTCTGCAGAGAACAGACAGACTACCGAAAAGAGCCTTCATTTTCTGCCTTTCATCCCGGGTGATGCGAACACATGCCTCTGACAGAGTGTCGTTCACAATCTGCAGAGGAGGACAGAGGCAGAAGAGCAGGGTAGTGGAGGGATAATCCTTAGTTTGATCACTGTGTGATTTTTATATTGTCAAATACAGACCACAGTTGAAGACCTCAAAGCCAAAAAATTGACATCAAATATAAAGTAAATTTGAATAGTAAGGAAAAAAATGTCATGCTTTGACCTCAAAACGCACCTGTTTGAAAATTAGGTCCAGCACCAGAGGGTTGTTGAAGCTGTCTTTTGGATAAAAAACCTGCCCAAACCAAATGACAGATGGCCGGATAAGAGGAGAGTTTGATTACAGGTGTGTGTTTGTGTCTTTTAGCTGCACATACCTCCTTCCTGAGGTATAGTCTCCAGGGGACATTAGTGTAGGTGTAGTGTTCTTCATTGGTGCTCTGGTGAAGCTGAGTCTGGATGGATTCTGTCTCAACAGGAAGCTCCCGAGAAACTGCACCAAAAACAACATGACAGGCGTCTCAGTTGGCCCCGTTTTATCCTCTGATTATTGTCGTTCACCTTTCCAATTACATTTGGACAACAGAGAAGAAATGTGCTTTTGAAATCTGCAAATCAACAGATAGTCCCTGTGGTGAGTCAGTGCACCGCCATGAAACAACGATTTCAACTCCAATCCGTTTTCTACAGCTTGTTGCCTTATTAGGTTTAATATCAAGGCCACTGAAGGTGCTTTTTGGGGTTATTAGTGCCACAATGTTCAGCCCGGTGTCTACCAGGTTTCTATTCTTGTTAAAGATATTAGACAGTTATTTTACCTTTTACTTAATTAGAATGTACTCACATTTTGGAGGCCTCACAAATAACCATGGGTGGAAGCAACACACCACATTGTAATTAAATTAATTTGTGCACAAAGCAGTTTTAATTATAGTTGAAGGCTGAGCGTTGGCAAATGCTCTACTAGACATCAATAAATGACCTTTATTCACATATAAGACAAAAAGGAGAAACATGTGTAGTGTTTTGTTGTGAGTACCTGGGGGAGGAATGGGCAGGGGACGGTCTGCAGCTTTCTTCTTTGGACTTTTTGTGGGTTTGATTTCCGTCTCTTTCACTGTGGAGGGCACTTGTGAAGTGACGGCAGGAGGTTTCGGCTGGACAGACACAAAAGCTTTGCTTAACTCCTCAGCGACTCCACATATTTCTACAATTCTTCATGATTTCAGGCGTGTGCATCCACCTGCGGTGCGGGAGGATTGTCCATCTGAGGTCTGAGGATCTGTAAAGCCTCATCACGGGGGTTTTGCTTCTTTTTAAACATCCCTTCTGGTCTTCTAAACACAGCCACACAAGAGAACCCCGAATATCAATGCACGGCACAGATGTGGTGCTGTGTTGTGTGTTTTTGCCAGATTGTATGTTAATACTGTCATTCTCACACCGTTGTGCTCACTGCATGCAGTAACATGCCAGTGTCTGCTGGTGGTAATGTTGTGTTTCAGACTTTCAGTACATTCACAAGAAAGCATGAACAGCTATGACTGACGTGGACAGATTTAACATTTCTTAGATATGATTGATATTCTCAGTCCTCGTCTGTTACCGCCATCGTTTGTCTGTGTGCTTGTGAAAACTCACCCTTTGCCAGGTGGTACTGGTTCTGTTGCTGGAGGTGGTGAGTTGTACCTTTTGATGATGTCTTAAAAAATAATGCAAACCACAATAAAATTAAACTGAATATACCATAAGATTTTTTTCTTCCGTGTTTCTATAACAACAACAGCAAATCCTGTCTTCATGCACTGTCAACTATAGCTCCTGAATTCAGATACCTTGGACATCTTGGCTTGGAATAATGTGATCTGAAAGCTGTGATGAGTATTTCACCACATCCCCGGCAGGGGATGGAGGGGATGGCCTCACAGGGCCTAAAACCAAAGAAACATAAAAAAAAAAGCTCATTCTGTGAAGTCCTCTTCGTTCAGACTTAGTCACAGAGACTTCATGCTTACCCAACTTTGTGGCTGGTGTATCTTTGTTTACAGGGATGCCTGGAGCCTTCCTGCGAGGAGCGCTGTCCTTACCTGACTGAACCTGAAACAGAGAAGGTGCGGAGAAGGCTTGAGAGATTTTGGACCATTTTCACACATCACTGGGTAAATTTCAAGGTTTTAATTAACTTTTCTTTTAAATTGTTATCAATAACTGTCCCTCTGAGTCTGATGAAACTTATGTTTAATCAGTGTTTGTCTAGTTGTTTGCATTGTAATATTACCTGTTTGTTGTTGAATTTTGGAAAAACATCCCCTTGAATTACTGACTCACATGTCTCAGAGTTACTGACCTGACTAGATGCTTCAGCTTTGGGCTGTGTTGGCTGTGTTTTAATAGAGCTTAGATGAGGGTTGGAGTCAGGGAGGGGTGATACAGACTGAGGCTCTGCTGCCGGCTCTGCGGGAGGCTGGACTTCAGGAGGCAAAGGTGTTTGTTCCCGTTGAGTGGGTGGAGGGTAGGGGCTGGGTGGGACATTTGCTGTAGTGTAGGGAGTGGGACTGAAGTTAGCATAGGGGCTGGGTGGAATATTAGCGTATGGACTTGTGGGTATGGCAGCATATGGGCTAAGAGGGCGCTGGAGAAGAGGGCTGACAGGAGGGCTTGTGGTTGGGGTGGTAGGAGAGCTTGATATCGGGGTACTGGCTACGGCCATTGGTGGCATTACCATCTGCTGGTTCTAGGAAAATAAAACAATAGGATGCTTTTTTTTAAACTCCACACAAGAGCAGTACAGAATATGTTCTCTTCCACGGGGAAGATTTACCATGGTAACAGCCTGTTGTTCCATGATAATCTGCCGCTGTTGAGACACAGCAGCCTGCTGGGCATCTGGTGAAAAGAAGTATGAGGAAAAAAAGAGCAAAAGCAGCATGTCAGCCGAGCTATTTTCTTCATGCTTAAAATCCGGCTTGATACACACCCAGTGTTACAGGTGCAACTGCAGCGACGGGTGGAGACATCAGGCCACCCACGGGTAGGACTCTCACAGCTATGGACAACGGCGCATTAGTCTTTACACGTGACAGTGAAAATTACACGATTCACTTCATTAACTGAATGAGGTGTCAGTATCTGTAGGATACCAGGATTTGGTGTTGTCCCTGTTACCGCCACTGCTTTGTTTCCCCCCGATCTTTGCTGCGCTCTCCCTTCCCGACATGACAGAAAATGGAAATTGGGGGTAAAGTGTAATTGTTCCTGAGTTACTGTTGTGGATTGTTGTTATATTGATTCTTGATATTTTGAATCATTCCTATAGTGTAGAATAAATCTGACGATACCCTGACTGAGACTAAAACTAGGGTCCTGACTCTGCCTCCAGTGTTGTTTTTTATAGTCAAGGGGAGTGAATTTTCTTAAACTGACCCCCAGGTGGAGGAGGGGGGCCAGTTGACTGCTGATGCCACCCCCTTCCAACTCCCCCAGCCCCCTTCATTCTGCTGGACAATCCTGTAGCTGATTGTGTGTCCTGTGAAGACAGAGCGACAGACGGACAGACAAATATAGCGCTTAACAACAGCTCATGATATGAATGCACATAAACAGAGACAGCCTAAGAAATAACTACTGACTGTAAATTTCTCAGCACTTATCTAACCAAAATAGGTATATCTGAATTACTGTCATGTAGAATATCAGAATATCATATGACGTTTTCTCAAATACTAATATTGCCATCTAAAAGATCACCTGCTGGGATTAACGTGCTCATTTCTGGCCTCAATATTTCCCTCTCTACACTTTTTGTTGTGTTCATTTCATACTGGTTCATACTGCAGAGGTATTCATACTGGAATTCCTCTGCAGTGTGAAAGCTATCCTACCCGAAATCAGCCACTTAGCAATAACCGCTCCTTAGCCATGTCTCATTAAATAGTAAATCCTTCATTTGCTAAAGTGTCAGCTCCTTGTAAGCAGATCTCAACATGGCCTACGTGGGAAATCAATGTGGCAATCTGATGGCTGTTACAGTTACGGTAACTGAGTAACGTATTAGGTTGCTGGGCAGAAGAGGTCCGTAGAACACATTTGATACACGCTCATTCCTGTCGGCCACATCCGATAGCATGACTAATATTCACCACTTCGCTGTCCCAGCTGAATACAGACAGATCCAGCCTCACCAGGACTCACTGCACCGTTGCTCTCATTATAATATACCAAAGGCCTACTGAACTAAAATTATCCCATTTGTTCTAGTGTGTTACTGCAATTAATTATATAACATACTTCAATTCCATCGGACAGTACAGGGTCAAACAGGCTGTCCAGATAGCGGTCCATGCCTCTCCGTGGCTCAAAATCTGTTGATAGAACAGGAGGATGATTCATGCTTGATTCCATTTCAAATCACTGGCTTGTCAAATGTTTGCTCAAACATGTACCCAGGCCATCGGTGCCGGGTATGGTGGAGGAGAGGACATCGTTAGACAGGTCAAATCCACCACCCAACAGGCTTCTGTAAAACAATACAGCATAAACACCATTTGAGATAAAACCCTCTGAACGTGCAGTCGTAGATGAAAGCATTTGCTTCACTAAAGACAAACAATATCAGCAACATGTAAATGAGTGTTTAGCCGCCGGGAATAATACATTTTCATATATTACATTATTACTTTGCTAATTAATGTGTCATGCATAAGTAACAGTTAAATGTTGAAGTAGGCTGAGGCCGTGTATGTTTTAAATATTCATGTATTATTTAACGTTTTGCTGCAAGGTCCCAAAGGTGGGTCAGAAACAAGATTTTCAATTAAGGTTGTGCAAATTAGCTTGAAGAATTACTGCTATGAACACCGCAGAGGTTTCAAGATTAGATCATCTGCAGAAATGTAATTGCCTGTGGATACTTAATATTTGTGAAGAATTTTGAAGCAGCATTTTATAAGCTGTGTCGATACAAACTAGAGTTGAGACAGCCTCATTATTTTGATGGCTGTCCTGTTAAGGTTTGTTTCTGTCTCACATG
This sequence comes from Takifugu rubripes, assembly GCF_901000725.2. Taxonomy (NCBI): domain Eukaryota; kingdom Metazoa; phylum Chordata; class Actinopteri; order Tetraodontiformes; family Tetraodontidae; genus Takifugu; species Takifugu rubripes. Next base: position 11,455,993 of record NC_042301.1, read on the forward strand.
CTGGCATTGGGCCGCACTCTGGTGGGTTCCTGAGCAGAGATGATAAAGTAGCTGCTGCGTTTAGGGAAGTCAGCAGGAAGCTCCAGGTCTGACATTAGATCCAGCACATAGTCAGAGCCCTCCAGCTCCACCCACTGAGCCGTCTCCTTCAGTAACACAGACCAGCCTCGACGGCCTTCCAACACTCCCCTGCACACAAAAAACAAAGCGATGCACGCAAATTTATCTTCCAAATACATGGTGATAAAGATCAAAAGTTAAAACATACCTGTGCTGTAGAATGTCTTTGGCCATTTCTTCGCCTGTCGTCCAGGAATGCACCGGACACAGGAATGACACACCTGCAGGAGGGAAAATATACTGTAAATGATGACGGTAGAACATAAGTGTATGTGTGTGTGCTCACCATCAAAGCAGTATATGTGAAGAACAGTGGTAGCCCTCTTGCGATTGGCAGTCCACTCCAGCAGACAGGGGGGATAAGTCCGAACATACTCCGGCCCGACGTTCAAGCGCTGTAGAGCCTGAATGAGCCGATGCTGACAGACACAGTTGTAGTCCTCGGGACCATAGTCGGACACAAACCTACAAGAAGCACAACAAGCACCCTTCTGCAATAATATCAACATAACAGATATTGTCAAACCAGTAGGTAAAATATGACAGTAATGTTATAATCATGACTAATATTATTAATAATGACTGAGGTTGTTACTTCAGCAAGAATTTGGCCATCCGTTGTGAAGGCAGGAAGGTGGAGAGACAGGAGGAGAGAAGTAGCCAACCACGCTCTGAGTTCAAAATGTTAGGATTTCTCCACACCTGACAGGGAAAATGAGGAAATAACTGTTCCAGAAATAATGTTGCTTTTTCCATTTAGTTCCAGAGGCAACTGCAACAGTCTCACCTGATTGGCTACCTGAGCCAGAATCTCATCTCGCAGCTGCGGGTTAGAAAGTCCCTTCTGGATGATGTAGTTCCCAAACAAGTTCTCCTGAGCCCCATTCAAGTCAGGATCACCCATAAATCTCATAATCTATCACAAACAAAGACATTTACATCAACACTGTATTATAATACAGTGTTGATGTATCTCACTGCGAGTGAAAGAATCGTGTTTCAATTTATATCTATCCATCTGTGTCTGTCTATCTATCCATCCCTCCATCATCATCCATCCATCCATCCATCCATCCATCCATCCATCCATCCATCTATCCATCCCTCCATCATCCATCCATCCATCCACCATTCATCCGAGTGGAGATATAATCTCTCCACCTGGACCTGGGCCTTCCCTGAGGTCTCCTTCCCGCCTGGAACACCTCCCTAGGAGGGTGCCTTGTTGGCTTCCTCACCAGGCACCCGAACCACATCAACTTTTCTATCCTCGGGAGCAGCAGTTCTATTCTGAGTCCCTCCTGAATGTCGAAGCTTCTCATCCTATCTCTAAGCAAAGCCCCAGCCAACTTGCAGAGAAAACCCATGTCAGCCACTTGTATCTGTGACCTTGTTCTTATGGAAGAGGGTAAGAATGAAGATCAAGAGCTTTGCCTTCTGGCTCAGCTCCCTCTTCATCCAAAGGGTGATTAAACTACAGCTGATGTTTATTTGCTGATGTCTGGTGTGGTTTCCAGCAGTGTTATGCCACATGTACCAAACTGAAGGTGTTCACAGCTCCTTGTTTCTGCTCGTCATCCATCCGAATGAGCGAACTCTCCAGTGGGGCTGTCAGCATTCCAAACAACGGCTCCTGCAACACACAGTTAGTAATTACTCAGACGCGGCCGTTAGTAGTAGTGGATGAACTTCCCCAGGGGTGTCCTTTTATTTGTGTGTTGATGATGTGTCACAGGTAGCCATGTTCAGTGTATGTGCTTTGGGTGTTTACCCTAAATATGGCCCGGATGTAGTGTGTCATGAGGTAGTTGTTGATATCCAGGGGCAGGGTGAGCTGAGGGTCAACCTGAACTGTCGGCGCTTGGACCACTGCCAAGCAATCTGAATGCAGCTCTTCACCACCTTCGCACCCACACATACACACACACACAAACAAAAAAGAAGCCTGATGACATCACAGAGCACTGACGGGTCACGGAAGAGCAGTTGTCGCAGTGTGTACTAGTGAGGGCACCTGAGGCAGCATGTAGCAGTGCTGCCAGCTCAGCAGGGATGGGCAGCGTTGTCACATTAACCACCTCTCTGTTCATGCGATCCTACACACAGACACACACTTGGATTACACACTGATGTTACTTAAATTGCCCTTTCAGACACTTGTCACTGACCTCCTCTGCCTTTCTTAGCGGCTCCACCACTGTCTGACAGGAAGACAAAAGCAACACACATCATTTTTCATTTCTTTGCTCTAAAGGCAATTGTTTGTTCATTCACATGGACATATACACAGCATGCATACCCTCATGTAACGCTGGAAGACGGTGATGAGCAGCACTGGGGAGCGAAACCTGATGAGGCACTTTCTCCTCAAAGCAAACTTTTTTCTGTTGGGAGGAAAGAGAAAGATGGTCGTTCTCAGAGATGCATTTAAAGGGAAATGGTCAAATGTAAACACCCACCAGGTAACATACAAAGATCTGTCATGAAAGATTCATGGATGTTTTACTTTTCTTGTTTGACACTTTACTGCAGCATCGATCAGTGCAACTGAAACTGTTAATCACACTTACAGAGGGAGTTTTTGGCCATTTCTCTAAATTCATCAAAGCATGACAGACATTCTCTGAAAATTCCATTGAAGGTTCAAAATGACCTTGAGGTTACGGCCCTTCGAGCATCCTCATCAGGCAAGGACATTAATTTTAACACATTCAAATAAATTGCTAATCAGCATTGTGGGTCCAGGTTCGGGGGGATCGCCATTGGTCGAGGAATCCATCATCTCTGATGGATTAGCAAGTCACGAGCCCTTCAGCTCACTCAGCTTTCACCAAGGACTAAAGATGCAGAATGTCTTATAAGGTTTGCTCTGTTCTATTTGGCTGTCTAAAACCAAACAAACAATAGCTGGAGGCTAAAACTCACCTTAAAGCAAAAATGTGATGAAAGAAAACAGATATTTGAGAAGAGTATTTTTGAATAGTCCTTGCAAGTTTTGAAATTCAATTAAAGGAAGACAAATAATTTCTTCCATAATTTAAATCATCACGTTGACAGATTTATTCTTGATAGTTAAAGAATCTATCTTCTTAAACCTTTCTTGAGCAATCTGGTCAAATGTGACATGAATGTGTAACAATAAAACTGTAATGTGTATGGAAACAAAATGATGCCACCTTTATGGGCAACAGTCTGGTGAAAGCTTACCTTTCTATGTAGCCTCTGCTGCGAGCTTCGAACATGATCACGCGTCGGCGAAACCGAGTAAAGTTCTTCCGAACAAAATACATGCGCGCGTATCTCTGCAGTGTGAGGGCAGCGATGCTCAGCAAGCGGTCCCGCTTACCCTCCAACAGCAGATACAGCTCTTCTTTTAGGAATATCTAGCAAACACACACACACACACACAAACACACACACACACACACACACAATAGTGGGCAAATCTTTCTAAAATGCCTATTGATTCTGTACATGCGTGCTGAGAGGACACACCTTACTGACTCCCAGCTGATAGGAACCGCTCTTGACCGGCCCGAGTTTGTGAAGCATTTTAACACAGTTTTCACCATCTGCAGGAGGAAGATCCTTCAGACAGAGCAGGCCTTTATACCTGTGGGTCCAAAAATGAATCCACAATGAAAATCCAATAGTAAATCTTTACAATAGAGAAGACCAAACAATGTTTAATATGATTCCACACTTTAGAGCTTTTGTTCTGTCTTTGTTTTAACTTGGATGAAAATCATTTGCAGTCAGCAGCTGTCTGAAGTCATCAAACCCTCCCTGGAGATGAGTTACTAGACTGCAAGTGCAGCTGATTTGTGTTACTTTCTTTCACTCTATCTTCAGTTTGTTCTTTAGTGTATACAAAGCAGATCTATTGGGTTGACTGACATTTGCATTTCTCCAAGGAATATTCAACATCTTAGACTTGTGAACCTATTGGGATCCTCTTTGGCTCATTCGCCTCCTCCTTCTCCAGGGAGTTGGTATTTTATTAATGTTATTACCCTAGTCAAAATATAATTTGGACTTTCTGTTGTTGTGTGTTCTGCTTCTGCTACTCTCCTGAAAGTGGAGCAACGAATACCAGATTGGAACAGGCAGACATTGCTGTAAATTGTGAAATGGAAAGATAAGCAGTTCAATTAGAGCTAACATTTCTCTTCAGTCATACCTGATGTGTTACTAACCTTGATAAAAAGGCTTGGAAAAGGAACCTGGCTGGATAACCCTCCTTCCTGATCTGGATGGTCTCCATGATACCACAGTAGCGTAGCTGTGTGCTAACCAGCTCCATATCAAATGCCCCTGGCTCCTACATACATTTGTAAATGAATAAAACATTATACATTAGTTAGCATCTTAAAAATCCATGGCAAACCTGCGCACACCAAATATATAAAATATACCTTAAGATGGTTTGGCTTGATGCATCGCACAAAATAAGGGCTACACCTGTTGACAGTAAAAATGGATGGATAAATATGGTCAAAATGAGCAGTCCAGAGCTCAGAACACACCACAAATCTTTCTGCTTTCTTTCCAAGCAGGAAGCAGAAAAAGAAGCACCGTCTCCCAGTGGCAGTTACACACATATCCCAATTTATTCTCATTTATGTGTATGTGTAAAAACCATCAGAAAAGCTCCTGAGTCCTCTGATTGCATTTCTACGAGACAGATTAAGCGTATGGTGCTTAACAACATCAATCTTCCCAAGATAAATGATCCAAACAGTAGCAACAGAGGGGCTTACAAGATTTAAACTCGTTAGTCCACTGGTACACTGAGATGTAATCGATGTTTAGAGACCGTTGTTTGCAGCAAACAAGCCATGATGAGTCATCAATAGATTCACTTTATATAGCTTAAGGGTTCATGTCCACAGCAGCAATTAAGCCCACAGTTCCAATTAATCTGCAATGTGGACGAGCAAATCAGCTGGAAGGACAATAGAAATCATCCCATACAAGCTGGACTTCAATCGGTGTTGCGTCCAAACCTTTCCATTTTGTCGAGCAACTCCTGCAGGCTGGTTTGGAACTTCGCGCTGACGGTGTTGGCTTGATAACGACGGGCTGTGCTGCTGCGCCTCATGTTGGACCGCTGCTGAGACAGAGACTCGGAATGTTTTAAGAAGAGGCCGGATACCATCTGCAAACACAGTGACACAAAGAAACACAAGGCAGGAAGAATATCAGTCAGCCCAAAATACACCATTAAAAAGTACCAGATTTAGCACGACCTCATTCTTGTTAGCTGCAACAAATGCGTTACATAGATGAGTGAGTCCTTACATGGTCAAACCATTGGTCTAATTAACTGTACCTAAGTTTTTATAATTATTGAGGGGAGATCATGAAGAACAGTCGTCTTAAATCTTATATTGGAGTAAAACAGGGTAAAACAAATACAGATAATTTAAGAAATTTTCTTTTCATATAAAAATGATGTCTTACTTTGTTCTTGCTCTGAATGAAGAGGTCTAAGACATCCTGACGGACCATGTCGAAGTTCTTATCCAAGAATTTGTGCACCTGTACCAGAAATTTATTAAAACCAATTCAAGAGTGAACAGATTAACATCTGCAGCTTTTGAGAAAGAAAAGCACCTGATATGTGACTTTCCCAGCATAGTGTTTCAGGGTGAACTCTGGCAGTGGCATCTTTGGCCTGACATAGAGTGGCTCGTTTGCATGATGATAGTGGCATTTCTGAAGGAAGGTGTGATCTGTTGCCTGGCAATAATAAGAAGATATATAGGCTGATGAAGTTGATACCAGCACATGTTGCCTGTGTGTTTAGCAGATAGCCTCGGGCATTAACTCATGTAATGCAATGTTCAAATTTCACTTAATGGATTGGAGAAAATCCATAGCATGTTGCTACCATCTCAGCTGGATATGGAGCCTCAGGAAAATGATAACAGCAGCAGGGCGGGAATTAAGTCAGTGTGTGTGATAGCTCTGTATTGATTTGCTGTAAAGCACTTTAGAGGTTTATAAGAAATCCAATAACTGAAATGGGGGTATTTTTATGCCTGTGTTTTTTGGAGTGACTGTTTTTCCATTTATATCACCTCTGTTTTAAAGTTCGGTTTAATTAGCCAAGTGTGTACCTGTGGGAAATTACACTGGTCATCCAGTATCCGCAAAATCCCATGAGGTTTAGCTGCAATGAGATCAAGACAGGCCTGGTTGTGGCTAAAAGGCTGCTGCTGCCACTGGATCTGCTCCCGCATGTACTCCTCCTACACACAGAGCGCAAAAGTTCTGTTAATGAAAGCTTCTGTCATGGAACAATAAATGATCCTCCCTTAAACTTAAGGAGGTTTTTCAACTCATTTGTGGCCCCATTAAGCACATTTTGATGATTGGGCTTAGATTAAAACATTAAGATGTCACAACTTAAGCAGTTGTGCTGTACGTACAAAAATAAAGGAAACCTCATTTCAAAATGGGAGGGTTTAATATTTTAATGACATAATTAGAAGTCTAGCTACTAAATGCTGTGAATTCTCACCGTCAATTCCCTGTAAATAATTTAATAATGTGAAAAAGTTAATTTGTAATCCTCCCGACCTGCTCCTCCTGGAAGATGACCTTATTAAAGAAGAACTGCAACGTTTCATTGGCATAGTTGATGCACAGCTGCTCAAAGCTGTTCACTTGTAGGTCCTGGAGGGCAAAAGGAAGAGACAGTTCAGAACATGGGAGCGGGTAAACGCCACTTAATTGCATCAGGAACATGCAAGATCATTCCTTGGCTTGACCTCAAATCCATATATGTCCAATATGGAGATTGAAAGGGCTTCATTGCGTGGATAAACCCGTCCATTGACACGCTCTGTTAGCCAATTAAACAGCAGCGAGTACAGGATCTTGGCAACAGCATCTCTACGAGAAACACACAACAAGGTTTCTATGGAAACAGAATACTGGTTCCTATGGAAACAGAGGACATCTGAAAAATCTTTCTTGCAGCTCTAACATCCTTTGTCCTTATGTGCCTCCACAAAGATTAGAAGAGAATATTTAATCGTCTTGCTTCTCAGGCTCTTACTGTGATTTTAGGGATGGGGCACAATAATGGGGACAGTCTGCCAGACTGGCTTTGGTCTCCAGCACAAGTAGCTTGAGTAAAAGTAGTTTTGTCATTTCAACAGACACTATATTTTGACCTTGATCCGCAGTCTCACCTGGCATCCACAGCACTATCCACAGTGAGTGGAGTGAAGATCTTCTCCCTTACTGTATCCTGGAGGGATAAATGCATCAGTTATCTAACACCAACTACTACATTATGTAGTTTTAAATCATTTTTGTGTGGTACACACTGTTGTTTTGAATGTGACAGACTTCTGAAGTCCTTCGGGGGAAACTTGCAGCAGCTCGGCAACCACCCTGATCTCCTGTGCACTCACAACAGATGCCACCTCCTCACCCTCAGCCTGTACCCACATCCACAGAGACAGAGCCCCTCATTATTACATATCAATATCATCAAGCGTATCCTTTGGTTGTCACACAAACTGGACAAACTTTTTGTATCTAGTAACAGGTGGGTGCTTATGACAACTAAGACCTGATGTGGCTGGAAGTAGACGTTTCCCAGATGAAGGACAGAGGACAGCACCCTGTAGATGCTGGTTTGCTCCTCTGGAGTGAAACACAGGATGTCCATGGAATTCAACAGACGTCTAAAATCCTCTCCATCATCTTTTCCTTCTATGGTGCAATTGCCTCCCTATATTCAGGGAGACACACATACACACACTCACAATATTATGCCCTGAGACTGTTTAATCACTCCTCTAATTAAAAATTATCAACAACCTCTATTAATCAACAGCCCCAGGTTTTTTTACGGTGACTTAGCTCTTCACCCTCACACAGCCATAGAGGTCAGCACGGGACAGTTTATTTAATCATTGATGCTGATTGGGATTACCCCCACGGCAAATAAAAAGGCTCATTTTCAACCAGAGAGGGCAGTGAAGCACTACTTTTCAGCCAGCCGGTTGGTAAAATTCTACTTAGCTTTTAATATGTTTTAAAAATACATTGACATAAGAACTTTTTATCCAATGAGCACCTGGATAAAAACATTCTGACCTATTTTTGGGTAAACAGTAGTATAAAATAAACATCACGGTATTGACCAAAATCCAATGCAGAAACAGCAAGGTGCATATCCATTTTAGAAAAAGATCTGGAAATTACACCTCTCCCACCAGAATACAAAGGTCGCTTGCTCTTTATCCAGCAGTTTAATGGTTGTGCCATTAATCACTTTTTAGAATTAATAACTTAAGTCCAGTAAACTGACACATCATTTGTTAACATGACAGTAAAAATGATTAGAGTGTAATCTGTGGCTGTTGTGGGCAGAGAATTTCTGAAGACCACCTGATTCAGATAGTAGTAAGTCTCAGCTTCCTGCAGATAGAGTGGGTGCTTCTCATTTGGAGGAAGACCTGCCAACATCTCATAGAAAATGTGATAGTTCCGCTCTGATTTGGCCTGAGGATGAAAAGTAACAAGAAACATATATACATCAGGTATGATATGCATCATATGGATACACCATTTAAATGTTTTCTATATCATGTGGCATACGTATGTTTTCATGTATGTGCATATGCAGAAAAAACTAGTATGTATGCTGAGATGACAGAAATTTATGAACAAATATTAAGTTGGAATTTGTCTGTGTTTAGCTTCACCTGAAAGACAATGCGGGACTTTTCCAACAGGTACTGAGATGTTATGGCACCGCTGATTACACCCCTTGTAAATGACATATAGACACGGAGTCAGCGTTAAGTAACAGGTCATGCATGCGTAATGGGCTCCGATCTCTCTGACACAGTTCTACTAGATCAACTACTCATCGGCCTGTAATACTGAAACACAGAAGTCTTCACACCACTTAGCTCTTTCACACAAGTATGAGCAAAGAGTCGTCAACTTAATGGAATAATAGAATTTCTTATTACTCACTCCTCCATGAATATTTGTGTGTATTTGCCAAAGCGCGAAGAATTGTCATTGCGCACTGTTTTGGCATTCCCAAATGACTCTAACAGGGGGGTGGCCTCAAGTATCTGTGTCCAATCACAACAGAAACGTCTCCTTTAACTACGATACTGAGTGGAATGGCATCAAAATCTACAAGGGAACCGAGCTTACCTCAATCTGACGGGAGAAGACAGGAGAAGAAAAAGAGAGTTAAGGATTTTTTGGATTGTAGCATAGATGGTGTGCGTAAGCAAATATTTATATTATCAACAACTTTAATAAAATACTACCTGCTGCATGATGTTAGATTTGTGATGTATGGCTGTCAGATAGCGCATGATCAGTTTAGTTGCTTCGGTCTTTCCTGACCCACTTTCTCCACTGTGGTAGCACATAATCAGTAAAGACAAGTCTGTGCATGCTGTGATACAGTGGTCAGACATGGGACTAACAAAGTAACTCAAATAGCAGGATCCTCAAACAAATCTGGATGTAACATTGAACCAAGTAAAATGATACGATGCATCCAAACCAGGGTACCGGTAATTTAAAAATAAAATCCCACCTTATTATAATACACTGATCATTTTTGGCATCCATCATGGTGGTATAAGAGATATTTGCAATGGCAAAAAGATGACTGCAAGAGGACAAAACAAAAAAGCATTGTATGCATAAATATTGAGTGTATTTGTGCTTGAAGAAGAAGTGAAATCCATCACCCAAACTCTCCCCTAGCAACCAAACAAAGCAGAGAAACAGGAGCCTCTTAATAACACCTGAGAGTGTTGGCATTTACACCTTAAAACACACACTCAGATGCAGTTTAACAGTAGGATCACATAGAGCAATACACTCAGACACAAAGCAAATGTCAGGCAGAGAGCACCATATGTGAACACGCGCCCACACACACAGTTTTGACTCTTACGGAGGGTTGTCACTCAGGCTGCTGCTGGCATACTGAAGAACCATGTCTGTACCGTAAATGTTGAGCAACTTATATGGATTTACTGAAACAAGGATGCTGCCTATGTAGGTCTGAAAGTAGAGGGACAAAAAAGGAATGATGAGAAACTGCACCAGGCCATGGTCATGGTCATGGTCATGGTCATGGCAGGCATCAATAGAATCAAACATACATATATGAGTTCCTGGTCATAGCGCTTCTTCAGGTTCATCACAACTGTAGTCTCATTCAGCTCACTGAAGTCAAATACAGAAGAACTTAATGACACATTGACAGAAGATAAAAATTGTGTAGGACAAATTTATACATATATTTATTGTATGGAGAGGAAGTATTTTACATCCATGTATTTATTCTGTTAATGAATCCTCTTTAGTATCAAATGCAGGGGTGCATGCACATGAAGTGAGATTAATCTCACCATTTTGATAAAATGTGCATGTTCTTACACTTAATTCTCGGAATTCCTTCTGAAGGTGTTAAAGCCTACATGCCTGAGTTCTTGGTGGTGGTGGTTTTTAAGAGAGTCAAATGCTCTGGGCTAAAGTTCTTGTAAATCCATGAGCTACTTACGGCAGCTGTGTCATGTCCTCCATTCCCTCGGCCCAGCGCTTTGGCCTGTGGCATGCTGTTGGCATGCATATGATAGCGTAGACCTGGACATTCATGAAACATTCTTATTGATCAGTTCTGCCCTACATTGCTAAAGCTTGACAGTGCATATGAATAAATACATTACTTCACACCTTATCATACCAACTTTGACCAGGTACATTTTCTCTCTCCGGAGTCCATTCAGTGTCCTCTGGCTGTCCATCTACAGCTCTGGAGGTGGGTGTATATCCTCCTAATACCCCATCCTCTCTGTACATGGACCACTTTGACAGATTCTGGACTGTCCCATGTGGCAAAACTCTCTCAGCTGACCAAATGTCATCTCCCCCAACCCCCTCTCCCTGAGCACTCCTGGCCCAGTGCCCTGAGCGTGGTCCATAGGGAGGAACTACTGCATAACGATTATCCTCACCCTGAAGGCCCATTGGCACCCTGTATGAGGCATACCGGAGATGCTGGTTTTGAATGGCATCAGATAGATTTGGGTTGTGGAACCGACGCACAAGAAGAGAGTCCTCCGGTAGCCTGTGGAAACAAGAATTCTTTACTTGATGTTCGGCTTTTCACACTTTCTACAAGACCATTCTCCTTTTTTAGTTTCTACTTAACGCATGTTTAAGTTTTCTACCTGAAATTTACAGCTTTAAGATCCTCCCTCTTCAGAGCCGATGCTATTTTGGGAGTGGAGGGTTTAGGTGCTCCTGTTAGGCCAGACGTTTTAGACAACTGGAAGGTACTTGAGGACCGCATTCCCTGGGTTTGTCTCAGAGCAGCAGCAAGGTTCGGAGAGGATGGCTTTTGGCCCGGAATAACCAGGGAACCATCCGGAAGCTGGTATGAGGCACCGCGAATGCTCTCATTCATAAGAGCCTGCGTAAAAAGACATCTGAGTTCTGGTGTTTTTATTTTTAAGAGTCTGGTTATCAAATACATGGAACCATGTTATTGATGAAATCAAGGTAATTATTGTAAAATTACTTTAGACAGCTGAGGGGTAACTGGCTTCCGTGGGTCGATGATGATAGTTCCATCAGGCAGAGTGTAGGACACAGTCTTTAGATAAGGGTTCTGCAGGGCAGCTAACAGGTTTGGGCTCTTTGGTTTATTTGGATCCACAATAACTGTTCCATCTGGAAGGGTGTATGATGCTCCTTTCAAAGCTGGATTACTGAGGGCCTAGATAATCAGAAAATGTTCATAATAAAGGATCAACAGTAGAGTAAAAAGAAAAAAATGAATGGTATTACATGTGGAGTGGATGTTAGTGAAAAACCTGAAGTTGACATACCTGGATTAGATTCGGTGAAATGGGTATATTGGGGTCATTGATCCCTTGTGGTAAGGTCAAGGAGGCATCTCGAAGAGCAGAGCTTTGAAGAACACTACCCAGGTTTGGAGAGGCAGGTTTTCGCGGATCTATTATAATAGTACCATCAGGGAGGGTGTAAGACGCGCTTTTCAGATATGGGTTCTGAAGTGCTGCATTCAGCGTTGGGGATTTCGGTTTCCGTGGGTCAATCACAATGGTGCCATCTGGGAGAGAATAGGAGGCTTCACGCAAAGCTGGATTATTCAGCACCTTGGCCAGGTTTGGGGAAACTGGTTGCTTAATGAGCCGAGGCGACACAGAAGAAAAATCATTAATCAACTTCAAGTTATTAAAAAACAACAGCAACAAACACAATAAAGGAATACAACAATGAAATGTATATTTAATGATAAAAATATAAACAAATCATGCTTACTTGCTCTCTAGGGTCTATGATGGTGCCATCAGGGAGTGTATATGAGGCAGTCTTGACATTCTGGTTCTGAAGAGCTTTATAAAGGCTGGGAGACATAGGCTTCTGAGGCAGATATGGGTCCTATGTTGAGGACAGCCAGGAAACATAAAGACATATAAAAGACATGTTCGCCTATCATGATTTCTAAGGTATTTTGAGGTTTTTTCATTACTACGTACTCTGACAACTGAGCCATCAGGCAAGATGTATGAGGCCCCACGTATCTGTTGATTTTGCAGCGCATTGCTAAGCATCGGGGAGGTACATGAATCTGCATATGGTGACACCAAGGTCCCGTCTGGGAGCCGGTACGATGCCTGCATGACCTGCGGGTTTTGTATAGCCCTTCCCAATGTAGGTGAAGATGGGGGCTGAGGTCCGTACGGCGTGCGTCGGATTTGGATGGGTGTCTGATAAGATGCATAGCGTAGGTTTGGATTTTTCTGAAGAGCACTGTGAACCTGAGGTCCAGCCGGTGCATAAGGATTATGTCGTTGCATCAAAGGGGATCTTAAAGCTGTGACATTGTGCAAACTAGACCTGTTGTGTAAAGCATCATGAAGCAATGGGGCTGGGCCAGGCTCTGATATATGATCATATGGAGTAACTACAGTTGGTCCATACGGTGAATGAAGCTGGGGAGTTGGAAAAGAAGACACACCTCTTAACGCCTGGCCATGACTCATTGCACCAGACAGCAATGGAGAAGAAGGTACTGATGGAGCGTATGGGGATTGGGGCCTTGAAAGAGGAGATGCATATGAGGCTCCTCGAACTGCTTGATTTTGGAGAGCGCCAGACAGCATCGGATAACTAGGTGGCATAGGCTGTTGATGTGAAGACATCGGCCCTGGCAGGGACTCAACATAGGACGCATCTTGAATGGCCTGGTTTTGCATTGCAACAGAAATGGAAGGCGATGAAGCCGTATAAGGTGCTCCATATTCTGTAGCCATCTCATTCATGCCCACTTGCTCTGGGCTGAGGCCAGTCGTGTACGAGGCCCGTCGGATGGCCTCATTCTGCAAAGCATTAGATAATATGGGAGAAGAGGGCACAAAACCCTGATGCAAAGGTTCAGAGTAAGGATCATTAATAACAGGTAGGTGGGCAACTCGAGGGGGCAAGAGAGGGGAGGGAGGAAGAGAAAACTGAGGAGAAAAGCGTGGGGATGCTGGGCGGGACATGTGTTTAAGAGAAAGCTGTGGACTAGTGGGTGACTTTCTTCCAAGAGACTGTTGGGCCATAAGGGGACGTCCTCTACCTACAGGTCGATGAGGGAATCGTCCAGATTCCTTTCGTCCTAAGGGAGTACGGCGGACCACTTCAGGAGAGTGAAAAGGAGAGGAATGAAGGGAGTCCACTGTGAGAACAGAAGACCTGTTACTTCTTATCGAGGAGGGCCGAAATGGGCGCACATTTTGGGTGGGTGGAGGCACTGGTCGCCCACGAAGGCCCATAGGCGAGGGTCTAACGGTACCTAATGGAACATTTCCCCCCATCCTAGGCCTGGCTAGTGGTGTGGGTTCCCTGAGCAATCTTGTTGAACGTCGAGAGAGTGTAGGAGATGATAGGGAAGGACGAGTGCCTGCTGGGGACATACTGCGATGAGATGGGGAGGGAGAGGGAGATTGTCTTCTGTTGAGCTGTGGAGAGAGGGGGGGAGATATATGACCAGGAGAGTGGGGTGAGGAACTTTGAGCATTTGTTTTTCTCCCTCCAAATGGACTTCGGATGGAATTGACAGAGGGGGGAGGACTTTGCCTCCTCATGGATGCACGGGGTGAGGAGGGTGGAGAGCGCTGTCTCATTGAAGCTCTTGGTGAGTTTGGAGAACTTCTTCGTATCACGGATGCACGAGGAGAATGAGGAGGTGAGGTTCCTCGAGTAAGAGAAGGTGACCTTTGAGGCTGCATTCTGGGATGAGGAAAGTGGGAGGCTACAGGGGAGGAAGGAGATGAGATCTGTCTTGAAATAACAGAAGGAGGTCTTTGGGAGGTTCTTCTCATAGATGGTTGCGGTGATGGGCTGTGTCTCCGTGGAAGTACTGGAGAAGCTACTGGAGAACTTATGGCAGAGGGATGACGCATTATCTGTGGAGACGGCATGATGACGGAGTGCCTGGATGGGGTTGGAGAATGTTGCATGCGTCGTGTTGGAACCGGAGACATACTGGCTTGCTTAATAATCATGGCAGTTGGAGTTGGGACTGAAACTGGACCAAAACCGTGTTGCTGCTGTTGCATCATCTGATCAGCCAGCATTTGTTGCTGGAAAATGAAAAAAATACAAAAACACAGTTGAGTGAGTGCATTTTTGAAAATGGTGTAGCAGTTTTAAAAATTAGAATGACTCTCCACTGCGCCATTTAGATCCAAATTCTTAAATCAGAGACACATCTTTGAGAAATTACCTGTGGTAAATTAAATGGCATGGCCGCCATCTGTTGTGGCAACATCATCTGCTCTTGTGTCGACATCATTTGTTGTGACATCATCTCTTGCTGTAGGGGTAACATTTGCTGTGTCGTTATCTGTTGCTGTGGTGACATCACTGGCTGGGTCATTACCTGTTGTTGTGGTGACATCACTGGCTGGGTCATTACCTGTTGCTGTGGTGACATCACTGGCTGGGTCAATATCTGTTGCTGTGGTAACATTGTATGTTGGGGCATTATCTGCTGTTGCGGGAACAGCTGTTGCTGTGGTGACAGAATCTGTGATGGCATCATCTGATTAGACATATTATTCTCCTGTTGTGGCATCATCATTTGCTGGGATAACATCATTTGTTGCTGTGGCGACAGCATTTGGGGCGAAACCATTAGGTCTGGTGGTGGAAAAATAGCTTGCTGTTGAGAAATCATTTGCTCCTGAGGAGTTATTATGTGGTGTTGTGCTGACATTGCCATTTGCTGCTGTAATAAGATTTCATTAACAGACTGATCCGGGACAAGAGGAATCTGGTCTTCATACTGAATTTCAGACATGTCTTCAAATTCTGGATCAGGCGGAAGAGTAGGTGGAGGGGGAAGGGTTACATCTAGACGCTCTTTACCGAACAGGCGCACTTGAGGTCTAGGAACTCTAAAAGCCATCTCACCTCCCTGAATGACATTTATGTTGTCCCGATATTGCTCTAACTGGGCTACATTCTGGTCCTCATATAGCCCTTGTATATGATCCATCCCTTGTCCTACGAACCCATAGACCTGCTGGCCACCAGTTGGGAATGAAGTGACCTGCTGAGGGATGTAATCTTGATAAGGCATGGCACCATCGCTATAAATAAGCTGATAGTCTGGTGGAAGTCCCTCTTGCATTACCATATGTTCACCATAGTGGTTCTCATAAAAGGCTGCATGGCCATGATCATAGTAAACACCTTGGTTGTTGTCGTAATAGCCTTCAGCATAGGGGTCAAGCAAACCGTTAACCTCCTCTCCATAAATATGCTCATCGCCCATTTGTGCGTAGTAGTCTAGACCCTCATCCCCATATATTTCCATTGCTTGTTGTTGCCGGTACCCATAATCAGCCTCCTGCTGGTTTCTATAGTAGCCGTTAGCAATTTGATGTGGATTATAGTAGTCTTCTATTCCTTCATTGTAAAGACCCCCTTCATAATATTCTGCATTCGGATCATAGAGGCCTTCTGCTTCATAATACTCCTGGTCTTGATAGCTGAGTCCTCCTACATCATTTTCATAATAACCAAACTGACCCTGGTTTCCATATGCTACATTTGCCTCATGTTCATAAGCCCCATAACCATCATGATGACCTCTGTAACCTGTCTGGTCAACTAAATATTGCTGGTCGTATCCAAACACCCCCTCCTCATGATCATAACCATTATTATTGTAACCACGGAGATTATGCCTGGAGCTGGCTTGTCGGCTGAGCCGTCTAGACCCACCAAAACCTGCGTTCCCTCGCATTTTAGTGGACAGGAAGCGTCGTGTTAGCCAGTTAGTTGCCGCGGCAGCCTTACCGAGCAACAGGCTTTTGCTCTTGAAGTCATTGGTTGACAACTTCCCATCTTTTCTTCCGAATAAGCCTTTGAAGAACCCCCCCTTCTTTTCACTTGTTTCTTTCACTCCTCCCAGACGGAGAAGCATATAGGTTGGCTTGTTCCCACCATTTGCTGCTGCCTTCTCTTTGGCCTCTTTTTCTTTCTTCCTCTTTTTGCTGGCCTTAAACCTCATCATAAATCGAGAAGTGTTCTTCAATATTGATTTGCGCCGTTTCTTCCTAGCAAGGTGTTTCCTTCTTTTCCCCAAACCCAGGAATAAACGGGATGTACTTTTCAGCTTCTTCCTGCTGTTTCTCCGCTTTTTGAATCCGGAAAACTTCATGAACATCCTGGACATGTTCTTCAGCCCCCTCTTTGGAAGTTCCTTTACAGGAATCACAGGGGCCTCTTCTTTCTTTTTAGCTTTCTTTTTCTTTGCATCAGTCTCAGATTTCTCCCCTTTGTGGTGTCGACCAGCTTTTTGCTTTTCCTCTTCATAGTCATCCTCCTCTTCCTCATCCTCTTCATCTTCCTCCTCTTCTTCTGAGTCTTCCATGTGTCTGGATTTTCTACCTTTCTTTTCTTTTGCTCCTTTGCCTCCTCCTCTCTTTCCTCGCCTGTCATCCTCTGATTCTTCCTCCTCGTCTTCCTCATCACTAAACTCTTCTTCCTCTTCTTCATCACTGAGGAGTTCCTCTTCCTCCTCATCAGACTCAATCTTCCTACCTTTCCCTTTTTTCCCATCATCTTTTCCCTTGGTTGGGTCTGATTTTCCCCTCTTCCCACCTTTCATATCATCCTTCCCCACTTTTCCACCTTTTCTATCATCCTTCCCCCCTTTCTTATCATCCTTTCCACCTTTTTTATCATCTTTCACTCCTTTCTTGTCATCTTTTCCACCTTTCTTATCATCTTTGCTTGGCTTTTTATCATCCTTCCCTTTCTTTTCCTCCTCTTTCTTTTTCTCCGGCTCAGGTTTTCCACCCTTTTTAGCATCTTTCTTTGGGTCTTTTTTGCCAGGCATTGTGTCAGGTTGCTAGGAGCGCACCATACCTTCTCTTCTGTGTCCAATGCTTTTAACCTTCAAATATAAGATTCACACACTGTGTCAGAGCCATCGCCGGATCATGTGAGCATGTTCACATTTTTGCAAACATAAAAATACAAAATATGAACACAAGCTGACTTTTCCGAGCTGAGTCTGTCTTGACACCATAAGCAGGTTCAGGATCAGTGTGAGGACAGGTCCACCTGGCCAAAGCACTTACACACTGCCAAAATCTGGTCCCCATGTAGGTCCCTGTCCACACATACATGGAGACATATCAACAAAGTTGACATAGGGACAGTTATTATATTTGAACCTGTGTGACCTGAACTTCGAACACAATAAATTTGAACTCTTTACTGAGGTCAAAGGGTTCAAGGTTGGGTGAGAGCTGAAACACTTCAAATCTAATTTTGTCTACTTCATCTCCCTCTGATTGTGAAACCACCCAGCTTGAATCATTTCCATGTTTGTTTTACTAATTTCCACACAGTGTGATCGTTATTGCATTTGTTTTCTGCGACTCTTTGTTGTCTGCAAATATGAAAGTACACAAACAGAACATGCAACTGTTGGAGTGAGACCCCCTCAGCAGCACAGCTTCTCCCCTGCTGGAGTATAACACATATCCTAAACTAACAGGCAAAATTTTAGTGAGTAAGTCAATCACAACACAGATCTCCATCATATTCACCTCTAGTCAATGATAATGAGCACAGAAGAGGTCATCAGAGTCTCTGGCTGTCTTCTAGTTTGCGGCGTCCTTGCAGGAGGTCTCTTATTCAACAGATTAAAAAAAAGTGAATAACTCCGGGACAAAGTCTTGAGGTCACACTTCCTCCATTGACCTACTCTGTCTTCTGTTACTCACTACAACTCATTCTCTCACTCAACACCCTTTTCTGCTCACACTGCCCTCCCAAGAGTGTTTCTGTGTGTATGTGTGTTGTCTGTGTGTGTGTGCAAGTGTCTATGTGAAAGAGAGAAGACGGATCCCTCTCCTTTTAGTGCGTACGCATGTGTGTGTGTTTGCATGCATTTGAGGAGTTCCTTGTGGCGGGTTCTAAGGAGTCTTAATTTGTCATGTGGCTCTACAGGTGAAACCCGAGATCTCTGGGAGGAGGGGAGGGGGCGGGGCATAAATAATACAAAAGGTTGAGGAAGAGATACAGATACAGGTAGATGAAGGAAAAAGAGACGTACATGAGATACGAAAGATAAGGATAATTGGCAGTAAAATGTCATTAAATCTTAAAATACTTGGATGAACAAATTTGCACCGCATCCCTTAGGTATAAAGTCAAAATGCAAGCAAATATTGCTCTGAATTTACTGAAGATGCTTGAATAAAAAAACAGTAAATGAGGTATTATCTAAAGGAATGACTCCTTTTCCGGATGAGCATGAGTCACGCAGCAGCCAACACACTTCACACCAGGTGAAACACCCACTTGTTGGATGAAGGACATGTTTGCTGCAGGTATCGATAACGGCGTGAGTCTGTCAACCACACAGAGCCAGTGACAGATCAGTAACAGAGCTGTGATTATTAGTGCCATCAACCCAATTATTCCTGTTCCAGAGGGAAGGGGTCAGATAGCCAGATCTGTCCTGTTACAGGGGACTGGTGTTGGGTTGCCAGATCTTGATCTTTCAGGCTGTGTGGGTAAGTCTATCTGATTATTACAGACCAGCAAACAGCAGATGCACACTGGGCGTTTGATTCACAGCTGCGTCATTGAAAGGGTATTTTCCCCCCTGGATTTCCCCACAGCTTTCTTTGATAGTACCTTCGCCTTAGAGGCAGCGTGGTAAAAAAAAAAAAAGAGAGAAACTGTCAAATGCGAAGAGCTCTAAATTGCAGCCAGTCTATTTTCCCATAACAATTGCTGTTGGCAGGTGGTCCCTCCATCTTTTGAGGCAATTTGTAGAGAAGAGGCAAAACAAAGAATCTTGATCCTGTGCCCAGGACAAAAGAAAGCAGAGTTTGTGACAGAAGTGGACTTGAAGAGGCTCATCATGACGTTCAGGTTCTGAGTGGAGCGGTGTAGCATGTAGCATATCTCTCTTACACGCACGCACACACGCACACGCACACACACACACACGCACACACACAGTAATCTGCTGCTATCTAGTGGACTACATTTACACCTGCAGCGCTTCTGGCAGAGTACAGAAACAGCTGCAAGGCTGCAAGTTTGACTCTGCACAGCTGCCTGTCCAGCAATAGTTCCCAAATGCTCTTCTTGATGCCTAAACGACACTTATTTTAACTTTACAATTGTGGTGATTAGGTGAGGGTTTTTTTCCCCTAAGAAAAGACACGGTTTAATCAAATTGTTCAGGTAAATCGAGCAGCCGAAACGGAGAAGAATGGATGTAACCAAAGCCTACCTTCCCTCGGGCCCATCCCAGGTCCGTGGTCGCGTCTGTTCATCGCCTTTTCTTTAACCAGGACCATCAATAAACACCAAACCTGCGATTTTTACATCGAGCCCGGCCAGTGACACAGGTTCGGCATCAGGTATGCGCCTCTGACGGGGTCTTGGGGCAGGAGGGGTCGGTCATGAGGGAGGAAAAGTGGGCCAACGGGAGCGGAGGATGAATTTTTAACTAAGGCTATTCAGACCGGGGGCTTGAGTTCCACGCTGGCCGGTGAGAAGTGATGAGCACCGCGGGTGGGCACTGCGGTATTACCTGCTGGTAAACACTACTGGTGGTGGTGGGGTAAATTAATAAACGGCACCCAAAGTACATTTATCGGCTGGATTTTAGCTTAATCCCCCACGTACAAACTAGCTTAATTGGTCAGCATTAGCTCCCTAAGTAATATTAAGTATGAAGTGGAGACAAGAAAAAAAGTTTAAGTAAAGTATTCCATGTAGTATCCAGCTCTTGTTTTAAGGTTTACAAGTTTGATATTTGTCAAATCTTCCTCTCGACATCAACCATGTGGTACAGAAAACTACCAAAACCTTGCAGGAGAGGTCAAATGTAGCCTAACAAACGAGGGGAAGAGCGGTGGCTTGAGCATCCATTAGCCGTCTCCCCATGAGCAGTGCTCCCGATGCCCAGCAGATGGACCCGGTTGACAGCAAACAAATGAGCAGAGGGCCGCATCTCCAGCGGATTCCGTCGGTAACCCAGACGACCTTGCCGGCTCCCCCCGTACGAGCGGCTGGAAGTCCGTATCGTGACTGCATCTAGCTGTGAAATTAAACCAGCTGTAGAGAGACGCGATGCCAGGCCCGGATTTTTATTGCAAAAAGAACAGCTTTCTGACACATTTGATCCTTTTCCTTGTGTTTTGGTTATGATATTTACCTTTTAGGGAATTCTAGCATTCTAGAATTCTTAATAAACTAAGGACATGCGGGAAAAGGAGCCTTTCGAGCATTTATTCCCACATATTTAGAAGATGCAACCATGTGCAGATTGAGACAAATCTCTGTTTTGGTCCGATGAATTTGTCTTCTTGTTTCTCTTTTCCAAAACCTTAAAGGCATTTCAGGAGATTGATTCAAGGGTCGACGGGGTTGAAAACACTGCTGATGAATCAGCTTCACAAAATTTGACAACATGGTAGAAAAACATGTACCGGAATTATTTCGATTTCTTACAGTGTTGCAACCAAAAGAAAACATTGTGCACTATAGTTCATCTTAACCATTCCAGGGCCTGAAAAACAAAATATCAAATATTCTTGGCATGTACCTGGACTCCTGTCAGCTCTGAGCTCCGTGAATCCCTCAAAAAAACAAATGACTTCATTCTCCAGGCAACCTCCTGTTTTTGGAACAAAATTCACTTTAATCTCATTTTAAGGAATATTTCAGCAAGGAAAAAAAAAGTCACAGACCAGTATTTTTATTTGAGGAAGTGTCAAATCTTACCGCTAGATGCAAAAACCCCAGCAAAAACCGAAGCAGTGCTGCTTTACAAATGAACAGTAAGTTGTGAGCTATCTGCGCCGACAGCGAGGGGATTGGCAACATCGGATTTTTTTTTTTCTGGAGGAGTCCACTGGGTCTGGAGCTGGAGCAGCTGCTCTGGGACACACAGTCTCTGCAGCAGGACAGGAGGGTGATTGTGGGGAGCTCCCACTAGACCCAGGATGAGTCACCTTTTGTGATTAGGAGACCAAGCGAGATGCATAAATGATTGATATGAAGAGAGGAGGAACTTTGGGGGGCAAGATGAAAAAGAAGCAGGCTGCATTCATCCAATAGAGGTTCCACCTGGATGGAGGCTGAGGGAGGCAATAGTGATGATCCCCGCTAGTTCCTGAGTGTCCTTTCGTCTCAACCGCCTGTTCAGCGACACAGATGACTGCAGATGATTCTCAAACTGACTTAATTGACTAGCTTCCCTTTTATAATGTCACTTTTGTGCATCTCCACTCAGAACACATCAGCCAACCGTAGAGCCGAACAGAACAGACACTGCCTGCAGACACCAACAACTACCATTCCAGCCATCTGCCAAAATGGATATAGGGTACTGTATGGTTTAATTCCCATATTTACTTGTTTTTTTTTTTTTTAAATCCTACCAATACAAGCAGATGCTGATGCTTTCAATGACTAGTAACAGCAACTTGCAGCCCAAACACGAGATCTGTGTCACTGTAATGCCAAAAATCCTGATATTACACCATTAAGTAAATATGGGACGTTAGCATATATAAAACTGAGAGCATGATTGTATTTGCAAGCCTTAGTAAGCCCGTTTTAAGTGAAGACTTGTGGACAATTTTCTGAAAATATGGCACTCCTGTGCAAAATGGCAATACATCAGAGAGAATAAATTATTTCCCTGTACGCATATCAACTAGATATTAAACCATTAAGTGAGCACCCGAGTATAGGTCTATATTATGCATTTATATTATGCTGGATATATTAAAGGAGTTGTATTCTCCGATGCGGTGGCGAGTAGCTCATACTGGTTACCAATGCAATGCATCAGAAGGCCAGATAATCAATATCTGACAACCTGGGAGTGAGAGTCAATGTTTCACTGGTACATACTCCATGCAGACGCTTTAATCCAAAGAGTTTTCAAGCCCATATTGTCCCAAACATCAGTGTTTCCTGCGTGCACAATGGTTCATGTTGTTTTTCCTGTCCGCGTCCCATATTTGTTCGGCAATCAAATATAAGTGAAACCATTAAACTGATAATAAAGTCTGCAGAATTATTACAGCTGGCACACAATGAGACATCTCAGATCATAACAGGAGACACAGTTTAATCATCAGCTCCTTCGCCAGCTGATCAAAAGACATTTCTGAAATCAGATTTTAAAAGGCTGCACTCGTCAGCTTACAACAGGCTCTCATTAATGTGTTACAGGCTACTGAAAATAAACAATTATTTCAAATGATTATGTCATACTTCATCTAGAGCCCAAGTTTTGTTCAGCACTGCAGGAAAGATTGTGTTTCCTTTTAAACATATAGCACCCCCCCCCCCCCCCCCATCCCACTGTTACTGAATGTTTTTTGACTAATGGATGCACTGATCTTTGATCATATGATGATATGATTCATTTAAAGTGGCCACTGACTTCAGAAGAAGGGCATTCTTTGTTCATAAACCAGCCACAAATGTTGGTTATTATGTGAGATGATCACTTGGCATGTTGGTTATATATAATGATGGAGATGAAAGGATTCCCATTTCTGTGGCATGCAACCAGGCTGCTTCCTGGTGGGATATATGAAAGCAAAAAGGGTGACAGCAACGATGTTACGTTGTTAACTGCACAGCAGGGGATTATTTGATCACCAAGAATCACTGCGAGATCTGAGATCATGCTTTCATGTTGCGGCGGTGCTGCGGAGTGCAGAAAACCACCTGTCTTGGCACCGGAAAACACAGATTTTAAAAAAAAAGAAAAAATTTCAGAGGCAGAATTCAGCCTATAAAAACATCTAATTAAGCAAATCACACTTTAAAGTCTTAAATCAAACCGAAAATGGAGCGACCCGACACACGGTTGCTATTTTAGCATAAAGGCAGGCGCACGGCGGCGGGGACACCTGTGGCCTCACATTTGGCAGATTTGGTCATTTGACTAATTGTGCTGCAGTTTGAGACGTTTATTCCCGTTCCACACAAAAACGAGGAAGGAGCACAGCGGTAATTTGTCAAATTAATTTCTCGCTTTCTGCATACTGATGCCTTATGAGCAGGCAGGAAATTTATATTCAGAGGGGCTTCAGCAAATGTGCAATAACCCCACAGCGGAAGCATCGAGAGGATTCCTCCTCTGTCCTGAAAGATATTGTTTAATCTATTTTAAAGGAATTCTTTGGGTAAACTTGCTATTTCAATAACCTTGTGGGAAGATGTATTGTAATTCACATCTCAACATATCAGAAGAAAACCTCTTATCATCCATAGTGACTCAATGACAACTAAAGGTTGAATAACAAAGGATCCCCCTCCCCAGGAGGACTTGGACATGAGGAGACAGATGACTGCATTGCCTTGCTTAGACTGCTGTCATCACAGTTTAGGTTCAGAAAAGCTCTGAAAAGATTGACAAAAATCTGGATAATTGTCTTCTCTGTGTTTCTGAGACTTCAAATGTAGGTTATCTGTGCAGCTGCTCAGGACTCAGACCCAGAGGCAGGACGCAGCGTGTAGGCACAGGCAGATTTTTGGGATGTAGGTCACCAACAGGTAGGCAGTTTGCAGAGGTAAACAAGAGCAGACGGGATCTAGCAGGCAGTCAAAAGACAAAAGAAACCATGAGAAGATTTAATGAGCATATGAGGCTGATGTGAATGATTAGTGGGTGATTGTTAGAAAAGGCCTGGAAACACAACTGGCAGGGGAGAGGTGGAGTGAGAGTCTCAATGATCACAGCTTCTGAACTCAAGGACATTGATACGCATCGGATTTCAAACTGCGGAGCTGAATTTGCTCTACCCCGATGGCTCGTGCAGCAGGAAACGGTGATGAGTCGTGACATACTGAAGCAGAACCGGTCAGCAGGAGCGATACCAGCAAGGATTTGCAGCAGGCAAAAGTGAGGGAGGCAGTCAGGACAGGGCGGACAAAACCAAATAATCAGGCAGCCTGCCACATGTAAGAAGTCTGAAAATCCTCCCCAATTAAGGTCAGGTTTTTTAGCAACAGCAGGAGGCAAGAAGACACTAGTTTATTGAATTATTGATTTGATGAGAGTAGAACTGAAGGTCTGTTGTGAAAAAAAGAAGGATTTTCATATTCATGAAATTCTATTTTTGGTTAACACGGCTGACTATATTCCTGCTTCCCAGTCACGGTTTTTGTGTGAAAAGGACTGTTTGACACAATTTAATTTCATTTTGAGGAGCAACGTGTTTGATAAGCTCGACATTCCCTCTCGCTGCTTTCCTTCAAAATGCAATTTGCCGGCCAGGCGTCGGTGTCATTAGGCGCCTGTTGCAGTGTCGCAGCTGAGGTACAACACAGACAACAGTCGTAATCAGCTCGTAAATGCATACAAGCTAACACGCACCCAGCACGGCGTGAAAGCTCTTCCCAACAACTTTGCTCGTCTTTTGGAGGTCCCTCTGCAGGAAGAATAAATGATGAGGTGATGCCAGGAGCAGCCACAGAGTCAGATAAAGTCACAGCTGGTGCAGGTTCCCTTCCTTTAGCCATCATGCACGTGGCGCGTTATTCATACACATGTCTCCCTGTGTATGTTTATGCTGGTATTTGCCCCCTGCTGTTTCATATTTGTTTCCAGCCCATCTAAGTACACAGTGCCTCTGACGGAGGATAGCGCCGCGTTCTCACTGTGAACTTTCCCTGTCTTTATTTTGATAGAGCGCCTGAAGATGTGGCTGAAAGGGGATGATGACACTCAGCAAAGGGAATGACTCTATCCGAGTGTGGGAGAGGCAAATGTTTGACCAAGTGAGATTCCAGGGCAGGCTTGGTGGAGAGCATATCTTCATGTTTTATAGTATCTATTGATGTTGCCCGTGTTTAATAAGAGAGGAAGCAAAATCCATCTGGGATCAATACAGATGTTTTTTGGTGAGATGCTGACTGACACATTACTGCCCCACTTCTCTAATTTGGTAGATTGCACATATAAAAACCTGGCAGGTGTGAGCCCGTCTTGAACAGCCAAAAGGGTACTTACACAGATTATTGTTCTAATTATTGGTCTGTTCAGCAAAATTGCACAATTGGGGAATTAAAACAGATAATAAAACTTCCACATAAATTCTGCTGCTTCGGCCGTTATGAGCCATAATGACACAAACCGGGTGACATTGCAAAGCAACCTGTGGTTATGGTGTAACACGGCACAATAGTGGCGTCAAAGTGTCACAGAAGATTATACAGCAGGTGGAAACATGCTGCTTTCCAGGAGAGACAAATAGTCCCACAGCAGCCGTGTTAACGTGTCCTTTGCTGCTCGTAATGGAGCAGAGTGGATGTGCCAAGAGGATGTTACAGCAACACCTTTAAAAAAGTGTGTGTGTGAGCGAGAGAGAGAGCCTAATGTCATTCAGCTCTCCCCTTCGATATCTTTTGTAGATTTAGCACCATTAAATTAGCACAATATTTCTCAGATTACTAGAAAATTACCAGCAACATCTCTCCATGAATGGAAAACTGTCTCGACAGTATTAAAGGATTTTAAAGCACATCCCTTCATCGTCGCCTCAAGTTCTATGCGCTTCAACTCTCTAATATTTCCTCTGTTTTATTTCAATAATTGCTCCCGTGGGGACTTTAGAAATAAAACAGACAGGTCCCTCTGTTCCCATCATCCTAGCAAATAACCTTTTCACACCATAGATGAGCCAGATGACTGTGCTCTTTAATAACCCAGTGTGCTCGTCCTAATATTCACCCTGGCTTCCTCCGCCACCGCCACAGTCTCTATCAGCAGTTGGCTGATGGCCGAGCAGGGAGTTTACACTATTGTCTGATAATTGGATCCATTCCACGGAATCGGGTATTATCCCCCGATAAGGTCTGCGCCAATCTAATCTCTGTTTAACCAACAACACAAATTTGTTAAACCAGTCTGCTGATTGAAGCCATTACATGTGCTTGTTTTCTTTTAGTCTTCAAACTGTTCCCGTTAATGGAAAACAAGCGGAACAAGTGCGCTCATGGCTTTTAGGTGCTGAAACAGGACCTAAAAATACAGCAGTTGAGTGGCACAGTTCAGAGGTAAATATTTGCAGGTTTCATTCCCACTTAAATGGAGCATCCCACTGGGGTTAATCTTATATGCTCACACACAAATTGCCTCCCCAACAACTTCATCAAAGGCTTTCCTTTGGTGAAGACCCCAGATTGATCTCAAAGCCAGGTCTTTGTTACCTCATCCCAGATATTTAGTGTAATTCCTAGATATGCTGATTCAAAAGAGGTCATTAAAAGTCAAAGCCTCGTGATGAGCTAATCGTTCTGTGAACGTTTGCAATATTATCATTTATGCTGAGTTAACAGAAAAAGCCTCTTTGACATAAGTACCCAGAATAAACTCTGTGCTTCCTGCGGCACTGTGAATTTCCCAGCTGTCAGGTCGTGTACCTGGCTGCACTCTTGTGCTTTAAGTGCAGACAGTCTGATGAGTGCGTCCCCGGATCGGCTGCTTGGCCTCACTGCTGCATATTTCTATGCTGCTTCCAGGTTGCTGCCCAAGATGGGTCATGCTGGAGAATCAGTATCATCTCTCTGCTCCGCCTCGCCCCTGTTTTTACAGCCGTGCTGCTGCGCCACAGCAGCGGTTAAAGCAGCGTGACTGTGATTAATAAGTCGTGAAGGCTTGGATGTCAAATCTCCATGCAGCCTGCAGGTTAGTTTGGAATGTGGCGACTTATGTGTCTTCGGCGTCTGATGCCACCAGTTCTGTAGAATGAATAAAAAGATAAGTAACTTTTCATACTAGCTTTGCTCATCAAATTAACTAACATCGGAATTATACCTTACTGTGTAATTGTCAACAAATAATAACAACAAATAATTAATAAATAGTGTAATAAATGATTGCATGAAACATATAACCCGTAAAAGTTGATCACCAAAAGCCCCTAAAGGGTTTATTGGTTTTCTGGCACAAAAAGCATTTAGGTTAATCATCTCCTCATCTTTATATGGACAATATAATGATGACGATGCAGTTTGTCCATAATGAATGAAACAATGTGTGGATATATATTATTAATACCTCTACCTAATTTGCTTTTTTAAATCATAAAGATTCTCATAGATACCGCTGACTGGGCCCTAAGGGGGTTACTTAGCTATTAAAAGTTTTGCTAAATAAATTCTTAAACTGGCGCATAATCCATGGAGAAAATATATTCACCAGTGTCTTTGTCTTAAAAAGGAGGACAGAGTTTTTCCTTTTAGGGTTCTTGCCTTAAATTGTTCCAAATCCCTATTTGCATATAATTATTAAATGATGGAGTGACCTTTTTCAAGCCAAATATAATTGCTGGCTTGAGTGAGCGAAAAAGACACAGCAGTACATCACTCTGGTCCAATTGATTTGGCTGAGGCGCACAGGAACTTTTAACAACCCTCAGCACCGCAGCAGAAGGTAATCGCCTATCAATTTTGGAAATTTTTCTCCTTTAAAGGTGCCCATAAATTTGGGAAAGCGCTGAGAGTAGTGAACAGGATGCCTGTGATCCAACGCTGCATACTGCCCGTCTGGCTGTTGGAAGCAGTGCCGTCTGTGGGAGCGCATATTCCAGGTCACCCACTCTCTGTGGGCGAGAGTGTGAGAGAGGGTGGAGAGTGCAGGAGAGGGAGGGAGACCGCAGAGCGTAGACTACAGCGAGAGAATATCTATAACTCGATAAACGGCAGCTATCACACCGTTCTGTTCCAGATAGAGAGCCTTGAATGCATTTGTGTGTATTTTGTTGCCATTTATGATGTGTGATTCATTTCCTGAGTCTATAAAAAGCCATGCGCTCTAGCTACAATGTAATATCTCTGCTGCTGAAGTGCCTCAGTGGGGGGAAAAAAAAAGAAGATCCAAGAATGTGCATAAAATCTGACTCGTAGATTCCTTATGTGTTTATTCTCCTGAAAGCAGCCCACCTACTTTACCAAACAGCTTAAACTGCTTGAAGTTTAAAAGAAACATGACAGTGATTCATTCCTTTGTGGGTACCTATTGTATTTACTGTCAGTCAAAGCCGTGTCGGTTGTCGTATACATAAGCGCTCATCTGCGTTGGTATGAAGATCGCAAACTATGTGACATCGGTGCTGCCAGTGGGTCCCGCCTGTACGATTAGGTAATCGGGATCAAACAGTCGGGGCCTCGAATGTAAAAAGCATGAAATCACCTTATGAATTGACAGTAACGCTGCCTAAACTGTGCCATCACGTTGTCATGGAAACAATGTGGGGGGTTTGTTTTCGCTAAAATAAGGGAAATTCGAGCCCTTCACTGTGCATCTTTTAGGCAGGACTTCCATATGGATGCGTCAGCAGCGGGTGGGCCGTGGTGGGACCGGACGGGGGTGGGGGGGGGACGCTGGGGCCGGTGAGCATCAGTTTGTGAATGAATGAGGGGCCTTTAACAGTCGGCATGGCTGTAGTTTATGAATGAAGACTTGTGTTAATCCAGCACTATTAGCAGAAAGTAATCCTCATGTATCTGGGTTGCGACTGCCAAAATAAAAGCGGTGATACTCCCACGAAGTCCGTCACCATGGATACGAAAACATAAATTTTGTCAGTCCTTTTCCTTTCCTTGTAATTTATTTATTCCATAGGTTCATCTACTTATCTGCCAGTTTCTTTGAGCACTTGAGCTGACTCATCTCGCTTTCTCTCGCTTATTCCCCGGAATGTCAGAGTTCTAGGCTTCCACGTTCAACCGAAGCACATTAGTGAAATTAGCTTCTCTCAATAATTATACAAAGTGATAACACAATAGTTAGCACGCAGTTGATAATGGCTCTCTCTTGTTTGTCATACGTTACTGGCTCGGGATATTTGCATAAGCCGTGGAAACTGTATCTAGACAGCTGAAAGAAAGAAGGTAAAAGCAGCCGGTCTGTTAATGTCTGACGATGCTGCGGCCAGGGTTCAACACATGTCCAGCGTCGTCCTGTATAGCCTCAACCGGGCAATTGCATGTGCTTTTGTCTGGAAAATGCACACCGACTGAAGCTCGTAGGGGTTATAAATCAGAATGGGGGATGTTTAGACAATTGCAACACTGTGAACTCCTCCCAAATTGCCTGAATACCAACAACAGTTTCTGGACAGGCCAGAGCTGACTCATTGTATTGTCCAAGTGTTGTGCTGATGCGCTCTGGATGACTGCATGCTAAATGAGAGACATCCTCGGGCCTGTGTGTGCAAACAGAATCCAGCTAAGGGTCACGTCCCAGAAATTACTACGAGGACGTCTGCAGGCATTCATGCCACTGAATGAGATGACAGCTTTTAAGAGCTTATTTGTGGTGGCTCGGACGAACGTATGATTTCCTTGGCAAAGACTTCATGCGCAAATGCAGAATCTGACAAGCTCAGCCGCCTTCCTTGGGGCTCATTGATGGTTAACAAACTAAAAGAGAAAAGCATTGTTAAAGTCGTCACAGAGCATCGTCTGTAACTCCCAAAGGGGGTGATCTGGTCCCGGCTGTCCCCGTGTGACACGTCGGTGATTAAATATCAGGAGATGGTGAGTGGGACGATTTGAAAGAAAGGCAAAGCCGTTCTATTCGGAACCCCAGGAAAATATTCCTCAAAAGAAAAGAAGACCATCATCCACTCTTCCTGTGCTCCGTCTCCCTGTCTTTTTTGTCCATGTTATGCAATCGTCTGTTTCTTTTATTCCGAGCCTTCCAGGCTTGGGCTTTGATGGGGGAGGATAGAGGACCTCAACAGGTGGAGCATTTTATTCTAGGGATAGTGGAGGAGGAGGAGGTGGAAGAGGAGGGAGGTGAGGGTATAAGTGTTCATTAATAATAACCCCTCTGCTCTGCACTGTTGTATTGTGTGTAATTCAGCTTAGATCAGTGGCCTGACTCCATGCTGTATCTACACCATCTGTCTGCAATGGGACTCCAAGGCAACACTCGGGGAGATATGACAGAGGGACTCAGAGGGGTGGGGGGTTGTCAGCGCTCCCAGAGGACCCCCTGCATTGCAGTTTTGATCTGCTAATTATGTTTAATTGAGGCCACGTAATTCTCTATTTCCATTATCTGGCTCTTACGCAAATTCTCTATCTGTATTTAATCTGAATTAGTCTGCCAGATTTGGCCACGCTACAATACTTCCGCGGGTAGTGAAATGTTTCATAAGTGCGCATTAGCGGGATCTGCGGGCGCTCAGACGCGTCGTCACCGCGCGCAAAACGCACACGCCCGCACATACGCGATTGCCGAGGTGGCGCCAGGTGAACTGGGAATGGTGGTCTGCACCGCACATCCCGCGTCGCTCCAGACGCGCGCGGACCCCGAGCAGACTCCTCGGCGTGTTGCTATAGTTGCTGTCGCTTTTCGGAAAGGTAGACATTACGAAATTCCTCCCAGCGCGCCCGAGGGTTTTGATATTTTATAATGGAAGATGAAGTCACCCAGGTCCCCCCCCCCCCCACCCACCCACCCACCCACCACCAGCAGCAGCAGCCCAGCTTCCCCCTCTACCTCAGCACCGTCCTCTCATTCAGGCTCATTGCCCATATGTTTAATTAACTAGGCTGATGTGTAAGTACCTTCAGCCAGCGGAGCGTAGGCGGGCGGTCTGTGGGGTAAAGAGACCGCCGTAGATGATTTCTTTCCGCCCGGGCGCTCGGTCGGCTGCCGGAGCGTCACCTCTGGTCGTGCGTCGCAGAAAGCTACACAAAAATAACTCGGCCCGTTTAAACTTGCTCCGAATTCTCTCCCGTTTTCTGTTTAAGTGCGCGAGAGAGCGCAGGAAGAGCGCGCGAGCGAGCGAGAGAGAGAGACGCAAAAGGAGTGAGAGGATGCGGGAGAGAGTGCGCGCGTGGAGCTTTGTGCGTGTTCGCCGTTGTTTGTGACGGAATCCCCTCTCCAGTCTCAAAGAATCCGCGAGCGGCGCGAGGAGGAGGTGGCGGTGGAGGTGGAGGCGCGCGGAGCTGTCCACGAGCCCTCACTGCGGAACGCGCTGGGCTGCCGCCGGAGATTCCGCTTCTTCTGGATCCCAGACAACTACTGGTTTTGAACCATCTCCCCCAGTAGCTCCCCGCAGCAGCCCGGACTGGACATTATTTCACCGAGAGGAATACTACCGATCTTTTAGGGGGAGAGGTGGTGGTGGAGTGGGCAGACAGGTGGAATTATCCGTGCGGTGCCGTGCTGGGTTTTTTTTGGGGGTTTTTTTTGGGGGGGGGGGAGGACTGGCTGGATGGGGGGGGGGGGGAAATTAATGGATTAATTTGAAAGAGGGCAGTCATATGTGATTCTCACTCTGGCTGAGGGCACCTGAATGGAGTAACAGGCTGCAATGTCATCTCCACCTGGCCGCCTGGAGAGATGTGTCACGGGAATGGGGTGAGTTCGCTCAATTTCCCTGTATTTGTCATTTTCTTTTTTTTTTTTACGCACATATTATTTATTTATTTTGTTATTGCATTTTTGTTTTTTGGGGGGAAAGCTTGTTTGGGAAGTAGCTTACTCTCCGCGCGTCGTTGGTGACGCGGAAAGAGCGGTATTTGTCGGGGTTCATTGATTTCCCTTCCACTCTGTGTGGAAGTGGAACGGAGGCAGCTTTATTTTGGTGCGCCCCGCACCGCACCGCACCGCACCGCTCCGTCGTTCGTCCGAGCCGAGTCCCCGACGCGCAACCTGCTGCATGCCCTAGATAGACCAGCCCGGCGGAGAGAGGAGCGTGAGAGGAATATTCGCTCAGGAGCCACAGGCTGTTTTTGACGCCCTCTCAACGCGCACGCACCCACACGCGCAAACGCATAGCCCACTGTTTCGCCGTGCATCATTTCACCTTTAAATTTAACTTGCGTTTTCGTCACGCAAGCCCGAGCCCAAAAGAGTCACACGCGCGCGCGCGCTTCTCTCCACACGCGCGTGCCCAACGGCACATTTGGTTTGGATCTAACTGCACAAAAAAATGTCACATTTCTTCATGGAGACGCGCGCCCAAATTGAACAAGTCAGATGGACGTTTATCATGCGTGAGTGACGAGCGTGCACATGTACGTATACATGGATGTCGACATATATGTATGTGTATTTCCCTGTTTTTCAGATCAAGTTTGAACACTTTTCCTTTGGTTTGACTGTGAAAAGGAACCGAAATGCCAGTAAACGGAGAGGTCACGGTGGTTGGCCCCAGGGGCCTCCACGCCACGCCACTAAACCCCCGCATCCACGGCACGGACACCGAAGAAGAAGCCGCACAACCTCCTCGACGGCAAAACCACAGCAGTCGCGCATTGTGACACAGAAGGTAAATGCCGGGGCTGGTGAAGGTGTGTGTGTGTGTGTGTGTGTGTGCGTGTGTGTGTGTGTGTGTGAGGAGGGGAGGGCACGCTCTGCCAGAGCGCCTCGGACAAGGCTTAGATGGACACTAAGAGGCGCTGTTGCACCACATTATCCCCGGCAAATGGCGAGAGGCCGTGTAATGAATTCATATCTCAAATTACAGTTTTCAGGCTTTGAATGCAGTCACGTTGTAGAAACACATTTTCTTCCGCTTTCATTCCGCTCCCCGTGCCAAGTCTGACACACAAAGTGCCTTCTCCTCCTCACAGGGACATGCAAGATATCTCAAGCACATAAAATAGCCTACACACAGGCATACGGATGCATGCAGGATAACAAAAATCTTCAAAGTGCCTGGCTATAAATATGGATTTAAGACCTCGGTTCCATTAACTCGTCGTCTCTCTGTTTCACCCATGATTGTTTCTCCCATTTCATGTAGAAATTTCTGGTTTAATTAATGCAACACCAGAGTCATGATGGTGTTGTGGAGAAGTGGAGAGAGAGAGAGAGAGAGAGAGACGGCGGCTGCACTCAGCAGTAGCCTATTTTCCTGAATAGTGGGATGACACAAAAGTAGATCAACTCTGTAGGGCATAAATGCAGTCGAGTGGTGGAGCAGTGAATGTCGGGAGCTGTTGCTGTCTTCATTAATATCAATATGCTGTGCAAAGCTACAGTGAGTTCTGGCTGTGATGTCATAACACCTTAAAGACATCCCTTTTCTCAAGCTAGCTCTTCTTTTCTTGTTGTCACCAGTTTGTGTTTGCTGCTCCGCTTTGCATCTGTTAGTCCCGTATTAACTCCTGATGCAATAACAATGAGCAACGATACCAGATTCTGACTCTCGTTTTGTTTCCAGCGTGACTGAGTGTTGAAGTTATCTGTCAAGATGCATCTTACTTACCTGTTCACTGAACCGTCTCTGCTGTTGGCAAACCAGGTCGAGAATTTATCGCCTCGCAGCAGCTTGTCGGTGCGGTTTCTCCGCAGTCCAGGCAGTTCAGTCCTTCACCTCTAGTGTGATGTTCTCAACAAGTGATTGTGATTCAAAAATATGGCCCTCTAACGTGGAGCTTGCCATATTGGCTCAAACTTGGGCCAGTTACAAAGATAAAAAAAAGGCTTGCGTCTCTCCTTCTGAGACCTGGAAGATTTTTCTTAAAAATGGCTAACATGAGCTCTTGGACCCCCTCCGTCATGGTGGTGTTTTTATAAAAAATGCATGAGAATCTTTCCTCAGGTAGAGATCAAAATCAGCCCAAAGTCTACATATGCCTCCAAGCAGGGAAGCGTTCAGAGGGCTGTTGTGCAGAAGCGTTCCTCTGAGAAAGATCCATCTGATATTTCAACTTCTTGTAGGATTTAACTAGATGATGGGCTTCGTTTTAAAATATCCCAGTGATTCAAACTGGATGTTGTGACGTAAATGGGGTGTTTTTTGCTATTTTGTAGCACACGTAGATTAAGGCGCAGTTAGAATTAGCGTGTTTTTTTTTTTCTTCTTCAGAAAGATATCGAGGGCTTTGGGTAGGAGTACACGGTTTAGACCAAGAGCATAAAATGAATAATTATTATGAAAATGCTTCAAAAAAGAGAACGAATCTGTGGGTGGATATGCACTTTCCTGCCCTGCATTGTAGCAGTATTTGTCCTGAAGGAGGCATATTGACATATCCTGAGATAAAACTACAGCAAACATTCTGCTTCTCTCTGCTTTCCTTTCTGGTTGAACAACCCAGCAAACACTTTCTCTGCATTTCTTACTAGAATATCGCTTCACTTTGTCATTTTCTTTCTCTTCAAAGTGAATTTTCCGCTCTTCCCGAACCCAATCAGATAATCCTCAAACCAAATTTGCATGCATTTGATTCTGAGCGGCTAAAAAAATGGAGCAATTTGTCAGCGTTTGACGGCTGTAAAGACTGATGCCCTACATTCACCGCTGTCTTATTGGTATTCATGATCACAGGTCAAATGTCTCACATGTATTCCCTGCGAGGGATGAAAATGAGTGTTTTCATTATCCTCTTCCAGGCAATTACCAATGAAAAAGAGCGTGTGACATATGATAATGAGTCATTTGACCCCTGCTAAGCTTTTGTATATTGATGGGCGATAGTGCAGCGTCAGACATAAGTTAATAACCCAAAAGCCTCTTCAGAAGGTTTTCAGTTTAATCATTTAATCAGAAAACAGCTGATGTCCTCGTTTAATGAGTGAGCCAGTCAGATTAATACCAATGAGGGTTAGATCCATGCAGAAATTGATCAGTTCAATTTCGATCATGTTTCTAAAGTTAGGTCTCATTTAGTAAAAGAGACATTGTTTCTTTTTCTTTTTTAAAGGAAACATCCATTTTCACCAAAAAAGCCATGTAACATAATTAGCATTCATTTGGACATTCGCAGCTCCGGAGACCTAATGTTTAACTGACTCAACACAGCTGCCCCGGTTTTGTTTTGGGAGTTTTTCAGTGTTTTCACACTTTCACATCAAGTTCCAACCCAGTTTTCTGACTTAACTGAAAGGATTTAAGTAATCGGATTGAAATAAGGATGAGAATTGGGGTTTAGCACCTGGAAAATAACAGCTGCTTTTGCTCAGGCAGAGATTTGTGCGGAAACCAAGTGCTACTTTATTTTTAAATCAATCTTAAATCTTGTATCTGTGCTCTTGGTGACTCAAAGGCAGATCATTCTGATGTAGCAAATCGGGATAATCTTGATCCTAGATGAGCGGTGGTTTGGGGCTGTATTTAGAGGCATGACAGGCAGAAAAGAGCTGTAACCAAGGAAATGCCACATATGTATTTTGCCCGTGAATCTCAAAATTGCAGTTGGTCATTTTTCTATTTTAATCTTTCAAGGCAGGCAAGGCCAAGTCTCTGAAGTAACGGCATGGATGGTGAAAGAGAATATTTTAACCCAGTTCCTCTGTGGAGGTGTTTGACGAACTGTACGACATTTATGAATCGGACGCGATTCAGATTTCATCAGCCACTCAGTGAGTCTCCAGATAACGCTAATAGATATGAGCCGGCGCTCGCCACTCTACATTAATCATCTTTGACCTATAGCGGGATGCTGCTATCGACCGCTGTATTTGTTAAACAGCTAAAAGGTTAAAGAGACTTAACGTTATTTATGGCCATTATCAGCCTGTATCGGCAGCCTGTCAGATGTGGTGAAAAATCCAATGGTCATATTTTACATTTACGTATCGACTAAGCAGAGAACGGGAATATCAATGATAATGGCTAAATGATAATGGAGGCCATTGATTTGGGCATCATCTATTGAGAATTTTGTCCTTTGGTCACATTCAAAGTCCACCTTTAAACTGCCTGTATGTTAGGCTTTAGGCCGCATGGGGACGTGACCTTAAAGATGCATTAATAAACCTCTTTATAACGGAAATGAATGCGTTTCTGATTGGATCTTTATTGCATAAAAGCTAGAATCAGAGAAAAAGTGATAATAATGAGGCCAAACACCAGCAGGTCTCATGGATGGCCATCGGTTTCCGTTTTGGTTAAGCTCATTAAGTTTTCGTTTCCTTGTGAAATGCTTCTTACTGTTGAGCGAAAAAAATATGTATAGAAACCAGAGACTCTCCTCTGATCTTAAGGCTCATTTTTAGTTGTAAGTTCAAGGCTTTTAAGGATAATTGCTCCTTTATTTTCATTTGTAACCCCAGGTTTGTTTATATGAATAGTCTGATATAATAATCATCTTGGTCTGGTATTTGTAGACGATGCTACTGTATTTGATCTCTTTTTTGCCGTATAAAAATACGTTCTTTTTCCACCTCAGTAGCCAGGGGATTTCTCTGAGTCCAGAAAGAGGATTAGGATGGACCAGTCGGACCTTTTTCCTTAACAGACGCGTGTTTCACTTAAACATGTGTTCATTCAAGTAGCCATGCTCCACAGGCATTTTAAATCCCTTTTCTCTCCTCTCACTGGCCATGAAAAAGAGCTCATTTACATACGTTGCTAAGTCTTTTTCATACTTTATTCCACATCACAGAACATACACGTTTTGTGGCGAATTAACTCAGCCTTTTACTGGGGTCATTTATGATTTCTTTACTATGATTCGGATGTTATCACACGACGGCGGCAGGTCCTCAACTAAAGGCTTCGGTGACTTTAAACAACAGAATTTCATTACTATGTTCCACTGCAGCACAATTTAGCTTATGTGAGGAAGAAAACCGTGACCTTGATAAGCTAAGAGCTAAACAAAAGAGACATACCACTGTGTCATTAATGGAATTTAATTAGTCAGCTCCAGATGCAATGCTTACTTCTGTCTCATCACATTTCCATATTCATTGAGCACATAAACGATATTGTTGACTAATAATAAAATAAACACTCGTTAGGTGCTAATTTGACACCCTAAATCTCTCTCAATCAAACACCAACATGCTGCCAATTTAGGTGGAAGAATTTGAGGCTTTTAAGGCCAGAACAAACAGATATACTTGTCAGGACAAAGACATGACAAATCACCCTAGGGACAACGGTTTTGGCCACAGTGAGTGCACGGCATTCCAGCCTGGGCGCTCGCGGAATCATCTTATTGGCTCTATTTACTGATATTGCTGCTGCAGGCGTCTCCTTGCAACTTTTCTGGGCCAGAGCCTGTGGAATGAGCCCTGAGGACGCTATCTAAGAGCAAACTTTCCAAAGGTTATTGGCCCAAATGGATGCAGTTCACATCATTGGGGGATGCAGTGGGTCAACACTGATCCTCTAGTGATGCTGAATTTATTCTTCTGTAGAACAGGTAGCAGCCTGTGTTGTGCGGAACCCTTTAGAACATTAGTTCATTGAACAATTCTTTTATGTATTCATGAACACGGTGACCAGTATGTAACAATCTGCTGCCACACGTGCATGTGTGTGTGTGTGTGTGTGGGGGGGGGGGGTCTGCCTGCCACTCATAATCACTGTTAACACCAGGAAAAAGAGAAATGCATGACCGCTTTCTGCAAATGGGGTTTGAATGGAGAAAGGTAAACATTTTCTTCCAAATGAAGCAATTGTGTCCTTAATTGAATCGGGGCAAGTCATCCACGTCTTCCTGCCTCCTCAATTAAATTTGTTTTTGCCTCAATTTCTCTCATTTCTACCTAATGTGTGGGAAAACTGCACCTGTGAGGCTTCGTGGGGCACCGTCGTTCCGTTCATTGATTCTGGTGTCAATTCGAAGGGGTGGAATCGTCGTGTTCTGGAATGATTGTACAGTGAGGAGGAGGAAATGGATCAGGATTTGGTTTTCTGTAGCTCATCCTGTATCTTCAACATATTATGGTTTTATAAAGTGCAGGCTGTGAAGTGGTGCACTGTGGTATTTAAATAGATTTTATTACTCATTCCACAATGCACCATTTTTAGGCTACTGTTGTGCCTGGAGACATAGATACTGCTGTAATAAAGATAGGAATAAACAAAACTCAACATTTCGGAATTGAATATATTCAAACAAGAGATCTCAGCTGTTTAAACATACCTCATCCTAAATAAGCTGCATCTTGCTATAAATATGGCCTTTATTCCTAGAATGATCATTTCCACAGTAACAGCATTTCATTGGTTAAATAATTTATCGCGCTAACATCTGGCCAGTTTATATTCACTTCTCCTTCATGATTTTGTTGAGGACTCTGCCAGGAAGAGCAATGAAGCCAAAACTGTCCCCAGAACCTCAGCAAGTCATCCAAAATATATCAGGGAGGGTAAAATGCTCCCCGTCCATGACAGTGACAGGTGCTGTCTCAGTCAGGAACATCTGGTGATGTGGGGATGCTTGAATCCCGACTCCTCCTGCCAAGAGAGCCTTTTTTATGTGATGTTTGATGCGCAAACCATCAAATAGCTGACGTTTCACTGGCGTCCATAGACGGACCCCCCTGGACAGATCCCACCCTGGACATGTTTGGGGAGCTGCTTTTGACTGCATATTTTAGGAGCGTCTGATATTCCAGACATTAATCTCTTAGTAATAGGGAGTTTTGCATGGCAACATTCAGGCTCTTTCACATGTCTCTCACGTGCCTAATAAGCAGTGGACTTCCATCCTAATGAACGATTCCCTTCTCAGTCGTAAATCCCTGATATACCTGTGAGTCTGACAGTTCATTAGACAGATATTTCAGCTTCCTGTTCAAGGTTTAAGGTTGAGGAAGGCCGATTGCTGTTCTGGTGCTTACTTCTTTCTTTATACTGAGATGTTTACGTGTTGTTTATTGTTAGAGCAAAATATAATGTTAGTACGTAAGGATGCGAAGGACTGAGCGAGCTGTCCGAAGACCTCACAGATTAATTCCCTCGCTGTCATTCTCTGTCATGCCGATATCGGGAAAGACGTAGATTAATCAGTGTCTTTTCCTGTTTTACAATGATACATCATTCAAAAAGTGGCACACTTTTAATGCATCACAGATCCAGTATTTGGTTAATAATTAAAAGGACCGTTCATTCCATTATTACATCAGATTGTATAACAGGATTTACCCATGATTGTCTACAACTTCTCTGCGTCTTTTTAAAGTTTCAAGTCCTTTGAATTATTTAAAGCGGAGAAAATTGTGTATTTATAAGAAGGGCCTTGTCTCAGGTTATGGTGCTGGGTTCTTCTAACTGTGGCATTCATACCGTTCTGGACTAACTCCAACTTTACTTTGCTGCGAGAGCACATAAATATTCCACATTTCACACCTCTGGCTGTAAAATCTGTCATTTTGTTGTTCCAATTATGATCCTTCTCTGGCTAAATTAGCTTTGTTATGGTTTTAACTGCCAACATCCAGATCTTTGTCTTAAATGTTGCTGATGATATAACCTAAACTGCAGTTCTAATGCCAAAACATATTAAAGCCAAGCTGGTTTCCACTGTAACCTGGGACCTTCTCTCCAAGGTCAGAATGTTCCAGCCTGCCAGACTATACACACCTTGCAGTTTATAATTTTATTTTCATCTCCCTTGTTTCTCTTCCCACAGCTCGTGTGTTTTAGCCCCCTTCATGAGGGTGTGTGTCTCACCTCTCATCCTATTCTACAAAATCAGCCCACAAAGTCACAGTCGCATCATTAGTCTCTCACTAATTCATCATTATTATCATTTAATATTAATGGAGCACAATTGTCCCCTTTTCCTGATCCCCCGTGTGAAAAAAAACAGAGACTTTGCTAAAAGTCTGACCCAGAGATCCCAACACATGCACAATTCCCCAAATTGCTAAAATTTTTATCTGGGGACAACTCCAAGGAGCTGTTAAAAGACTCGGTCCAGCATGGAGCTGCTTTTAGTGGGAACATGCAGGGAGGCCTTCAGAAAATGACATCAGTGCTAAACAAATGCAAATGTGATATTTCAAACAAGACCTCGCCGCCACAGTCTGCTGTCCTGTGACGACAACAAAGGTTTGTACTTTGCAATTCAGCGTTTGTTGGTGGAGGGATAGTCAGAAGCAGCAGCTTTAAAGGATGCACAGCAAGCTGGGGAAATGTAAACCCTACCAGTACCAGTGGGTCAGATAAAACATATATGATAGTCTGTTTTATCTGTTGACATTTGCAATAGACGTACAGTTTTGTCTTACACCTCAGGTGATATTTGTGGACGTGCACTGACTCAGGTTTGGGTTGATGTTGGACAGGGAAACCCCTCCCGTCCATTTAAATCATTGTTATTTAGCACACATGTAAATTCATGGACGTGGAGATGAAGCAGAGATCCATTAGCCCCTTCGCCTGGGCAATTTATTGATCTTCATTAGAATGCAAACACGCATTTATTTGATATATATATATACATATGTATAGAAAATAGTGTGGTTTGGTGTGGCATCACAAAGCAGCAAGTGTAAAACAAAGAAAAACATCTGAATGTTTTATGAGAATGTAATATGTAGGCTTCACATTCCTTTC
This sequence comes from Takifugu rubripes, assembly GCF_901000725.2. NCBI lineage: Eukaryota > Metazoa > Chordata > Actinopteri > Tetraodontiformes > Tetraodontidae > Takifugu > Takifugu rubripes. Next base: position 11,496,978 of record NC_042301.1, read on the forward strand.
CTAAATTAACTGTATAAATAGCTGGGAGCTTTACTTGCTCCACCACTCAGAGCCTGCCCGGCTATAAGCACTGATACCCAGCAGCGTGACTCTGAACAAGCCTGAGGGTGACACAAAGTACAATTTTAAATGTATGTTACAAATCTTTACTTACTCGGTGGGAAACTTCTGTGAATTCTTCAACAGGGTTTAGCTGCATTATTGATACAGCCGAACAAAGAAAAGGAAGCAACTTTATGTCGCCGCCAGGATTAAAAGGGTTAAAAAGGTTGAAAGCTTTTGAAAATGATGATTTATGAGTAAAATAGCTGTAGAATGTGGTGGTCCACTCAACGACTACAGCTGGAGACCACACTGATGCCTGATATCAGGGACAGATATGTATTTTCCTAAAGGGAACATTTGCGTGACTTGGGGAAAAAAAAATGTTGCATAGAGTGCACATTCATTCCCACAAGATAACTAATGCAGATAATTCGAAGAGTGCTCAGTCTACTGTGGAATATGAATATGTCAGCTGGAAGTGTGATATTTCTAAAGACTATTGTAGTTTTTTTATCGGAATGACAGCTGGATTAACGTTAAACTCATTTAAAGCTACGTGATGTGCGAGCTATGCGCTGCGTGCGTGCGTGTGCGTGCGTGTCGTCCTTCAGATTTAATTCTTGTGTTTTACTCATCTCTCTGATATTTCACAAACAGAAGCGTGAAACACGCCGCCGTGTCACTGCAATGTAAACATCAAAGGGTTGCTGGTTTTAATTTTCCCTTTGTCTCCAAGGAGCACGCGTGCACATGGGGCAACAACGTCCCAGAATTAATTTCTTATCCGACCGAATCTTGTTGTCTTGTGTTGTGTTGTGTGTGGTAATGGAAGAACAATAAGAGTTTAAAAGTACAGAATGTCTGAGGTCAGCAGAGCTCGCAATGTACGTTTTTGTCTCTTCAAGGCCGCATGACATCATTACCGCATGACATCATTACCGCATTACATCATTACCGCATGCAAGACACGATGGTCGGATGTCGCCAAACTTACCACTGTATCGTCCACAAATAACGTGCGCTGGCTAATAGCCTCTCTAACTGTGATGCTGTGTTCAGCCAGTAGGGGGCAGACATTTCAGAACTAATCTAAAAAATTTGACGTTTGTCGTATTTCCCAGTACGTCCTTGCTGGTTCCCTCGTGGATCATACATCATCTCTGGCTGCTCCCGTCTCTTAAAGTCACCGCTAAACTTTGCCTGCGATCAAATTCGCTGTTTTAGCAACCAAACCTACGGCAAATCCACTCGATGTGCAGACGTATTTATCAAACTGGTGCACGGACCCAGAAACGCAGTTCGCTTGTCATCTGAGATGCATTTTCCATGTGATCAGTGAAGTGTGTCTCTCTTCCTCATGCAAATGCATTTAGCGTTTAAAGGAAGGTCGCGCACATAATGGGGAGATGCACTAAACATGGCTGACTGCATGCTCTGGTCCATTTGATGAACGCTCAGCTGGGGTCCAGTTTAGGAGATGACTTCTTATTGCACAAACGTGCAGGTCTAGAGTTGAGCGCTAGCAAATAACCCTAGCTTCTGTATAGTTCGCCATGACAACGGAAATGTGTGCAGGGCAGATAAGCTGAATTGTTTAGAAATCAGAGTGACAGCTTCTTCAGGAGTGCAGTAACAACAACAATACTTCAACAATGGGGAAAGTTTTAGACTTAACTGAACAGCAGAAGCTCGGAATGAAGTGTACTTTTAATATATAGGCAAGTATGTTCCATAACTTCAATGATTTTGTTTCATTTAATTGGAGATTTAATGAAAGTTCTGAAAAGTTGGCTCCATTTCCGCCTCACTATTTGATTTCCTTTTTGGTTTTTTTTTTTCCTCTTGGCTTGATTTATTTTTCTATTTTCACACCGAATCCCCAATTCACATCCAAACAGAAAACACATCCACATGCAGAATCCACCTAAAAGACAGCCCCAGTTATGGATAATTAGCTGCTGCTTTAGTAAATCAGACGCTAATTTTATGCAGATAGCGGGTGCAAATATGTACATAAATCTGGCCCTCAGAGTTTGGTGCAGGGCACTACGGGGATTAACAAACCAAACTGAAACAGAGGGAAGAAAGTGTTGTCGGAGAGAAGGTGGAGAGAGCACCAGCTTCTATTGTATAACACCTTATCACGCAGAAACAACGACCAAATGACGTCATACGATATCGATAATTCCTGTAACAGATGAAGCCAACTGTTGTAGGCCCTTGGCTGCAGCTTTATTGTTACTATAAAGTTAGGGGTACTCATAAATAATCCTTCCTTTAAGCAAATGTTAATAGGGATCAAACAGGATTTGAAAGGATGGAGTGTCACCGTGGTGTTCAGGGTCACATTTACAGCCAAAACAGAGACCATGAAAAGCCTCTCAGTCAGAGGCGAGTGGGTTTTTAGAAACATCGATGGTGTGCTCGTCATCTGGAAGCTTTCTTTTAAAATTGGCGGAGTTGCAGGTTATTATCCTCCATCAGAGGTGATGAGAGGGTCTGACCACCCTGCCATTATGTCAAGTGGTGCAGGTGGGACCTGTTCGTCAGGGCATTTTTTTAAAACTGCATGAGCCTGGGAAAGAAACCTGAACACCACATTAGAAGTTAGTGATAACTGAAGCCTAAATCCAGCAGCTCTGCCGAATAACGGGGGTTCCGGTCTGTTAGACTGTGGACAGCCTCCTTTACCCCCTCTGTAACCACACTGCTACCATCTGCTGCTGCACCACGACCCAATACAATATAAAATTAATAATTGTAAAGGAGCAGATGGGTACTGGAGCAGCATGACATACAGTATTATTGGAAAAGAAATAGAGATAAAATAGAGATAAAACCTGGCAGCCTTCAGGGATCTCCGAGTCGTTCCGGCATCGCTGAACGATTTTCAGATTTTATATGGTGGTTTAAGGAAGCGCTTCTCGCTGGATGTGATAATCTCAGACACTTGGTCATAAATCCACCCAAACATTTCTGTAAATTCCATCAAATGCAGCCAAGAACAGTCACATTATGATGATTAAAAGCAGACAATGGAAAATTAGGCTGGGCGCGTCAGCGGTCACGGCTGAGATAAATTGAAGCGACTAAATGATTTTTCCTGCTGTTTAGTCGAGTTATTAGCCCACGTAGGTTAAGTATTTGCTATTTGAAGTATCTCTTTAGGATATTTTGAGGAAACGGTACTGAAATAACTGCAAGCTTAATTTGTGTCGTCACACTGCGGAGCTGCTTCACTGGCAACGAATGGAAGAAGGAAGTTGAGCCCAGATAGATTTATCCAGATAAACCCACAGGTAACTACTGTAATTTAAAAGTAAAGGCTGACGTTGTTGAACCAAACAATATATGTAAATGCATATAAATATAAAAAATCGAATTTACCACTCAGAGATTATTTTGGAATCCGGGTTAAATGGGTGTACACAAATGTTTCCCAATAATCATATATTTCATAAAGGGCCTAAAAAAGTGTGAAATTCCTGTTTGGTGTCAGCGAGATGCTAATCCTAATAATGCAGCCGAAAACTGATTTATTATTAATCTTGTGCATGTTCAGTTTTGGAGGAATATTACCATAAATGCAAACACAGTGTAAATCACTTACCCCCTCACCCCCTGACTTCTGGACTATAATTGCCAGGGTGAGCAGATTTTACCCACAAATAATTAAGATTAAGATTAAGACAGGGGGACGTTCTCTAGCTGACCATTTTGGCTCCTAATGATGTTAGCTCTGATGCTAACTCTATGGAAACTAAGTGGTATCTTGTCTCATTGGTTGGAGCTGATGCTAATTCCCTGGGACAGGAGTGTAGCGGTGTGTGATTTCGTGGCGTATGCTAAGTGCTGCTAGAGCTGCAGGCTAGTCTGTGGGCACCAGGGCAGGGTGAGCAAGCTGGGAAAGTACTGACTTGACTAACTGTCCTGATTAGACTGGGTGTGAGATGACATGGATCAGATACACACACCAACCCACCCGTAATGAGAGATTGAAAACAGGGAGTAAAATAAACCTTAACAGAAAATGAGTAAATAAGGCTGATTGGCAGTCAAAGATCTGAAAAAGGTCGTTTGGTTTCCTGTTTCCTTCTGTGGTGTGTTTTAGCTCTGCTGGACTGTGGTGTAAAAAAAAAAAACTGGCTGAGATGCAACGTAGACTTTTACATCACGGTTTCATTAGCTCCCACTCAGCCCGGGGTGTTTCACACTGCATTTCCTCCACTCATCTGCTTCTCTTGGATCTGCTCACATTACAGGAGGAGGTAGCAGCCTGTGCTGAACCAGGAACTGCAGCTTTCACTCTTTTGTCTTTAGCTGGTTCTTGGATAGAATATAAAGCTGGAATAAATGTAATTTTTCATCTCAGGGAATGTTATCGATTGATTTAGACACCGGTGTGCCTTCAGCGATTTGGAACATTTTCCCTCATAGCCTCGTGGTTGGAGCAAAATCATATCACATTTATTTTAAGGTTATTTTATCCATTAACAGCTGGCACTTTACTTTGAACATTGCCTACAGGCATAGATTTTGTTCAAACAAAGGCAGACAGTGCAAGACAGATGGAGTACATCTCCTTAAGCCCGATTGGATGAATGGCACAAAATAAAGTTGAATATAAAAGGTAGAAATGTTCCGCGGGTAGTAGGGCAGAACAGAGCATCACCTTTCATTTGTTTAGCAATGACTTTTTTTTCTTCAGTTTGACAAGTGAAATTCAATCAAGAGAAACTCATTTTTTTAAATTAATTGCACAGCGTTTGTAGTTTGCACTGCTGTAAATGTCTGCGCTGTCTATCCGCATGGTAGAGGCAGACAGAACAACAAACCTGGCGCTGGAGATCTTTGCACCATTAGGATGTGTGTGCTGATCCAGACGACACAGCACAGATGATCTGTGTATAAAATGTCCAGTATATTGTCTCTTCTCTGGAAGTTCCACCTCTTGTGTCTGCATCAGACTTCAGCAGTGTGTCCGTCTCTTCCAGGGTATGATGGGTGTAGCAGGCTGGATGTTGCTCCTATTCTCCCAGATGATGATGCCTGTGGCTTCCCAGAAGCCCCCAGCTCTCAGCGTGGCGGTGGTCATGGGCCAGACGCGGCACGTTTCTGATCAGCTGCTCCGTCCGCCCCGGCGCCCGGGCGATCCGATTGATATCTCCGTAGTAACGCTGAGAATGAACCAGACTGACCCAAAGACCATCGTCACACAGGTGAGTCACATGGTCACTAGTTAACACACACACACACAGACCCTCTGCTCAGCAGTGTTTTTTGTGCTCCGAGGTGTGTGAGCTTCTGTCCCGCACTCGGCTCCACGGCATTGTGTTTGCCGACGGCACCGATCAGGAGGCCATCGCCCAGATCCTCGACTTCCTGTCTGTCCAGACACAACTTCCTGTCCTGGGAGTCCACGGCGGCTCCTCTATGATAATGGCAGATAAGGTAAGTGACGATGACATTAAAGCATGGCTGGAATCACAACACACAAGGCACAAAACAGACTCCTACTTTTTTGGGATCTGCAGTGTTTGTGTTTTGAAGATTATGCGGCTGTAATCCCTCCTCTCAGCCCTCTTTAAATACCAGGATAATGGGTAATGCGCTTCAACCTACACTTCTTTCAGATGTCCCAGCACATTAGAGAGTCTGTTAGACTTTCATGGACCCATGTGTATCTTACCTGAAATGCTGCTCACGATCCCGTCTAAACCACAAAACCCCAGTGTGAAGGCCAAAACCTGCAGGCTTCATGCGGCGCATACTGGGGTTTTTTCAAACATTATTATGTCTTTATCGAATGGAAACATTCAATCATGCAAAACTGCAGCTAGCAATGAATTCTGATCACATTCTTTAAGAAATTTCAAATGGATGTGAACTGATTATCCATTTATCTTGGATTATTATATATATATATTATTTTTTATATATTTTCTATTCTTATTTCAATTTTCTGCGTGTTTTTGCTGCTGTTGCGCTGTGAATTTCCCCTTGTGGGACAAATAATGGAATCTGAATCGGAAATGGATGAGTGGGTTTTTGAATTAAGTATGTTTAAACTACTATAATTCAGCAACGCAGGAGGGAGGGGAAGAAAGAGACGTTTGCACTCGAAGCGGGCCGGGAAGTCTGACCTGTCCGGCAGGTAGATAAGCAAAAGTCAACTAAATTCAAATCCACGCCATTCCCTCACAAAACCGGGCCAAACAATGAAACCCAGTCAACGGTTATGATGCACCGAACGGCGGTGAGGAAACATGAAGATTAGAATTTTATTTCTAGTTTGAGTCTGTAGACCGGGCTGACTGACAGATGGGCTGAGGCATCTTTGATAAAAACACAACTGGTTCTTTAGCTTTTAAATCTCACAGGGCACAGCAGCCGAAACACAGGAAGCAATAACTGTAGCGCTACAGCCTTTTGAAGTACACAGCGTTGCCGTGCGTGTTTGTAAAGAGAAAGCAGAAAAAGAAAAAGGCAAGGAGAGCGAGGCTGAGCAGAACTTTAGGAGCAACGGATGAATGTCACCCCCCCTCCCGCTAAGCATTTAATGACGGGGGGGGAAAAAAGGATTGTATTTTTGATTACTTCAAATGCTGCTTTTGATGTGCCATTAAACAAAGTAGTTAACCTCCAGCGGCTCTAATTGAACTGTTCAGTGGTCAGAAACAAGCAGCCATTCTTGGCCTCTCCCAGGTGAGAGCACGTGTGTGTGTGTGTGTGTGTGTGTGTGTTTGCAGCCTCTAAACAACTACGTCCACACAAGTGTTTGGGCTGGACTTTTCTGTAAATATACCAGACCACCTGCTTGGTTTAAATGGAGGGCAGAGAGAGCCCAGTGGCAGGCAGGTAAAGAAAGTCACTGAGCCAGAAAATGGCACATCGGAGCGTGCAGGCTGCAGACACACAGACTTTTGGTAACACAAATGTTCTGGACTTGCACCACGGCCAGCCTAAAGCAAAGGCTAGGCCCAGATTCCCACTGGAGATGCAGGAATGCTGCACAGTGGCAGCACATGTGTGTCTGTGTTCACTGCGCCGGCTTATTTAAATGTTGCCTCCAATGGTAGAACATGATCAGAGAGGGAGGGAACAGCTTGATTCAGTATCACTTCTGGATAAAATGTCAATGGGTGTAAGGGCCTTCCAATGTCATGCCTGGCACTGTCACATCTCCTGGTGACAGAACCATGCAAGACTTTAATGGAGGTGAAGACTTTTAGTATGTTTGACATGTTCTGCGCTTGACACCCACACTGTGAGCGTGAGCTCACCACGCTGACCCTCTGGCACCGGGCTCAGCTGTATCCTTCCCTCTTTGTGATTTCACTGAAGGATGAACACTGATGACGTCAACCGCAAACACCAACACACATTTTTAGCTCAAAAACAATGTGGCTGCATGCACATGTGCAGGTTTTGGCCGTGCGCTCTCGCGGACACGCTACCAATCTAGACGATGGAAAGAAACTGCAGTTCTCCGGTAGCAGTTCAGCCTAATAACTGTGAGTGATATTTTCTGCAGCTGCAGCAGACATATCTTGTGTTAATGGCACAATCTGGTCCAGAGTATTGGGTGAAAACAGAGTGGGTTAACATTACCTTGGTTTTTCAGCGTCGTCTCCGTTTTATGTCATGTAAAGGTGGGAAACGATTGTACCGGGATGACACAAATCAGCAGACAAGCCAGGGCTCTGAACTGATGAAGGTGGGCCGTTCAAGTGTGAAATATTTTGTGTTAAAGCCGTTTTAAGCAAAGAGATCTGTCAAGATTATGTCACACATTTCAAATAAAGGCTTTGTCTAGCTGCCATGTTTATAGACATCAGACCAACAGATACAAATCCCTGAAAATCATCATTAAGAAGGGATGATTGGGCCCAGTCTTGAACTATTTATTTGGAAATTGGTTTTGTCATTTTTGACAATAGACTAAATCAATAGAGTTTCTGTTTTCACAGTTTATCTACATATACCTACATATACCATCACCTCCCTGTCTCTGTCGTCTCTGTCTTGGTCTTACTTTTCATGTTAGTATGGAACAGACGGGCATTGTCTCAGAGAGGTGGATGATGTAGTGCGGGACGAATGGACACGATGAGGGAACTCGGAATATCGAGGGAAGAATGGGAGAGCAAGCCCAAGAGGGGAACCGGATTAGTTTAGGTTGTTGTACTTCCATTACAGAGGGGCCGCTTTGGGAAACGATGCTGGCTTTATCTCAACCCCAGATGTGCTCACTATTTCTTCGCCAACCTTGTTCTTGAATTCCTACATCTCACTTTGGGAGGGATGGAGCGTGGGGGTGGTGGTGGGCGGGGGTGTCACGGTGCGTAGTATAAGAACACGAACATGCTGAAATGGACGGTTGTGAATTAAACATGCGCGTTCTTTCTGCTGCACTCTGCCACTGTGTTGGTACGCTCCCCTTCCACAGTGTCTGTGTACCTGCACACAGGCTGTGGTGTGTGTGTGTGTGTGTATTTCAGTGCGTGCCCTGACCCGGGATGTCCCATATCGGTATGGGGCCTTTTGCCCAGGTTCACTGCTGAGTTGCTTTAATATTTAACCCCAGCTCCCCACACCTGCTGTCACTTGCTGGAGACACACTGCTGTGTCATTCACTCCCAGGCTTCCCCCGCTTTCACTGAATATTTCTTCCTACACTCTCACTTTTATATGCTTTGCATTCTCTGCGTCTCCATCCCTTCCTTTCTTTCTTTCTTTCTTTTCCATCTTGCCAGTGTCTTCTTCCCTTTCTTGTGCCTGGTTGTTTTTCCTCAGCGGAGGCATAAAACCCCGGCTCCTGTGGAAGGCTTCTGGGATATCTTTCCGGCCTTGGAAGCGTGTGATGTAAGGTCGGACGCTGGGTTTATGTGTCTGTATCAAAGACAGAAAGAAAGACAAGCGGGAGAGTAGCAGGGATGATATGGTTACTATGGTGACTAAACGAGACTACAGTTCTGTTCGGCCTGCTGCTGAGGTTCTCTTGCAGCTTTTGAGGGCAACTTGTGATTTCAGTTGGTTGAATTTTCTGTTGAAAAAGCGTCTTCGTTTTTGCTGGATCTTTATGAGACCTCCTGTTTGTAACTGAGTTGCAGTCACGGCCTTGGTGCAACAAATGTATCTTTCTTTTTCAGGGATAGTGTGTACAGTTTTTTCTTAAGCTGTTCTCCCTTTGGCTTCCAGTAGATTTTTTTTCATTTAAAATTTTTATAATGGCTGTTTTTTGTTCTTTTGAAGCCAGATATTTATGTAAATATTGTTTAAAATCCTCTCTATAGGTGCTTGATGTTGCTCCTGTTACATGATTCTGTAGAAGCCTGGAAGAAACCCAGACTGGAATATTCATTTTAGTATTCATTAATATTACTCTTCATCCATAATTGATTTCTTTAGCAGCGTAAACACTACATTTTATATTCCTCTGCTTATTTCTACATCTACGCAACTGGCGTTTGACGAGCACTAGAAATGCTTGTGGATGCATTTTGTTCCCAGCTGCCACTGTGGTTTTTCCTTTAAACGCTCAGAGAACAGGTATTTAGTTTGTGTTCTCACCATCTGATGTTACTAAATCACACACACGAGATGTTAAGTTAATATTTAAAGACATTAGAACACATTTTTCTTTCACTTTGCAAGAATTATTGCACAAATATTCCCCATTTGCTCATCGCTGCGCACATTTCTGGGGCTCTGGTTCTGTATAGCTGCCATTGACTTCACATTTCCAAATTTATGGCATGTCATGCCATTTAAAGAGATTTACTTTCTGATAATTGACTCCTCAGCATCGAGCACGGTTGTTGGGCATGAGCTCCATTCAGTACAACACACATTAGTTTTAAGTATTGATTAAGTCATATTTCACAGGACTAAACTCCTCTAATGCGAGTACGAAAATCAATTCAAGAAAAAAGAGACATAAAACAGCATGAATCCTTTAAGAACCAACACTATTTATGGCATTTCTTCATCTCTGGGTTTGTGTTGTGGTTTCTCTCTAATGCACAGCCCCTTTGAAGACAGCTCAGCTGCAGCTATGCTGCAGTCATATTTCTACCACCCAGACTATAACCCAAATGTTGATAATGACAGAAACAATCTTTCTAATAGATGCCAACGCTCTGGAGATGATGTTTGTTTTATTATCCGAAAATGATGGTAGCCGCAGATACATCTACAAGGAAGTATCCATTATGTAATATAAATGCTGCTGATAGATAAGAGAAATACAATATGTGGATTAGAAACAATCACTGCTGTAGATTTCAGGCACTCTGCATGAACGCTGCAGATATCCTGCAACACTTTATTGCTTCAAGAGAAAAACATGCATCTAATAATACATCTAGCATAGATCAGCACCTCCCATTAAAGTTGCTACCCTGCCTTTTATAGCAGCAGAAAAATGATTTCTCACCTACCCATCAAGCCTGTACGTCCACCAGCATCCAGTGTGTGATCAATTTAAGTTACTCTACATGCTGGCGGTGAACTCTGGTACATACATTGCGCATACATTGACAAGATTTTTGCTTATCTTGTGAATATGCAGATGACATTGACAGCGTGCCCTCACAAACATTTGCATCAACCAAACATGCACGTTTGTTAAGGGTGCAATGACACCAATTGTGATGCTGGTCAGCTACGTGTCATTACAGAGTAATGAATAAAGGGACATATGGCATGGTCATGGGCTCTTTTTTCAGTAAATGTTTGCTGAATGAACAATGGGTAAACCTACAGCCATTAAATGACCCAGCCTATGATGTAACTAAGTTTTAGGTTTGAGGATAACCAACTGCTCACTCTTTATACTTCTAAAATCTCTGTTTTAGTGCCTCATGCATGTCAGTTTGACATTGACAACCACTGGCGTTTATGGTCGCAGGAATTGTTTGCCCTTTATCCTCATGGGTGCAAATTGCCCTTTTCAACTAGAAATCAAAACCTGCCCTGGCTCTTTCTCAGGGCATGACCTTCTGGAGGCTCATGGCTAAGTTAGTGGTCGGATTTATTTACTTTTTAAAAATCGCCCGCGCTGAAGATTGCTGACAACATGTTACTGGATGTGAAATAACCCATCGAGTCACTTGTGTGCCTATAGTGGGGGTGTGTGTCATTTTGACTGTACAAAATGCTGATGACAACTTGAATGCCCTAAGTTCTTGAGGATTGGGGACAGGAAATATCCCAAAATAAACTCCCACTCTGCTTCAGCACCCACCAAAGTTTAAACATGTCTCTGGATTTGAACCCTTGCGCTTCATATGGTGATGAAGGAAAAAAACCATGTCTTTGACCTACATATCAGAAAAATATTCCTGTGGCTTTACTGTTGGGTCATTGCTATGTGCACGCACATAAAATGCTTTGTTATTAAATTTCAACCTTCAGTTTAGTCTGGTGTTAAAGAAAATTAAACATGACGGTTGGGGCCTTGGGAGTATCGGCACTGTTGAGATGTACCCATCCTGACAGCCTTGACTGGGGAGCAGAAGTGTCTGCCAATGTGAGAGATGTCCAGATTCAATATGAGACAGGAGAGGTAATCAGATTTGTGGCCAAACATCCTCATTAACTTGCAAATTGATCTGAGCTGCTTTGATGTATTAAACATCAAATTAAATCCAACTTTATTGGAGTAAACTGGAGTAAACTTTGCTTCCCACGTCAATACAGTTAATATCTGCTCTACCTCTGACATATTTAAACGCGTTTGGTCTCGTCCAAATTAACTGCATATTTCTGGCTTATATGTTTTATTAACAGGTTGTTTATTTGTCTGTCTGTTTACAGTCTTACTTATTGCTGGTCTTACTTATTACTGGTTGTCAACAGCTGCTGGAGACGTCAATCTTGCCCCAGCAGAGGGATCTGTCTTTGTTGTGTGACAGAACGGCAGGAGATTGTTGCTAGGTGCCTACAAGTGAGAGGATTACCTTAGCTGGACCTGCTGCCTCCACACCTGTGTTTATGTGATTTTATGGAAAAGCGTACATGCCTGAGCGTTCTCGAATCGCTCCGATCTGTCAACAGTCAGGTCTACTCAACCTCACGAGTGCACACAGCGAGCAGGGGCCCCCGCACCAACCAGGCCTCTATTTGTCTTCATTTCGCCCCTGCGCCTCGTTCACAAATCACAAAAAAATCTTGTATCCTTTTACATTTTAGTCTTCCTTTCCTTTTCTTTTCATCGCTTCTTGCCAACCTTATCTCTCCTCCTCCTCTGTCATCACTACCCCTGCTCTCCTCCTTCTCTCACGCCCCAGTTGGGGAGCACAATACGATTGCAATGGCAGTGCTCTGCATGGTGTGTGTGTGATGTCACACCACAACGGCTCTATAGTAGCACTCTCTTTTTTTAATCCTTGTGCTCACAGACCACACTGCTATTTTCAGATTCTATAAACCTTTTCAAAAATGCTTCAAGGGGAAAGCTTGTCCATGTACAGTGACCTGAGTGTGTGAAAGAGAGAGAGAGAGAGAGTGTGTGTGTGTGCGCGCGCTTTTTTGTCGGTCATAGCAGTTGATAGGTCACCTTTAGGCAGTTCTGGCATGTGATTCTAAACAAAACTATTATCGGCAGCACAAAAAGAACCTAAATGCTGTTTTTAAAGAGTTGATTGGTTGGAAATGTCAACGTTCTTTACAGCCTACTAAACCTAAGGTATATTTCTGCCAATTGGTTCAATGACCACATCAAATAACAGCCGTATAAATAAACTAAATGTGCCAGACATGGAGAATTGGGAGAACTTTCAGCCTAAATAGGAATGTTTCTGGTGCAACAACTCCAGGGGCAGAAATACACAAGTGAGGTGTTGTGCTACGTAAAAGCTGGCCGCAGAAGTCATTCAGCAGGAAGCCATATTGACGATGGGCCGGGACAGTGACGAAGCCTCACGAAGCCTGTTCGTGCCAACGATGAGTCGAAGCTTCCGGGCTCCGCTCCCTCTAATTCCCTGGCTAATATTAAACAGCTGAGAGGGAGCGTGACGCCGTCCGTGTCTTACTAAGTCCAAATTATTAAGATATGTTTCATATCCTGGACATACAGCATGGCCCCTCTGCTTAGCTGGGAAGAGTCAGGTTTAGTATTCAGCAAAACTTCCCAAGTCAGCATCAAAGTCCGTTGCGCCATTATTGCCGCCGCAGTATTATATTTATCGTCGTGAACAGTCTGATCTCTCGTCTTCTATCATATGTTAATTTGTTTTCCCCGCACAGGAACCTCTCTGTCTTTTCAACCCCTCTTCCTCCAGTAGCTTGTGCGGAGGTTGCCCCTTTTCAAAATTTAAACCTCAGAACAAAAAAACCCAAACCCTGGCTTAGCGGCTTTTCCTGAAATATTCTGACTTGGTAAAGACCGCATTTGCTGGTGGGGAGCAGAATAGAAATGCTTGGGAAGGGACATGTAGTTATCTAATCACGTTGTTCTAGAAACTGTGTAAACAGTGGTCCATGTACACATCCAGCACAGAATAACATTAGCTTTCATTAGGAGTCATGTTTGTGACAACCCAATAAACATAATGCAAACATTTACTCTTCTCTCTCCTACTCCGCACGCTCCAGAGTGACAATCCCAGTTTCCCTTTCTGGTCTGTTTCTGGGATGGAGATCAGCAAAGATTAAAGGGAAACAATTCTGACAGTTAACTGTTAAACTGGCTTTACATCAGCAGTAATAAAAAAATTATAATAGCTATTATTTGAAGTCATACAGGAAATGTGCATCCTTCCCTAAGCGTACCCTACAAGTGTCCTCTGCATTTTTGAGCCCTCTTTCTTAATAGAGACAGTTTCATACATGAATTCTACAACCTGCCTCTTGACATCACTCCCAGAAGCCTCCTTAAGGCGATTCTTGATATTGCCTGCCCATGTGTCATCTCCACTGTAAATAGCTCTAACGCCACTGGGGCTATTGCAGTTCTGTTTCATGCATGCAAGAGGCCGTCCGCGTGCAAAAGTGATAAAAATTTCAACAGCTTTGGACCAATTTTCATGTCTCTTCTTCTTACCCAAGTTGCCCCAGAGTGTTGCCCGCATGGCACAAACATGTCTATGTTCTAATGTCAGAAGGTGGATAAATTGACTTTTCCTGTCAGTCGGCTCTGTTGTTTTCCTCACAGACTTCGGGGCAGCCCCCACAATGCTAAATCACGTCATTAACACTGACTGATTCGAGTGCGGGGCAAGAGTGTAGACAGCACTGTCCCGGGCTTAGAACACGTCACAGTTGTAAAACGTTACCGTTCAAGCAGTCTTTATCTGCATTGTCCGTAGACTTTCCCTCAAGCTTCAGATTGGAATAGATTTCTCTGCTGCTTTCGGTGTTTGGCACCGCTAAAAGCTACAGTATTGTTATTGATTTGTTGTCTGGAGAGAACTCAGGGGTAAGCCCAGCTAAACTCACGTTTATATCATCATTACGTGAATGTGTAAATGCTTTTGCACAAGGTTTAAGCTCAAGGTCGACGTTTTGCTCCTCCAAGCAAAACGGCGATGATTTAAAAATTTTGTTTGTCTAAATTTAAAAGGGAAGGACGATTTCCCTCCACTGTTTTGAGTGTTATGTCGGTACACAACACTTAAAACAGTGGAGGGAAAACAACACCTCCCTAATTTATGTTGTTCCATCGTCCAGGGAGATGTCCTACACCCGACACGCAGATCCCGGTGTGGTGATGCAGAAGTGTCTGTGCTGCTGTGTGCATCGGCCGGAGGTCTGAAGTGGAGGAAGGAAGCTATCTTGACTTTAAAGCCCTGTGGGTCTGTTAAAAACCTGGCCCAAGTTTAAGCTCCAGTCAGTCTGCATGCACAACTTAGAATGCAGATAATCACGCGCACACACACACACACGCACACACACACCATTTATTTCAGCTGTCGGCCCACTTTGGCCCACTCGAGCTCTGTCGACTACATTAAACCTGCAAAGTGTGAAATGCAGTTATTCCGACACTTTTAAAATCCTAAAGACCCGATTCGTGATGCAGAGCTGCAGCGAAAAGGCAGCGCAGCGTTTTGTTGTACGGAGGCAGCAGGCGTGAGAACGAGCTGAAGAGGATGTAAACGCGGTCGCGTCGCCTCTCTGGAGAGGAATCGTGGTCACGATTGCAGGTGTTTTCAGTGGGATTTGCATAAACATGAGGAGATGTGATGTCTTTGGTGATGTCGTCTCTGTCAGCCCCGCAGACGTGTCGGCTTCGTGCCGACCTTGATCCTGACCTGGTGGCAACAAGGAAAGAGCCCGAGAAACTCTGAAAGTTCCCTGGCAGCTGTGAATTCTTTATTTTTTTAAAAAGACTTTTCTCGTATTTACCTTTCATCCTGCATCATCCTGAAAGCGCCTTCTAATATCAAATGCTTCTAGTAATTAATTCTGCCTGTTGAAGGTCAAACATCCAGGTGAAGCCACAATAAGCAAAACACAATTTAGATTGGAGGTGGAACCTCAATTTAGAACTTATTGATTCTCCTCTGTGAGACGTGTGTGCTTGCTAGACAGTTTTAACCCTTTAGGAGCCGGAACGTATGTACAGACAATCTCTCAACCCACACTCGGTTTGTACGACATTTTTTAGTCATCCTTGCTGGTCATTATTGGCTTTTTTTTTTATCTCTTTAGTCTGACGTGGCCACATTTGTTCCCATTAAAGTGGGTCTTTTAAAAAGGGATTTTAAACCCAACAGCTGCTTTTGTGCCATATACGTATCTGCACTGTGGACTTTCAACTCTGCATCCTGCAGTCTGGTCAAAAAATGTATGGTTAGATTCAAAATGACCCTTTCTGGATGTTAATATGGAGCAACCTTTCTGTTTTGCTTTTGCTTGGCATTTATTGTAATGACTATTTTCTCTGGGCAGCTACAGAAAATGAGCAAATATTGTGTCAGTGACACTTGTCAGAACAATGAGCTTAACAGCCTCTCACACCACAGTTGTTATTTATTAGCCTTGGTTGCTTATTATGATGGTTCAACGCTGGTATCAGAGATTATTTTAATGCTTGTGATGGCAATCATCATAGCGTTGATGACCACGGGGATGAGGATGAACCCAATGGAGGCCTTTTTATTGTGTGGATATACAAGACAGACTCTTTGCACCCGTTTCTCCTCCCACATCGAACGGAATACCTGACTGTTATCAATGTTTTGTGCACTGGGGCTGCTAGCATCCACATTACATTTGATTATTAAGCAAGGGCTAGTTTTGTGATATGAAAAATGCCGTTCATAGACCTGGCTCTTAAAGTGGGGTTTTATTTCAGTCCATGCAGGGAAGATTTACACTTCCGTTGAAGGAAACAGCCTTGTAATTCCAGACTCTGGCACATACATCTCATACTGTGACATGTTCACATTCAACCATTTTAACAAGCGAAAATCTATTTTTTTACTGGAGGGGGCCTTTGTGATCACCACGCAGGCTCGCCCCATCATTAAACCTCTCCGCAAGAAAAATGGCTTCTCAGAGCTATTTTTTATTTGTTAGCAGGAGGCGGCTGAAGAGGCAAGAGCGAGCGCATGCTGCCAGGGTGACTGGAACAGCCTCAGCACTTCAGCAGATATTCATCAGTGGTTATTTCCTCATTTACCTTTGTAGACAGAGCGTCGGAAGCCCGTCGACAAAATTTCATCAGATTTCCCACCAACGTGAGTGTCAACACTGGCAGGCTGTCAGTAGAAATCTACAACAAAATCCTGAAGTGCAAGACTTCACACATGGCTGTCCTCAGTTAATTGTTTCTAAATTAGAATTCCTTTCCCTGCTTT
Organism: Takifugu rubripes; assembly: GCF_901000725.2. NCBI lineage: Eukaryota > Metazoa > Chordata > Actinopteri > Tetraodontiformes > Tetraodontidae > Takifugu > Takifugu rubripes. Next base: position 11,513,831 of record NC_042301.1, read on the forward strand.
GTCGGCCCGTTCGTTCCAGCAAAGATCGGAGGAGACAGGCCATCTGACGTGCTGGTGTGAGCCTCCAGACGACAGAAACGAGCTGTGTAGTGGATTAAGTACAGGCCTGAGAGATTTTTAGCAGTCGGGCTGACCCGGGTTCAGCTCTGGGTCAATTTCATCCACTTCTGCAGCTTGCTAGCTTAGCATTCCTTTTAATGCAGATTAATATAGTTGTCGCTTTTACTGCCCATCAGCAAACTTTGTCGGACAGATCTTTGTATCCAAATTGGCGATTACTTAACTGCCTGAAACAGAGGTGCATCCTGTCCAAAAGTTCTTGCAGCTGCACATATGTAGTGGTGATACACTCAATCAGTGTAATTGGGGCACAAACAAAAACAAAGAGCTGCATTCTCCAGAGCAAATAACCTCCGGTACCTTTCAGTTGTCTGATAAGCCAATTACAGCCTCAGGCGTAGAAGCCATCAGTCATAGTTAGGGGAGTGTTTGACAAAGTTTTAGGGCTCGGGAGACCAGAAGCCACAGCTTCGCAATGCATTATTTATCATTCCTGAAGCGCAAACAAGTGGAAAATGCTGATGAAAACTTTTTCTTTGGTCATTTTTGGGTTCTCCTTATAGCAGGACCTGCTGTTGCACGAGGGTGAGCTGACAGAAAGAACAAACCATGTATGCCATGCAGACGTAGCTGTTACGTTCCTTCACATAATATACACATTCAGTCAAGTAATTAGCTGTACATAAAATACACATTCAGTAATTAGCTGTAAATACACACAAAGAGCATGAACAATCGTACTTCTCACGGATAAAATACATTAAAAGGGAGGAGGAAGGAAAAAGCACAAAAAAAGGTGGAGGGATGGGAAATTGAAGGGAAGCGTCTGCGATATCCTTTTGTTGTCGGTTCCTATCCCTTCCCTCCGAGCTCACCAAGCGTTCCCATTCAGTGAGCGAAGGCATGCTGGCTAACCCCATGAAAAACACGGCAAGAGAGAAAGAATGAAAATTAAACAAAGGCCGGAGAAAAGAGCAGAGCAGTAGATTTGTTTAAGGCAGCAATGTTATCAATTAAATGCCACAGGGAGCCGCGTTCCGTGTGCGCACGATTTCCATTTGAACAAACAACAAAGCCCCTTTTCACTATTTGTTCTTGCATCCCCTTTGACATTTTATTTAGTCTGCAGCTTACATCAGCTTAGAGTGCACAGAGGTTTGCATTGGCAGGCAACTGATGAACCGCTGGAAACCTTTCAGACGTTACACCCCCCTACACACACACACACACACCTCTTACATTTTCACATAGTGTCTGGAAAATCTGTCAATGACAGATGACCTTGATGATCTTTGACATGTTTCTCCACCTTTATTAGAGTCCACCTGCAATAACTTCAACTGATTGGACCTCATTTGCACACACACCCAGCTGTCCATGCTAGCTGGCGAGACAAATAGAGAGTGAAACCCGGAAGCACGAGGTGAACAGAACTGCCCCCAAAGCTCAGAGGCAGGATCGTATAAAGGCCCAGATCTGAAGAGGATAAAGCTTGAGCGGATCTGTTGGGAAGAATGGAAGAACATCCCCAAATCCAGGAGCACAGAGCTTGTGTCATCACACCCAAGAAGACTGGAGGCTGTAATTGTTGCCAGAGGTGCTTCCATGAAATACTGAGTGCAGTGTCTGAATACTTATGGCAGTGTGTTTTTTTATTACATTGAGGGGAGATTTATTTCTGTATTTCTTTATTGCAACATAATATTAAAATACTGGAAGGATCTGAGAACTTTCTGACTGTATTTAGAAAAGGCAGGCAGCTAAATAATTACCTTGAATTTACATATATAAATACATCTACGTATATTATTGGGAAGAATCCGTTTTCTCTGCTTGAGCAGTTTCAGGGTTTTCTCTCCTGCTGAACACACGGTGGCAGCTTTCTGAACTCCATCAGCCAGCGACCTCTGTTACGACCTTGAGCGTTTTTGCTGTGGACAGCAGCTGGGAAACTCACCTTCAAAACTGACGCTACAGTGAAATTCATGGCCTTCTTTCCCAGAAGCTGAGCATGATGAAACGTTTCGGTTAAGCATCAAGAGCAGTTATAAGACTACACTTTTCCTCTTAACCTAGCCAAATTTATCCAGGGAATAGAGCTGTGCTCTTAATAGTTCTAAACATTAACGACTGCTCGGCTCCATTAGGTGTTCCAGGATCATTTAGACACCGTGCAGCAGAATGCATGTGAAAATACCTGCCGTATGCCCAGTTGTTCTCTCAGAAACCCCACACATTTGCAGGAAAGGGTTCAACTTTCACCCCTTTTATCGTTGTTGTGTAGCTAACTGAGCATTAATGTTATTTTGCATTGGAGATCCCTCGGCCAGTCAATAATTCACACCGGCAACTTTTTGAGTCACACTTGTCTTTATGTGACCTCAGTACAGTGACTCACTTTACATGAGTAGATAACTCCTATAGAAAGGATGACCTCTTCCTGAGGAGGCCTGGGCTTTTCTTTTTTTTTTTCGTTGTAATGATGAATGTATTCCTTAAACTATGATATTTCTGCTGGAAGTTGTGATGTGGTGTCAGCATAGATGGAGTGAAAGAGTTTTGTTGTGTTTCTGAGGTGATGCCCACTTTGGCAAGTCAAACTCCCCTCACCGCTCTGTTCTGCTCTGCTCTACTCTGCGTGGGTTGTTGCTGTATAAATAACACTCTCAGAGCAGATCAGAAAGAGAGAGAGAGAGAGAGAGAAAGAGGATGAGGGAGGCAATAACAGGAGAAAAGCGATGGTGAGGGAGAGGGGAGGAGGGGAGGAAGCATGGGGAAGCAGAGCAGGCGGATAGAGAGAAAGAAGGATGGAGAGACACATTTGATCAGAGTGATTTAGATGTTCAAGAGGGAGAGAGAAAGGAAAGAACTGTGGGGGGAGCGAGAGAGGAGATTGAGAGGGCTTGTCGCGTAATTGAACCATATATGGCCACTGTTAAGCATGAGGTGATTTGAGAGGGTGAGAGAGAAAGAACAAGTGTGAGAGAGGAATGGATGTGAAGATGTACCGTAGGAACCCTTCAAAGAGAAGGAGAAAGCGGATTTGGGCGTGTGTCTGTGTGTCCGTGCGTGTGGTGTCATGAGATGGCCTGTCTGAGGCACACTTGTATAACACCGTCAGCGTTAGTCACAGGGATGATGATTAATCGTGTAAAACGCCTCGTGGCTGCCAAATAACAGATCTTAGATTACGCTGTTCACCTGCACAAAAGCCACATTTGACGTAAGAGAGATCCAAACTGCACAGCCACCCGTGCATTATCAGTGCCCTGCATATCTAGGATCAGTGGCACATAATCCCACCAGTAAATACGACGTTGAGCCAAGAATTCCTCCAAACTGAGGCAGCCATCCGCCATTTTGACCATGCTGGTGCCCCTTTCAAGGCAACCTCCAGGAAGATGCTTTTTCTATCTTTTGGTTGCTACCCAAAGCTCAAGGCCGTGGGTGAGTAGTGGAAAGCAGATTGACTGAGCGGTGCCTACCGGCTCAGGTAACTTCTCCTCATAATGTTTGGCTCTCGCCACTCTTGGACCAGTTCTTGTTCATCTTGGGCTCCAGAAAGCCAGTCTCTTCCTCCAGGCAGCAGCTGACTCCAATCATGAGGTAGCAATCAGCCCTTCTCCTGCAGGGAGCTTGACAATAGCGTCATAAAACACACACTTTGAAGGAAACATTCAAGTCAATTAACAATCTCGTGATGCTTAGAAGTAGATGTAGCGGCATTGAATCCATTCTGAGGAGCTCAGCTGACCAATCAGTTGCTTTCCTTGGAGATATTTCAATCACCCTTCCGAAATAATTGTGGTTGTTCTAAACCAGCTGTTTGCGGTTCATGCAGTTCTCACCCTGAGAGTATTCTATACGGTGGACAGATGCAGCGTGAACAGGAGGTGCGCTCGCTCATTCTTCCACGGCAGTGCACCAGCTTCAGCACAGCTTCCCCTTCCCACCTTTATGTAACAAGCATATTAAACCATTGATGCTAAGAATCCATAAATTTCCCCATTTGCCATTATTTTACAGAACTGTTTAATCTCTATTGGGAATTGTAGTCATTGTTATAAATGGCTTTTCATATTTATATTTAAAACATGGATTTCAGTACATATGATTTGGTCTAACCAGCCAAATTGAAAATGTGGTTCAGTTTACATTGCAATGAACTAAATAAAATGTTGCAGGTCTTCCATCATATTTATTGCGTGTGCACCTCATTTCCTCGGGAAGCCCTGTTAAATGTGATGTGTGAGGATCTGACCTGTGGACGCTCCTTATTCAACACGGACAATAGAACTTTAATCACTTCTTCATTAGTATTATATAGATTCCGACAGATCCGATTAGTAAATTGCAAATGTATATTTGTACGAGCAGGAGATAATTTATCACAGTTGTCCTGAAAATATGAAGTCATTAAACCGAAATTGAATCATTATTAATTGCCTCCCATTAGTTCTATGTGTGCATTTGGTGGAATTGAGCAATATGGGACCAAATGGCCCGCTTCCCCGCTGTAGTTTAATGATGGCCAGAGGTGTTGCTGGCTGAGCCGATGGTGATGCATCCTGGAACATTTTTCTCCAGACCAGTGCTAATCAGATGTTATTGGTATGAGGGAAGCAAGCAGAAGATTTGGAATGGTCTAATCAGCTAGATGCCTCCTCCACTACAGCCAATTAATGATGGCCGGCGGTGCTACAAGCCACAAGACACATCGGTGAAGACTACAGCGCCTCCCGCTGCAGATGCTTCATTTAGATTATGTTTATGAAGGGAAATGTTTTAATGACTCAGAGTAACTTTAATCTAAAATACAACAGCTTCTGTAGAGTCTGATGTGTCCATCGTCGGGTTCTTTCCTTCTCTTGATTCGGTTTCCTCGGTGCGCGATTGACTCTTCTCTTGACTTGTACGCCTGAATTTGATGCCATTATTTTTAAATGAGGGCTACGTGCACGTGCTCATGAAGTGCATCGTACACAGACCCAATTCTGCAATTCTTTGGTCGCACGGGATTTAATTTGTAACATGGCCTCTGGTGTTTGCATGATACTATTTAGAGGTTACTGGTTGTATCATACTGTCATCCTTTGGCCTTAGATTAAACACAATACACTTTCTGGATTTTTTCCCCTTTTTTCCACATTTCTGTACAATTATTTACCATAGTGTTAAAAAAAATACACTGGGAGAAAATATTTACTTGATCTGTTGACCTATTGAGCCCTGGTTAACACTGTTTGGACCTTGTGGCTCAGTTCCTCCATGGCGAGTGTGCAAAAACAGATTTTCCCAGCAGGGTGTTGGTAGAACGGTTCTGGGCTAGCCTAATGCAGGTGCCTTGTGTGGCGTGCAGTGATGCAAGCCTCTGGCTCCTGTTGCTGGAAAATAAGAGTGGCTCGTTCACAGTCTCACCCGGCTGCTGCTAATTGCCTTAAGTGACCTACATCTGAAAAAGGCTACAGCGGATCCCAAAAAACAGCTGGCAAACTGGCAGGAGCAGGAATTAGGACCGAAACTATGGACGAGAATGTGGGAGAAATATGGAGTAGAGAAGTAGAGGAGGCAGAAACCATGCATAGCTGGCCGCAAGTTCTTTTGTATTTTAATTTTTGTGCACACTGGCTTGGTTGAAGACACACATCATTACTTTTGGGCCCAATTAAGCATCAATTGTACCATTATAGCCAAAATTAACCAGCTGAGCGGTGTCAGAGGGGTGTAAAAGGCAAGTTCAAGCGATAAAAAGAGCAAGAAAGAGGACAGGAGGAGAAGGATGGCAGTGACATCATGCTTTTAGAGCTGAGGCCGGCCCCGGGGCCAATGCTGAATACACTCCTAACAGTCTTGTGTACTTCCCTTAGACTGAATTATTCAACACTCCCTCTGATGGAGAGACTGACTGTGTGTCTCTGCATGTCATGAAGCAGCACTGTGTATGTGTGTGTGTGTGTGTGTGTGTGTGTGTGTTTATGCATGAGTGAATTAGTCTAGAGAGCAAGAAGAATTTCAGTTTTCTCTACATGTACTGTATGTGAATGCAACTTTCCCTTATTTGTGTGCTAGAAAGTGAAGGAGGCAGCTTGGAGTCACTGAATGGGCCTGTGATGTGTGGGTGGTTGCTCAGTTTCTGTGCATGTGGTGAAATGTGCGCGCGCGCACACACACACACACACGCACACACGTCTGTCAAGTCTGTTTAGGTAGAATGTGGGCTTTGTGTGTCTTCTTGGGTTTCAGTTTAAGTGGATCAGCTAGTTTTTGTTCTTCGCCAAAAATAAATAGTGCTCCGTCAATCCTCTTTCTTGCACCAATTTCACAACAAACACAAACACTGTAACAGTCATGCAGCAACACACTGTTGCCCTGACGTTGGGTTTAGGGCTTTAAGCCGCAGCACTTCTCTCTTTGCCCTGGTTTGGGTTTTGTGTCTTTGCGAGTATGTGTATGTGTGATCTCCAAATGTGTGTTTGCTTAAAGGGTGTGTGTGTGTGTGTGTGTGTGTGTGTGTGCGTGCGTGCGTGTGCGTGTGTGTGTGTGTGTGTATGTGGGCTTGTGGACAGTGAGTGTCGGGGTTTGATCCTGTGCTAATGATCTCCCAGTGGTTCCAACTTCAGTAAAGTGTAGCAAGGAGGAAGGGAGAAAAAGACGAGCAGAACTAGGAGAGTGGAAGAGGGAGATGTGCTAACCCCGTGGTCGTTTTAGACAGTTTGTCGGAGCAAGTGAGAAATGCAAAGAATCATTTTTAAAAGGTAACCTTGGAAAGAAAAAAGTTCCTAAAAATGCGAAATCTATCCTTCCTACAGCGACTGGTCAAGTTTGCAGAAAAGTTGGGTTGATTAAAAAAACAGTTGCAAGGTTGTGCAGAAATTGCGCTTTTGGAGTCGCAACATAGCGAAACCCCGGAGGAGGCGACCAGCGCCGGAGCAGCCGTAGCAGCAAAGCCTTGGACTGCGGGCTACAGCGCGGGAGCAGACGGACAGATTGACGGAAGGATATCAGGAGCTTCTGCCTAACGTGTGACACTCTCACAGCGCAGTCTCTCTGCCTCCTCACCGCTGCTCCCTCTGTCAGCACCTGCCTTCAGGACAGATGGATTTTCTGGACGCGTCAGGACGTCCTCCCCTCCGTCCTCAGTTCATCAATCCTCCCTTCACCTCATTTTTCTGGAGAAAAAAAAAAGTCTCGCTAATAAGAGGCCTGGTGAATTAGCCCTTCTATCCCTCCACTCTATTGCTCATGTCTCACCCTTTTCCTCTCTCATCTATCTCTCCAGCATGCACGTCCAGTGGAGCACACTCATGCACGCCCACTGACACACACTGAGAAATACACACGCCTAAGTACAAATTTGCCCCATTTGTGTGTCTTTCTCTTTGTCTCCAGGTTGGGTACTGACTAATAGGGCGTAGTAGGTAATGGCAGCCGTAGCCTATTATCTCTGCTCTGCTGTCTAATAGCCACTGGCTTTAAGCATCTGCCACACAGTTGCTCTAAGTCCCCCAATGGACGCTTCCTAACTTAGCGCACACACTGATAAACACACACATACACATGTGCAGCCCACCCCCACAGATGCACAGCCGAGATAATTTACACACTGCCAAAAGTAATTTGTGTATATTTGTGTGTTTGGGCCTACGTGGGTGTATGTGTGGGTGCACGTGTGTGCGTGCACGTGTGTGCGTACGTGAGGCTATCGCATCTAACACAGGGCCCTGACATTCTGCAGACTCGCTTTTCCTCAGGGAGCGCCGTCTTCCTTTAATTAGTCAGGGGAATTGATTACTTATCTGATCTTTGACACGTCGGCCACACACCAGTGGACGCACACGCTCGCGCCCGTGCACACCTCCAGTGCGCAGCAGACACACACACACACACATGCACTTTGATAGGTGTTAATGCGTTTGTGTATGTGTGTCTGGGATGAATCTGCTCCCATCTGTAGACTGACCATTGATTTGCCATGGTAACCGTGGATGGTGACTGTCGCGTGAACAAAGCAGCGAGAGCGAGTTGTGGGATCGGTGGAAAGGAGAGATGGTATAGAGGAAGGAAGGAAATGGGCTCACACGGGGACAGACTCAGCAAGACTCCAAACAGACAATTAAAATATGCTGGCCTGTTGCTTGTTTGACTAAATATAGCAACAAACGTCGTAGTGCGTCTCCCAGAATGCCGGAGTGTGCGCAGTGTTGTGGGTGTGTTTTTGGTATAAAAACGGCTTACACAGACCTGAGTAAGGATTATATATAATGAATGAATTCCCCTTCAGCTACCAGTTTTCTTTCCTCTGCAGAATTAGGGATTTGTCTAAACCCCCGCAAACAATCTCTGCACGACCCTACTCTCTCCTTTCCAGCTTTCCTCTAAGAAAACTCCCCTTTAACAGAAGTTGAATCCTATCTTGCTGTGTAAACTTATTATGTGCTATTTAGCATAATACACTACCCCTGTTTGTCATCAACTTGCTTGGGAAACACTGAGGAAATGTGATTTCAAACAGAAAACAATATTTTAGCATTCTGCAGCACCTGCAGCGCTTCTCTAAAAGTAGAAAGACTTAAGTGGTGCGCGCCGTCTGATTACTCCTCCGGGCTCCTCCTGCACCAGCCAGATCCTTTTGTTTTGGCACTGGACAAGTGCCCTGACCCCTGACCCTGACTGGCTGTCCTGTTCACATACCTGCAGCTATCAGCCAGCTTAGCACGGTCCAACAATCAACACTGAGGTAGTCAGCAGGGGTGGCTTGACTCACCGCATGCTGCCATTTTTACACCAGGCCTAAGGTTTCTAAAGTCCAACAGAGTCACCGTCAGTGGGTTGAGAGAGACCAAGAGAGAGAAACACAAAGAATAGGACCTTTTTTTTTCTCCACCCGAAAGCGCTTCGGCTATAAATATCAAACTTGCAATTCTCTGATTTGCCAATGAAGTCTGCCAGAAGAGGGAGGAGGAAGCAGGGTCTTGCTCAGTTCTTGAGCTGCTTTAAATTCATTCACCAATAGGGGAGGTGAGGAACTGTGGGAGGAATAGGGTTAGTTGTGTCATTCATTTTCCATGTGGGGGGATGAAATAACATTAACATCTCTTTCTCTCTGACACTCTATATGTCAGGAAGTCATTACCAAACCTCACAAACACTCAGGCAGTGCAGCTCTCCGGGTCTTCTCCTGCCGCATCGCTTCTTGAGTTTGTGTGTTTGAGGATGTGTCGGTCCAACCTGGACAGAGACCGAAGTGTTAATAAAGCACTTTGGCTCTAATCTCCCCCGAACAGGTCCTGTGATTAGCCTCTGCCTTGAGCAGCATTCTGACACAGGGGTAGGCACTAGCGGCCGCAGCCACAGCCTGCCGCAAACACCGGGGAGCCACATTGATGGGGTGCCAATCAGTATCTCCTCCTGCAGCCAAGGAATGATGTCACTTCTTTACAGTATTCCCATCAATTTTACAGCCATGAGTGAGGAAGCCTCGACAGCCTTAAAGCAGTCGTGTGAGCCAGTTGATGGTTAAAAAGTTTAAAAGCTTTAAGCAAATTGCGATAAATAACCACCAAATTAACTTACTCATCTGTTAATCAGTGTGGAATTTGAATCTGCTGTATAACAGAAATGATGACTCAGCTGGTTTTTCAGCCCCAATTAAATCGTATTCACGGCCGCCGAACATCTGCACGAGCGTTTCGCTAATTAAGTCAAACCTCTGCAAGAATGTGTTGACGAGTCAGTCTCAAACTCAACATTAGGCATTTTCCAGCTGCTGTAGAACTCTTTTATTTATCAGTGACACACAGAAAGCAATGTTTCTTGCAACATTTCCTGACATCCCCCAGATCAATTGAATCATTCATAATAGCTTTTTAACAATAACTTTAGTCTCTTGTACATTTCAAGGAATGTAAGTGAGGATTAATAAATCAGTAATCTCCTGCTAATCTGATAAGGTTTTTCTAACCCATCATTTGTTTTTGCTTCTCCAAAAATCTGAGCCAGACTGTGGGAGCAAATCCCGACTGACGCCTGGACGGAGAGGGAATGTATTGCAGGGGCTTGATGGATGACTGTTCTTCAGAGCAGAAATATGTCTGCAAGCTGTTTTTAATGGATTTTTGCAAACAAATGTGAGTTTATGACTTCCCTCCGATAATTAAGGTAAACCTGCAGTGGAGCAGCATATTTGTTCCGGGCCACACCGCGAGTTCAGGCTGTTAATGGAGATGAAGGAAAAATAAATTACTAAGATTTTAAATCTTTTACATGCTGAAATCCTAATAATGGAAAATCTTCGCTTCTTTGGGATTGCTGGATGGATTTAACAACTTTTGGGGTATTTTTCGACGAACAAGGACATGTTATCAAACATCTGGCAACATTCTTTATTCTAACATGTTACATCTTGAGCTTGTGTGTGAATGCTGTGCGCCTTATCTTTGCTGTCCATTACATGCTTGTCTGAGTCAGCAGAGAGGCCTGATGCTTCACTAGTCCCAGCTTGGTTATGCTCGATTGGGGGCTTTATATTGCGTTAATCTGTATTCCATGTATGTCTGGGGAGGGAGGCTGTTAAATACTACAGTAGTCTTAAGCACTGGGACTTTGCTCTTGTTAAATACTAAAGTAGTCTTTGTTAGCTTTGGGAAGCATATGCAAGCTAAATAATGCTTCCCTGTCAATCCCAGAACATACGGCGCGAAGTCAATGTTCGGCTAGTGGACCTGAGCTTTGGGACTTGTCTTTGTGTTCTAAAATGGAAGTGCTTTCAGCGCTTAAGGGACTTCTGCTTGTTAGCTACTGCGGGACCAGGCTTTACATTTTGTTAATGTCAAGAGAATTTTAAATGTCTGTGCTACGGAGTTTGCTGGCTGTTCCAGCTGCCCAGGCTCCCAGCTCGCAGAAATGCTCATGTTGGGTGTTGCATGTTTGACCGTCGTGCACATAAAAACCTTTTAAGAGAATCTGGCAAACTTCAAGGAATCCACATGTCTAGATTTTGAGAGGGCAGAGGCACCATATTGCCTTTGTAACATCTCCCTCTCCATGAATGGAGGATGCAGGGGTGCTACTTCTGGGCAGCTTACGTTCCTTGGCTACGCTACATGTTTGTTTGTAAGTGGCTTTCCTGTGCTAATTCTTTGTGAGCGGGTGGATTTAGAGCCACGAATGTTAGCAAGAGGGTTTGGAGAACATCTGTTGTGCATTTACACAGAAGTAGATCGCAACAGAAGGAGGGCTCTGCCGAGTCTTTAAGTGCCGTTTGAATTTTTAACATCCTCATTTTCAGCATGCTCACCTTTATCCCACATTCCAACACGGAGGGAGTTTTTTTGATTACAAACCCGATGGAAGATGGAACCTTTGATGCGCTCAGCTCTACGGATTAAAATGACACATTGTTAAATATTAGTTTGCTCATTTTTTCATCCACCTTATTGATGTAGGTGAAAACAAAGAAGCCATGAGCATCTTATCTTGGATTCGGACGAACAGCCACTGCCTGAAAATCGCTCGCAATTTTAGATTCATCAAAGTGGAAGCACATTCTCTTTCAGTTACCTTTGTGTGAAATCTGACAAATTCTGGGAGATGTGTGCATCTGCAGCCAGTGAATCTCAACATAAATCTGCTAGAATAATGCGGCGTCGCACAAATTTATCCTGCAACCCTACTGTGAAGAGACCCACTCATGTAAATAGCGTGCGGTGCCCTAACGCCGCGACACTACTGGTGCATTCACGCGTGACTTTTTACAACGCAAATTTGTTTTCACTTCTATGCAGATAGAAATGGGATTACTTCACAGGACGCGTGGCTCTACTTCGTCAGGCCTGCCTAATGTAGCTGCCCCGTCCTAAATGACCACCGAATTAAATATTAATAAAACAAATTGCCGGCCTCATCATCGGCCTCCCCGCATTCAATTCTTATTATCTTTCCTCCTGGTTGTCTCCGTGCTCTGTGTCACACGCTCATCTGGCGGCCCGTTGTTGTGAACCGATGTTTGTTTTTCTCTTTTATGGTGACGGGACAAGTGAGTTGATCCTTCATTAGGTTGGATGTGCACGGCTCTCTCCACACTTCTTTACTCCATCTCAGTGGTGTAAACCCAAATTAAATGTGACATCAAACAGTGTGCGTGTGTGTGTTTGTGAGAGCAAAAAGTGACTCTTTTGGTTTTGATGGTGTATTATTTATTATCATGCAGGCTTGTGAGTAAAGCCACATTTTGAAGGGGCCCGTGTGTGTGTGTGTGTGTGCTGCATGCACATATGTGGGTGGAAGTAAAACTGTACATGAACTTCACTGTATTTGTATAATTGATGCACAATGTCATCAGTAAATCTCTAGGTATGCGGTTTATAATGTGGAAATGCAATTTCCAGTGTGTGTGTGTGTGTGTGTGTGTGTGTGAATTATTCATGCTTAAGATTCTTGGTGGACTTGTGTGATTTGATGAGAAGATGCAGGTCTGTGTCAATGTCTCTTTTATCCTTTATAATTCAGCAACCGGCAGCTACTATCAGTCTTTTAGAAAATACTGTTTGTGGCGTCTTGACTTACCTTTGATCACCATCTTTTCTCCTCCTGAGAAGATATTTGCCTCCTTTAAATGTAGTTAAAAGAATGTGGGTGAAACCACACTGACAGGGGGAAGTATTGAGCAAATAATGACTGCAGTGTTACAGTATTCATCCTGTCACAACAGCACAACATTGGCATAAATAAAAATGGTAGAATCGCCTCAGTTACTTCTTTCCAGCTCAAATGAGGCTATTTTATATCTTGTTTATGTCCTGCGGGACCACTAAGCACCAGGGGGTGATCAGGGTGTGTGTTGTACCTGTAATTAGGGGCACACTGATGATAATTGATATGGAATAATGGTCTGATATGTGTTCACGTAGTTGCTGAAGTTGTCATATTCATGATGGCTCACAGAGAGGAATTACTCTGTTATATTCAATGTTTTTTTGTTTAATATGGACCTTTTAATGAACTCATCAGCATTGCTGACATAACATGCTTGGATGGAAATGTTTTCTGTATTTAGTGATGCTGTTTATCACAAGCTAAGTAGAGGGGATGAGTACATATGCTTTGCTACTCATCTTAAATAGAAGAAAACAAGACTCACCCCAGATTTGGAGTCAGGCTAATGGAGACTCACAGCTCCGTCAAATCCGGATTCCCCCAAAGCTAAGTTGTAACAACTTAATGGGTTACTTATCTGTTAAAATTATCTCTCTTTGGTGAGAATTGAGACATTTTTTGATGCATTTAATAGGGAAAATACATTAGGGACATAGATTCTGCACTCAATTGCTGAGGTTCAGTTGCTGAATTAATTGCTGACCTTTAATAACCAGTTGTTTACCATAGCCTTTAAGGTTTCTGTTGTTAAGCCAAGTGGAACCCCCCTCACATTGGTTTATGTAACTCATGCATGCCCGACCACACACCGTACTGTACAGTACATAAAACCAGATAGCAGAGAGTTGCTCTTAACTACTCTATTATGACTTTATTTTTGTACAATTATGACTTTCACAGGAGCTCTACTGGTTAAAGCGACTAACAGCCTGCCTTGAGATTGCTTTGCATCCCATTTAATAGTCACGGAGTTCCGCAGGGTGCTGTAGTAGGATCCTAGGTAGACCCTGTGTGCATCTTTTAGGAAATGATATTAAGAAAAACAGCACAAATTCCCTTTAACATGCAGATGATAACATCTGCATTCATCCATTACGACAGAAAAAACAAATTACTTTATCTAATACAGGTGTAACACAGCAGAATACTCTCCGTCTGTTTAAGCATGCACACTTTCACTCTCCCGACTGTTGAACGGTGTAGTGGCTAAAGAAATGTGAGTGCTTAATTTCAGCTCTGTTTTGTGTGTGAGTGTGGTACAGTGCCCTCGTACTGTAACTGCGAGGGTGTAAGTGGGTGTTTGTGCGTGTTAGCATCCGCGCTGGAGTGTTGTGCTATCTGGAAAAAAAACTGTTGCCACGAGCCGAGTTTTTTAACCCTTCTTTTCGCCCTGCTCTAAACCTGAATAGCCAAAGCCACACATATGCAACCCCCCCCCCCACACACATACACACACACACACACACACACTCACAATTGCACAGCCAGATTAAAAGTAAGATGGATCTTTGAAGTATAATTTCATCCTCTCTCCTTCCCACTTTCCTTGATTTTCTTCTTTTTTTGCAGCTGTGTAGTGAGGGGAGGTACACCTTTGAAGGGGCCTTGCTTTATTCCTGTGATGGCCACAGTGCTCTTTTATTTTTTTCTTCTACTACACTAAGGATAAAACCACACACACAGTATATGTGTCATAAAGGGCATAAACTAGGCACACAGAGGCACGGAGAAGCCCGGCACTGACATCTGATTTTTCATGTGTGTTTGTAACGGCTTTGATGTATAATGTGTCATGTTCTTTGATTCCTGGAGGTATGTGAGAGTGTACATGTGAGGAGAAAACGGAGCCCTGTGAGGAAGGCTCAGATTTGCCTCCCTCTCTTTGTCATTCCCTTTCTGCATCTTTCTGCAGCAGCTATCTCCGTCTCCTTGACAAGCTTGGAGCCATTTTCGCGTGTCTAACTCCTCCTTGCTCCATCTGATGCTCTTTTTTGTTTCATGGCAAGTGTTGCTGTACATTTGTTGCGTCCCCATAGGGAAATTCAGCTTACACGTCACATTAACATACATGCTGTAATCATTAGCAACTCCTTTCACAGTCACTTTGGGCTTCATCCTGGTCTGTAGCTGCCTGATAAATCCATGTAACCTCTGGTTTCCTTCCAAAATTGAGCAAAAACAATTAAACTATACATAACTTTTGGAATTATACAGTGAGTTGTTGCCACAGCCTTTTGAAATCTGCTAGAAAATGAGTTAATATTGTTTTTGTGAATATACAACAATGTAGGAAACAACATTCAGATTTCCTTTAATTACATTTCTTGGATTGATTACAAAACTTATAATTGGTTTTGTGTCTGAAATTATTTATCCAGTTATATCTTGTTTTTTCCCTCCTCTGATAACGTCTGGGGGTGTCTGTATGAATTTGCCTGTATTTGCATAAGTTCAGAAGTTTGTTTCTGCAGTTTGGGGTTTAACTCCAGGTTAAATTGAGTCATTTGGGGATTAAACTCATGTGTGAAGATAGTAGCCTCAAGACCAAACTACAACACTAACAAAGTTAATGGAAGGAAAAACAACCTCATCAGTTAACACTCTGCCCCCTCTGCTCTCCCCCACCCCCCATCAGGGTTTCTTCAGGCTGAACTGACGGTTTCTGCTGTCCTTTGTGTCCTTACAGGATGAGAAGTCCACTTTCTTCCAGTTTGGTGCGGCGCTGCAGCAGGAAGCGTTGCTCATGCTCGCCATCATGGAGGAGTATGACTGGCACGTTTTTTCTATTGTCACTTCCAAGTTCCCCGGGTACCAGGATTTTATTAGCACGCTGAGGGTAACTGTGGATCACAGGTAATAAATACGCTGCCCAATATGCCCACAGACACACACACACAGGCACGCACACAAATATTTACACTGCTTTCATTGTTAAATTTTATTGGGAGTCAAGAGGAGGACTTGATGATTAAATGGTGTGTTGTTGCAGCTTTGTGCGCTGGGACCTGCAGAGTGTGGTGACCCTCGACGCTGTAGACGGCGACCCAAACTCTAAATCACACATAGCCCTCAAGAGGATCCAGAGTCCTGTAATACTGCTGTACTGCTCCAAGGATGAGGCTGTGTGAGTGTTGTTCGTTTTTCTTTACTTGTTTGACTCCTGTTTTTTACTGACCCCACTCTTCAACAGGTATATCCTGGAGGAAGCTCGGTCCCTGGGCCTTATAGGAGCTGGCTACATCTGGATCGTGTCCAGCCTCACCACTGGCAACCCAGACCTTACCCCAGAGGTATTCACACGTCTCATTAATTGCAGGAGGGCAGCGTGTGACTGTAAATGTCAAGCAGTGTCTGAAGGATAGCTGTTGCCTCTCAAGGAATATCCAAATTTTATTGGGAATAGACCGTCTGTGGCTGCAGTGTTGTCGCTGTTGTTGTTCAGCTGAAGAAATTCTGCTTATGGTGTTCAGTGTATTGGGAGTTAAATAACAACCTATTAATCTCAGTATCTATTGTACATTAAGTTATTCATTTAAAATATATGCTGTGATCGGTTTTCCGAATCCAGTGGATCATATTTCCGGATGTGGAGTTCCTGATTTTAGTTACTTTTTGTTTGACGGCTGTAGGCAACACCTGAATCTGTGAAAGGGTTCATTTTCTGGGCATATGGCCTGCTCACACTTCTTTAAGAGCAAGTTATGAAATCCATCCCAAGGCACGCAGAACCGATAAATCATCCGCTTGACACATTTGAAAGACACATATGGAGATTTCAAATTGGGGTAAAATGTCAAGTTGAGTTTTCTCACGCCGCCACATGCACCGCTTCTCTCCCCACCGCCCCTTTGATCTCAGATATTTCCTCTGGGTATGATCTCCGTGTCCTACGACGACTGGGAGTACCCGCTGGACACACGGGTGCGCGATGGGGTGAGCATCATATCCTTGGCAGCCACGTCCATGCTGCGGGAGAAGGGGGAGCTGCCAGAGGCCCAGAGCAGCTGCTACAGCACAGCATCAGACAGGAGCCCAGGGAAGCTCCCACCGAGCGCCCTGCGCAGGTGGGTAACACTTTTTACATATTCTTTAAAACATTAATAAAAGGGGTGAATAGAACACTGTGAGTTTTCTTGATCATTTATAATCCTACAGATTGGGGTGTTTCTGGTCATGGGTACCTCTGGGTAAGCTTCTATTCAGATAACTGAAGTATATTAGAAATTAAAGCTGGATTTACTAGCTTTGTTCTCTCTTTTTTTCCCTGCTGGTTGGTTCTGTGATTGGCATGTGTAGGCCATTACATGTACATTATGCATGCGCGCGTTGTCTATATTCTTTTCTTTGAAGAGACAATCAGCTCCATCAAAAAGAAGAAGCAAAGCAAAACTGACACTTACATAATAATACAGAGCAGACAGAGAATATTTTCTCTTTTTTCCTCAGCTCCCAGCTGGTTTGATATATAATTGTGGCTTTATTTTAAATATGAAGCTGACTGGAAGCATAAAGGTTGCTACACTGGTGGCCTGTGGGTTGTCTCATTAGAATGAGTAGCAGTGTGTGATTGTGTCTTTATTATGTCATTTTTCTGTAGTATGAGCCCATTACTGTCCATATCAAAGCACATAAAACACCACCGTTGTTGACAAGTTGATCCAATAACACTCAAACCTTCAACTGGAGCTCAAACCCTCTGCAGAACAACCTTTTGTCCGTCCATCAGAGCTACTCCGCTTGTTGCACTAACTGATTTGGTAGAATTTGCATGTTTGTCAAAATAACTGCAATCGATTTTCATGATTGTATGCTGATAGGTTGGAGTTTCCCACCCTGATTCGGAGCCGGCAAGGCTATAATCACAGTTCTGCATACATTAGTCTAGCTACAGTCGTACTGCAGTGTGAGTAAACGAGGCTGGGAGGACGACATAATTTGGCGCTTTAAAGACGCTATCATCCCTGTTTGATTCTCCGTCAGTCTTGCCTGACAGGCATGACTGTCTCAGACTCTACCACATTTTTTTTAAAGCTGAGGTTAGCCCTTGTAGTAAATTTCAAAAGGTTATTCTGTGTGATGAAACCATTGTACCATGCAAACCCCTAAGCTGTCACTTTTTGGATGCCAAGATGCTCCCTGCCACAATGCAGAATTTCAGAAGAGTCTTCTTTCTTTTCCCTTTCATAAAATGCACACAGTGGCCTAGTATTTCACTAATGGAGCCACATTTCACACATCATAGGAAATGCAGCCATATTTTTAACATGAAATCTTAGAGCAGGTCCTTTCTTAGATGTCTGTTCTGAAGCTGCGGCTAATTTAAAAACCAAATTTAATTTCCAGCTAATGCAAATATAGGGTAGAGGAAAGAAATCACTCCATTTTCAATGCAGCTGTTCATTTTGTTTTCTTCAAATCACAAAAGCAACAAATTACATCATTACACCTGCGAATTAGTATATCATAAAACACATATGTGACTTTTAAGGTGTTAGACTTACGCATTTCTAACTCATCCGCTGCAAATCGTCCCCCCAAAAAACATGTAACAAAGCTGAAATCAAAGGAGACAGCAGCTTCCCAGAATAGACTGCAGCAACGTTTCCGCTATATGTATTCAGCTGTGGCGATGCGCTGTGACAAGGGCATCACCTGCTGCACCCTGATGATTTTAAGCACAAAAAAGTGACTTCGCATGTCGCCGAGAGTCAAGAGCGTTCTAATCGCTCGTGACAAAGGTGAGTTCAGAGCGCTCTTACCTTTTGATCCTACAATTAAAATAAATTAGCATTTATTTAGGCATGTGAGATCTTTTATTTTACTCACTGGCATTGAGGATAAAGAGATGTTATACCTTTACGTGCAGTCTGCAGTGTTTTACCTGCGACGGGACTACTTCTATTCCCACCTGTTTGAATTAGAGCGGAATTATCATATATTTTTCCCTCCAGGGCACATGTTAAGTAGCACTCAAACCACTCCCTTTATGCATCGTGACATTCTGCCGCAATACTTGAGTTTATTCATTAATCTTTCATCGCACTATGACTTGTCCTCCTTCTGCAAAAATGGCATATTTGGGTTTTCCTTTCAGCTGCTCTTTTTATTCTAATGCAGCTGTGGCTCAGTGAAGCACTTTGAAAGTATCTGTTTGATTGATGTTTACATAAAATCAAAAGACAGTATTAAAGAGAAGGATCCTCTGATTGTTCCAAACCAAAAAGTACTTTTGGGTTGGATTTTTTTCTTTTTTCTTAGTAATATTCCATTTTAATCTGATGATGTTTCGGCTGCACATCATCACCCACCCAGTTCTGTGCGGCTGCGTGTCTAAACGAATGGCACTAGTTCAAATAAAACACAACATGAGGCGTTGGAGAAATTGTGCTGCCTGTTGTGGGCAGCTGCTGTCCCTCTGAAATTCGGTCGTCTTAGTAAATTACTTCAGACAGCTCGCCTTCCCCCCAGTGGGAATTTATGCCATTATCTGAGTCTTAACGCTCACAATATCCTCACCTCCTGAAAATTGTTTATTCTCAGTTTATTCTCAGTCCGACATCACTGCCTATGACACTTCTTCATTTGCTCCCCTCCGCTCCGCCTTTCCTGAGCGCGTAAAACATTTCAGCAAAGGGATCTGTTTGCGTATGCAAGCTGGATAACTGTGGTGAGTAAGAGTAAGGGCAGCCTTGTTGCACCAGTGGCTTGTCTTTCAAGCGTGTATCTGTGAAGAAATCAATGCTGAATGTTGATGGGTGAGATATGTGGCCTCTGACTCTTCCCCTCCCACACACAAACACTCACACAAACTCGGGCATGCGTGCACGCTCGGTGGGTGAGCGCGGCATTGATTTGAAGAGGATCCTCTTGCAGTGATTACTGAGATCTTAACTTGTTATTTCAATGTTCCTGCTCCTGTGCACCAACACTCAAAAAGATGCTAAGCAAATTTCACTCACAGGTTCTGACTCTTTCTGTGTTGTTAGACACATGATGCACATTTGGAATGAAGGGAGAGACTTGTCCTTCACTCCGGATGGTTACCAGGCCAACCCCAGACTGGTTGTCATCGTCCTGAATAACGAAAGGAAGTGGGAAAAGGTATCATGACGAGGAAACGGTCTTATAAAATCACCAGGAGGCTAAACTAAATCGTGATTTGCTTCTCTTAACACCCAGATGGGACGCTGGGAAAATGGAACATTGTCGTTGATGTTCCCAGTGTGGCCGAGGTACAACTCCTACGGGGACGAGGATGCGGATGAGAACCACCTCTCCATCGTCACCCTGGAGGAGAAACCTTTCGTCATCGTGGACAATGTAGACATCCTCACAGGCACCTGCAATAGGAACTCCGTGCCTTGCCGGAGACACGTTAAAGAGTGAGTAGACACAGAACACACACGTACATTTTGATAATTTATTTCGGTAAATCTTCTGTTCTCCGTCCGTCTAAGAAATCTCCGGTGTTGTCAATCAGATGCCCTTTGTTTCTCAACTTTTGTTCTCCACAGATCTACATTAGGCCCACTCATTTTTACTTTACATAATAATGACTCACCATCTGCCTTTCAAAGTCCAAATGTATGTTGCTGGAAGAAAACAATATGCACAAGATACAACTGAGAGACGAGTTCTATCCAACTCCCTGTGAAAAGCTGGCTGCTACCTTATGGATGCCTTTCTGATATACAGAGAAGTTAAAGCTTTATTTTCGAAAACTCCGTATCAGGTTCTCATCAACTGTGGGAGATGGCGCTCACCCTCATTACTGTGTTTTTTGGTCCCTGTGGAAAAGTAAAACTAACCCGACGTCTGTCAGAGAGTGGAACACACACCCGCAAAGTCGTCAAGCCTTTCATGGATAATAAGTTGTGTCAGCATTAATAATGAATTGCTCTGTGTATCTGTCAGATTGCAAGTACCGATCTGTCAGACTGCTTGATTTGTGTTTTTGGTAGCGGTGTAATTGCTTGTGCTTCCCAGTTTGGGTCTTTGTTCTGCATCTCAATTAATTCGGCATGATAAATCTGTTGATTTACATTAAATGAATGCACTTGTTTAATATGTTACTCCACTAATGAGTAGTGCAGCTTCCTTTCTTTTATATTCCCATTTGTTAGAGTGATATTTAACAGTCAACCTTTTATAGAAGTACTAATAAAGATCAGGCAGGTTTGGATCTAAAAACATGCTGAATTCTTTATTTAGAGATAAATAAATAAATAAGTTCCAGATTCCGCTCTACCTAGAAAGAAAGTGAAAGATGTTCCATGTGGGAGGCTGGCCAACCTTTTTCACGTCCCATCTGGATCTCCCTCCAAGCCATGTTTGTAAATTGTTGCTTTCAGCAGCGACAAATCCTGCAGCCTGCCCTGTCTTTAACCTCCCCTAGTTCGCTTTACCTCCCCACAGGTGATCCCCCACTCCCCCACCAGCTAACAGTGAATGCTCCCGTCAAATTCTAAATTCCGGTCCTGGCATCGGGTGCTCCTCTGGGAGTCGTGTATCTGCAGGCTCTGGTGAATCTGTACCTGCCAGCCCGTGTTTTTGTGCCGACTGCTGCATCCGTGCTGCGTTTCCTGCTGCAGCCAGTTCACAGATTTGACGCTCTGCTCTTTCTACTGCTCTCAGATAAAAAGTCCACCACACTCCAGCAAAATTATGAGATGAAATATCACTATTTATGATTCCTGCTTTCTGTTTTCCTTCTCTGGTTTGCCTGTTTGTTAGAATCCATCTCTACTTTAGTCCTTTCTTACCTGATTGTATCTCATTTAGGAAATAACTAAATGCATTTTAAAGAACTGTCTCTTTGCTGTTCAGGTAAGAAAATCTAATCTACTCGGCGCATCAATGAGGATAAAACTCAGCACCTCATTACGCAGACGCTTCAACACCAGAGTTGTTGACTGTAAAATCATGTCATGGTTTAAAATCAGCTTAGACCAACAGAATAAATAAGATGAACAGTCACACAAACAAAAAATGTGACTTTCTCTCTTGAGACCTTCCTCTTGTTTTTACCATCTAAGGGAGTGAAAACAGGTCCACTTATTTAAGTCCAATTATCTGCTCCGTGTGGACACTCCACGAGAGGGACAGCTTTGCTCTCAGGTGCAGAAGACCAATTTATCTCATCGCTGCCACGATTGATCACAGCCTGCCGGTTTATTTGTCAAAATCGCCATTATCATACAGCACGTCTACTCATCATTGTCATTATTTTAGTTCACGTCACTTTAAATTGTGCAGAACCTCCCAATGGCGGCTTTAGGGTTAGAAAAATAGGAAAGGATTGTCATTACTGGCCACGGAGGCAGGTGCATAAAACTCCTGTTGTTGAGTTATTTGCTCGTGCTTGAACAGAATCCATCACATTTTGTTCCCGTCTGACGGGACAATTACTGTTGTGTTGCTGCAGCTTATCTTCTGGCCTCAGCCCGAATCTGAGCGGTCACGGGCCGAGTCGACTAGTTCCTTCATCTACGTTCCGTGTTTTCCACGTGCGCAGTTATTCGCGTGTTCGTTCACATGTGCAAACACCTGGAAGGGCTACATTGACTCAGTCACTCTTCCCATTTTCTTTACGTTAGTTGCTATGAAAGTGTGAATTAGATCAAACAGATGTACTGTGTTTATCCCTGGGAGTGTGTTAGTGGGGGTGCACGTGTGTGTGTGTTCGTATGTGTTTACATTGTGACATAAGGACACAGAGGGGGCTCAGCTGGGGAGAGCCAGTGTATACAGCATGCGTACATGAGAACACCTGGGGCTCATACTGTACATATGTATACTTGCACAGCGCTCTCAAACGCACGTGCACATTGTGCAGCTGACGGCTGCCGAAACTCATTTGTGTCCTTTGACAGTTGAGCCCCTTTCATTTTCTCTCTTGTTTGGATTCCACAATCCTCCCTTTCGAACAGGACTGAGCAGAAACGGGGAGTGAAAAGGTCAAGAGGCCGTGTCCAACCTCGCTGAGGCGGCGACGGAATTAAACTTTCATGGAGATGCTTTTGAAAAGTGCTGCTTCGGTTTAATAGATTATGAGAATCATTGGATCCAGCGATTCTGCTGAGGTCGCTTGTACAAGATCTCCGAGGATGAACTGTCAGAAAAACCAACTCAATCATTCGTCCTCATACATTCCCTGCTGTACTTTACATACATTTATGGCGTGTGGAGGTTTGGGGAGGAACCTCCTTAAAGGCAGACACAGAGAAGGGCAGATGGAAGAAGAAAAGGACGGTTTAAAAGAAAACGGCGAGATGAAGGGAAGGACAGCTGATATTTAAATCATGCGGGTTGGTTGTTCTGCGCAGCCCAGGTCTATTTAAAGCGCAGCAGCATCTGCTCAGCACCCCTGTGTTTTCAGGCACTATGGGGAAATGCACACAGTCTCTGGCACATACAGTTACAGGCTCCGTCCCCCCTTCAGCGGTATTTATGAGTCCTCTGCACTGTCATGATTCTAGTCTTACACTTTGATGAAACCACCAGATGTGGACGCAGCAGCCAGCAGTGGAAAAACACACTTCACAGACGAATAGGGAGGAAACTTTGACCTCGTTGTTTTTGTGTCTGTGTTGCAGTAACAGCACATCAGGAGGCGCCTACATTAAGCAGTGCTGCAAGGGCTTCTGCATTGATATTCTGAAGAAGATAGCCAGGAACGTCAAGTTCACCTACGACCTCTACTTGGTCACCAACGGAAAACACGGCAAAAAGATCAACAACGTGTGGAACGGCATGGTCGGCGAGGTACGACGGCCCGGCGCTCAGCGCTCTCGATTTCACCGTAATCACATTCCTTCTCAGCGAATTACATGAGAAAATTGATACCACTTTCCTGCCTTCCCGCGGCCAGTCTGAAGCTGTCACCGGTAGCCCGTTAGATTAGCGGAATGGAAAAAGGTTGAAACAGGTAGAAGCTGCTCACCTCTCCCACAGCCTTCAGGGCTGTTTAGGACACACACTGCTTATGGTGCAAATAACGCTCGCAGTTAAGGTAGATTAAACACACTTTACAGCAGGTTTAAGAAGATTTAATCTTCTCAGCTTAGGTTTTGTGAGGAACAGTAAAAATGTAAATGTGTGTATGGAAATGCGTCGGTGTGCATTGAGTCATTTTTACATTGCTTTTTGCTGCAGTTTGACAGATTTTACTGCAGATTACTGCAATCATTATTAGTGGTAGCGATGCTATCAGAAGCAGTAAAGATAATACACTGCTAATAACATAAATAGAGAGTAGTTTTGTGTTTTGTCAGTTTCGACAGCAAGCCTAAAAATTACTTCCCCTTCATTTTGGATTACAGCCCTCAGCCATTTTTATTTGATTTATTCAGTGAAGTGAAATTAAAGCTAAATGCAGCCACAGCAAAAATCCTTAAAGGTTGAAAGCAAAATGTTAAATGTCTGATAATGAGACCCGACATGATCCAAAGACAGTGGCTGCCTTAACGGAAGCAGACCGCCAGAAGCCTGTTCATGGTTAGAACTTTTAAAACCTGGCAAAAATGTGTGTATTCTAAAAATAGGATATGTTAAAGAGGATCCCTGAACTGTCAGAATAGATCCGGTATAGCTAGAATTGGGAGCACTATAAACACGACAGCTGTGCTGCTTTTTTTTTTCATCTGATATGCCTGGAAATGCCCCCAAACTGTAGATGACATTTCAGGCTTCAATTCTCTGTCCTTGTGATATTCAACATCCATAACAGTCAGGCACACGTCAAAGGGACGTTGTCTCATGTTCTTCGTCCAATGCTGATTCCCTCTGCTCTGATGTCATACAGGTGGTTTATAAGAAGGCAGTGATGGCCGTGGGATCGCTGACCATCAATGAGGAGAGGTCAGAGGTCATTGACTTCTCTGTGCCCTTTGTGGAGACCGGCATCAGCGTTATGGTGTCTCGCAGCAACGGGACCGTGTCTCCGTCTGCCTTCCTAGGTAACGCGTTCTTTTGTCTTTATTTAACTTTTTAATGGGTTTGATTTAGCATCAGCTCATTTCTATTCTCCCAATCAAATGTTTCATTGGCAAACGTTGATCTAAATCAACTCCGTTACGAAGCACGAGGTCAAAGATCGGTTTTATACTACCGCTAAGTAATGTTAACAGATTCAAGTGCAGTACAACGTATACTATAAATATTTTTCTGTTGGCTACAACGGTTAGTGTAGGTTTAATACAGTTCTATATTAATTGTATGCTTTTGTGTGTAGTGCTAGAAAAGTTATTATAAAATGGTCGACTGCCTTTTGTTCTTTCCTCAGAAGGATAAAAAGTGCTTACATGATGGGGCCTCTCCTCATAAAATGGCATCTTTTATTCAGACAGTCTGTCCTGGAGCCTGCCCTGACTTCATTTGGGCCTCAACACTCTAAGCACATTAATATTTGCAGCAGCACAAGCGGCGTGTGCCAGCTGATTTTTGAAACGTCAGCTCAGACAAAGCATTGATACTCTGTTCTGTCCTCCTCCTCCTCTTCTTCCTCCTCCTCCTCTTCCTCTCAGTCTTCCTCATCCTCTTCCTCCAGTTGTTCAAACAAGTAGGAAGTGAAGCGATTCTCTGCGCCCCGCTAATGTGCTGTGTTCTTATTGGAGCGAGGCAGAGAGCGAAGGGATGTATTGGACCATGCTTGTCTTGGTCCCTGCGTATCAAAGCCATGTGTCATGTGTGTGTGTGTGTGTGTGAGAGAGAGAGAGAGAGAAAGAGAGAGAGAGGTCTGCACAGTAGGAATATATCAAATCCTTTGTATATCAAATCAAGATTGTGGTGAGAACAGATGCATTTAGGCTGCATGTACGTTAAGGGGTGACTGCTTTTTTTGTGTATTTATATGAGAGATTTGTGTGGGTGTGTGTGAGACTGGGTGTGTGGGCCAGGGTATCAGTGATGGTTCAGTATCTCTCGCAATCATATTAGAGGCACCTCAGTGCACAATCTCTCAGGGCTGGTTGACCCTGGCAGTCACATACTTGAGCATACAGTGACAAACACACACACACACCCCACACACACACACACACTCAGATATCGTCTGGGTTCAGTGTACCTGGCACTCATCTGACTCTCTGAACTCCTGCCCTTCTACACACCAACCACATGTACGCACACACAGATGACATCCCAGTGGATGACATACACATGCCCACAGCAGGGCACATCAGATCACTTGGAGTTTGATTGTTCTCTCTCCTCCAGCGTCTCCTCACTCCCCCCCTTACTCGCCATCTTTCCCGCTCCAGGCCTCTACCCTCTCTCAGCTCTCATCCAAGGGAATAATGAGAAATATGGAAATGTGTTCTGTCAAACTCTCTGTGACTAACTCTCCTTCTCTTCTCCTCCCTCGCTCCTGTCTCCCTTTTCTCCCGTTCCCTCCATCATTTCTGTCTTCCCCCATCATTGTTTTGCCGTATTTTGTCGGCTCTTCCTCGGCTCTCCTCCACGGCGCTGCCTGTCTTCTTTCTCCCTGCTCTCAGAGCCCTTCAGTGCGTCTGTTTGGGTGATGATGTTTGTGATGCTGCTCATCGTCACAGCCATCGCCGTCTTCCTCTTTGAGTTTATAAGTCCGCTGGGTTTCAACCGCAACCTGGCCCAAGGCAAAGGTAACACACCCAGACCATGAAATATGACTTCAAGTTTCCCCTTGGAGCCAACTAAATGACATATTGCTACAAAGAACATTAAAGGGTTTCCCTGGAACTCACAAACATTATAGTTGGAGCTGTGTGGAATTGATGTACCGCGGACGCAGAGTAGCATTTTAAAGGGATGAACCATTTTTAAGATGTATTGAAGGCATTGGTTGATTTGTGTTTTCCTTAACATTGTGTTTGTGAGTTGTAGCCCCCATCCTGATGGACCAACGCACAGGAAAGAGTAAAGCGGCTTCTTAAATGACTTCCAAAAAAACGATTTCACCTCTGGGAGAACAGCACATCTGTAGTTCAGCGTTCTTGGAGCCTCACTTTAGTTTATGTTAGAAGATAGCAGAATCAATACCACCTTCGAACACTCCAGTCGATGTGTTTCATTTATCTGATGCTCTCAGATGGGAAAGAAAGTTTGAGACTAAACGGGCAATTTTCCTGCTTTTATGTACCACCAAACTTCCAGTCTAGAAACAGCTGCTTCTCACATCTGGAAGTTATTGTGCATGCTGTTAGCAGTGATGTACAGAGGTTTTATAGTACTATGCTGTCTAAGATAAGCCTACATGTTTATAATAGGCATATAACACACACACACACACACACACACACAAAGCTTTTGCTCAGCGAATTAACATTATGCGCCTCAGTAATGTTCATTTCAAATTCTACACACTGCTACGCCTCTCCCTGTGTTCTAGTCCCGCTGCCATGGTTACAATATGGGTGTTCTCGGCATCGAAACCCATCTGATCCCTGTGTCCATTTATTGTAATTACAAACCTGTTGTTACACATGCCTGCTGTGGCCTTTCCCATTTAATCTCGGAAGTGAATAAGCACAAGTTACGAGGGGTAAAGGAAGTGTTACTACATAAAACGACAGTTGTTGATAGCTGGGAGCTGTGAATCTTAACTCGGGCAGCTTTCAGGATGTCTCGGTCCGAAAGAAAATATTGATTCCTGTTCCTCCTTCATCGCTGCTCCAGGCTGTAAAAACATGTGTCAGGTTTCTGGAAATATTCATTTGGAAGAAATTAAAAATGTATTTCACTTGGTCAAACGTTCTCTTTTACTTGCGGAAACTGTGACGCTCTTAAACAGAGTTGCATCCCTCCATTTGTTTCAGTGGCATTTAGTCAAATTGATTGAATTACAGCATTTTGTGGAGACAAGACTGCAGCAGTGAGGAGGACAAATTCCACTCTAATGGGAATTATTACATAACCAGAGATTTTTAAGTGAAGAGCAGTCGAAAATATTTGTTTGAATTTAGCGATGTGTTTTTATTTATTCCTGTCTTTGCCTTTTTACCGCAGACCCACACGGTCCATCCTTCACCATTGGAAAGGCCATTTGGCTGCTGTGGGGTCTGGTGTTCAACAACTCTGTGCCCGTGCAGAACCCAAAGGGCACCACCAGTAAGTTCATCGTCTCGGTGTGGGCCTTCTTCGCTGTCATCTTCCTGGCTTCCTACACCGCCAACCTGGCTGCCTTCATGATCCAGGAGGAGTTTGTGGACCAAGTTACCGGGCTGTCTGACAAGAAGGTGGGGTTGCATGGACACACGCAGGCACAGGTCACATGCACGTCCAGCCATAAACCAAGCGCATTTGCAGCCGGGCTCTTGTAATGGACGCCAGCCTCACGGCCAGACAGGACTCTCCTGGGGGTGTCCCTGAGGGTCAGCAGGCCAGACCCTGTGGCCATAGCTGTCACCGCACAAACATGACCAGCAGCAGCAGCAGCCAGCCCAGGGGCACACACAGTTCAGAGATGTGTGTGATGACATGCATGTGTGTGTGTGTGTGTGTGTGTGTGTGTGTGTGTGTGTGTGGCTATAGCTGGCAGTGTCAGCAGAGCTCCAGCCAGTCTTACGCTAGAGTGGACACACAATGATGATGACTGATGAGTTCACTTCACAGTCTCCCCCTCTCCTCTGTCTCTTCCTGTCAAACTTCACCCTTCCCCCTCTCCTCTCCTCCCCCCATCTTCCTTGGACTCTCCCCCTTTTTTACATAAGTTGAACAAAGTGGACGCGATTATCGGGATATAAACAGACGTAGTTATCTGGGTCATCCTGCTCGTCTCTTTTCAAACAATGAAGAAGTTTTTGTCATATTTTCTATAAAGACTTTTTTTTAACCTGATGAAACTTGTTTTTAATTTGTTTGTTTTGTCTTCCCACCCCTGCAGTTCCAGAGTCCATACTCCTATTCCCCTCCATTCAGATTCGGGACCGTTCCCAACGGCAGCACGGAGCGCAACATCAGAAAGAACTACCCTGATATGCATCAGTACATGACCAAATACCATCAGACTGGTGTCCAGGACGCGCTGGTCAGCCTCAAGACCGGGTACTGCAAATTTCTGGAGTCCAATCATGACTAGTGGCCATTTATCTTCCTGGGTTTACATTTCAGTGTGAAAAAGAAGGCTTAGAGTGGTCCTGCTGCTGGTCTGTGTTGAAATACTGCAATAACCTAGCTGAGTGTTTCTGTCGCTGATGGTGAAATGCAGACGGTGCCTGCGAGCGCTCATTATTGAGGCTTTATTGAGTCCTACTGCCTCGTGGAAAGAAAGAGCTGCCAAAGAGGCTGTAATTTGCTGTGGAGTTTTCTACCTTTCTGCCTTCTAAGGCACACTAATGAAGGGAAGGCTGCACAGCTTTTTCATTTGTTCATCAGATTTGTGGGCTTTAGGGCATTTTTCTAAAAGTAAATATAATTCATCGATGCGATATATCAAAACCAGGTTTGCTTCTAACTTCTTACGCTATTAAACTGTGCAAGTGAAGCGTTCTGCTGAATCGTCAGTATTTAATACGGTTTTTCCAGTAAATTGGCTGTTTACGCAGAGGAATATTGGACCTGCAGTCAGTGAAGTGGCGAATGACCGCCCAGGCTGCAGCCTTCAGTGTGTTTCTGAGACAGCAGGCATCTAGTGGCTGTATTTAATAAATGACCTTTAATCAAGAGTTTAATTCAAAGTGTTTTATATGAATGTATGCACGTGTTGCACAGAGGCTCCCTGAAGACTGCTTAGCACCTCCTCTGAAACTCTAAAGAAGGATTTGTTGCTGAATAGGGCGACGATATCAGCTCATTATGGCCAGCAGCCATACGTCAAACCTCTGGTTTTGCTGAGCTCAGATGTATCAGGCCTCCACGGGGAGGCTCACTGTGTCGGATACAAATGGCAGCACTTTAGGTTGAATTCAACGTGTCACATCAGAGTAATGACGACACCAGCGAGCTAGCTCACTCTGAACAAAGATATTCTCAAGTGTGGGAATACTTGGAGTCTCTGGAAACGGTTTATGTGAGGCAGGACACAAAACAAGGCAAGATATCAAAATCATTAGAATGTGACGCGGTTGTTAACTAGGTTTTATTTATAGGAGCACCATTATATTAAACAATCACTAGAAATGCGGCGGTATGTCCCTGTCTAGCTTGTGACGTGTTGGGTGTTGACGACCTGTGTTTCTCCTACAGGAAACTGGATGCTTTCATCTATGACGCTGCGGTGCTCAACTACATGGCGGGCAGAGACGACGGCTGTAAGCTGGTCACCATCGGCAGCGGTTACATCTTTGCGACCACAGGATACGGCATCGCCCTGCAGAAAGGATCTTACTGGAAGCGGCTGGTGGATCTGGCCATCCTGAGCATCATCGGGGACGGTGGGAAACTGCCTTCAAGTTTAAATTTAAAGTTCTCTCAGCGTTCTCGTCCCCTTCGTCCCTCTGTCGCTGAGCTATCAGGGGCTAGACTTAACACACCATTTCATCATCATTACTCTGTGTGTGTGTCCACTGTGTCATGGCGTGTTTACTCCCCCAGATTATTCTGTATAATAAGCTGTGAGATTGTGTGAACGGAGGAAAGTGAATGAGCCAGACAGAAATCAAACTGGTGAAGCCACTAAAGCGCTCCGCTTCACACCCAGCCCTTTTATTTAGGTAGAGCATTCCACGCACACGCACGCACACACACACGGAGCCTGATAATTCCTCCCATCTTTCCATATCACTCCATCACCATCAATTCCTCTCCCTCCTCCCACAGGCCTGTTTTTTTCTCTCCCCACCTTCTGTCTCCTTTCCATTACGATCTATTTACCACTTCACCTCTCTCCCCTCTTCCCTCCCCCGCTACACCTCACATATTCCCTCTCCAGCCTCCTTCTGTCTATTTATTTTCCTTCACCTCCCCCCCCCTTCCCGCTGCCATCTTAAACCTGCACTTTGTCGTTTTCCGTCCCTGTTTCCAACAGGCGAGATGGAGGAGCTGGAGGCCCAGTGGCTGACTGGAATCTGCCACAATGAGAAGAATGAGGTGATGTCCAGCCAACTGGACGTGGACAACATGGCAGGCGTTTTCTACATGCTGGCTACAGCCATGGGCCTCTCCATCCTCACCTTTATCTCCGAACACCTTTTCTACTGGAGGCTGAGATACTGTTTTACTGGTGTCTGCTCTGGGAGGCCAGGTTTGCTCTTCACTATCAGCAGGGTGAGCAAGAAGAAACTCGTCAATAACCCTTTTCCACTCGCTTGGTTGCTGGTCTGGATATGAGAGAGATAAATAGCAGGGATGCAGCAACATGAAAACTCCAGCACCGCTAATTGACCCATTTTGTACAGACCAAACGGATTTAGAAATACTCAACTCGAGGGCTGTAAAGTCTTGATATTCCAAATACCGCTTTATGTGGTGGTTTCATTCCAATCTTACTATTTTTCCAACATTTTCAAGTCGCATTTTGACCACTATTATTTGTAGAACTCACAGAATTTAGCCCTTCTTCAGCCCCTAGAGGAGCAGAGTGATTTATCGTCTTCATGTCACGGGTGAGGAAACCCCTCCGGACACACTCTTCATCCCTGGAGTTCTGCTCTTTTACATTTAGCAAGCATTGATTAAACTTGTCTCCTTGCTCTGCTCACCTCGATCCCCCACTCACTCAGTTTATGGTCCCACCTTCTGCAGACGGCCTCGTGCACTCCTCATGTGTCACATGCACAAACAGATGAATAAAACACTGATGATTACAATACATTGTTTTTAAAAAGACCATTGTTTTCAATGGCTTTTCCTTAAGTAGTTACAGAGTTTCTCTTTCTTTCTGAGATTTGTGCAAAGAGACCCTGCTGGAGAGTTGACTGATTGTTGTTTCAGAGTTCTGAAGTCTGAAGGTTAAATTAGAGGACTTTTTTAGGATGACTAAAGTTCATTAAATTCAAATTGTCACCTCAGGAGAGCAATTGCCGTTTTCAGCGTTGAGGAAACGAATGGATCAGTGTCAGTAACAGGACCTGAGAGATTACGTGAAGCATTATTAAGCAACAGAGCTGATTGTTAAATGACTGTCAGACTGTCACCAGCAGCAAGAGAAACGAACCTAAATTAGCAGGTTATTTACGATAATGCTGACTAGATGAGACTAGATGTTGGAGACAGCCTGTGCAGTTTTACTGCACCAGTTAAAATATCACACCGTAAAACGCAAGAATAATCACTCTGCTGTCGTCTGGCAAGCTAGTAAAAGCAGTTATGATACTTTTTCTGCCTGATTTACGTAATGATCATTTATCTAAATGACTATTAGGGACTATTAGAGACGGAGTATATCTGAAATGCATATTTTTTTAAACTCTAACTGAGTATGTGCTGTCATCTATGTTTACAACACGGATCCACACACAGGCGCTGTGAAGTTAAAAATGGTAACAGATACACAGCAACGTGGTGTAATGGCTTGACCGCACAGACACAAATAGACCTAAAACCAGGCGGATTCACCGACACCGCCCTAAATAGTAACAAAACAGAAAGGAACACGCCCAGACAGACCTTTCTTTCCATTATTCATATCTCATGTCTCTGCTTTAGGCAGGGCTTTTATTCCAGACGAGCAGCATTTCACACATCGAGTGTTTTACAAAAGTCTGTGTGTGTGTGTGTGTGTGTGTGTGTGTGTGTGTGTGTGTGAGCGCGTGTGTGAGCGCGTGTGCGTCCACCTGTCCACCTCTTGATGTGCACCTGTCATAAGAGCAGCGGTATTGGAGGTTAAGTGGCTCTGGGAAGAACATCCATTTGCACTCACAGTGACATCATCGCCCAAATTTAATTTCCTAGGCGCCTCTGCAAGCATTTCTTCCCCACTCCAAAAAAGAGATTATCTCTTCCTACCACATTATGAAGTGAAATGAGGTTAAGGTTTGCAGTAAACGCCGAGGAGCAAACGACGCAGAGGTCTGTTAATTTACCATGCAAGGAAATTAGATCTGTGCGCGTGTGAACCTCTGAAGTCTCTGCTTTTTTCCTTTCCTCCCTCTGCTCCCAGGGAATATGGAGCTGTATCCACGGTGTTCACATTGATATGAAGAAGAAGAAACCTGAGCTTAACTTCAGTCCTCAAGCCAACATGCTGCATCTGCTCAGGTCTGCCAAGTCCGTGGCGCTCTCGTCTCCCAAACGCAACACTGTCCTTCTGCAGCCCAGCATCCTGGATGTGATGACGGGGAAAGGTACTGTAGCACATTGGGACAAGATGGCGGGTTTTGGGGACACGCACACGGATGAGGTCTTTTCTGTGCAGTAAATAAAGGTGACTCCCTTCACCTTGTCATCGATTGAGGCTTTAATAGGATTTAGTGTCGTGTCCACCCGTCAGACCAGAAACACTTTAGATGATGTATACATTTGCATTCTGCAGAGGGCAGCGCATCACTCAACTCTCTGAGCATCCAAGCATCTGTCTATTGTGTCTCCTGTCCTGAGGTGCATCTCCCCGTGTCTCCTAGGTAACTCTCTCCATAGCCTGCCCCCGAAGGGTCCCGGTCTCTATAGCAACGCCGCTGGCCCACAGGGTTTCCTGTCATTGTCTGGGCGACACAAAAACCTCCTGAACAACGCCGCTCCCTTCTCAATGCAACAAAAAGGTCCCAGTCTTCAGACCAGCCCCAACAAGCCCCAGCTGGCCGTCACCAATGACAACGGGAAGAGCCGCCTGGCCGGGCTCGCCGGCGACGCCTCGAAACCTCGAGCACTCTGGAAGAAAAGCGTGGAGACGCTGAAAACCCAACCTAGTGTCATATCACCAGGCCTGGGTCCGAGTTCTACCCCAACGTCTGGACCAGGACCCCCACCAATGAAGAGCCAGCGCTACCTGCCTGAAGAGCCGCCCCCACCGCACTCCGACATCTCGGAGTGTTCGAGTCGGCCTGCATCTCACAAAGATTCTGATTCCATGGGAGCGAGAGGCGGATTCAAGGCTATCAATCAACTGAGGAAGCGGGGCAGTGGGGCAGGTGGGGGCGGAAGTTCCAAGATCTACTCCATCGACTCTGACCAGGCCAGTCTCCAATCAGCTCCCCCCTACCAGCGAGACAGCCAGGGGGGAGGTGACGACCACACTTATCCCCCCGACCTGTTTCCTCCTGACAGCACATACTCACACGCACACTCTCACCAGGGGGACACACCCATTTTGCAACTGAACGCCAGCCTGCTGCACCACAGCCACAGCGCCGAGGCTGACCTGCACTCCCTGAAGGATAAGAAATACAGCACCTACACACACAGCAGGTACGGCCATATAGATTATATATAGATGCATTACGTTCGAAAATTTAATCTCAGAACGTAAGAAAGGTGGGAATAATTGCTATGAAACATCCTCTTAAAGGAGGTAAAGCTCCCAACGCAGCTGAAGGGCAGGGTTGAAGCTATGCTAAAGATGTCTGTCTGCTACATTTTCACCTGACTAACTGCCGTCGTTCTCTCGTCACTAGTGGCAAAGAAAAGGCTGGAGGTTCCTTTGAAGCTCCAAGTGGCGGCTCGGGCTCGCAGGGCGTCAGGCCCGGCCACTGTCGGTCCTGCCTCACCAAGCTGAGTGGCTACTCGGGCCTGTACACCGTCCGCTCCGCACAGGCGCGCTGCGACGCTTGCACCCACCTGGGAAACCTGTACGACATCAGCGAAGACCACCTCCACTCCCACTACTCCCACGCGCACCCACACAGCGGGGACATGTTTACACACTACCTTCCCCAGAGCGAGCTGGGCCTGGTGGGTGAGGGAGACGGACTCGTCAGCCCCTTTGAGACGTCCCCTTCCTCTCCATCTGCTCTGCCCACCTCCTCTTCTGCTCAGCACCTCCAACTGAGTCGTCAGCATTCCTATGAGAACGTGATCCCAGACGGCGTTCCAGAGAGGCACTCGCAGCCGCAGCACGCCCACATGAGGGGGCTGAGCCTCCCCGACAGAGATAGGGAGCTGACCCTGGATGAGGGCGCCTATGCTAACGTTCTCACCATGCGCTCCGATCGCCCGTTCAGCAGCCGCAGCCCCCCCTCCCTCTCGCCTTCCCACCACCACAGTCTAGACACCCCTATGCCCCTCCCACGCCGCTCAAAGAGCCTCTTCCCCGATCGCCCTTCTCACAACCCTTTCCTCCAATCGGCCCCAGACATGACACAGCGAGATCCGGCCTCCCAGGCTGTCACGCGCCTGCCGCAGAGAAGTTCCGCCCACGAGCTCTACAAACAGCGCATGCCGCTATCGCTTACCCTAGGTAACCATGGCAGCCATCACAGCAACCAGCACGGTGGCCATATTGACCACCAGGTGTTCTACCCTCAGCAGGAGCCCCCTGTGGTCTCGTACATGGTCCCACCTGCTGCCTCTCAGCCAATGAGCTATGTGACGGCCCCGAGAGTCTCCAGCGCGGGCGGGAACCGACCCCGGCTCTACCGCCGCATGCCCAGTATCGAGTCCGACGTCTGAGGGTCACAGATGACATGCTCACCGAACAAACACATGCAAGAAAGGGGTGTGTGACTGGACCAGACAGCTCTGATTCTAAGCACACGTGGAGAAGCACACACACACACACACACACACACGAACACACACACACGGTTAGCGCTGGTGAATAAATCACCGCTTCTGTGTAGGTCAGAGTTAAAGCCACAGGCGCAGCTGGAGGCACAACAGAACACAACGCACGTGTGTGCGTGTCGACCCGTCTCTATTAACCTCAAGGGGTGGGCGGCGAGGCTCAAACGGACAATACGTCTGCCGACGGAGCGCGAGAGAAGCTGCACGGGGCGCAGACGGAGGACTCAAGCGCGTCTGGAAGACGAGCCGACCTGTCCCCCTCTCACCAGCCTCTCGGAGACGAAGAGGACCCGGCCCCCTCTTGCTCTGAGACTGCACCCGAAACGCGCACATACACACGTCCTTATGGTTTGGCCCCCACACACTCCTCTCCAGGACTCTCCTGTTGCACTATGATTTCTTACAGTCGGCCCAAACTGCACTGCCAGCATGGCTTCAAGAGTAGTAAACTAGAGTAATTCTCGACTTGAAATGGATCAATTATATTTGTAATAGATTAAACTGGGAGAGCTGGTCTGGGGGGCGCACCAGCAGCAGCTGCCCACAGACGTATAAACACTCAAACACACAGACGTGCGCGGTGAAATAAAAGCTGCATACTGTTTGTTATTGTTGATGTCACTTGATTGAACATTCCAAAAAAAAAAAGGAAGGGGGGGTCCAAGATGGCCGCCACTAAGAGCGTATTAGGGTGACGTGTGTTCCAGTGTTTCTTGATCTAGGGAAATCCAGTTTAGCTTCCTCTCTTAGCTAGCCTTCAGGTCATGATGCATGCTTCCTTCTGCCCTGTGTTCCAGTTAAACTCCTATACAGGGTCATATATGCACACACACACATGTATGCACATGCACACAGACATGCACATACGCAGTAGTCTAGGTTAGTAGTTTAGGGTGTGTGTGTGTGTGTGATGAAGCTATGAGATGGCTTCTTTTTGTGCACTTTGTAGATTTTATACCCTGCCACCAACACAGACGTTTGACCAAAAAACACTTTTATACTGAGAAATATGAATATACTCGATCATTCGCTTGGTAGGTGTGGTTTTTTTTTGTTCCTCCTCTTATTTAGCTTTGATATTTGGGTTTCGGCGAACAGATAAGGGCATAGTTCAGTTGTAGTTTCCATTGTGAGGTCAGTTTTACAGTGTAAGATATTGGGTACAGCGACATACATACAGTATATACACAAAAAACTCTTCTTCTTCTCGCTCTTCTAGCCTTCCCTCTTCCTCCTTTATGCTTTTTTATTCTCTCGATAAAGCTTTTTTTGACTTTTTTGCTTTTTCCTCACCCGTTGTGGAGTGGACGGTGTGTCAGGAGGTTAAGGTGCAGCGGTGGTGTTTGAAATATCCCTCAACGCCGCTTGGAAACGTAGAAACTCGTCGAATCCGACACCTTTCACCCCGCCGTGTGGAAGCAGCACCGATGAAAATTCAAGGTCGCTTTTAAGGTCCAGATTCCAGGTTTACGCGTCACTTTATCACACCTGGACGGGCCCCTGAGAGTTTGGCACGTGGGTCGCTGCAGTGGCGCTCGGCAGCCCACGAGAGCGTCACACAAATCCATAATCTGCTGAATACAGGCATCGATTGTGGAGCAATGGAGCTTTGATGGGAAAAGGACTTGATGTCCCATTAGTCGAACGTCTGTCTCTATTCTCTTCCTATCTAATCTTTATGCTCTCTCACACAGACACACGAACACACACATATTGTCATGTGTGTTGGCTGCAGAGAATAAAGACGCACCTCTGATTGGTGAACACTGCCCCTCCTCCGGTTTGGTGTGCCAGTTATATGCACAATATCAGGTTGCAATATAATACTTGTGTACAGAGAAATATTTGTTTTTAAATGTTTGAAACGGATTTCATTTGTTTGATTTGGTATTAAATGTTGGATTCATTTCAATAACTGTGGATTTTTAATTCTGCTTCTTTAAGGATAAGGCTGGCATGTTTTTAGATTCTTGTGGGGTTTGATTTCTTCTTTTTAGTTTATTTTTTCCTTCCTCTGACGTGTTGATGGTTGGAACATCACTGTTCTTAGATACCTAGTTCAGGTCACCTGAACGCTCAACTAGCAACACGTAGCTGGTCTCTGAACTGAATCACGAAAAAAAAAAAAGAAAAATAAAGTCCAGCCTGTGTGCTTAATATGAACCCCCTCCCACCCACAGAGTTTTATTCCACTACAATTCTTTCACCTCTGAGTTATGAGCGTTTTTGTGTGTATTTGTGTGTCTGTGTGTGTTTCACACCATGCGGGCATTTACATAAGACAGGATGCTTTGTGTGGTTGGAAACTTATCTGTGGTGTGTGTGTGCGTGTGTGTGTGTGTTCTCTTCCCTTCTTCCCACACATAACATTTGACCTGGTTACACGCAGCATAAATAAAAAGCAAACACACACATGCACACACACGTGTCTCTGCTGTTAAAGAGAGCATGTAAAATGAGCTTTGTTTCTTCACTATGGCTTCTTTCCGTTTTGTTTTTATAAATTCTCGTTTCGATTTATTTTGATTTTAACTGCATGACGTGCTCGTGTTTCTGGTGGTACATATTTTGCTGCAGCACCTGAGTTCTCCCTGATTTGACCCACGGGGCTGCGTGCACCGAGGTTCGCCATCCACCTCGGTATCGTTGGAACCGTCTGGCTCCCGCCTGCGATGTCACCGGCATTAGCTCCCACACAACGCTAGCTGCTATCACGGAGGGAGTTCAAAATGTCCCCAGGCTCGGAACAGCTCTTAGCTCGACCCAGGTGTACACTTGTTATATGCAGAACTGGGTAGAAGGCGTGCGTTGGTGTGTGCTCCTCTGGGTCTCCCTGATGTGTTTCTCACTTGTGTATAAGTTCAGGGGTTTTGAAGTTCTAGTCGTGTTGTAAATACGACCCTGTCACTCAGTACTTCTGTACAATCTGTAAATAAGTAAAGGTTAAATTTTTCTACTTGTCTGAGTCCTGTTGATTAATTGGGCTAATCGTTAGCATGTCAATACAGTATGAAGCGGGTCACATATAACATTAGATGATAGTTACAGTCAGTTCTTACCTTCACGGGTTCGGGCTAACGTCTCCTTGCTAACCTATTCATTTTAAGAAGAAGAATTGTGTCGGTCCTGTAGGTGCTTCTCTTCCTGACAATCTGACAAATTGTCAGTTAAATTAAATATTTATACACTGTTTTAAGCCCAGGATACATTCCATATCTCTAAAAGTAATAAATTATTAATGAACTGCCCATTTTCTCTGTTATTATCCAACTCTTCCACAGCGGCGTCTCACGACGATCAGCACTCGCAGACCGAGATCCAAGTTTTTGTTTTTCTTGACTCTCTGATTGATTCAATGCAATATATTGACGTTCCCTCGGGACGAAGCCCAATCGCTGATGCACCATTAACCTTTATCAAGCGTCATCAGATAAGAACATTTGTAGACCAACATTCAGCCAATGTTTCAGTTCCAAACCATGAAAACTAAAGAAAAAGGAACTAAAGTAAATGTCGTGACGCTTCGCTATAAATGTCCAATCAAGTACAGAGGTGGTAGTGAGTCACCGTGGCCTCCGGCGTGCAAGGAGGGGACGGAAAAAGAGCTTTGATAAGGGCATTTTGATCGCGTTACTGCCCTCAGGAGAAATAAAACGACCTTTATCACCATCCCAGAGCTTGTGCTTTAGAAAGAGGCTGGGTTCAGCAATGCAGAGAAGATGCACGAGAACGTGGCTCCAGCGACGGACCGGAGTAAGAGGCCTCGTTCTGTGGCTGCAATAACCGAGCTGCCTTATTTTAGCACCTGTCTTAACGTCGCACTTCTGCTTAGAAAGCTTTATTTTTACATTTCCGTCTCCCTCAGGAGGCCCACTTTATAATCTGGGATGAACTGGGACAAGAGAAGGGGAGCAGGCAGGGACGCGCACGTAAACGCTTGTTCCTGCTGCATGGGCACGTGCACGATGCTGGGGGATCTGTCACAAGCCACAGACGAGATGCGGACAGAGGGGGGAGGGGGGTCCCGCTGCAGCTGTCCAAACTTTCTTTGAAAAACATCACAAGACACGCACGCGTCCTCCGCAGCGCACCAGCCTGTGCGTGCGCGCCCACGCGGTCGCTGTCGTCTTTGTGCTGCTTCCGCCGTTGACCACAGCGGCCTACTTCGCCCTGACGTGATGCATATGCTGGTATCTAATGGTCGGAGTGGCGCCGCGTGCACGGGCGCGAGCCTCCGCCTTAATGAACGGGTTTGAGACTTGGGAAGAAACTCCTGCATCGCAGAGCGGCGGCGCACGTGAGCCACGGGACCTTTGACGCACCTGTGCACCTGCGCGCGCAACCAAGCCCAAGTCAGGTCCGGAGTTGGATCACGCCCGACCACACTGCTGGGGTGTGACGTTAAGAGGTCAATTTAGGATCTCCTGGATTAGCCGGTGCAGAGAAGTCCAGAGGAAATCAAGAGGCGGAAGTCAGAGAGACAGCAGAGGATGATGGAGGAGGGCGAGGGTGACAGGCCCGCTGGGGGCTGTTGGCTCTCCACAAGACTTCAAACATCCTCATTAACCAGCAGCCAGCCTACACGCTCAACACGTGTGCACGTGTGTGTGCGCGCATGTGTGTGTGTGTGCGTGTTTGCATGTAGACTGGCATTCCTAAACTGCTCTGATTGAACATGTGAGCGAGCTACGGCACATAGAAGGAGAGACAGAGAGCAGCGAGTGGGCCTACACACACACACACACACACGCACGCACACACAACAAACCCATGAAAATTCATAAGGACCTGGCGACGCCTACTCACAAATACTAAAAATACTGGAGTGAGTTGAGCCTAGTCAGAAGGGAGGAAAGGGGAGGAAGAAGAGGGAGAGAGGAGATGAATAGAGAGAAAAGAGAGCTGCAGCAGAGGAGGAAGAGGAGGGAGGGAAGACCAGAGAGGTGTAACATGGAGCGGCGAGAGAGCAGAAAGAGGAGAAATAATAGTTACATCAACTGCAGCTAACTCCAAACACCTATTCTCAGCCTCCAGCAGTTAGCACATACTGAGGAAGTGAGTGTGTGTGCATGTCTGTCTGTGTGTGTGTGCGTGTGTGTGTGTGGGGGGGGGTGGCATATTCCCCCTGATTTAACTGTGATTGACAGTGTTTTACCTTCAAACTCACCCATCCAGCTGGTGAAGGATGGTGGGAGAGACGGTCGGTTTGGGTTTTGATTTTGCTCTCAGAACTGATGGACTGTCACTGGAGAAGTGTGTGTGTGTGTGTGTGTGTGTGTGTGTGTGTGTGTGTGTGTGTGTGTGTGTGTGTGTGACGGGGGGGTGGGGGGGGCTCTCAGCCCTGATGATGAACTTTTATTGCAGGAACCCATCTTAGGGTTACCTTACCTTCTCAACCCAAGTGTGATGGAATCAAAACTACTCAATTGTAAAGCATCTGCCATCACAGGTTTCCATATTAGTTCATTTGACTGACATGGTTGAGTAATCCACCTCCTCCTTTTATTTTGAAACGCCTCCCTGTCTTTTAGTCTTTTGTACAGTCAGTTCCACAAGTGTTGGACAGATTTTTGGCCGAAACTGATTTTAAATGTCGCCTGACAGAGTGGTGGGCGTGGCCACCGGTGAGGCGGAGCTCTCCTGCCGCTACGCACCTGTTTCCCATCTCATTACCTGGGATTTAAACCTTGTCTAAGTCTTCTTGGACTTCAGGTTTGAACCACTCCTGCTGTTCAGAGGTATGTGAAGGAGGTATGCCAAATCACTCCTACCTCACTCTCTCACGCACGCACGCACACACACACACTATGCACAGACGTGTTTTTCCAGGCTATTCTAATGCTGATATCTGTATGCTAATGAGGGTACTTCCAGGTGCAGGAAATAGACGCTGCACATTTAGGATAAATTTAGCTTTAATAACCTTGCTAATCACACCATTACTGTAGCATCCTGACGCACGGCGTTGTTCTAATAGAGGGTTTCCACCTGACTGCTGCTCGCTGAGGGATGCTGGGAGGCAGGAACATGGAGTAGAACAAACCCAGCTGCAGCTCCTCTCTGCGAATGAGAGCTTGTGAATGTGAGCGCCGCTTCGGCTTTGCGCCGTTTTGTTGTGTTTGTTTTATTTTGTCTCCTCTATAAATGATGAGGCTGCAGGCACCAGGGAGGCAGTGGGGCACTCAGACCTCCCCAGGGGAAACGTGCTTGCCTCTGGGCATCGCCGCCTCACCACCATCCCCTCCCAGCATCGGCGTCCCTGCGTCAGGACTGGACACTCCGTGCACGTGTGCGATCAGGAGTAAACATACACACAATCATCCTGCGGCACTTGGGGGGGGGGTCACCGATGCCTCTGGGGGATTTGAAGCTGTAAAGTCAAGGATGACATCAACCAACAATTCGGCTGCTTGACGTGGGAGTGATCTGGTGTGACCGGGTTGGGTGTTCTTTTCGTGTGTCGGCGTCTCCTTGAAAACCCTCAAAGCGCCGATGCGTTTCTGCTCTGGTCCAGTTTCCGAGCACAGAAATCAGCAGCGAGAGCGGCCTGAGACGGACGCGGCGCCGCGGCTCCCCGAGCGCAGAAATGTGGAAGCCGAACTCCACTGCTAATTTGCTGAAGTGCTCGTCGGTGTCAGACGTGATTTTCAGTTGAGTAAACTGACCTTTCGGCGCCGTTGACCGAGGCCATGAATTATCGATGCTACCACACAGATGGTTAAAAATTAAACGGACGTGCATGGGAGGGTGGGGGGGGGCAGGGGGTACGGCCGCTGTGCCCTTTTTCCATTCAATTCTAGCAGAATTATCGTGGCGCCGAAGGGACGCGCCGACGCTCCTTTTCCGCCAAGCAGAGGACAGAACGCAGCGTCCGGCCTGTCGCGGCTCTGGAGCCCTCCAGAGTTTGAAGAGCAGCGCGCTGACAGTCCCGTCCGCCTCTGGGATCTGCTCAGCCTGCGTACGAACGCTTGACTTAATCACTGCGATGTTGCTCGCACGTGTCTGCTGGGACGCGTCGGCTACAGCGGCGTCGGCGGAAATCTTCGTCTGACGCCTCGTTTTGGCCCTCACATGGTTTCGGCACAATTATCTCACTTATTGCCACGTGTATAGTCCGGTTGATTATTTTCCGGGCAGAAAACTGGTTTGTGAAACTTTCGGGCTCTTCTCAATCTTACCGGCGTTTGTTGCCAACTAGGCAGGAAATCAGGTGCTGCCAAGGAAGCCATTAATCACATGAGCTGCGATTACATTTCCTCAGTCTCCACGTTAGAGGATCTCGGACTAACAGGAGTAGAATTTCTATGTTGGTTTGTATCGCCAGCAGCCTGGAACAGACACTCAAAGGTCAATATGACTTTACAGTGTTTTCGATTCCAGGCACATAGTGGCTGCAGTGTCTGTTTTCACCGGTAGGTGGCGCCAAACCTCTCACACTGGAGCCGTTTCTGGAATCATAATTTTGGTTCCACAAGGTCAAAAAAGATTTTATCGTTTTTCTTTATGACTGAGGAAACACTAAATGCGGGTTTTAAGCCTCTTGCTGTGAATATTTTCTTGCTTCTCCTAGATAACGATTATATTTTAGACGTGCCGTTTCGTCCTCCACGGAGTTGAAAAAACTGTCCGCCGCTCCTCTTCCTCTCCTCTTCCTCTCCGGTCACTGCTGCCTCTCTGCCAACTCAACGGGGAGCAGTGGGAGGACGCCCAGTCTGACATAATCCCTGAGAGACACGCAGAGAGTGCCGTCCTGCGCGACCTTCTCAGTGCAAACACAGACTGACCTAACACTTAGACCACCTCGAGTCCGGCTGGAGATGTATGAGGGTTGCTTCTGGCTGTGTGGGCGGAGCCAAGCCGATAAATGAATGGCAGTTTACGTGTTTTAACATGATCTGATGCAGAGCCAGGAGAGGTTCACAACACGGTCATGGGTTTGAATCCCATGTCAGCATCCAGGATAAAATCTGCTGTGGCAGTCACAAACACACTTTGTAACATCTGGAATAAGCAAATCTATATTTAAAGAGTCTGTGGGTGTGTAAACTGCAGCTATCTTCTGTGTGTCGTTCTTGTCAAGAGTTCTTCAACTCTCTTTTACAGACACAAACGTGCACGTACGCACATGCAGACAGTCATGCATGAAACATAGTTTGCATTAAATACTTGATGAGGTGTGTGAGGCTGTCAGCAGGCGCTCCGCGGCTCTCTGAGGGTACTTGTCCTTTCCAATGACCAGTTTTGTCTTGTGTAACATCCTCTGAGACTTGAATCAGAGATTCAGGCAGGAGAAGCAAATTCCCTCAACCTTGGCATCAGATTGTGCATTAAAGGTAAACTGGCGCACAGCAAAGGTGACACGCACGCCCAGAGCAGCACAAAGCCTCAAAACAACCTGCTGCTCAGGTGTGTTCTGTTTGGAATAGCGCTAATTAGACATGCGATTCCCGGTGGAAGGCTGGAGTCAACCAGGTGAGAGACGGGAATCCACGTTTTCCAGGTCACACACCATTACACACTAATACACACACCATGGCGACAAAATTTAGGGAGCTGATGTGGACGAAACTGGACGAATCACCAACTGTGACCGTTCTGGCTCAGTTTGGTGAAAAGATCAGTTTAACAGGAGGTTTTTGCTGCTTGGATCTTTACACAGCTTCATCTGTTTGTTTCTGTTCATGTGGATGTGAGAAGATAAAATCCATGGAAACTTAATAGCGTGTATGTCGCAACACATGTGTGATACATACAAATGAACACATCTCTCTCACACACACACACACACACACACACACACACACACACACACACACACACACACACAGAGTCTCTGGAGCAGCACCTTCAGGCCAGATTAGTTTGAGGGACTCAGAGGCTTCACTCCTGCTGTGTAATTGAACAGTATGACTGAAACCCTCTCTGTTGGCACACTTAATATCTCTCTCTCTCTCTCTCTGTCTCTCTCTCACACGCATATTAGCTAGTGCTGAAATCCTCCATTGTGAAGATTTTTCAGAAGATAAAGATGATACAGTGTGAAATAGAAGTGAAAATTTGGAAGTGAGAAGAACATAGAGGAGGACAGAGAGGGTAGAAGGCTGCAGGACTTTTCTGTCCTTCAGTTCTCCTGCTGCGATGCTGCTCCACTGATCAGAGGACGGAGGTGAGGGGCCACACGTGGGAGGAGGAGAAGCTGCCAAAGATGGGGGGGGGGGGGGGGGGGGGGATGCTGGTGGTGGCGAAGCTTCAACTTTTACAAGACGATAATGCACCTCTCAGCGCCTCAGCTGTCCACCTACTTTTTGGAAACTCTGTCAGCTTCCATTTCATCACAGTCAGATACCTGTGATGGCGGCAGGGACACTGACGGACCCGCTGACGGACGTGCTGCTGTCATCAGACACTGATCACGACCTCCATCAGAAACCGCTGGAGAGGGCTTGCTCTTCGTGTGTGTGTGTGTGTGTGTGTGTGTGTGTGTGTGTGTGTGTGTGTGTGTGCATATAGTTCAATAATGTGTGTCTTGGCTCTG
Source organism: Takifugu rubripes (assembly GCF_901000725.2). Taxonomy (NCBI): domain Eukaryota; kingdom Metazoa; phylum Chordata; class Actinopteri; order Tetraodontiformes; family Tetraodontidae; genus Takifugu; species Takifugu rubripes. Next base: position 11,558,652 of record NC_042301.1, read on the forward strand.
GATAATAATTCGTAAACACACACACACACACACACACAGGCGGTGACTTAAAGTTCAAGCTTTAAGCTAATCTGACAGTCAGTCCGTGCGCTCACAAAAACAAACACACGCGTTTTAGCGAAATGCTCAACTTTATTTATGTTGAAGTAAGAAAACCCTGAAGGCACGAACATGCACAGTGTCCGCAGGTGTGATTTTGTGTTATTATTCCTGTTGCTATGAACGTATTCTTTTTCTCTGCATTGACATTAGCATATAATTGTGATTAATCCTGGAAAAGATGTGCACATTGATGCATTTTGATGCTTTCTTTTTTCCACTTTATGCCAGTTAAATAACCCATGCTGGTGGGAAGGTGAAGCGCACGTGCAGTTAGGGCCAAACCTGCACGTTCGCTCCATTATGTCTTCATTAAAGTGCTCGTATCTACGCTGCACCGTATTGATATGAGCAGCGGGCGCATCTCCTAATGCATCAGCCGAGGAGGTCGTAAATCATGAATCACAGCGGTTCGAGGTGCAGCTTCCGCTACACGCATTAAGTTGTTGAATCATTATTTAGGCTGCTGTTATGGTTTTGGTGGCACATGCAATGTTCTCCTTGATGCAGAAAGAAAAAAAACCCTTCAAGTTCATTCTTTATTATTGTATATGGACCTTAAGCCGTTGCACATTACCCATGATTCTCAGCTCTGAGCTGGATGCCGCAGGGAGCTCGCCCTCTGCTGTGTTCTGGTTTGGCTTGTGAACATTAAGATGTGATATCGAAGCTTTTCGAAGCATTTGTGACTTGAGAAAAGTGGACATTCGGGAGGAAAAGTGAATAAAATCTCCCCGAGCGTCCCTGAGAGCTGGTGTGAGTGTGAATGGCAAGGGCTCGACGGCAGCGATGGTCTTCCAACACAGCCAAACTAGTTGAATTCCCATTTGTCAGGAACTCTTTTCATCCCTGCAGGAGACACTTTTTTCCCCGCTACAGTAACACAGAATCAACAAAAAGAGCCGCAAACTTGACAAACAACAAAGTCACGGAGTGTTTCCTGTCGCCAGGGTGCACACTCACGGCCACGTATCTATTACGTGTTACTCTCCCGTATGAATAAGTCAGTCTTTATCAGCTCAGTATAATGTTAACACCCTGCACCTCTTCATTAGCATGGGTTCACATGCATTAATTCATGCACACACTATTAGAGGAAGAATTAAAGATAAGTCACGTACACTGATGATAAAACGCTGCATTGTTCCACACATCTCTTTGATCAGAGCGTGTAAGTCGAGCAGGGGTCCTTCTCCCCTGAGCGCTGCTTTTTCAAAGGCTTTGAGGTCAAATGCAATGAACAAGCGGATCTGGAAGTGAAAACGCGCCGCTCCGGCTCTCTTATGCATTCGGAATTCCTAACACAGACAGCAGCACTGACAGCTTTTGTGCGGCCATTGGAGATGTACCCCCACCCCCCGAGTAATTAAAGGTGGTATCCGAGCAGCAACACCCAGAGCACAGGTCCAAACATTGTTAGAGAGCTTATCTGAAAGCTAAACAGGCGTGGAATCATTGTTTCCGTGCAGGTGTTTGGGCAGCATTTAGCAAGTGGAGAATAATATTCAGAATTTCTTCACATGAGTCACACAGGCAGATAACTGAGGGCTAAACCACTCAGAATCGGTTTTCTCTGCATCCACCCATTTACGTTACAACTCTGCAGTTATTTTTTCGTTCTCCATCATCCTGTGCATTTGGTGAAGGTTCCTGTGGGGTTCCTGAATGCGGAGTCGAGGCTCAGAGAGGGAAGAGCGCTCTCGCCGGTCTGATAACATCTCACGTTCCCGCAGCACCTCTGATGAAAGCTTCGGGGAGAGAAGAGGAATAAGCTGTATCGAAAACCACGAAACACACGGGTGTAGTATGATTGCATTCCCTGAACTCTTCCCTGTGTGAGGAAAACTGCTGGTCAGCTGTTCGCTGGTCATTTCCACCTGCCTACAGCAGATGGAACTCCCAATGTTGAGCTAAAACATCTTAAAGAGGGGAGGATGCTGTTATTTCCGGAGGTTTTGTACGATTATCCAGGTGTTGAGAAGTATAAAACATACATAAAGGTCATGACAAATGCTTGAACACCTGCTCTCTCCTGAACAAACAATCCATACGTGATGTGAATGTCCACTCGGCGCCCGAGAACGAGGCTCAGGGCGTGATTGGCAGCAGCTCACTGCTCCTCGGGGGGGTCAAACACAGTTTTTTCTGCACTATTTTCTGCACAATATGCGGTTGTTCCGTCTCGACTTTAACAGCTCGCACAGCTCGACTGCTGGCAGATTTCTCCTCTGAGAGATCAGCCCAAAAGGCCCGATGACCTCAACCAACAACAGAAGGTTGTTTATGTTTCAGCTATCGTTCTCTTCATTTTCGTTTGCATTTAAGCTGTTTGATCAACCCGGTCAGAGACAGACGTGAAAACGAAACTCACTGTTTGATGCTTCCAACATGTGTGCACAGATGTGCATTGTATTATTTTAAGCCCTTCTCCCTTTTTTCTAAACATTACAGATTCCTTTTATCCTTTCCCTCCATCTTGCCTTTGTTCCTTCTTCCTTATTCCCAGCCTTGAAGCTGCGAGCGCTCATCTTGTCCAATGTGAGGCTTCTCTGCATGCTCTGTCTCTCTGGTTCTGAACCGTTTCTTGCCGCTTGAGCTCAGACCTGTGACCAACAGGATTCTTTTTAGGTTTTAAGTGATTCCACACATATGAAAAAACACATTTTGTTCCATTTTTGCCAATAGAGCCTCCTAAATCCTACAAAAGAAACCTCTGAGAAGCAAGTATAATTCCTAACTCAGCCTTTAAACAGGTTTGTCAGGATGAATCTCGTCTCTCCGGCACCCACACCCCCACCTGCCAGCCTGAGATTTCATATTAATCATTTATCCCTCTCAATTAGCTGTGCAGAGTGTCAATGATGGTCTCACCTTAACCACTGCTGCAGTCAGGAGATCAGAGGCGAGGGTCCCTCCACATGCATTAGTAAAAAAGAAAAGTTTCAGCCTCAGTTAAATCAGTAGAGAGGACAGCTATTATATTTGATCAGCTAACCTATGCTAATACACTTTAAGAGCATCGCCATGAGGCGGGTGTGTATGGAGGGTTTGTTATGGCTGATAATGACTTTGTGTTGTCAGACATTTTGCATTATTTATTGGTTTGGGAAAGATTAAACTGGGGGGAAATCCAATGACATCCAGCCGTTTAGGATGAATGTTCAGACTTCTGAGACAACATTGCCATTTTTCAGTGTTTTCAGCCATCCATTAGCGGCTGCGTTTTAGTGCGAAACAGCTCATCGGGGTATCTGCACGTCGTTTTGTGCTTTGTGTCGGCTTTTAAACTGAGAGCAGCTGCTTCCAGAGAACACCGGCGTAAAAGTGAAACTGAAGAGTTTCTAAAGGCTTTTACAGCTGAGCGGAGCTGCAGCAAAGCGGAATTAATCTTTGTAGGATTCAATACCAACAAGCTCCATCGCATCGGCTTTGAATGCATAGTTATTAGAAAACTATTGATTTGTTTGCTTAAACAACTCCGCTTTGATACGGGTCATCAATCACTGACGATGTTCCACTTGTTTTAAGGAGTTTTTTGCATATTTTGGAAATTTCTTATAGCTCAATGAACACTAGTTTTAGTTAAATGTAGCATGGGTAATGCGCCAAACTGCTTTACAACCATCACAATATCAGAAATCAAGCTCACAGACCCCATTTATTTAAATCAGACCCCCCCTCAGTCTGCACAGACACGATGCACACTTTCAGCCACAAATGCTACAAAAAGAAAGAAAATTACCAAAATGTGTATTTCAAAGGCATTAAATAAGCCACTAATCATCAGAGGACACGTTCTCTTTTATCTCCTTGCGGATTCGGAGCGGTAATTCACTCAAAATTACATTTTTCTCCCACTTGTCCACTGCTCGCATTGTTAGCCATAATTACAGTTACCATCGACCCCCCCCCCCCCCCCCCCCCCCTTCCCCTCAGTTCACTCTTAAGGTCAGTATGTCATATTAAGTGCCAGACACGAAGTACATGCGGGATATTACACACATGAATAGTATCCCATTAAGGGCACGGAGCTATCTTGGCTGAAGCATTTAATTGTAGTGGCTTCAACAGTTCCCAGTAGATGTCTTCTCCAAAGCTGAAATGAAAATTATGCCCTTTCCTCTAATAAGCTTTCTTACTGACCTCTGCTGAGAAAATGGACTCAGAGCCTTTAAAGTATTTGAGTTCTACCTCACAGATTCCACGTCGGCCTGGTTCAGGGGAGCCTGGAAACGTCTTTGTGCTTTTAGACAGCAGGCTGACCAAAATCACTGTGTCCGTGTACCTGATGGGCAGTCAGGTCACCAATCTTCCTCCTTTTCTTCCTTCTGATGGATCTCCCGCTCGTCTCTGCACCATCATGTGGGGGGTTGAAAGGCCTGTCCTGGTGTGTCCAGCCTCTTCTCCTTCTCCTCTCCTTCTCATCCGGGTGTGTTGATGAAGGCCACCTGCTTGTCTGTCCTCTGGACGCCTGTCTGGCTGCAGGTATGTGATATTTTACATTTCAGCTTCAGCGGTTAAGTTCACTGTAATCAGGCAGGTTTCTGTTGCTGCTGAGTGAAAGAAAAAAGCCACGAGTGGCCTCTAAAGGCTGCTGGATGTCGCTTGGGGTCCTTTCGGAGTGGATGAAATGTGGGTTTTGACAGTTCGGAGACCTCCCTAAAATGTGCATGTGATGTCTTGGAGCCCGTGAGGAAATCTGGACAAGCGTGATTTACACCTTCCACCACGGCTGTTCAGAGCGGCTTAACGCTGGATCCTCCAGGTGCGCTCGGACAACCAAATAAAACGGATTTTTTTGACCTCCGTTGAAAAAGCCCAAAGATATGGGATCCACACTGATGGGAAGTGGCATGTCCTGATGGTCTCCAGGAGCCGGGCCTCCATTATGACACAGCGCCTGAGGAGGCCCATTCTTCTACCTGCACACTTCCCATCATCTCTTGACTGTCGGCTGTGGGGGCAAAAATTCCCCCTGCCAAGAATGATTAAAGGAGAACAGATAACTGATGGGAGCAGAAAACAACTCCAGCTACCGGAAAAAACACATTTAAAGTCAAGTCTTATCTTACAATTGGCAAGAAACCAAGCAGTAATCTTTGGACACCAATAATGGCAACATTTAGTTTCACCTTCCTTTGATGCTTTTAAATCTTTAAAATAATACTCCAGTTTAAAGCATTTTGAGTTATTTGGCTTATTTGGTAATTGATTTCACCCAGTAATGGATCGAGCACTAATAACTCTACTTTAAACTTCTGATCAAAAGCACAAATGACAGGAATACAATAGCTTTGCGAGGACCTGGACTGGAGCAGCCGACTCAAATGGGTTCTGCCAGATCGGCTACTTTCAAAAGCCGACGGCCCACAACATCACTCTGAGTAAAGCCTCCTGAAATTTTAAAATGTACCAAAACTAAATATCACTTTGAGCACATAATGTTTGAAAACTGGAGCGGCTGCGGCTGCTGCTGCAGAGAGGGCAAGTGGGACTGTGTGTGTGTGTGTGTGTGTGTGTGTGTGTGTGTGTGTGTGTGTGTGTGTGTGTGTGTGTGTGCATGTGTGTGTCTGAGGACAAGAGTGTAGGTGTGTATGAGTGAGTGAACACATAGGAGCTGATCCTATCAGACTCTTGTCAGGTCCTGTTGGGTTTTCCCACGTAAACCTTTGAGCGAGGAGACTTGGCCTGTATTTATGGATTTTCACCTCTACTTCCTGTCTATATATCTGCCTCTCAAGCGCGTACACACACACACAGACCCATTTTTGGTTTCTCTTGTTTTTAGGTCCTTCTCGCATCTTTGCAGGCTGGATTTTGGAGCCTTTTCCTCCTCACCTACATTCTCCATCCCCCCTCTTTGTTCAAGCCGCTTCTTCTTGAGCCCCCAAATAACCCTCTACATACATCTACCCTCTCACACACATTATATACTGTGCACATACAGTTTCCAGCCCAAACCCATCTGCAGCCAGCAGCACAACATCTAATCCTCATGCTCGCGTGGGGGAGGAGGGGGACCTTGCAATCATCTCTGCTCCTTCACTTCCCTGCCATTCATTTTCCCCCTCTCTCCTCTTTTTTAATCGTTCCCTCAACCTTTAATGCGTGGCCAGCATCCCTATCAGTGATGTTGGTGACGCGGCACTGGAACTGCTTCGTCTTTTTTTCTCTTTTTCTCATATCTACTGATGTTAAACATGGATGTGCAGAGAGTCAAACAAACCAGAGGAAGTCTGACTCATTTTCATTAAACGGCTAAATAAAGCATGTAGATTGTTCATGGCACAAGACTGTGAGCCTTTACTTGGAGCAATGACTGGGAGCCACTGGTCTTTTGGTGATGGGCTTTTCTCGCCCCTGTGCTGGACGCTGCTGCCGCCCTGTGGCCACCCACCTGAACCGCACCCACTTTTCGATAATGACCGTTTGATTTCTAAAGGAGTTGCATCCCCCCACTTACACGCACACACACACACGCACACGCACACACGCACACACACCACCGCCACCACCCCCAACAGCACCTCTAACTCTCCTCTCCATCCATCCAGCACAGCCCACCTCCCTCCCTCTAAGGGGTGGATAAATATTGCTGGAAGATATATAACGTGTTGCTATGGTGATCAGCTTGTGGTTTTTTTTCCCCCATGGCATTTGTGGAATACAGGGACATGCTGGTGAGCAGGGAGCTCTGAAGGTCTGGTGTGTGTCAGTGTGTGGAGGATGGGGTGGGGGAGACTCCTTTTGAAAAGGAGAAACAGACAAAACCACAGCGGAGCCAAAAATAGACGCCAATCTCTCCGAGACCAGGTATTTTCATGTGTACAAAACTCAGAGACGTGACTGTGTCATCTCTGGGGAGTGTTTAACCTCTCTTCATCTCCCTCCCCGTCTCCTCCGCCCCCTCTCCATCTCTCTGGGGACACATTCTCAGTCTGCCTGATTGGCTTCTGTTAATGTGCATGTGGTAATGTGTTGATGTGTTTGTGTGCGTGTGAGTACATAAGCACGCCGTCCTCTATCAATTAACACAACCCAGTGCAGCAATTACCATTCCTCTTTGTGTTGATGCCGCGTGCGTCAGTGCACGCCTGCACATGCTCACACGGGATAACTGGTGCATCATTGATCGCCAGCTGTCTGCCATTGAAGACTCCCTAATGGTCAAGCCCACACAAATGCCATGCAATCACTGTGATAGTGTGTGTGTGTGTGTGTGTGTGTGTGTGTGTGTGTGTGTGTGTGTGTGTGTGTGTGTGTGTGAGAAGAAGATAATAAACATTATTTCTACCGTTTCACCAAACCTCTCTTGCATCCTTGTAGACACCTTTGAGCGACTCTGTGTGTGTGTGTGTGTGTGCGTGCGTGCATGCGTGTGTGTGTGTGTGTGCGTGTGTGTGTGTGTGTGTGTGTTTGTGTGTGTGTGTGTTGTAAGAAAGCTGATATACCAGCACACCCCAGATGGCCCTTCTTCGAGGGGTTTTCTGGAACATTCACTTGTTGCTTCTCATCATGTCTCTGTCTTTCTCTCTCTGTCTCTCTCTCTTTCTCACACACACAAACAGACACACACACACACACACACACACACAGTGCTTCTTTTGAAGTGTGAAACAGCTTGCGGTCAGATTTGCTCCTCTTCCATAGCATGTTGCCATCAAGTAGCAGCTTTTAGAGCTTTCAGACCGGGTACACAATGAGACCTCCACACTTTGGGCAAGAAGCAACTGGTGGATGATGTATTCTTCGTTTCCTTGTGTTGATAGATTCAGGAGATCAATCTGTGAAGTTCATCTAAAGGAAATTGTTCATCTGAGACATGCGCCGGCTGTGTCTCCTGTGAGAGCAGTGATTCACTGAAACTTTGATGTTTGACCAAGAGAGGCATCATTCAAGATTTCTTCAAAACGACAGGAAAACCCAATTTTAGGCTTCATCTGTGTTAATTAGAGGGATTTTTATTCTTTTACTGAAGGAAGGGTATGCTCAGTGTCGGTAAAGGGCAGAATTTGGTTGTGGTTCTCTGTCATTGGCCGACTTTAGTTCAACAGCCTAAAGTGCCACACAAATGCCATTTCACTCCTGTCTTCTGCATTGTTCACCCTCATATTTGTAATTTGTAATCAGACGAATCATTGACTCTGACCTCATCTTTGGGACCTTCATTGCTGTTGTCGGATTGTTCAGTTGTTGAATCTAGAGTCCGACTGGCTGCACGTAGAAACAACCAGAGTAACGGTCAAAAATGGGTGTTTTCAGAGTCATTTACTTCCACTTTACACAAAGATTTATTTTGATATACTTTTCAGAGGATCAAAACAACTTTTGGCAACTGTGGATCTGCTCCATTTGAAGGAACTTTAATTTAATTCCAACAAATGTGTCCTCATTACTAATGAGCCGTGACTACCCGGCGAAACCTGAAGGCGAACCACATTATGAAGGTGTAATATTGTTTAAGGTGGCCATGAACAGCAAATTTATTGCTCGATATTATCTCTGAACCTTGGCTATAAGTTTCAATGTGTGTCAATAATCTTATCTCCCTATAGAAATTAGTGGGGAAATTACTTGCTTGAGTTCAACTGGATCCAAAGGCTGCATTTTAAGACAGGTTAGTTTTATTTGGTCAGTTAATGTAAGAATGAAAAACAAGGGAGATAAACCAAATGGAAAAAATATTTATATTAAATTATAAATAATGTATTGTTCTTTAAATCCTTAATATTTTTAATGCTCATTTTAAAACCAAAGTGGTCTTTGTCTCCCTCTTGTGCTGACAGTCTGGAATTACACTTTACTCATTAAAATGAAGATTTTCTCTTTCAGCGTCATTAAATAACTGGAATTAAGAGAATCAAAGCAGGTAAGACTACAAAGTCGAGACAGATATATTTAACTCTCCATTCTTCATCCATAAAAGTCTCACATATAATGGTAAATGGTGCAGCACTTCAGTTTATTCCAAACAGGTGATTAAGTCAAACATCAAACCAAACTGGGCGACCTGGATAAACGCTTGTATGTTCTTTATTATCAGAATTATATAGACACCCCGATGAAATCTATTTTTTATACAATGTGTACTACATAACAGCACCTACAGGTTATTTACACATAAAGTATTTTACAAGATTGTATCTCAAAGCAGTACGTGAGAGCAACAAATTGATCTTTCCCCTTGTTATAGCACGACCAAAGAAATGAGCCTCGGAACACGTTGGAACAGTGAGACCCTGAGCAGAGAATCACGCCAAACCCTTCTTCTGTTGTAATCTGAACCTCTACGGCGTAAGACGTCCATGCACATGCAATCATCCATCCACAGAAGTAACGAAGTGCAGTACAACAGGTGCAGAGGCTGAGTGACGCCACTTCCTGGTCAGGATATCGTTGTTCCTTTACTACGTGGCAAAAAGTTCTCTGTCGCTTTGCCAAAACCTCGAGTATTTATATTTAATATTTCAAGATTGTGACCTGCATAATGTTGATTGCAAAAAAGTGAAGTCAGTGCTCAGTGAACCCAGCACGCTCGGTCAACAGCATGATGGAGAAGCTGGAAAGGTACACTTTAGGAAATCTTGGAAATAGAAATTGTTGCTTCATTAATCAATTAATCTCCTTTGCTTAGGCTCACGGCATCCATCATTATCTGGCATCATTCACTGACCTGCTTTGTGATAAAATCCTGCTTTGGGCTGCCAAAAACCCCCCAAAAGTGGCTGACTTTGACTTGTTTTTCCCCCCAGGTATGTTGCTTTTGCCACAACCCTGAATCCAGACAAACTCACTCACTGCACAACAACTGATACTGTAGCAGCTTTCTGAAAGGCGAAGACGATTAGAGAACAGCAAGTGGCAGTTCTGGTGTCACTCACACACGCTCACACACACACACAGAGCAGCAGAAGGATGACAGACACTCACTGACAAGCACCTTGAGTTCAGACACACTTCAACCAAGGCGGATCATCCGTACCGGAAGGCCAGGCTCCAGGATTACCCGGTTTGCTCAGAACACCAGCAAGCAGGAAGACTGCTTGAGAAGGAGAAGCTCCGACACCGAGTAACAACCCAGTCTGTCCGACGTGAAGCACAAGTCTCAAATGAACATTCTGCGCTTCAGGATTTCAAGTATGTGCTCAATCCTTCTTCAGACCTACCAGGGTAAACTAGAGAGACTGGAACATTCTATAAACAAGAACAGAACACTAATGTGGAGAGACAGAGAAGAGGATAAGGGGAAAAAAATAAAAGGAAGATATGGCTGATTTTTATTAGCTAAGCTCCGTTATTTATAGCATTGCAACTAAGATGAGAAGGAGGAAGATTCCAAGGGTTGGCCAAGGCATCGGTCCTCGTCAGCTGTTCGCTCAGCCACGCGGGAGACGACAGACGAGAGGTTAGCGGTCTATGATCAGTTCATAGCATCCTGTTCCTTTTATGAGTAGGCGAGTCTGTAATAACATCGCTACAGGGGGTGGGGCCACGTTTACGAGTGGCCGTGGAATCCATGTGGCGGGCCATTTCCTCAGCGATGAAGGTGTTGAGGTCCACGTCATGAAGCCCGTTCCTACGGCGACCGTGGGGCTGAGCCGGGTGTGTTGGGGAACCCGGAGGACCAGAACGCACAGAAATACTCGCCATGGCACCACTAAGACCTGAAAAGGAAAAAGACAACATGAATGATGCAGGCCTACCTCCATTTTCTAGTTCTAATATTTAACCGCTCCTGCTGATGTACCTTGCAAAGCTATGGCTTCTCTGAAGGGCTGCAGGTCCGTCTCTACAGAGCTGCCTGTCTCTTGGGGAGCGGATCGGCTAGCAACTCTGGGTGGAGCACGAGGTGCCCGTGGCGGCGGAACTTTGCCACACAGGAAACTGATGAGATCTTCGCGTCTGATAGTTCTTCTGCGTTTCTTAACCCATGCAATCATATCCTTGTTCCTGCGCTGGTTGCCTAAATGGATGCCTAAGTCATAGCTCCGCTGGCGAGCCTCTGTGCTCTCTGATGGGACAAACAAGTAGGTTTAAAGAGGTCTGGAACGCAAAAGGCCAATACAAGTGAACCACGACATGTGTTGTTGGGGTTATTTTCTCAGAATTACGTCATACTTGCCTTTATACAAGTTAGTGACAGCTGTTGCTGCGTTCTGAAAGGGCACCCACAGAGAGATGCCTTGCTGTTGACATACACGATCTGCAAACATGTTTGAAAGACAAGTCAAGATGTTACAACGATGGTTCCATGGCAAACAAGTATATAAAAGGCGATTAGGTGCCAGAATCTGTAATAAATATACTCCAGATGAATTCGCATACGTCTGAGCTGCCGGGATAACTTGGACCTACCGGTGGAGTTAACTCATTATTATTATTATTCTATTATCATCCTGAATGTGAAGCCCTGAATGTTCTAAATCATGGGTTCCATGTCTACACAGCTGCCATGACACCCACAGAAGGTCGGAGGTTTAAGAAAACTTTTCTTTGTTCGATCTGGCGACTGTGTGCATTATGGTACGATCTCATTAGCATAAGTCCTTTAATTAAAAACAAGCTTTAAATCGAAACTATCGGTGCCTCTGAACGTCCACGATCCAGTCGTTTTAGTCGACAAACTCCTCCCTGAGTATCGCCATTTTGACAGGCTGGGTAAATGTTAACGGATTCACTAAACATTTCGCCATGTAAGCCATGTTGTGTCCAACTCGGTGTCAAATGTCATTCAAAAAAGGCCAAACTAACAGTTTGGGAGCCGGTTGGCTTGTCGATCGATTGTAATCGATCAGCTGAGCTGTGGCGGATCCCTGGAACGTCCAGGCCACTCAAAGCCAGATTGAAGCACAAATACTATCGGGTGACCGGCTGTTAGGGGCTACCTAAGTTCAAGTTAGCCCCGGCTAGCATCAAAGCGTCGTCGAACGAAGCGTGGGGTAATGGATGTTTAGCGATACAGACGAGCAGTTATGTACAGGAACCCCTTGTTCTGGGAAGGAAAAGCCTCGCCTGGCTAACACCGTTAGCCCCGCTAGTGCCCTTTGTGTCTCTCGTATAGCTCCCTCCGCCCAGCGATAAGGCTAGCTAGCCGGATTAGCCTAAACAAGCCCTAGCTCCAACAATTAGCTCTCTTAACCAATGTCATGGTACGGACCTTTGTAGAGCTGTGCTACAGCGGTAGCAGAGTTCTGAAAGAGATGCCACAGTTTCTGTTGGCTCTGCTCCGTCTCCTCTTCTTTTGGATCACTTTGTTCGGCCTCTGCCAAGCACTGCCGTTCCCACTTGGAGAACCAGTGTTCGGGACCGTGTTCTTGAATCTCCGCTTCACTCTCCTCCTTCCGCTCTTCCATACTGACGGCGTTAGCTTACAGCCTGTAAACTGGGATTGTGACACTAATTAGCGGCTTTTTTACGCTAACTAGTTGTGGATCTGTCGAATTTCAGTCGACAAAGTCCCAATGATTAACTATCTCTAGAGTAAAAGGGTGGGAAAAAGCTTTTTAAGACCATACTTTAAATTCCACCCACACGGCCCGTAAAAACACACTAAACTAAAGACCGATGTGACAACCCCTAAGCGTTTGATGTATGACCACGCCCTCGTTTCAGATACTGAAATATGATTGGATAAAAATTATTTGGGCGGTTCCCAGTGTTGAAGGCGAGGCCTTATTGGACAATGGTGAAAAACAATTCCACGCATGTCAGCACGACTCCGAAACCCCGACAGGGGGCGTCCGAGATATCGCCTCAATATCTGCTTCCCTCTGTGCTGCTGAGCTTTTACTATATTCTAATGATTTAAACTTCATGGAGTTCCTCAAAGCTATTAGTAATGCTCAAGCAAAATAAAAAACCAAAATCACAATTAAGGTTAGATTTTGTTTAATTGTCATTTGCGTGCTTTTTAAAAAAAAAAAGGAAGTAATGTTGTAATTTTTAAACGACGCATGTATTCTTTACTTATACTGAAAGGGTAATCGCACTGTATTTGACTCATCCACATAATGACACACCTTTATAAATCTGGATGCTGTAAAACAGACAATGACAAGTTCATGGTTGGATAACGTGCTATATAAATAGCTCTGTATGTAAACTCATATTGCATAACCTATGACAGGCTGGAAGGTTATTGCCTCCTGAGTGCAAAGGTTGGTTGGGTTTTTTTTTTCATAACATTATTTACAATCTGCCTCTGTCTTTTCGTTTATCTCCCCCTTTCTCTTTTCTCAGACTCCACTTCCCGTCAGTCTCCTCGCCGTGTTGTCTCTGGAAAATGGATTCAAACGAACTGACTAAAGATTTAGAAATGAATGTCAATAACAAGGGGCCCTCCGTCACATTCAGCAATTTGCACTACTGTGTTCAGGAGCGTAAACTCTGCCGAAAGCATGGTCCGGAAAAATACATCCTTAAAGACGTGAGGTAAGATATATCCTGTGGGTTTGCGCATAATGAGATGTGTGTTGTGTATAGGAAACTTTAGCAATTACCGGTAACAGACAACATTTCCTTGGGATTCTTTGGGATTCCCATATTTCTGCTGTTGTTTTGGAAAGACATTATAATGCCTGACTAAACATTATGCTTAAGATTTTCTATCAATGATATGTTATGATCACCCATTCAAGTGAATCGGGATTTTTACAACTATTCTGGTGACTTGCTGTTATAACACACAAATGTAACATAAAAAATGTTTATCTTGGCTATAATTCTGTGATATGCTACATTGTCAGAACCAGACTGAATTTAGTGTTTCTTATCATGTATTTTATTGCATTCATTACTTGACAGTGGCATCATGAGACCGGGGATGAATGCCATCATGGGTCCAACAGGAAGTGGCAAAACTTCGTAAGGAGAACGATGTTAATAATAATCATTTATAGCACAATGCTATGTTATATGCACATATAATATTTGCATGAACATTATTTTTGTTCTCTACCTGTCAGGCTCCTGGATGTGATTGCAGGCAGGAAAAACCCCGTTGGATTGAAGCAAGGACTAGTTTTGGTGGATGGCAGAGTGGTTACATCGGAGCTCAGGCTCAGCTCCGCCTACGTCGTCCAGGTACACATTGAAAACAAAACAACACAATATTGTGATGTTTTTCTGTTTACCTGGTGCCTTCATCTGTATTATTATTCCAGGATGACATCCTGATGGGAACCCTGTCTGTCAGAGAAAACCTTCTCTTCAGCGCCAACCTGCGTCTTAATCCTAAGTATCACTCCACTGAGGATAAAAACAGCAGAGTAAATGAAATTATACGAGACCTGGGACTGACAGACTGTGCAGATACAAAGGTAGGCAGCTGGAGCTCTAACTTTACCCAGAACAAAGACGCTTCTTGTAATGACTCAGTGCATTAAATCCTGTTGTAAACTCAGCAGCGGGGTGATTTTCCTGTTTGTGTCGGGGGCAGATAGGAACCGAGTTCCTGCGTGGTGTTTCAGGAGGGGAAAGGAAGCGCTGCAGCATCGGGATGGAGCTGATTACATCTCCGTCTCTGCTCTTTCTGGATGAACCCACCACTGGACTGGATTCCAACACTGCCAACTGCATCATCCAGCTACTGCACAAGTGCGTATTTCCTGCTCCTTCAGGCAGCCCATACATGAGAAATACAGATGACATTTGAGGCAGAAAGTGTAGCTGACCGTGTGTGGTCACATAGCGTGTATCGCCACTCTTCCTGCAAGCATTAATTAACATTATCTTTATATCACATCATTATTGACGCCCCAGATATTAGCAGTCGTCTTACCAACTGTTGCTAATGCGTCTCATGGGAATATAGATGCTGACGCCCTTATGCATGTCCAGGTTGTCCAGGACAGGTAAAACTGTAATCTTCTCCATCCACCAACCGCGCTACTCGATCTTCAAGCGGTGTGACCACCTGACTCTGATGCACAAGGGGGAAGTGGTGTACGCGGGCGCAGCAGCCTATACACTGGATTACTTTACAAATATGGGTATGTTCATCATAAACTGTGAATAGATTAATACTATCAGAGCTCAGCATTTCTTGATACACCCCCTGTTGGGCGGCTGCGGCATAGCAACATTTGTTAACGTGTTTTTTTACAGGCTACCACATTGAATCCTTTGACAACCCAGCTGATTTTTTCATGGACATCACAAATGGAGAAACCAAATCAACATACATTACTGGTATTATAAAGCTGCCATTGTAAAAGTTATCTCGAAACAAATCAGTCAGCTCCGTTCCAGGTCAATTTCATGCTTTTCAAGGACATGTTTTTATTGTGTCCTTATCTCTAACATGATGCACAAGAGCCTCCCTTTTTCCTCAGCAGATAACAGCTCCTTAGCAAATACATATCGCCAGTCCCACCTGTGTCAGAATGTCCTTCAGGAGTTGGAACATGTGAGCCAGAGCTCCGCTGACAAGATCAAAGGTCCTGACGAGGTGGCTGATTATCCCACCACCTTTTTTTTACCAGGTCAGCAAACTCATGCAGATGCTCTCCACTAGGCAAATCTCAGCTGTTAATAATGATAACCGATCATGTCAGCCAACCCTTCTGCCCTCTGTTTCTCATGATGTGTGTGTCTGTGTACGTGTGTGCGGCAGTTGCGTGTGGTGTGTGGCAGGACAGTAAAGAACATTCTGAGGAACCCTCAAACCTCTTACGCCCAGCTGGCTCTCAACATCTTCTTTGCTGTCCTGGTGGGACTCATTTATTACCAGATCCCCTTAACACTGGTGGAGGGTATTCAGAACAGGTACAGAACACAGAACCTGCTGCTGTAACTGCCCGAAGCTCAGTGCATTGTGAAAAATGGATGCTTGATGGATGTTAAAATGTGCAGGAAATCACAACTGTCAAGATGATGTGAAGGTCTCCCTGACATCACATGTGGTAAATAGATAACCACAACATTCTCTCTATTGCTGCAACAGGAGTGGAGCCTTCTTCTTCCTTATCATCAATATGGTGTTTGGGAACCTCTCTGCTGTGGAGCTTTTTATCAACGAGAGGGCAATCTTTGTGTGAGTGCAAGATAAAAAAAAATTACATGAATGGCAGGATTTAGCTTTATCTTTTTAAAACTAGTCAGGCAGGGATGATTCTGCAGTTCCTGCATATTTACAACAGAGGGGACACATTAATGCATGTAGGGGGGAGTTAAAGTAACCGTAGGCAATAGAAAATATAAAATATCACTTCTTTATATATATATAATATTAGGATTGGTTTCAAAAAAAGCTTTTAAACCTTCACCATCTTGTGCTTTAAGCTTGTGTTTCTGTGTCTTTGTCTTTGTGCGTTAAAGCCATGAGAACTCCAGCGGTTATTACCGCACATCTGTCTACTTCCTGTCCAAGATTTTTGCTGACCTCCTCCCCAACCGCATCATCCCCATCTTCTTGTTTTCGGCCATCGCGTATTTCATGATGGGTATTATGGCAGAAGTGGCCTTCCTGTCACGCACATGATAAAAAAAACAAGGTCTGGCTTTGTTTGATCATCCTGACTTCCTCTCCCAGGGTTGAAGCCGACCTTTGAGGCATTCATGTGCTTCGCCCTCACCATGTCTCTGGTCAGCCTGGCGGGCGTGAGCCTGGCCTTCCTGGTGTCGGCGAGCGTGTCTTCGTTTGCCATGGCCAACGTGCTCATCGCTCTACCTTTTGTCTTCATGATGGTGAGACATCAGGACACATATCACTGAGTTTGGGTGTCACAACACCCAGGATCTGTTCACAGGATCACTAATTCTCATCCTTGAAGGTGTTTGGCGGTTACCTTGTCAATCTCAATTCCATGCTGAGCTGGCTCTCCTGGGTGAAATGGATCAGCATCTTCAGATATGGACTCAATGTAAGATCAGACAAATCCACTTTACCATAAACACCCTGGAAGCTAAGTTAGACGAAAGAAGGGAGGAACTACACCTACTGCTCCCTTCTGAAGTAATGGAAGAAATAGCCAAACTCGTTTCCAGGACTCAGTACAACCAACACACCAGGACCAAGGAACGTCAGATCCGAAAATTCACCACCCTACTGGCAAAACACAACCCCAGCGGAACCAACCCTTTCTCCAACCATGACACATCCCTGTCTGACTCACAACGGGAGAAATGGGTAAAAAAACCTATCAGACAGGGAGCTCACACAAACCGAGGAGGAAGTGCTGTCCAAAGGTTTGAATTTTTCAGTCACCCCTGAAGAGGTACCGACTGTCGAACTCATCACAGCCACTGAGACTGCCATCAGAAACAACAAACTCCCGGAAGCAGAAGCAGAACAGATCAGACTCAAGGTAACAGCCGCTCTTGCGAGTGCAAAACCTCCCACCTCCAATATCACGAATGAGGAAAGAAGGGCCATTGCATCCTTAGCCAAGGACAAGAACATCACCATCTTACCAGCTGACAAAGGTAGGTGCACGGTCGTACTTAATACCACTGACTATGACACCAAGATACTCAGTCTCCTGACAGATACCGCCACATATGAGAAACTCAAGCGGGACCCCACCAGCTCATACAAGAAGAAGGTGGTAGACTTACTACAGAAGCTGGAAAAGGATAAAGCCATTGACAGACCACAATACTACCGTCTATATCCAGGAGAAACCATCCCTTGCATTTATGGATTGCCCAAGATCCACAAACCAGGGACCCCTCTCAGACCCATAGTAAGCAGTATCAATTCTGTAACCTACAACATTTCCAAATACTTGGCCTCCATCTTGTCTCCCATGGTTGGCAAGACCCCACACCACATCAAAAACTCCCAAGACTTTGCTCAAAAAGTCGTTGGACTCACACTACTTCCAGAAGAGACTATGGTATCTTATGATGTCACGTCACTCTTCACGTGCATCCCCACCGCCAGCGCCATAGACACCATCCACAAGCACCTTCTATTGGACAAGAACCTTACAGAAAGAACCACCTTAACACCGGCCCAAATCTGCACCATGCTGGACCTGTGTTTGAACACCACTTATTTCCAGTACAGAGAAGGCTTCTACAGGCAGAAACATGGCTGTGCCATGGGCTCACCAGTATCCCCTATAGTTGCCAACCTATACATGGAGAAGGTGGAATCCCAGGCCCTGACATCCTTCACAGGAACTGCGCCAAGCCACTGGTTCAGGTATGTTGATGACACCTGGGTCAAAATTCAAACACAAGAATTGGAAGCTTTCTCCGATCACCTCAACGAAACAGACGAACATGTAAAATTCACCCGGGAAGATGTAAAAGGAAACAGTCTGGCCTTTCTGGACTGCGCGGTCAAGATCACTGAGGACAGAAATCTCACCATCGAAGTCTACAGAAAACCTACACATACTGACCAGTACCTCCAGTTTGACTCTCACCATCCACTGGAACACAAGTTGGGAGTGATCAGAACCCTCCAACACCGGGCCAGAGAAATACCCACCACATCCCAAGGCAGAAAGAAGGAACAGGACCACATTAAGACAGCTCTCAAAACATGTGGCTACCCAGACTGGGCCTTCACCAGGACCTCAAGAAAGCGAGACCTCAGCGAAGGAGAGGAGGAGAGAAACAAACGTCGCAGCGTTTCCATCCCCTACCTGTCTGGAGTCTCGGAGAAGTTTAGGAGGATCCTCCAGAAACACGACATACCGGTTCATTTCAAACCCAGCAACACTCTCAGACAGAGGTTAGTACACCCAAAGGACAAGACACCAAGACCCAAACAAAGTAATGTTGTCTATGCTGTACAGTGCCAGGAGGAATGCAAGGAACTGTACATTGGGGAAACCAAACAACCTCTCCACAGAAGAATGGCACAACACAGACGTGCCACCTCTTCGGGTCAGGATTCAGCAGTCCACTTACACTTAAAGGAGAGTGGGCACTCCTTCGAGGACAGCCAAGTAAGGATACTGGCCAGAGAAGACCGCTGGTTTGAAAGGGGGGTTAAGGAAGCTATCCATGTTAAATTGGAGAAACCATCCTTGAACAGAGGTGGTGGCCTGAGGCACTTCCTATCACCCACATACAATGCAGTCCTCCACTCCTTCCAACAGCAAAACAAACATTCACACCATTCCAGGAGACCCAGTGACTCATCACCATGTGACCCAGCAGACAAAGGGGAGACACCTCAACAGAAACTAGGTGAACGACCCGACCAACGACCCTGCTAACGACTCTCAGGTGACCACCCGGATCATTAGCATGCAAATGGTCCACAGGGGCTATATATTTTCAAGCTCTCTCCCAAGCGATTTCAGAACTGAAGAAGCCTTCTGGATAGAAGGCGAAACGTCTTCAAGAGAAGAAACCCAGTCCAGTTGACAGAGAAAACTACCTTGGACTCAATGTAAGGCACAGCAGCCGTATTTAGCTGTGTGTGTGTGTGTGTTAGTCAGAGTCTTTCAGCACAGTCTCAGTCTCTCCATCTCTCTGCAGGCTGTTTTTATCAACGAGCTCTCTGGTCAGGTCTTCCAAAGCGACACCACCACGTGAGTGCTAAATAACCACCAAACACTCTTTTTCACCAACAACAACCCTCACTCTCTCTGAGTGTGTGCCATCTCACTGCAGAGTCCCAGGGGAGCAACTCCTGGAAATACAGGGCATCGACTACTCTGTGTGGGGCTTCTGGCAGAACCCGGTGGCTCTGCTGGGAATCATGTTGGTCTGCATGGCCTTGTCCTACGTCCAGCTGCGACAAATCAACCGCTGGAAATGATGCCCCTCCGTCAACAAATGCACTTTGCAGCATCCTCAAATTAACCTCTCCCTGAAATGTTCTACTGACATTATTTATAATTCATTATTATTTATTTACTCCTAATATTACTATTAGGACCAGCACCAAAGCCCCCTTAAGCTACGTCTTTTGTTCAGTACACTTGGGTGTATCGATTTAATCACACCGTCACAAACAAACACACATGTTCTAACATTTGACTGCCAGGTGGATAAGCTGCAGCTAATCGCACGAGGCCTGTGCACGAGGCTCTACGCTGCAGCCGAGCCAACATTTAAATCCTCAAAAAGCCTCTTACAGCCAGAGATACGACAATAACAGCCCATGAATAAAGCTGCTCCATTTTATTAGTTAATGCCTCACAGAAGCGGTGAAAGAATTATCATATTTTTGTATAATATGTGGTCTTCTTTTAAAAATGCGCAGCCTCTGCAACAATATTTAATTATCTTTATACATATGAAGTGCAATACTAGCAACTGAATTGCAAATTCATTGGAGCATTTGCACGACCAGCAACGAACCGTCACCTCTTTGTTGGCTTTTCCATAACATGCAGGTCCACTCACAGAGGTGGCACAAACCTGTTTGAGCCTCCTTCTCTATCCTCTCACTATTTCTATACATTATCGCTACGCATTATCAACATAATCCAGCTAACTCACAGCTCTCATAGAACATCTTTCTTCACAATATTTTCTGACATTAATATTTAAGTGCAGCAAAATTGAGGCCTCAAAAAAACGTTTTCAGAAATAAAGGCTCTTAATTGGGTTTTGCACTTCACATCAATATACAAGGTGATTTTATTCGGGTCATTTAGACGCCTGGGTGATTCCAGCTAGTTGAGAAACAGAATAACTGTGTCTCATTGTCCTCTGTGTCAGTGGTTAGTCTCCAGGTTTGTGATCATCAGATGTTTTCAGTCATTCGGAACCACTATTGCAATACCAGTGACACCAGCATGTCTGGCATCCCTGAAATAAGAACACAGCGGTTTGGTTCCGGGTGTCCATGAGTTGTCTTTCACACTGCATGCAGACCGTTTCCCACAGTCACTGGTGTGTTTTCAAGCCCCCGCAGCCACTCCGTGCATTTGAGCACCACGCGTTCATCCACGCCACCGTCCTGCTCCTCCTCGTACTCCACATCATCGTACTTGTGCTGCTCGTTCAGGAGGGAGATTTTCATGAAGGAGGTGATGTCTCCCAGTCCAGCGTCAGTATTGGTTCCAGTGTTTGGAGTGAGCGGTTGTCTCTGCGTTGCTGTGTGGAGCCGTTTGGAGGTGTTGTCCCTCCTCCGTCTGGTGTCTAAAGCGCCTACAGAGACGCCTCCTCCGTTTCCTGTGTTCCTGGAAGCCGACCGCTGGCGCCTCTCGCTGTTCCTGCGCTGCAGCAGCAGGACAGCCTCAGGTGTGAGCGTTAGAGTGAACCGGACCTGCTCCTCGCGTCCATCCCTGGTCTTCTCCTGTGTTGAGCCCTTTTTGAGCCGAGCAGGCTTTGAGAGGGACTTCCCCGAGCTGGACGCAGGGAAACCTTCCGACAGTGTGTCTCTTCTCTTTGCGCGGACTTCTGCTCGTGGCGCCTCTTTGGTGGCTGGGAGAAATGTCCTGGGTTGGCTTTTCCTACTCAGCTGCTTGAGGTTGGACGTCAGACGCTCTTTGACTGTGCTGCCTTTGTCATCTCTTTGGACACTTGTCTTGGCTGGTGGAGCTGTAGGACTGTTGCTGATATGTCTCTCCTTCCCGGAGAGTCCAGACACGGAGCGGGCAATCGACACCGGCGGGATGAACGGCATTGTGGCCACAAAGACAGGAGTTTAGGTCTGCACGGAGAGGAGGAGGTCCTGCTGCATCTTCAGGCATGCTGGAGTGGGACGTCTTATCCCTGTGCTCGAGGAGGGTGGAGCACGGCCATGCTTCTCCTATAGCTCACATGCTCACGACTGAAGATCAGAGACCTAAAATAAACTAATCCTCTGGTCATGAACATGGCTCACATTTACTGTGCAGGTCCACATGTAGACTTAATCCAGGGGAAATTAGAGGGGAATACCTGTGTGCTAAACGTCTGACCTTGACACTCCATTTGCTATATTTTCTTCCACATTTAGGTTTAAAAGAAAAATCACCTTTTAAACCCTTTTTCTATTTTCTGCTGTACTCAAAGACACAGAAAGTGACAAAACACTTCCGGAAAGCATTTATTTCATATTTTGCTCTATACATTAAGCCACACAATTAAAAGGCAGTTTAAAAAACATCCACATCCATCATAAGAAAAAGAAACAATAATTTAGACCTAAACAAAACAGTTTACTCTAAACTTTGTCAACTGAAAATGGTAGAATAAATATTGTTGGAACATTTGTCATTCGCAGCATGTTTTCCTGTGTATGTGGAGGACACGTTGACAGCGAGGGCAAGTGTGATAGGCATCTTTGAAAAAGTTTACGAAGAATGGAATCAGGCAACATCCCAGCAGCAATCTGAAACAAAGAGACTTTCTTTGACCCGGTTTAAAACTGACAAACTTTCAAACAGGATTCTACTCACCCACAAAACACAAAGACAAAACACATGAACCAGGCATAAAGACCAACTTTGTATGTGACCAGACTTGTGACTTGAGTCCGACAGGAAGGACAAGTCGTCAAACCTGGATTGCGATGCAGCCGTGTTTCATAACTCACAAGCTTTGGCCGCATGGTGGAACCTAAAGAAATGAGGTGATGAGAGGTATAAATGTTCGTTCAATTATGGCTCCTAGTAAAAATAGAAAGGGGGAAAAAAGCTAAATTCTACAGTTGAGTTTTGGAAGGCTTTTTCTTTCCTCCTTTTCCAGAAATTGTGACTTACAGGCCCTGTTGGTGTGTTTAAACTGCAGGCAGAGGGAAAACAGCATACCTTGTAGGGGCAGTTGGGTTTGAGTGGCGCAAGCAGCTCCAAGAGAGGAGAAGGACGGAGGAGGTGGTGGAGGGACTGAAAGGCGAGTGGATATGGTAGACTCTCACTTCTTGTCCATTGCGGCTCTCTTTAAAAACAAAGACCACTTTGATCCAGCCACCTTTTTTCCAAAGACAAACCTGGATTTTTACATGTAGGCCATATTTTACCTGGTAAGAAGTATGGTGGAGGTGTAGGAAATGGCTCATCCACTTTTGACAATGAGTCCATTGACCTGTTTGATGAGCAACCACAGAAAACAAGAGAAAGAGACGGGATCGGTGCTTTCAGCGGCCAGTGTTCACCTGCAGGCTTCCCAGCTGCTTGGCTGCCACTAATTTAAACCCCCTCTCACTGGTTAAAGAGCCATTTACCCACAATTCAACAGAAAGATGGTCTTTAAAATTTAGAAAAGAGCATTTGGAGGTAATTTTTAGAAAACAGTTTACTTCTCTTTATTGCAGTAGTCTAGCAGAAAATTATTGTCATTTTGTGGAAATCCACTTTCAGAATGATCGGATCTGTCTTTAAATGTGGTGCCTTCAAGAACACATCATTTGTGGCTTTCACGGACCGTGGGAATTTCTCATTGTGTGCGCTAAAACGCAGCTTTGCTTCGATGTAACGTTTCCACCTCTTATCTTTGTTCATTCAAATTATATGGTTAATCTATATGGCGTTTTGGGACAACTTGTGCGCTAGGTGGTAGTGTTTGCAACCGGTTGGTTCACTTTGGATGTTTCTATTTGAACCACTAGAGGAGCCCTTTGGCGTCATAGGAAGACTTCGGTATAGTGGGATTTTACAGTGGAGCGTTGTTGCTAGCGCGATGATGCTAAGCTAGCTGTCAGCCAGACATCCGCGGGTTTTACTGCCGAGTTAGCTGCCAGATGCTCCCGGTCATATCCTTCTTGCCATCTTGACACCCCCTCTACATTCCTGGACGAATTCGTGTTGACTGACCAGAGTCCGCGAATTCAAGTCCATTCCAGAGCTAACCTTTCCCCCATAGCGTGACTAAGCTTGCCGGCTAACGAGGGTGAACACTCGGAGAACCGGACTGACGAGGTAAGTTAGCAAAAAGCGCTAGCGGACTGTATGGCTAGTGGTGTCACCATCGTGAGCACAGACGCCTCCAATCGGGGAAAACAGAGGTTTGTAGAACGAGGAGGCCGTTTTTAAAACGCCTGTGTGCCGACATATTCATATAACTCTCAAAATGACCAAACTACCTCGCAGGCCTGTTCGACGCCGGTGGCCAGTTAGCGTCAGCTAGCTATTAAATTTACCTGCTCGTTCATTGGGAGTGTTTGCGATTGGTTCGCCTGAAACAAATGATACTAATTTAGTGGCGATATTTCACTTCGTAAAATGTATTTAATTGCATTAGCAGATGATGAGGCTGCTCTGGAATGAAGACTTGCGCTAGCTTGGTCATATTGATGATGAATCTTGAATAGTTCGACTAGATGAATTGAATCCGTTTACGTTATTACAATTTTAACCTTTACATTTAGGATAAATACAAATGTGCGCACCGGAGTGAGCGTGTACGTGACTCCCATTTGGGCGACACAGCTCTTTCGACGTTGTTATCAGTAGAGTTTTAAAGCCGGTCGTGAGTTCAGCTGTTAGCTCAGATCGGCTCGTCGCTAGTGACCCAACTTTTGTTTTTGCTGTGTGCAACTTAGCAGAGTTCCACTTCAAGACCACACCCAGGCAAGATGTCCCTTCATCAGTTTCTGCTGGAACCCATCACCTGCCACGCGTGGAATCGCGATCGGACACGTAAGGCTCGGCTCCTCTCCTCATTCTGCTGCCACATCGGGCATTAAACCACTCTTCTGCCTCCATTTAAACTGACATCTCTCGTGTGTCCGAGTCGTTTAAGCTTGTTTAGCTACTTGCTTTAAGAATGTGTGTTTTTTTTTTTTTTTAAAAGAGTAGTCCTCTCAGGATTTGACAGGAAGCTCACGCAGGTCAAGCCTGTTGGTACATCTGCATTCCCATCTTGAGGAACTCTTTTCTTTTCCTCCAGAAATTGCCATCAGTCCCAATAACCACGAAGTTCATATCTACAAGAAGAGTGGCAACCAGTGGCTAAAGACCCATGAGCTGAAAGAGCACAATGGACACATAACAGGTGTGTAATCTTTACTCAGGGCTGTGGGCTAAATCTCCCACAGTAACTGCTGATTATTCCCGTGGTGCTTCAAGCTTGTACTAATTCACTTTTTGGTTATTTCCTTATCGTTTGCCCTTTCTCCCACCAGGTACAGTATTAGCAGGACTCTACATGTGTTAATTGCATTAAAAATAATGTACGCATTGATTAAAACGTAATCCCAATGGAGTAACCTATTTTACACCTAAGTTGTTCCTTTGGTATCTTGGTTGTGTCGTGAGTGACTTCTTTACCGGCCTTTTAAGCACATTATCTCATCATTCTGTAGGTATTGACTGGGCTCCTAAAAGTGACCGTATAGTGACATGCGGAGCCGACCGTAATGCCTACGTATGGTCGCAGAAGGAGGGGGTGTGGAAGCCCACACTGGTCATCCTCAGGATCAACCGAGCTGCCACCTTTGTCAAGTGGTCTCCGCTGGAGAACAAGTTCGCGGTTGGCAGCGGCGCTCGCCTCATTTCTGTCTGCTACTTTGAGTCGGAGAACGACTGGTGGGGGTCTTTGTCTGCCCGGTGAACCAGGGCGTCTTCGTTTCTCACTGATTTCCTGATAAATATTTTCCCCCGTCCTCCGTGTCAAATCTCAGGTGGGTGAGCAAGCACATCAAGAAGCCTGTCCGCTCCACCATCCTCAGTCTGGACTGGCACCCTAATAATATTCTGCTGGCCGCTGGATCCTGTGACTTCAAATGCAGGTCAGAATTGCACCTTTACTAATGAACCCAAACCTCACAGTGACCAAGGCAGTAATCAAAGAAGTGAGCAGAATAAACAGCTAATGTCCTCCCCTCCCCTCCTCTGTTTTCTCCCCGCTCGTCCCTCTCTGGCCTCCAGGGTGTTCTCAGCCTACATTAAGGAGGTGGAAGAGAAACCAGGTCCCACACCCTGGGGCAGCAAGATGCCATTTGGGGCTGTTCTTGCAGAATTTGGAGGAGCGGGTTTGTATCTATGCCTTCATATCTGATTAAAAATGGTGTCCTGGAGTGAGATTTACCCAGGCTGCCCTTTTTCTATTCTTTGTGTATATCAGGTGGAGGGGGCTGGGTCCATTCAGTCTCTTTCTCAGCCTCTGGTAATCGCCTGGCCTGGGTCAGTCACGACAGCACTGTTACTGTGGTGGACAGCTCTAAGACTGCCAGGTAAAATACATGATGTAGAATTTGCTTTGTCTGGCTTCTTTCCTTGGGTTCATTCATCTTTTTTACCAGCTCAAAATGTAGAAAATACCAGTAAATAGGATCATAGAGGAATTTTAAATGGGGAAAACTCCACCAGGGAGCTGCACTATAGGACAGAATAAATCTAATCTTTAGTGTGCATGAAAAACAGCCTCTCCTGAGAATCTAGCACCCAGTGCTGTTGAATGAGAGGGGGTGGAGAGGTCTTGAGCCTGACCCCCTGCTGGGGGGACTTGGTCTTGTGATATTGTGCCAGATCGAGCTGTAGAATGCACCAAATCAAGGTGGTGTTGTGTCTTCTACTGCAGGTTTATGTGTATTTTCACTGTTTGCTCCACACAGTGCTGGTTTCTAAGATGTAAGTAAGATGAGCAAAAAGCTGAGAAACCAGTCGGGTCAGAAACAGAGCGGGGCTTGAGTTTCCCAGCCACTGAGACGTGTTTTGTCAGGAAAACTGCAGCTGGGCTCTGGTGTTTAATTTCTTAATAGTTTTGCTAATTTGTGCGTCTGTGTTTAGTCCCTCACAGCTGAAGACGGAGTTTCTCCCACTCCTCAGTGTCATTTTCGTTTCAGAGAACAGCGTAGTAGCCGCAGTGAGTATAAAACACGTTCACGTACCTGCGCGACTGCAAAGTGAAACCGTGGCATTTTTAACCTGCTAAATGCATCTTCAGGGCCACGACTGTTGCCCCATGCTTTTCCGTTGTGATGACGGCGGAACGCTGACCTTCGTGTCAAAACTCGACCTCCCCAAGCAGAGTATTCAGAGGAACATCTCTGCCATGGAGCGCTTCAGGAACATGGACAAGCGCGCCACCACCGAGGACCGCAACACTGCGCTGGACACACTGCACCAGAATAGCATCACGTACGTCAGCTTTGATGCCCCCACATGTCTTATTTATGGCTTTTAATGAGGATATTAAGTAGTGTATATAGCATAAGTGCTGCTGCGTCATAGCGGCGCGACGCAGGCGACCTGGAGCTCGCTAACAGCTTTACCATCAGAGGGTGGTGTGATACAGACAGCTGACTGGATTCCCTGCTCTCTGTCATGATCACTGAGATCCACCCGCTCAAAGCTGATGGTTGTCTGACTGTTTATAGGACTGTGGTGGACCAGAAGGAAGGAAAACTGCAGATCGGACCTTGACTGAACCGTTGTGCTCAATGTGATCACGCAAAATTAGATTTTTTTCCCCCAAGACACGTGATGGTCGGCTATGGAGGCAAACACTGGCACTTTCATCAGAAACAACTCTGTCATTGGATTCTATCCCCAGTCACCTCCCCACGTCCTCTCTTGACTCTGTTTCTGTCCCTCCATTTATCTGTCTAAAACTTTGTCTCTTTTCTCAGCCAAGTGTCTATCTATGAGGGGGACAAAAGGGATTGTCGTAAGTTCTGCACCACGGGCATCGATGGAGCGATGACCATCTGGGACTTCAAGGTACAAACACACACCTGCTCACCTGTCCTTGCTGCCCCGCACGCACGTCCCGGCTCTCATGACGGTGTTTTTACCTCCTCAGAGTCTAGAAGCTTCTATCCAGGGTCTCCGCATCATGTGAAGGAATCTTGTGACTGAATGAAGAGACGCCGCGGCCTCACTATTTAACCACGCCCTGACCTTTGACCTCCCCCAACCCCCCTCCCTTCCACCTCACCCTCTCCTGCGACACAGCCAGTAACACACATAACTGACCACCTTATTGAGTGTCTGCTAAAGCACTGATCAGACCATGACACACTCTTGTGGGTATGTGCAAACACAATAACACACACACCACACACACACGCATACATATAAACACAGGCTGACGTGTGACATCACTGTTGATTTATTTTGTTTTTGTTTTTAAATGAAGGTTAACCAGGTGTCAAAGTGGAAAGGTTCTCTGACGCGTATTAAAAAAACGTGACGTGAAAAGTGTGTTTTTATGTACTCTAACCTCCTGTACCAAAAGTTTGATCACTAAACGGTGCGTTTTATCCAAAACTCAGACCGCGCTTCACCACAGATTACCCTCGACCTGATCTCCGAATAACAAGGTTTAGCCGACCAAGAGGATGTCTTGGGTTGCGGGTGTTCCCGGGCTTCCAGAGCCAGGCTAACGTTGATATTCCGAGCTCATGTTGCTCGCTGGCTGTGGACGGCTGATAGGAACCTGACGGTAGAGAAAGCGGCTGTTTCGGCACGCGGCTCTGTAGCCACTACACTAAAACTACAAAGATGGAGGATTTCTATGTAAGTGATCATAAGATAGACATGAAAATAAAGATAAAATACATTTACAATACACAAGTGACCTGACTCTTCTCTCTTTTTTATTTTTTGAAGCCCACTTTTGGTTTAAACGTAGGTTCGAGTACGAAGTTCTGTTCATGAAGGCCTATTTTTCTGAGATCCTGTAATCTTAATAAAATCAGGCACTACAGACACTCTTGAGTTCTGCAATTGTTCCACCACCTGATTGTTTGACATATAGAAACTTGAATTGAAATGTTTATCAGTTTGTGTTGAGTTAAAGCAGAGAGAGAAAAATGGTTATGACATTAGTAATAAAGCATCTTAGCTTATTTCATGATTGTAGCACATGAACTGCATCTATCACAGCCTTCTAAACTATGCCAGTATGTTAGAACTTTTAAAAAAGTGGCCAAAAATGACAGAATTGAGAGATATTTAAGGATTTTAAGGTTCTCAACTGCTAAATACAACAAACATTTGGAAAAAGTCTGCAAAAGGTATTGAGGAACTCTGGAAACATCATTTTGCTCGTGAGGCTTCTTGTCTCCTGGCCTCACCCATTCCTGCAGCAGATATTTCTTCCCTCCCCCTTTCCCCTGTTCCTCTTTATTCAGGAGTATGTCCCACCCCTTTTTTCCTTTTTTCTGCTCCACTCATCCTCCACTTCCTCCTTTCATGCCCTTCAGGCTCCTCCCACTCTACCGGCGTCAACAGAAGCAAAACTCCCCTCCCTCCAACTATTGAACATTCACTCACACCAGCGTTACACCCATGATCCTCTCTGCCTCTGCACACACACACACTTCCTGTGTGTGTGTGTCTCCCCCCCCTTTTGCTGCACCCTCCTCCACTTCCCCCTCTGACCTCTCCTCCCTCTCTTCAGCTCAGCTCCACTCTTCCTGAGCTCACTCTGTCGTTGGCGTTCGTGTTGACTGGCCAGAGTCCGCGAGCTGAGCACCCTCATCTTTTATTTGATCTGCCACTTTCACCCCCCCTCTCTCTTTTGTCTCCCCGCCTCTCTGCGGCGTCTCACCCGTTCATCCCTCAGGGTAAGTAGCCAAGAAAACATTTACCAGTTGACTGAGTTTGCTTTGACTTGTGTGTAATGCAGACAGAAAAACTGGAATGCATTTTCAGGGAGGGGGTGGGGGGTTTGACGGTGGCAACAGGCAACTAGTCAGCTACTCTCAACAGTAAATTTAGGGACTATAGAATAAAAGTCTGTGATTCTGCTTCCTGTGCTTTCTAAAGGTTTTGAGGGTGTGTGTGCCCGCTATCATTCTTCTCATTCCTCTGAAAGTCTGGGTTTCATTAAAGCCTTGGAGAGATAAGATGACAGATGGGTAAATGCAGCCGATGTGTGTTTTATCACGTCAAAACAAAAAGGGGGGGCATGATATGGCTGCATACCAGAGGTTTTCTTTTGTGTTTTTTTTTCCATTATAACTTCTCCTTTTCTCGATTTGACAGTTTTTTTTCTACCAGGTTCCTCAAGTCACTTCCTGGTCCGGTTCTCACGTCTGATTGGTCATGGCGTACCACAGCTTCCTGCTGGAACCCATTAGCTGCCATGCCTGGAATAAAGATCGTACCCGTAAGTCTGTGCTTTGAACCATCTCAGCTCTCGGTCACTCACGGAACATCTTGCTCTATCCAGAACCCCTAGAGAACAAATGGTGTAACAGTCTAAGGCCTGTGATTGGCTCTCAGGTGAGAGAAGGTATTTCCTGTTTCCTGTAAGAGCGACGTCCCTTCTGAGAGGCCCAGGAAATGGCGACGTTTGTGGTTGAGTCCTGATGTCGCACAGAGGTTTCACACAACTTAAAAAAAAAAGCACACTGGAGCTGCAGAACTGCTGCTGTAAGACAAACAAGACTTCTGAGTCATCTGCTGACTAAAATGTGCAGAGTTTTGTACACTGAAGGAAGGAAGGTCACAGTGGTGGTAGTTTGAGTGTGTGTGCTGCCTGCAGGCAGCTCTTGTGCACGCACATTATGTTTCTGTGCTCTTGTGAAGCACTCAGCTGCTCCACATGGCCATCATTTCCACTTCCTCTGTTAATTACCTCTAATAATAAACTTCCCAGTTCTCCTGTTGTGTTATGGCTCTGAATGTGTTGTCCTGTTTCAGAGGTGGCGCTGTGTCCCAATAACCACGAGGTTCACATCTACAAGCAAGAGGGGAGCAAATGGAGCAAGATCCATGAACTGAAGGAGCACAATGGGCAGGTGACAGGTACGCTGCTGCTCTTGGTTCTGCTCATGATATTGCAAATATATGTTCAATATCATAACTGATGGAAATATTTCAATGGATTGATGGTTGAGCCAACTTTTGGCTACATTAGCATAGCTTAGCATAACACAAAAATGCTCAAGTTGTGCCAAAAACTCTACCATGGTATTAGCAGCCTTGTCTTCAAAGGCAAATGCAAATAATGAATCAGCTGATATGAACTACTTTTATCTTAACAGGTGTCGACTGGGCTCCTGACAGTAACCGCATCGTCACCTGCGGAGCAGACCGCAATGCCTACGTGTGGACCCTGAAAGAGGGCGCGTGGAAGCCCACCCTGGTCATCCTCAGGATCAACCGAGCTGCTCGCTGCGTCAAATGGTCGCCACAAGAGAACAAGTTTGCTGTGGGCAGCGGCTCTCGTCTCATCTCCATCTGTTACTTCGAGCAAGAAAATGACTGGTGAGCGTCTCGAATGCACAAAAACTGCTAGTCTTGTTAGTCATGTTTTCATGGAGCATCCATTTGTTTTTGTGTCTGATAGGTGGGTGTGTAAGCACATCAAGAAGCCCATCCGCTCCACCATCCTCAGTCTGGACTGGCATCCCAACAATGTCCTTCTAGCTGCTGGATCCTGCGATTTCAAGTGCAGGTATTTGTGAATCAGACTCCGACTCAGATTTTGATCCCAAAAGTGACCTAAAACTGCTAATATGACCATAAAACCTGAGTTAAACTCGCCTATCTCTCATCCTGACCTGAACAGGGTCTTCTCAGCCTACATTAAAGAGGTGGAAGAGAAGCCCGGCCCCACCTCTTGGGGCAGTAAGATGCCTTTCGGGGAGATGCTGTTTGAGTCCGGAGGCTCTGCAGCAGGTCAGGCTGCAGGTGGAGGCGGTGGGTGGGTCCATAGCGTGTGCTTCTCACAGTCCGGCAACCGCCTGGCCTGGACCTCCCACGACTCCACCGTGTCTGTCGCAGAAGGAGGCAAGAACAGCACGTAAGGGAGGGTGGGGCAGCATACCTCTGTGGGGGAGGGTGTGGGCGTGTGACCTCTCTAACCATTGATGTGAATCTACAGGGTGACCAGTTTGAGCTCAGAGA
This sequence comes from Takifugu rubripes, assembly GCF_901000725.2. Taxonomy (NCBI): domain Eukaryota; kingdom Metazoa; phylum Chordata; class Actinopteri; order Tetraodontiformes; family Tetraodontidae; genus Takifugu; species Takifugu rubripes. The sequence goes on from NC_042301.1 coordinate 11,590,391, forward strand.
CGCTCCCCCTGCTGTGTGTCACCTTCATCACCGAGAACAGCTTAGTGGCAGCTGTGAGTATTCGACTTGAGGGATGTTTCTCTTGACTCTTCCTCAGCCAGTAAATCATTATTTCCTCCACATTCCTGCAGGGCCATGACTGTTTCCCACTGCTGTTTGTGTATGACGGCACAAAATCCAGCCTGACCTTCGGGGGCAAGTTGGACGTCCCTAAGCAGGCGGCCCAGAAGGGCATCAGCGCCAGGGAACGCTTCCAGAATCTGGACCGTCGGGCCTCAGAGACCCAGTCCACCGACAAGGATCTGAACACCCTGCACAAGAACAGCATCAGGTAATGAGGGATCAGGATGCAGGTTTGGAACCTTTGACAGAAATGACACTGTTCTCATCACTGTTTGATCATTGGTGCAAACATTTCAGCCAAATATCAGTGCTGCAGGGAGGAAGAAACCAGTGCACCAAGTTCTGCACCACTGGGATGGATGGAGGAATGTGCATCTGGGATGTCAAGGTATAGCCTGATGTTTATTTGTCTGGAATCATGTCTGATGTGAACAGTCTTGAAAATATTCTACTTTTTTCCAGACTCTGGAGTCTGCAATGAAGAACCTGAAGATAGTCTGAGCTGGAGATTACATCACGTGCACAAAGAATTTTCACTTCCGGTGATATGAAGAAAACTTCTGCCTTATTAACCAAAGCTTCACTGCCCCTGTTATAATCAGGTTTTTTTGGGTTTTTTTTATGAGCTAAACTTTCCAGCTGGAGGTCAAACTTAAGGTCAGTTCTTTCAATCCCTCTGATGCTCAGAGGGCCTGACCCCAGGTCTGTCAATGTTACAGAAGGAGTTTGATAAGCGTTATCATGCTGAGCTTAAAGGTTTTAATTAATCAAGACTGAAATGCTGCAGTATTTTTCCAAGCTTATGCAGGTCATAATATGCCATTAATAAATGATTACCATTTACGTCTGTGAGAATAATTACCTGTGTGCATGAGAGAGAGGTAATTCATGCTTCAATTACTATAAAAGTTGAGCTTTGCAGTTCTTCATGCAGTTTAATTTATATATTCCCTAAACAAAGCAATATGATTGATGACGTTCGCTCTCTTGTGTTACAAATGAACTTCAATTTCAACTACACAAATCATTGCTTTCTTTTAAGTGAAGGCATGAATGATTAGCATAGATCCAGTTTTCTTTCGGCATCCCACATCTGCTATTCATGCTTTATTGTGAGATCACAGCTCTGCCATTCGGCCACGATCACATACCAAACATCATTATTTCAGGCTGACACTGACCTTTTCTTTAACAGTGATTTTTTTCTCCCTACTGTTAATGAACAGAACAGCAAGTGAGAGCAAATGTGACTAGAAAAGCGGATTTTAATTATTCACAGTGATGTATTAGTATTCCACTCCACATCTCTGATGTCATCATTCTGACGTCACTGGGTTATTCTGCGGATTCTCCAGCTTCACCAAAAACCTGTAAATATTTGTCATGGCATCATTATTGATGCTCATGTCTTATAGAGCGACGTGTTTAAACAATACTGATTTACTGGGTGAGCATTATGCCATCATATCAAAGCTTAAATCCGTTTTTATTTATTCATATCGTTTTATTTCACATAAATTCGTTGCTATAGCGCCCTCTTAAGGCCGAAATCCGAACAGCAGGCAGAGGAATGAACTCCGCACGGATCTCCAGGGCCGTGAATCATTCTGTCAAAAATGATGTGTGGCAGCCGTGAGTGGTGGAAAAACGACCCTCCCCGCTGAGTCGTGATGAGATTTGTGAGAGAGAGAGAGAGGGAGAGAGAGAGCACACCAACATCAGCAGCACCGCTGTGCACCGTCCACGACGCCTCCACTTCCGGACTAGATCCTGTAGAAGCTGCTGGCTCGGGATGCTGCTTGAGATGAGGACAAGACGACGACGTCTTCCCGGTGCATCGGAGATGTTGGCAGACTTGCTGTAGACCCCAGACCACCCCAGCGCGTCAGCTTGGAGGAAAAGCCGCACTGTCTTTCTGCTGTCAGCTGTTGCTCATTTCCACTGTAAATGAATCTTGTAAGGTAGGTGGAAGAAAATCGTGAATCGTCTTCTTAGATTTCAAACCGCGGTTCGACAAACGCTGTCACAGTTTTGCCACGATATGTTTCATTTTATCTAATGATGATGTAATATTCCTGCATCCCAAGAGTCTGCTTTCCTTTATCACACACACACACACACACACACGCACACACACACACACACACACACACACACACGCACACACACACACACACACACACACACACACACACACACACACACACACCTGTCACTTCCCTCCTCCTCATCATCGTTCTGTCTCTTCCTCTCGTTAAACATGGGCCCAACGTTATCTCCCACGTAACACTGGTCACATTCAATTTAGCTTGATTATATAATTTGTTTTGAGATAAGAACCGAAAAAAACCCTGCAAATGTATTCCAGAAAAACTTGAACAGTTTTAGAATATTTAACACGGGAGTGGAATCATTTTTAGGCATCATTTATTCATTTAAAACTCGTGTGTTTTAATATTATATTGTACAACCAGTCGTGCATCAGCTGTCTTATCACTTTTATCAAAATTGAGGGTGAATTATGTATCTTATTTGTGCTGATATTAATATTTCCTCTGTTTGCATGTCTGTAACAATTGATTCATTGATTTGGAGGCTAATATAAAGAAAATCTTTACTGATTTTTAATGATCAGTAACACAATTTATCACGTTTATTTAGGGGAAGAGCTTTGGCTCAAGCTTTTAAAGTGGGATTGTAGATTGTAATTTCAAAATAGAGATGTTTTATCAATTATCGATACGTGAAATAATAGGATTATAGCAACAATAATTCTGGGGGTTTGTTTAAAATACTACTGGAGGAAGACAGAAACGTCTGACCCTCAAATACACTCTTAACAAAATACATCTGAATTTATGCTTCATATTATCATTTTTTTAGTTCATATTACTGTCTCTAAATCATTTATTTTGCTCAAAACTCTTGCATATACACAGCAAATACATTTTCTTTCACCCAATCAGCTGTGATGTAGCAATAACAAATAGAATGTTCCTGTTTAACGGAGGTATTGGTCTTTCATGGTTCACTACAGCAGCTGAAAATGAGCGTCCGTCTGTCCATCCTGCTGCTGTCACACCAGAAGAGTTCGGTGTTTCTGCCACTCGGCTCCTCTCCTCCCTTCTGGGGCACTTTTCTCTTGTCTGCTAATTATCGGCCACCTTGATACACTCAGTAATGTCCTGGCCAGGCCTGGCACACACATACACATGTGCACACACACACTCAGACGCAAGGGAGCAATGTTATTATTAGTGTGTATTCTTTGGGGCAGGGTTGTGCATTTCTGTGTCAGTATTTATAACTCAGAATGAGTTTCTATCTAAAAACAGCTGCTTAAAGATGAACCTGGTGATCGAAGGTGACTAAATGTATGTGACGTTGATGCAACTTCTACATACTCAGTTTTGTCTCCTGTGTCTTTGTATCTATAGAGAACCTGACCCCACTCAGCCTTGCAGCAGTATGAGCTGCACAGTTTGAAACCTCTCAGTAAAGTTCTATAGGACGTTTACCTCCACTGTCCACAGTTCCATAGACAGTTGGACCTCTGTCAGATGAAGTGAAAACATAATCAGTGTGTGTTTTAATCATCAGTGCAGAATTCCCTTTGAATCTCAGAAGGTTGTTTGTGTGCATGCAAGAGAAGAGAGGAAGCATTAATAAATATGGGTCCCTTAAGAAATCTGCAAGATGCAACATGGGGGCTGTGTGTGTGGGCGTGCGTGTGTGCGCGTGTGTGTGTCACGCAACTGTGACTTTCTGTGTGCTAATTTAATCACCAGTGAGCAGACCAGAAACACAGTTTAACAAGTGGAGAGGGATGCCGAGGAGATGAGAGGAGAAATAAAAAAAGGAAAACAGAAGATTCCAGAGTGGGGAGTGGGGTTTCCATGACGATGCTGACATCACTGGTGCAGCCGTTTGAGTCTCTGCGAAAAACCTTCAAAGGAATAAATTAAATTTATGTGCGACTGTCTTCGCACGTGTGCCCAGATGAACCTGCAGATGTCAGTTGTTAAGAGATCACCAGGAAAACCTCTGGTTCAGTCGGCCTGTAGTTAAGCGCTGTTGCCAGGCAACAGCAGACACGGCAACAGCGTTGCTAAGAAAAAGGGGAGGATGGGGGTGAAATTGCATGAGCGGCAACCTGATACAAACGTTGGGTGTTGTTGAACTGAAAACAAACAAAAAAACCAACCTGAAAACTGAAAAGTCTCTTTTGAAATAAAGAAAATAACGTATGCGGACGCACGGAAATAGCGTGTTTATGCAGCAAATGCTCAACGTGACAATGACTCCCTGTCCTGTGGTGTGTGTGCAGGTTTATGAACAGCCGCGTTCCTCCCAACAAGAGATACCAGCCCACCAATTATGAGCATGCTGCCAACTGCGCCACACACGCGGTAAATGCACCCGGACGCACACGCAGGCCACTTTAAGGAACCCTCAAGATGAGTAATATGGATATAAAGTCAGTGTAGCTCAAAGAGCTTGCTGGTGTGTTTGTGTGCCTCAGTTATGGATCATCCCCAGCCTGCTGGGCAGTTCAGTGTTACACTTCCAGTCAGACGATCAGTGGGAGCGCCTGTCGGCCTGGGTCTACGGGGCAGGGCTCAGCTCGCTCTTCATCATCTCCACCTTGTTCCACACCGTCTCCTGGAAGAAGAGCCATCTACGGTACACAAACACGCACACATATGCGCCTCAGCACAACACAGACAGGACTGTAGCCGTGCAGAAGGTGGATGTGGTTGATTGATGGTCCCTTTTCTACTGCAGAGACGAAGCAGAACTTCTTTGGGTTTTTCAATGTTTCAAAATGGAAGTAACATAAGCCTACACACACACACACACACACACACACTCCCGATTCATTTTGTGGTCTGAAGCACATTGTTGCTGCGTGTAGAAAGGGAATTTCTGATACCGTTTTCCTTTTTTTTTTAGGTCGATGGAACACTGTTTCCACATGTGTGATAGGATGGTGATCTATTTCTTCATTGCTGCCTCCTATGCTCCCTGGTACTAAAATTAACCTGTGTGTGCACATAGCTTTATTCTTGTGGTCTGTAGTTATTTGCTCGTCTTTGTGCTTTTCCAGGCTCATCTTGCGGGAACTGGGTCCCTGGGCGTGTCACATGCGTTGGTTGGTTTGGGTCATGGCTTCTTTTGGAACAACCTATGTTTTCTTCTTTCATGAGAGGTGGGTTTATACACCTGCATTAGTCTGAACACCTTAATCAATGAAGAGACTGAAGGATTAATTTCCATAAATAAATGTGACCCAGTATTGATTTTGTGTACATGCCTTTATTGGCCTCTGGGTATCGGTATTTCCCCAGTAAAATGTATTTATGTTTTGTGACTTTTCAAAGAAAAATCTGCCGAAAAACGAAGAAATGTTGACACCGTGAATCTTAATTGTTTCTTTCCTCATCAGGTACAAACTCATGGAGCTGATCTGTTATACAGTGATGGGAGTATTTCCTGCCCTGGTCATCTTATCAATGGTGAGCGTCGAGTTAGCCATCAGATTGTGGTGTTTTATTATTTTCCCACTATAACACATTGAAAACATCTTCTTTTTCCCAGCCGGAACAGTCGGGGCTGTGTGAGCTGCTGCTTGGCGGAGCTTGCTACTCTCTGGGGATTATCTTTTTTAAAAGTGATGGCATCGTTCCATTCGCTCATGCCATTTGGCACCTGTTTGTGGCGATGGGAGCAGCCATACACTACTACGCCATCTGGAAGTACCTTTATGCCGAGTCACCCAGTCAGGTCCAGACCTCCAGATGACAGAGCTGACCTATGACCTTACAAGGACCACCTGCAGTTGAGATGATTTTCATGTGAGGTGCCTGCCAAATCCGAGGCTGCCTCCGTTAAAAAAAGAAAACCTCAATCTCGCCAAAATGAAACTGTACATTAAAAACACAAATGGTGCATTCAAATGATCCTCCACCACCTCCTCCGCAGTGACTCCACAGCCATTTAGACCATCAAACAACATGGAGCCATGTTGGATCAGTTTGTGCACAAAGTGTTGAGAACATTTGACTGCATCATTGATCAACATCCCGACATGCATGGATTGTTCCAGATGCTACCAACCTACACAAATGCTGTTTGCATCTTTAAAAAAAAAAACCCAGATACATTTCAGTGTATTTACTTTGGGAAACCCAGGCATTAAATGAGGCAGCCTGCTTTTAAAACTAATCTGGTTCAGTTCTCTGATTTCAGATTTCTGAAGACCAGGACATAAATATCAACTTTATTTTGCTCTTATTGAATCTGCACATTTAGAGTCAGTATTCAAATGTCTAATACAGTATAGTTCAATCAATTCTTCCTCTTCATCATTAATTTGTTGTTTTAGTTCACATATATACCTATTTAACAACTATAATAATTTACTGTTTTCCACAGAGTGCTAGTGTTATTAATGCTATTCTGATTATTTGTGCAATCTACATTTTATGAAAGTAGATAAATTCCCATCAGTGGTTTTGCTGTGATTTCTACATCAAGCATGTCTGCACAACATTTTTATTTATGTTGAAAATGTGCTGGTATTTATGGTTTCAACCTTAGGAGATTTAAGCTGTGTGTTTCTATCATTTATCAGGCTGTTCTTAAGAAAGTAATCTGATTTATAGACTATATCTGTGACGTCATCTTTATTTTGTTCTAACGTACTTATGGTTACCTTCATGATCCTGAAGTAAATTCACAGTTAGACAGAGTTACGCGGTCAAACCGAAGAGGATTTGTCACTGCCAGATGACTGACGCACTGCCATAACTTATAGCACACGGCTAAACACGTGCATCCCACACTTGAAAGGAAACCGAAGCTATAGTGTTGTCGAACAATCCGATTCAGTATTAAGACATCTCAGGTGTGTCGACGTGCACAGGTGTGTGTATTTGTATGTGTCCTGTTCTATATGACTTCCATGAATCCAAAGCCTGTAAATGGCTGAGTCTATGTTTACACATACACGCATGTACCTTGAACACTAAGTATGTTTACCATGTGTGTGTAGGTCGTCAAGTGTTAAACTGTGTATGTTTGCCACTCAGTGTGTTTGGACAAGCTCCTAAAAAGTTTCATTGTTGCATCTTTTTGGTTTGAACTGTACCAACGAGGCTGCGTGAAACTGCTTTCACCTCTCGGTCCAAATGTTCTGTGCAAGCTTTACATCATGATAAAAATGTATGTGACCAAACAGGAGAAAGCTTTAAATCAGGTAGAAACTGAGACACAGCAACAGTTATGTTTTGTTTCTGTAATTCATTTATTTATTTCTGTAACACATTTATGAATCACACTGTGATTGTGAAGTGAATGTGACAAACACATCCTGCAGCCCAGAGATTAGAACGACCATAAATGGAATAAACCGACACAGCCGGTGTCGGTTTATTGGAGGAGCAAAAAGGATCATCTAATGTGTGTCTCTAACGTCCTTTAATTTTAAATGTTATGATTGTTTGTTGTCCATGGACCTTTTCCACATTTAACAACCCCCCCCCCCCCCCCAAAAAAGATAAAAAGCATCCTGCTGGGAGGAAGCATTTAGTGAGATGATGATGTGTTTTATATCTCTGTAACTCAAACGTGCCCACCCAGATTTGTAAAGACTTTTATAAACTCAGTGAAACCTCGGTTATAGACACTCTGTGATTGTTGAGCTGCTGACTCTGTTCTCGGTGCTGCTGGTGTTTTTCTCTCTCACTTGTATGACACTGATGATGACATATAACCTAATCTTTACCTCCCTGGTTTCAACACATTTATTGTGTCTGTAGTGCTCATGTGCTGTTGTAAGCCCATATGATGCCAACAATGCTTTTATCTTTTCTATTTCTCTTGTAATAATAAAAAAGTTTTCATGCCTCATTGTGCCAGAGTCAACATTTTATAAAATTTAATATGCGGTAAAAATGTTCTGACGGCACCTGATGGGGGTCAAATTACAACAGTGATGTTTTCATAATACATTTACATCACAAATTACATAAAAAGACATATAGTGCAACACGTATTTGGAATGAAAGAATTTATTTGATAAGTTTCAAATTATGTATTTCAAAACACAATATAGAAAAAGCTTCCGTATAATTTGTTTTCCAATTTAATGCCAAATAGTATGTACGAAAAAAATACATTGTGAATTTTTTTAGTGCCAAAATACAAAAATGCATTAAAACTAATCAGGCTTGCATCATGCATCACTGTTTTGACTATTTCATACATTATTTATAAATATAAAGCAACCAATTGGGCGTCCACGTCATATGACAGTAGTCCCGCGTGTGTCCGTTAGAGGGCGCCACCCAGATACACTTGAGCGCCAGAGCAGGTGCGCTGAGGTGAGGCAGAACTCGGGTGTTTCCGTCGCGTTTCGGTAGTTGAACCGCTGTGACTGTGGGAATGCGGTTATCGGAGGCAGCGGGCATTGCTGAATCCTCGGCGGAGATGTGCGCACAAAAGCCGGAGCCGTCTTCGATGGACTGTCCTCTAAGTTAACGAGCCGCCTCGGGGATGTGGGTGGGAGCTGCAGACGGCTGGGTGTCGCTCAGAATAGGGCTGCGGGGGCTTTTTTCTACCCACTTTAAGGGGGATTTTCTATCTGCTGGGAAAGACGAAAAGAGAGAAAAGCCAAGAAGGATTCCCCAGCACCATGGAGCCACGCATTGCAGGCAGCGTGAGTAGGGCAGCAGACACGCAGGAGACCCCTCGGGAGTGCGGTGCTCGCCAATGCCGAAATTGCGCCTCAACTTTTCCTGGACCTATTTTATTCAGACGCGCCACATCTCTCGGATCCATGTGACTACAACAACAAAAAAACAAAAGCTTTATCATGTCGTTGCTATTTGGTGACGTTTGCGTGCCCAAACGGCGTGCGCGCTAATTGGTAATTGTGCGTGAGGAGGTGGTTTCCGACCATGAGCTGCACCTGCTGCTGAGGCCGGGCTCTTAACGCCGCGCCTGGCGGCTCGTCAGCGGATTAATTTCGGAGGATTTTCTCCTGCCTTTCGTCGCTACGGCGGTTGCTAGTGGCGACCACGCAGCCCAAAAGCGTAAACACGCGCAGGCTAAAATGGCAGGCAGACTTGAAGGAGTTACAAGTCGTGTTTTTTTCTTCTTTTTTTTTTTTAAATCTAATGAAGATTATCTAAGTTTTTAGACTTTATTCTTGACCTTCCCAATGTCTGGACAAGGACAGACGGCCGGAATGTGCTGCAGGGGTTATAATCGGTGATTGTCTAATTAATCAGCGGCAGAAAATAGAGCCCCAAAATTAAACATTTAGACTGTCCCTGTTTCTCCCTCCGAGTGTGAGTGTGTGCGTGCGTGGGTGTTTGTGTGTGTGGACGCCGGGGTTTGCCGGTACCAGGATTGAGTTAACTGTGGCCAAGTAGCCAGATTACTGTGGATTAGTGGGCATTTAAAAAAGTCACGTTATCTCACCAGTGCCTGCAGAATCAGCAGCTACATTTATGCCTGCATGTTAAAATGCACATGAAATGCAAAATAGCCGTAGCACAGTATGCTGCAGGTTGGTTTGGGGGCTGTGCTGCACAGGCACGGTGTGTAAAAATCCTGATATAACCTGCATGAAAGCTACTGTACCTCTACATGGCTTCCTCCTGCAGGAAAACAATGAAATACAAGTCAGATTAGGTTAAATTCCTGGATGGATTCATATAATATAAACGTATCTATGGTATGATTTTAAATTGATAAATGTGGTTAATGGAGCTTGCTATTAAATATATTTTCTATTTAATACGTTTTTCATGGAAAAGTTTTTGTATAAAAATACATATATTTTTGCTCCCTTGTTGCATCCTGAAGCTGCTTTCTCACGACCTGGAACCTCAGGTCGTCATCGTCATGGCATCATGTGATTGTGGGGAGATGATCTGCAATTGTGACACAGTCGGGAAATCATTTAAAGCAATAAATTCTATTCCTGAAGATTATCTCATTCATCCAGAACTTTTTCTCTTTGCAGAGGTTAACCTTGTATTTTGTTGCTTCTCTAGTGAGGATGGTGACGTTAAATGCATCACATCTGACCTTTAGCTGTAAACCTTAGCCTGGTGCTGCTGGATACAGGACAGAAAAGAAAACAGCATCAAGGTAGGTGCAGACAAATACTCCATTTTTAACTGTTGATGTGATACTTTTCATCTTTGCATAATCTTATAGTCAATCCTCAAGTCATTAAAACATAATTCTTGTTTTTGACTTGGTGGTGAAGTTTGTGGAGACAACAGCAGCATCATGTTCTACGGTTCTTCGTCCGGGGCCAGCATGTCCCTCCCGTCCAAAAACCGCATGAAGCGTCAGAGCAAGACTTTCACACAGGTACATGCACACAAACTGTCCCGTGCACGTTCAGCGTCAGGAAACCATGATGGAAAGCAAACAAAATGGAATCAAGTGGAAGAAGTTCATGAATTTCATAAGCTATGTTTCTTTTGTAGCTAAAAAAATGGACGTGTGTGAGATTTAATTGATTTTACTACAATTTTTATTCCCCCACTGATAAAACCGGACAGAGGAAGATAGGTGTTCTCTTTTATTTACCGCTCTTTGCCTACTCAGGTTCTGTATCGAACGCTGAGTTACAGAGACCGCGTTCCTGTGGAGACGGGAACCAACACTCGCGGGGACCGACGGTCCACGACTGAACCCCCAGAGCGCCCGGCAGACGACCCGGCAGAGTTGTCCACACAGAGTTCTGCCCCTGGGGTCCTGAAAATCTTTGGGGATGAAATTTGCGCAGGTGCCAACTACAAGAGCGTCCTGGCCACTCCGCGGTCCAGCGCGCACGAGCTGGTCAAAGAGGCTCTCGACAGATACTCCCTGAACAAGAACACTGCTCATTCTTATGTCCTGTGCGACGTCATCGGGCGTTTGGAAGGGGAAGGTGAGGTCGGAGGAGGTGTGGGGTGGAGAACCGAGTGCTTGCGAGCGCTGGGGGACAACGAAAAGCCACTGTTGCTGCAAGAGCTTTGGAAGCCCCGAGAGGGTTATGCACGCCGATTCGAGCTGCGCAGAAGAGCAGAGGTAGAGGAACTCAATGCGAAGGAGAAGGATACCATCACCGCTGGTGAGGAGACACACACACACACACACACACCCCCACACCCACCCACCCCCATATTACCTACAACACTGGCATATTTCCAGTGTGCTGTCCTACTAGTATGATGCTTCATTTGGGTTTAGATACATGTGTCATGGTTAAATTGTTAAAACACGTTTTTACTTGACTTAACCTTAACTTTATAGCTAATTATGGTCCCCCTTCAATTGCCTGTTGAAGTTGGGAAGACTAGCCAGAATTCCCTCACTTCCTAACATTTTGCAAGTGTGTAGCATGTACTAGAACACATACACACACATATACATACATGGTGCCAATGCCTTGGATGCCTGTTAGCTCAGCCAGCTGTAATTTAAATCCTTTGCATCCAGAGGTGTGGATGAATTGTGCACTAGTGGTCTGTGAATAATAGATGACAAGATACTTGAAATATACAGTACAACACACTGACATTACACCCACCTTGTACTCCTCTCACAAGTTTACCATCAGCACATACGTACATCCCCATTGAGGATATTTTTGCACATTGAGCAGATGCACAGGAGCACTTTGAGTCGTTGACAGAGGAACTAATCTCAGCGCCTCACACTCACACATTGTTCTCAACAACCACGTTTGGATTTCTCATGATGTGTGCCAGGGTTTGCTGGTTGCTATGTCAACTCGGGTGGTAGCCAGGAACACCGCCAACAATTTATTTATCAATCTGTCAGTCTTCATCTTGCGGGCAGGCCCATAAGTGTCTTTAAGTGAAGCTATTTTGTGTATTTTCCCTTGTACACAATCACAATGGAATTTGAGTGAAAGTAGCTTCATCAAAGGCTCAACAGATTCTACATATTTGATTTAAATAAAAAGATTTAAGGGGGTTGTCGTTAAATCCAGACTTGTCTCATGCACTGTTGCTCGTGCACTGTTGCTGTTTGTTGAAGGCTCTTTCACTTATTGGTTTGTCCTGTCATTAAAAGTGGGGATTTCTTGAGATACAAAAGAAAAGCCTGAAAATATGGTGTTCTGCTTCTGCATCATTATGCATTTGGAGAGCTTTTGGTGTATTTGACTGAATTCGTGCAGAGCGTGTAGCCTGTATAGAATTCAGCCTGTATCAGCAGTCATATATCAGTAAACACCAGTGACCCACTTCTGCTGACATCCATACATGCTCGTGCTGTAGCCAACCGTGCCTCCGCTCTGCTCGATAGATAAAAGGCTCTATAAGCCATCCGTTTTTCATTATTTCAATATCTAGTTTGATCCTCCGGCTCGTGTCACCCGTTAAATGTACCTCGTTAGTCAGTTCCATGTAATGACAAACCTCTAAACATGCATTCACCAGTCAATACTATCAGTACATATTTTCATTTTTGGACTAACCCCCAGGTTTGTGATTTATCCCCTACTAATTCACAAGCATGTGCCTTTTCTTTTTTTTTCTTTTTTTAAAATCTTTTTGGTTTTTGTGTCCACAGGTGTTCGTGTGAGCATGCATGTCACGTATCCTGTTTCTTTACAGTAATAAAATGGTTTAAGGGTACAAAATGCTTTTCACCAAAATGTTTATTATGCATATTGTATTTTCAGGGACATAATCTGTCTTTCCCCAATTCTGTTGGTTCTAATCTCAGGTCAGCTGCTATTCCACATGGTGAATCCATCTTACTTTAATTTAATTAGATGTTAATGGATAAAGGTGGAAAATCTTGTACCTCACACAAAACATAGAATTTCTGTATCTTTCCTTCCTTGCTATTTCTGACGTGATCCATTATAAGCATGACAGAATAGTTACTTTGCACCACAGTGCATGTGTTTCTTGGTACATGCATGGTCGGGGAGCTATTCAGTGCTTGGTGTTTTGGTGAAGGGGTGTTTTTTTCCTCATAACCCCTCCAACCCTGCTGTAGGGCCCAAAACTTACCAATTCCTGGCGGCTCTAATGGGTCGGTCTGGGCTGGGCAAACACAGGAGCTCCCCCCTCCGGTCTGGCCGAGTGGTACAGTCCAATTCTAAAGGTGGGAACTTGCCTCAGGTAGGGTGGCTGTCAGTCATTGCCATTGATGGATGACCACCTCAACCTGTGTTGTCACCAGTGCTACTACCATCCCCAGTGATTGCACCTATGTGTATGTTTGTGTACAGTAAGAGAGAAAATGCCTGAATCATCACAAAGCCTTGAAATTCAAACCATGAAGAGCTGCTCAGTTCCCATTCTGTCAGGTCCACTGTTGTCAGCCATCCAGCACCATTGAGCGTCTCTGAGTCGTTTTGTCGCTCCTGGTTTCCACTCACATGCGTCACTACTGCCTGAGTTACATCACTCATAATTCAAACACATGCTGATTATGAACGGGTCACACAACTGGAGCAGCCTCTCTCCTGTGTTCCCTCTTTTTTAATGTCTCTTCCTGTTTCTTCCCCTCCTTTCGCCATCCTCTCTTGTCTTCCTGTAGATATTAATGCTCAGGCTCGAAAGCTCCAGAGGAACAGGGCAAAGGGGACGCTGACGTTGCCCCGCTCCAGCAACTCATCCTTCAGCCGCAGCCTCAGCGAGACCAGCCTCAACCAGGTGAATCCTGCTGGCTATAAATGATTGTTGCTTGTGCTCAGATACTGGATGCACCTTAGCCACATTTTCCAAGTGTTTCTAGTATATTCCAAGTGTTTCTGGTTTATTTCATGACTAGCTTTTATCTGCAGTTGGGAGTGGGAGACGAGCCCAAGCGTTTTTACTCCACGCTGCCAGGACCCGTCAGGGGTCGAGAGCGTGAGACGTCTAACGGTCTCAGAAAAGAGGAGGTTGGTCAGGGCGGAGGTGGGGTCAGGCACTCCCTTTACCAGTCCCCTCACCTGCTGCTGCTGCAGGGTTATAATCGGCAGGTGAGAACTGCGCTCGCATGTTATTTTGCAAGCTTAAATGACGTCTAGATGTATGACGCCAGCTGTGTTCCTGTAGGACTGCCTGGTGTACCTGTTGAACAGAGAGCAGCACACCGTCGGTCAGGAGACTCCATCAGCTCGGCCCAACATCTGCCTTTTCTCCCCCGACATCCTGCCCCTCCACTGCCGCCTTCGCCGCGTTCCTGCCCCCCGTCGTCAGGTTAAAAACAAGGCGGAAGAGCTGCCGGAGAGTCAGCGGTTCTGCGTTGCCGTTGAGCCGGTGCTTCATGCCACAGTTCTGGTGAACTTCTCCCGCTGTGAGCGCTCCACCACGCTACGACACGGTGACCTCCTCTCTTTCGGAGCACATTACATCTTCCTGTACAAGGATCCCACGGGCGCTAAGCCATTGCCTGCTCAGACTTTGGCCCGCCTTCGCTCCCTGGGGCAGCTTTTTGATTCAGTAGTGGAGGAGGGAGAGAGCGGATTTCAGACATGCAAGATGTGCGGCTCTGTCTTGAAGGACAGGATGTCACAGGGGTCAAATGCAGTTCGACGAAGCTTCAAACCTCACCTGGTAAAACCGCGCAGCGCCGCGCCGGCACCAGGAACAGCCCTCATTGTGTCTACAGGGGTAGGTGGAGGTCAGAAGAGAAGACTACAACTTGAATTTGATCAAATTCATGAGGATCAGCTTCTGAACAGGATTATATCTCTGATAGAGCCTGGAGGTTTGTGCTTTAATTTAAAATACCATCCAAACGACCCTTTGACCTTACATTGTGTCGCCAGTATCTTTATGCTGGCTGGAATGAAACACAACTGACTGACAGTCAGCTCTTTCATGTGAATAGTTTTATATTCTGAGGTGGTTTTAATGTTTTTTGTTCAACTCTAAAGGAGATGACCATAAGCTGACAACTGCCTACCTGCTGTGTTTGTGCATACAACACTCTGCTTCCAACTTCCCTCCTGGGAGCTTTGGCAAACTGCTGCTCAAGATTGTCAGACGAATCCAGACTATCGCCTGGGTCAGTGTTTGGCTCCTGTTGTGTCTCTGACAAAGTCCACTCTGTGCTTAGGATGAACCGATGAACAGAAACTGATCATCAGAGAGAGATCAGACCGAAAACAGGAATTATCACAGCATTAACGTGGAAAACACGCCATTTTTCTCTATTCTTCAATAGTCTATTGAAACAAACTACAAAATCAATCATAATTGTTTACAGTCTACTGAGTTAACTCGTATAACCTCATGCCATTTGACCTTGTTCATTAAATAGAAAAAAAGGTATGGTTAGGGCAAGTACAATATATTCATAATTTTTTGTTCATCGGGGCAGGCACAAAGTAATTCTCATTTTGTGTCACCGTGGTCTTGTTGGGCTTTGTTAAAATGATAGTGGGGTGTCTTTATGTAGGCCGGTGACGTGTGCTCCTTCTACACCCGTCCTACAAGTTTAATGAGGACCTAATTGCTCTGTGTGTGTGTATGTGTGTGTGTGTGTGTGTGTGTGTGTGTATGTGTCTTCTTACAGGAGAAGACAAAGGAGCTGGCTCAGAAGCAAGCTCAGCAGTCAGTATCACTTTCCAAAAGAAACAGGGATCATTTGAGTTTGTATATTTAACAAAGGCAGTGCTTAACCCTCTATTTCATGTGTCCAACAGCCAGGACCCAGCCTCTCTGTCTCTGCTCAGCATCTCAGACTTGATCCCAGACCTGCAGACCATCTTTTTCTGGATGTCCAACTCCATTGAGATCCTCTATTTTATACAGCAAAGAGCACCTGCATACACACACACCATAGAGACACTGCAAGGTACACACAGCTCAGACCCAGCAAAGCCATTAGTCACGCTGACACCCATTCCATACTGATAAAGCTTTATCATCCCACAGCTTTCACTATATGTCCTTAACTCTGCCTGCATCTCTGGCATCTGTGTCTAGGGTCAAAGGAGTCCTTGCTATCTGCGACCATATCAGCCAATGAAGAGGCCATGACCATCCTGGAAGAAGTGATCATGTACACTTTCCAACAATGTGTCTACTATATCACCAAGGTAATCTGTCACAGTTGCAAAGGCACCATCCGTGTGATGAGCAACGCGTGTGCTCGTGCACACACAAACGCACTCAGAAATTAAGATTACCTTCGATTTTTCTGTTTTATTTCATGTATATAATATCCTGCTTGTGTGTGTGTGTCCAGGCTCTCTATGTAGTGTTGCCAGGTTTGCTAGACTGTAATCCATTCCCGGTTGACAGCTCGGAGCCCTGCTGGAAGGGCGGTGTAGGGTTTCCTGAACCGGTGCGCAGGGTCCTGCAGGTGTGTTTTGGTTTTTGTCCTATAGGAGATGAGAATTGGTAAATGTCATTAGATTGCATTTCTTTTTGATTAAGCATATTTATTTCAAAATCTGGACTCACTGATATCATCAGAACTGCCTGAAAAAATGGTTAAAAAAATTGAGGTTTCTGGGATATATTTGGTATGCTTGCATCATGCAGTTGCTGCAGTGGTAAATGATCCTTTTCAATTCCACCACATCCCTAAAGTGCTCCTTAATGCTGGGATCCTTTTGACATTGGTGCTGCTCTTTTACATAATTTCCTGTGGCCTTTTCACAGACCTGAAACTGTCTGAGCAATTTCTGTTTAAAATCATGTTTGACTCACAATGCGAGAATCAGTTTAATCTTAAGCAAATGGCCGGACATTTGATGTCTTCATTGAAGAAAAATATCCAGTTTTAATCCTTTTTTTAACCTTTCTTTTTTATTTTCTCCTCTGTGTTTGTTTGTGTGTAGGTGTTCCAGAATGCTCAGGAGCTTCTGCAGGGCTACCAGGTCCATCCTGAGATCCAAGCTCAAATGTTTGCTTATCTCTTTTTCTTCTCCAACGTGTCCCTTTTTAACCAGCTCATGGACAAAGGTAGGACAAAAAAAAAATCATGCCCACTCACACCTTCTCCTCCATTAGAGCTCCCTCAGGATATGTACAGATGTTTGTGTGTGTGTGTGTAAGAGTGTATCCTGTGTCCTTGTCAGCATTTTGACAATGACTAACCCAGATTTGTCCTCAGTGTCCTTGTCTTGTCTGCATTCTCTTTCCCGCCGTACTCCTCTGCCTCTTCCTCCTCCTCGCCTTCTTTCCATCTGGCCATTGGGTTGAGACAAAGCAGAGAGGAAGGATTGGATTGAAGAGAGGGAGAGGAGATGGAGGGTGGGTGAAGGGAGAGGGGGAAAGGGCAGAGTGAAGGGTAAAAGCCTGTCCTGATAACTTGTGTCCACCTCACTCGTGTCTAAACTGAATTTGGTCTCAATACATTAAACGTATACATCTTACTGACCACCACTACAAATTCACTTCCTCCATCCCTCCTTCCCTCCCCCCTTCCCCCCTCCGTCCTTCTTGAGCCAAACATGTGCACCCTCCCACACGCCACACGTCTTCATCAGCCGTTGGAGACAGATATCACGTCTGGCAAGGGGAGAATGGGACGCGCCTTGATATTCATGCAGAGCCGCCCACTGTCTGTCTGTCTGGCTCACTTTCTCTGCCTCACTCCTTTTGTCACTCATTTATATTTCTCCGCTGATGGTGACCATGGTAACGACAAAATTAGTTTATAGCCGATGGTGCTGACGTTTGCACTGGCCGCTCTCCATCGCACTCAGATACAGTTACACATGAAACAAACGGTGTTGGCTTCCTTTACCGTGGGTAAAAACCTGTTCAGCAGAGCGGTTTGTGGATTTGGATGATTTTGTGTAAACTTGTTATGACATCTTAATGACTGTAT
Source organism: Takifugu rubripes (assembly GCF_901000725.2). NCBI lineage: Eukaryota > Metazoa > Chordata > Actinopteri > Tetraodontiformes > Tetraodontidae > Takifugu > Takifugu rubripes. The sequence goes on from NC_042301.1 coordinate 11,608,337, forward strand.
TTGTGTATTTAAAGGTAAGAGGTGTCAAACCAACTGCTGTGAAGCATTATGACACGTTTGCTAAGAGGTTAAGTGATGTTGGTGCACAGTGCCTTAAAGATAGATTACCTTATGCCCAGACATAAGCCTCTTATAGCCGGACGAGTGTGTATCTGCATCCAAAAAAATTGTCTGAAATTTGAACATTGCATCTTATATGGACTTCATGTGTGTCATATCTCTGTGAATGTTCCAGAAACCCTCATATAGCTGCAGCGAGCTAATTAAACCATATATTGACAACCTGGGATGATAGACTTATATATAGGTATAACTTGCTTAATGTCCCACTAAAATTTACTTTCAGCTCTTTGAAGGGGAGAATATATGAGAGTGATGAATGCAGCTAAAACTCAACATGTAATTACATTAAATGGATGATTCCATTTTCCTCATTTATACAATGTGAACAATACTGGAATTATCCTGAGGTATCTGCTCACATGCGTCTGTGTGTGTGTGTGTGTGTCTCTCTCTTGCAGGCCCATCTCGGGGTTGGTTCCAGCGATCCAAAGTGCTGCAGATTCAAGCTTGTATGCGGATGGTCCTGGAATGGGCAGGCAGGTCTGGTCTGGGACATCTCTCTGATAAATTCTTTACCAAACTCAACAGCACTGTGACCATACTGGCCACGCCCCCTCAGCAACTGACACAGGTGACCAACACACACACAGACCTCTGAGAACGTGAAAGGTGCATGGTGGAAACTGTTATTAATGAGTAAAACGACTTTGAATTGGGCCTTCTTTGAAGAGCTAATTATCTCCCTGTGGCCTCACTTGACCTGACAGTGTTTTCTTCTTTCTTGTGTTTGTTGTGGACAGTCAAGTTGGCGAGCTTTATCCAGCGAGCATTCAACCCTGAAACCTGTGCAGCTTCACCGGATTCTCACTCAATACCAGCTGACAGCAGAGATAGGCCCCGTCCCATCATGGCAACCCGGCAGCGAAGATGAGGCGTACATCTACAGAACAGGTCCAGAATGTTTGGTTGGAATGATTTGCATTTTTTATATTCTTTCAAGGCAGTTTGAATGATCAAATAGCAACAGAAAGGCTGAGGATTACGGTTAAAATGCTGGTGTTGCATATCGGTGTCTAAAAGCTAAAGGTAAATGTGACGCTGGGCAGCCGCCAGGATGTGTGTGTGTGTGCGTGTGTGTGTGTGTATAAATGAGCCAATATGACTCTGTGTGTGTTTAGTGGACCTCCTGGAGAGCTTTGAGAACCACCCTCCCATCATGCTCCCCAGCGCTGGTTTCAGCGTGGACCTGGACAGCGAGTGTGTGGAAGACAGCATCTACAGGCAGCTGTTGTACATCCGCCACTTCCTGTGGGGGCTACGCACCAAAGCCCAAGCACACACCAACACCTCCGGCGTGCAAACACACTCCAACGGCACCAACACAGCTGACTGGCCTGACGTCCAGGTCCGTCCTGTCACAGACACACCTAGTTATAATCCCAGCCATGTGCCTCGGCAGCTGGGGTGGTTGGGGAGTTCTTCATAATCCTGTAAATGAAAGATAAAAACCCTCTTCTTCAGCCAGCCTGGACACACACACCCACACACACACACTCACTGACAGAATCCTAGACATGGTTAAATCATGGTTAATCTGATTAGTCTTTAGGCTGTCTAATTACTGCTAACGGCTGACTAGACCATAATCCTCAGTTACTGCACACTTGTATGTAAACATGCAGAAACCTAAATAAGGGTTTATAAAATTAAAAAATTCCATTTTTTTCTAGCAACTCAGATTTCTACAACAGAAACGTTTAGCTCCCTTTGCTCTTTATGTTCACACTGCCTCCTAAACTCTTCCCCCCTTTTGCAATGCAGCGGGAGCTGTTGGCTCCCAACCACAACAGCCCCCGCTCCGGTGGTCCCGGGGATGATGTGACAGCAGAGACAGCAGAGGACAGAGGACGGGACAGACCTCCGGGGCAGTCGCACACACACAGCCTCAGACGCAACGGCAACATCCACCACCCTCGACCAGGCAATCCAGACCCATCTTGCCTCCTGACCCCTCCCAACACCCCGCTGTACCCAGATGGAGGGGGTGGTGGAGGAGGGGGGGCCGGTCCTATCATAGGCCTGAGCATCCAGAGTAATGGCTGCATCAGCAGAACGGGGACGGAATCTAAAAAGGCCAACGGACTCATCACAAATGGACTAGAGGGTAAGATGAATAAGACAGGAGAGGTGGACAAAATAAAAAATTAGATTAAAGTGGAAACGGAGCTGAGCACGGTAGCCTGAGCAGCATGCTGGAGATCCTCGGAGCAAGAGATTAGAAAATAAGATTTATTCCAACCTATTAAACTAATGGACTGCCAGCAGAACATGACGCTGTCTTCAGATTAAGCAATGCTAGTTAAGTAGAGCCGAGCAAAAATGAGCTACCTCAGCTCATTATGACCATGTTTATGGCCTTAAAATACCACAATTAAATCTTTTATCATCCCAAACAGCAGCATGTTTACAGGGCTGTGGCATCAGGTCACACTTGTTTATTTAATCCACCTTATATATGTTGTTGTTATAAAATTGTTATGTTTTGCTATCAGATCCTTTAGATCTGCTCTTTCGTAAAATCACAATTACCGGTACATTTCACTTCCAGTTCGAGCTCATGTTGTTACCTTTCCATTGAGATTTTTTAGTCTCTGGATTTAACCCCGCCCCACACAACCACAATAATGATGGAAGCGGCATAAAAATGTGCGTTTGCAGTTTTGCTGTTGAAGTCCCTGCAGCGTGTGTGTGCACATGTTACTGTGAGGCATGACACTCTGCAGGCTACAAGAGGAGTACTTCTCCTTTGTGTGTCAGATTAGCTTCTCAGCCGTGTTGTTACGTGTCCCAGTGCTGTTTGTCCAGCCCTGTTATGGAGACCCTGTGTGTGTGCGTGTGTGTGTGTGTGCGTGTGTGTGTGTGTTTGGTTGGTTGTCTGTGTCCTCTGCAGGCTGTGTTAGTGGCTGTGAGTTCCCTTTCCCTGTCTCCTCTCCCGGCGCCCCTCCCTTTCCTGATGACTTGTGTGTGGTGTTTGTAGTGGAACTGGACAAGGGACCCTACGGACTGGGCATGGGACTCATAGACGGCCTGGTGAGTTCAGAGCAGCTCTTTCTTTTTGTCACTTGGTCATTTTGGTCTTTTATCTGGTTAATTTGGGACTAACTGAAATTAAATCAAAGCACAAACACTGATTTGGTTTTATTATTGAGACCAACTGCTATGTTCTTACGTACGGAGGGCCGGTTGCAGCATGGACATCTTAAAACAAATCTTTCAGTTTACCTGAACATTATTTGATTGAAAATGAATAGTGCTGACGCCAATAACGCATCCAGTGCTGCTGCTGCTGCGTTTCTCCACAGATCAGCAGCTTCTGCTGATATTAAATGGATGTTTTACAACCTGATGAAGCTCCGCCGTCGTACGCCTGGACTGGTGATGATGGAGCTTTTTTTTAGTTTCCATACTAACCACCCCCCCCTCTCTCTCTGTCTCTGCTGCAGCACACTCCCCTCAACGCTCCAGGAATTTACATCCGCACACTGATCCCTGATGGTCCTGCTGCCTCAGATGGCAGACTTAAAATTGGTGATCGGATACTGGCGGTGAACGGGACCAGTCTGATCGGGGCGGACTACCAGAGGTACGGATGACAGGACAAATTGACGGTGCTGTTGGGTGAGATTGACTGTAATGGGGGGAGGCGTGAGTAGGGGTAATGTCCAGTATTTACCACACTACCCGCCTCTTGAGCTGGTTACTGTGATTGATTAACGAGTCAATATAATGCTGCTCCTTCATCCCGACCGTCTCTGCTGAGCCCCGTGTAACTGGACTCTTCCTCTTCCTCCTTGTGCTGCCTGCAGCGCTGTGGATCTGATTCGACTGGGAGGAGGAAGACTTCGTTTCCTAGTGGCCAAGTCTGACCTGGATGTTTCAGAGAAGATCAGTGCCTCCTCCTGCTGACTGCCTTTGTGCTACGACATTGAGAAGATGAAGGAAATGGGCCGGCGCTCTGTTGCACACGAAATGCTCGTGAGTGGTGTAAAATCCAGCTGCAGCACAAAGACAAACAATCAAAAATGGGAGAAAATGGGACTCGCACCTCCACAGCCGCTACCCCCCTGCCCCCCTCGACTCTTGCTGGCTGCTGACATCAGAGGGGGCGGCAGGAAGAGGAGTCGCCTAATTCATCAGCGTTTGAGGTGAGAGATTTAGAAGGTGCCAGCATGCAGTGCAGTCTGCTTTAAAGCATTTATATGTTGCATTTATTTAACTGCTGACTGTTGGGGAATGTGCACAGTTTTCACTTTTCCTCTTTAAAGACCCGTTTGTATTTGTTATAAAGACTGCGTCAAATCCGGCAAAGGGAGCCACCAGCGAGAGACCAAACAGTCGTAGCTTATTTGAACAGTTATTCATAAATGTGTTTCTCTACTGTCCAGTAAAACATGACATTATGTACCAGGCAGGTCAGGAGAAACCAGGTATCCAGACTAGCTTACATCTGGGCAAATCTGCCCTGTTTTGTTTTATAAAGTTGGGGTTTGTCTGTTCAAACAAAATGTGAAGAATCTGAATCCAGATCCTCTCCAAGGAGATAATGTAAGTACAATTTTAAAACTACAGGTTTTTCAGATCAGGTTCAACTGGAAAATAGTTAGACAAAAGACAAAATACTCCCGAAAGTATTTACACAAAACAGACAGAGGCTGGAGTTTGTTACACATGTACAGTTGAATGTTTAAGAAGCTGTTGCAGTCAAAAACTCTAAAATCTCAACGTTCATGAATGAAGCGCTTTAAAGGTGGGTTCAACAGTAATTTGAGACTAACTGCAGGGTTACAAAGAGGTGTGTAAAACCCACATTTTGGCGTGAGCTGTATGTATCTGGGTGAAAGATGTAAATAATCGGTGTAAATATCCATCTTCTTCATATTAAAGTTCAAAACCCCATTTGGGAACTAATTTATCATTTCTTAATAACTGAAGCTCACTCATTGGAAAAGATGAGCAGTTAAGGTTGATTTAAGACTTTAGCTGCACTTTGGTTTGGAGTGCAATATTGAGGACCCCGACTTCAGCTGGTGCTAGCAGCACGGTGCCTTGCACACCTGAGCTCGGGAAAAACCCTCAGAGACAAAGTTTAGTCAAATCTGCATGTAAATTTTTCATAATCTTTCGACATGGCATCAAATAATTTTCATTTTGCCATTAAAAAAACAAAACTTTTTTCTTACCCTCCTGAAGCTCTCGAGTAACTGCAGCTAGAGGCCACCAGGGGGTGCCATAGTTCCAAATTTCATGTCTCAAACAGCGGGACTTTGATATTCTTCCTGTACCTTTATGATCCTGTCCGTGACATGTGTCACGCACGTGGAACTGTAGACCACACTTGCGGTTTGGCCTGCAGGTCCACGGATCTAGCAGTTGGGGGGCCTTCAACCCCTTTTAATCCTTGCAGTTCTAGTGTGAAATGTAATTTTACATCAGATTTTAAATCTGCTTTATTCTGTTTCGTATATATAGATATAACAAAAGGATGTTTGAAGTTGTTGCATTTATTGGCAGCTGTATTTTCTGTCACGATATTCAAGTTTCCTGAAATTCAAGTACCGTAGTCAGAGGGGAGATATTGAGGTGTGGGGATTGATTAGAGACGCGTCGACCCCTCTAATTAAGTACCCTGCAGGCTGACTCAGACTGCAGATGCGACATTATTTCATTAAAATGTGACAGTAGAAAAGAGCTAAAAGATATTTAAAGCTTAAAACTGTGAAAGTCAGACGATTGTTGAAACTGCCTGCCACGTTTGTTCTTTTCTATGATGCACACACTGATTTAAAGATGCAGGTTTTTTTTTGGGTTTTTTTTAAAGTCATTATTCTCAGTCAGCTTTAATCTTGTGATTCAGTTTGAACCGTTTCTGTTTCAGGGTTTGTATGACATTGATCTCATGCATGCATCTTCTCTGGTTATTTATACTACTTAACCATGACTCTACCTGACAATAAACATGTTGAATACACCTTTTTACTCTTGCCTTAGAAATCAGGTATTGAGGGTGTATTTTATTATAAAACCAGGGCGACTGACAATCTTTAGTCAATGAGGAATTTTAATTTTTGCTACACATGAACAAATCACAAAAAAAACATTTAAAAATACATACTTTTCTATTTCCAGAATGTATTGATGACAGCTGTTTGTACACATAGTACATTTCCCCCAAATATGAAAAATACCTTCTAAATCACTTTCATTTAGCAGATAAAGCAGCAATACAATCATGATGCATCTTTTTTTTAATCCATTTTTCTTATGTGCAATAACAATCACTGAAATATTGCGCAAATTGCGTCTGATTGCCAACTAAAAACGAGGCCTGTACAAGGGCAACAAGAGAAGCTAAAGGCAGAGTGACAATCAGAATGGGGGGGTGGGGGGAGTGCTGAGCAGGCTCTCATTAAGGCAGCATCTGATAGGAACTGCCATCAGGTTGTTGCCCTGGTGGAGGCAACAATTATGAGAACTGCTCATCTAGGAGGGACAGAGGTAGACTGGGAGGAAAATCACTGACTTTCACTGCAAACCAAAAAGAGGAATATGGATCCCAGATGTGAAGAGGTACCGCACTGAAATGAAGGAAAAGGTGAGAGTTGTGGTTGCATTGGTCCCGCCCTGCCCCTGATAAACCTGACAAGTCTACAGAAGATTAAACTAACCGCTGTAGTGTTGCTGTGCACGTCATGTTAAAGCGCTGTTACTCTAGAGATAAAGCTGTCTACAGGTTATATAAAATGATCCAAGATGTAGATATTTAAGGCTTTGAGGATTATTACAATAATGCTTTTCTGCGCCAAGACAAAAAACAAAATACTTTGCACACAGGCTGTTTCATTTCTCCTTTAGCCACTACTGAAACAAGCAGAATACAATTTGAAGGTTCATCTACGTTTGGTTAGCTCTCTCAACTCTAAGTTGCCACCTGTCTATTTTTTTTTGCCTTTGTTTTATTTCTGCTCTGTGATGTTATTCCAGCATTTATTTCAAAAACTCTTTCCTTTTAGTGCTTTATTGTGAAGGCAACAAGAGGAAACGCCTCACATTGTATTGTTTCATATTACCGTTCCTCTCCGAGGTGAAACAGTCTTAATTCTCCTGTAGAGTCTGCCTCAAAAGTGTAAAATCACTTTCCTGAACATTCTCTCAGATGTATTATTTACTTTTGCAGCTAACTCCTCTCTCACTGTTTATTTTGTAAATACTGGCCGTTGCAAATCTGAGCACACTCCACTGGTGTAAAAGGCTCAAACCGGTGGGACGTCAAGTGGAACACTGCTAAATTCTACCACTAGGCGGCAACACACTCGAGTCGCACAGAAGTCGTGCTGCAGCTCAACTCAGGCATCATTTTTTATGACCAGTAAAAACCATTCAGAAGTCTTAACAGTCAATTTCTAAACACACACACACACACACACCCAGCCTAATCGGAAGTACAGGAGAGGATCTTTCTTTGGCCTGAGAGTGAACAATCTGATCAATGGAGAATGAACTTGTATAACATTCATGTGGCAAAAAGTAGTGCTGTAATGATTTTAATATGCTTAATGCTCTTAGAAGTACAACATCCTTATTTAAAAGTGTGTAAAGCTGAAAAAGCTTTTTAATCCGCTAAATAAATTCAGATACTATGTGGAAGGGTCCGACTGTTTGACCAAAGTAATTTTCTTTCACTGAATTCCCTGTCGCGGAAAGAGAGGATGCTTGTACAGTTTTGGCCGTATCGGCAGCAGTCACACGAAACGCGTATAAAAGGTGAAACAGTTACTGGACAATAAGAAAGCCGTCCTCTGGAAACCTTCTGAAAGGCGCCGAGGTTCACTTCCTAAGGTCGTGGGTTTGCGATGCCATGGTGACGATGACGGGCTGCTGGGCAGATGTGACCTGATGCTGAGCAGACTCGGTCCCGCCCTCCTCCTCCATCTTTGGCCTCTTGGCTTGAGGTTCAGCTGAGTGCTCATCTGGTGTTTCTGTGCTGGGCTGTCGGCTCACCAGCACCGGTGGAGAGCTGGAGGCCTGAGCTGCCAAAATCTGAAGAGGACTATTGAGGCCTGGAAGGGAAGGTGAGCAGATTCCAATTCAACAGATAATAACATTAACATAAAAAAAAACCCTTAATATTGCTATTATCCACATTGAATCAATTATTCCAGTGCTCGTACCAGATGCAAGGCTGTTTTCCGTGGCAACAGCTGCAGACGTGTGTCTGCCATTCTGAGCAATAGGGCGAACAGGGAGTTGATGTAACCCGGGTACGAGGCTCCTTCCATCCCCGCCCTGCACGGCGCTGTCCACAGTCTGGATCACCCGCTCTCTCTTCTGTTGGGCTTCTGCTCCAAACGAGACCAGGGCAGTAATTTAATATATAAACCCAAACGTTGCGCGACCTGGGACATGGGATAAGTCCACACTTGCTTCCAATCCGTATCAGATGATTTCTAGTTTATGCTTATATTACATGTACTTTTTATTTTACATTTTGTGTTATTTGTGGATGATTACTGGTAGTTTGTTGCTTTCTACATGTTTGAAATCAACTGGATTAAACATTTTGTGAGTTAACTTTTTTGGGGCTCATTTTTGATCAAGAGATGAAAAAGCAAAAGTTGTGATACAGATTCTGTACCTCTGAATTCCCCATTGCCCTCTGCTCCTCCAAGAGAAGCGGCACTGTACCCATTCAGGGGGATGGAGGTTAAAGGGTGGGTGACGACCCGCACCATGGTCACAGAGGGCTGAGACGTGTTGTGGAGCACGGGGATCGGCTGGATCTGGCCTCCACCGCCTGGAACCAAGGCGAGGGCCTTTCCAGGACCTGAGGACAGGATTGCTGGGTGGGAGGGTGCGGCCATGATGACGGGCTGAGCGCTGACTGGAGATCCTACGGAGAGAGTGAGGAAGATGGTGATTGCAACTGCTGTTAAATGCCGCTGAACACATATTCCTCCATCCAGACTCACCTGGAGCGCTCTGGGAGTACCGGTACTCTGACACAGATGCTACATGGTTAGCCAGCTGCCCGTGGTGGTCATGAGGGATCGGAGAGCCCTCCCTGCTCAGAGATTCAGGAGTCTGCAGACCGCTAGAAGGAGGAGAAAGAAGCCCCTGATGTGTTGGAGATGCAGGGGCGCTTCTGTAGAAGGAGAAGAGAGAGAAACTGACCAAGTAGCACAGCAAGATCATTCAATTCTGGAGTTTAATAACTGTAACTTTCATCACTGCCGGCACCTGCGTGTTTTGCCCCCATCTATAAACTTACTTTGTTCTATCCAATCAAATGAGAGCCAGAAGCAGAGAGAGGACAGAGTTAACAGAGTCCGGCAGAGTCACGCCTGTTCCGTGGAGGACGCAGGCAACCCACTCACCTGGAGGAGAGGGGTCCGAACGGCGTCCTGAAACAAGCCACCCCTCGCTGCCGCCTTTTCCTGAAAGCTTGTTCCACCAGTTTGCTCTCAGAAGCAGAATCCAGACGCCAAAAGCTCCCTTTTCCAGGCTCGTCTTGAGAGCGGGCCACTTTCAGAAAGTAGCGGTTGAGCGAGAGGTTGTGTCTGATGGAGTTCTGAAAAGTATGAAACATCAGATTTTCTTTTTACTCCACACAATTTCCCAAAAATCGGAGTCACAAAAGCACGTCGGGCCAGGCTCCCTGTTGATTTGAAATCGTAGAAAGTGGTTTGTTGCTGCGCAATATAAGACGCTTCACATACGTTTGCTTTGCTATTGCAAAGCATTAAGTTTCAGCCAGAATGGGCCCACCTGCCAGCCCTTGTCTGCAGTGCGATAGTAGGGATAGTGTTTGGTGATATGGGCGTAGATGCCGCTGAGAGTCAGCTGTTTGTCTGGGGCAGATGAGATGGCCTGGACGATCAGCTGCGCATAGGAATAAGGTGGCTTGGACTCATCCTGGAAAAAGGAGATAAGAGTGTTAGTGCCCACGTGATCTCAAGCACATTTCTTCTCAAGAATAATATTTCTTTTGAGAATAATAACAGGTTTCTGAGACTTCACCTTTGGGCTGTCTCCACCAGCCGACTCCCCTCGCTGGTCACTCCCCCCACCTCTCGGCTCAGCAAGGCTGCGTCTCTGCTCAGAAACAGCCTTGGCAGCGTATTCAGCTGCTAACTGGAGGTCAGAGGTCACGCTACGTCCAAAACGATAGCCTGACGACCCTGCCCCACGTGGACTCGCTGGACAGGAGTTGGGAACGCTGAAGGAGAGAGGACCGCAGATTTAATGACGTTGCTGATTTGACAGTGTGAATATAATTCAGTTTAGCCCTGGGATTAGCTTAGCACTGGCCAACATTGCCGGTGCACCGCTTGAAAAGCAGCCGAAGGCACGTGTAATGTTTGAGCAGAGAGTTTTACAATCTGACTGGATGAGACCTTTGGACAATGCAACCAAAACACATCTGGGTGCATAAACAGTTCTGTTTGAGTTACATAACAAGGCTGAGGAAACAATTTTCCTCAATTTCCACCAGATGTGCCCTTCAGTTCCCACTTTCTTCCAAAAGAATCTTTACAGCATTCAATAGTGTGCAGACTTCTAATGTAAATACTGTTCATCTATAGTTATCTTCAACTACACCACAAATGGTCTACACTGCTTTACTAGCATGCTACTGTGCAAAAAAAACTCTGCAAAACTGCCAAATCAAACAACTAAAAAAAAAAAAAAAAAAAAATCAAGAACAAAATCACAAGTTAAAAATTAACTAGTTGTTATCTGGTCTTGAATAGAGAGAACACGAGGAAAACAGACAGTTATACAACACACACCTGCTTCTGTTAGCAAAGTAAACACTGCTTTCTGGGAGAGTCAGCATGCTTTGATTTGCCTTAAGCAACTGAGAGCCAAAGATACTGACTGACATACAGACACAGAAACACACACAAGCGCTCACACATGTGGAGAATGTGCTCGTATTTTTTGGCTGGTGACCCGACTGTGCAGGCTGTCTGAATGTAGCTTTGTGCAACCAGCACAAAATGAATGTCGGGACAAAAACAAATGATTTTGGCAGCTGTAACTTTCCTCGCTTCTATCTTTTCAAAAATTGTATCAGGTCATTTTGGCCTGTCAGCATGTGCACACAGTATCCGAATGCTGTTAGAAGAATTAAAATATATAAGAGTCGTTTAAGTTGCTCAACAGGAAAAGTGACTCCTTCTACCGTCACAGTTGGGGCCGTAAGCCTTCGCTGAATGCGAAGTATGTGGGTAGGGAACGAAAAAAGGTCCAGAAAAAAGACCCAAAAAGGCCAAAGTGGAAGCAATGTGAGTGATTATCCTGTGTGCGCGCGCTCTGCATCCACGTGCAAGTGAATAGGAGCCGAGAGGGAAGGGTAGGGGGCTTTGAACAAAAAAAAAAAAAAAAGAAACCACGAATGGACGGAAAAACGGCCCACAGGCAAAACAATCTGCCGAATAGCCAATCACACGCCTCGAAGCTGCAGCCATTCCATATAAGGAAGGCACTTGCAGGCTGATAATGTGAGGATGCAGGATGTATAATCCAAGACGGACCACAGGAGGGCACACTCAGCAGCACACTTGCCAGATGCACATGCTGCATGCATTTATAGAGCAGTGATTGTCAGGCATGTGCCAGCGCATTATAGGCAAGTTTCCACCTCAGCTGAAAGGCCGCAGCAGCTGACGAGCCCACCGTCAAAACGGCCAGATGAAGCATTTCAGGGTGGGCTTCGGGTTCGAGTCGAAAAGGAACGAAAATTCCGCACTCCCGAATGCATAAATGAGTAAATTATCCAAGACAAGATCACACTGTGCGTGAGGGTGTGTGTTTTGATGTTTAAACAAGTTTCACTAGAGATTTCAGGGAGAAACCCTTGAAGTCAATAAAATACTGACAGAACAGGAAAAAGTCCTGTTTTTGATGGACCGATGAGCCTGAAAATGATTTTAATTATAGTTTAATGCCTCCGATTCCCTGATGCGATCGCACTGAAAGCTAACACCAATACTGATTTCAATATATTGCTTGAATCAATTAGTTCTGTAATCACAATACGGAGGATACATTAAAAATCATCAAGCTTAAAAAAGCAACGTGTTGCATTGTTTTATGATGTTTGGTTACTGCACACCGACTCTTCTCACCTGATGGTGTCTGTGGGGGAGGGCAGAGGAGAACCAAATGCCCGGATGTGCTCTTCATGCTGCTGCATTGTGGGAATGCTGATTTTGAGAGGGGATATGTGCGGCAGAAGTGGCCGAGGCGGAAGGAGTGGCTGCTCCTTCTCTCTGTGCTCTTCGGGCTCCAGAAGCGATGTAAACTGGATCTTGATTACTGTACTGGGAAAACGAAACACACACCTAGAAAACAGGAAGCGGGTGAGAAACAATCGAATTAGTGAATTCACTTCCTGGTGGTTGCCATAGAAATATACAGATGTTTTTGTGTCCTGTTGCTGAGGAAGGTTCCAACAGACTTTGGGTCAGTACAGACAAGAGCCAGCCGCTCTAGTCTTGTCTTTAAGTTAGAATTACAACTGTTAATATTCACCCCGATGAGTCAATATATTAGTTCTAATTCTAACTGGCAGGTAAACTCAGCAATTATGTCATCATAAAAACAAACAAGACTTCTAACCAAACATGACCAAAAATGCATTAAATCAGGCTCAGAGATTTAGAAAATAAACACATAACATGACTGAGAACATACACGCCACAAAAATACAACAGCAATATTTCAGAATATCTAAACTGCCGATTCTGATCTGATACAGAACCAGACAGGTCAGGAGAACATGCTCAACTACTGAAGCTTCACACAGGAGCAGCTTTACCAGCAACACACCTGAACAGATTTGACAGGTTTCCCTGCAGACAGGAGCTGGATGCTACAGAACACCTGCTGTATCAGTGTAGTGGTGGTTCTGCCTGATGTGACATGTTTACAGTTTGTCACTCACGCTGTTGGGGTTTATTTTAATCCAGCTTGTGCTCAAGACAGTGTCACATCAAAATGGACATCATGAGCTAATTTTATACCTCAATAAGCCAAAGATTCAATTTTACTTTTAAAGATGATGGTAGGAAAGCAGATGACTCCGAGTTATCTGCTTTCCTAAAAACAGATAACTAATAACAGGATTAAATAGCAGCAGCCATAATGGTCTGTTCTTTTTTTTTAACGAGGGTTTCCTAAAAGCAGATAACTAATAACAGGATTAAATAGCAGCAGCTATAATGGTCTGTTCTTTTTTTTTTTAACGAGGGTGTTTTTATGAATGTTTTGCAATGTGATTTAAAAAAAAAAAAAGCTGTTCATTGTTTTGTACTAATCTAAAGAGATTGCTCTCGTCGGAAGTTGCAAATCACCAGAAGAGCATAAAATGACTTGATTCGCAAACTATTATTTTTATTTATGTTTGAAACTGCTGCCCACACGACTTATAGGGCACGACAGGAAGGCTGCAGGAGCGCTGGGGTACAGCTATGGTCTTGTGTACACTCCATGTGCTCCTGCAGTGAGGATGTTGGTTTCAGTCTGCACTTCCTGTAGGCTGGTAGCCACGCCCACAGTGGTTCCTGACAGCCAATCAGAATGAATAGATGGACGCGCGCGCGCACGCACGCACACACCGAGAAACCTCCTCCCACCTACGGTTGCACGCCGTTCGCTAATTCACTCGCTACATTAAGAGGCTAAAAAACGATGAAGCTAACAACAACGGTAAAATCTCAAACACGGTTACCACAAAAGCGCATCGTCTACATAAAAACACCGGCGCTTCCTCTTGAATGAAAGAACACAAATGTGATTTAATCCAAAACAAACACACCTCTGCCCACAACGCTCGTGCACTGCGCCCTCCAGGGTGCGTTTGTTTACCTTAATGTTGACATGGCGGGGACACGTTGACTAAACACACAGCAAGGGAACAGTGACAATAAACTAGCTGTGGTACACAACTTTCACAAACGCTTTCATAGAAAAATACTCGGAATGTGGAGAACCGATTTTATATCCTATTACTGGGAGATCATCGCCAAACATAAAAAAGGATTATACTCTGGAGGAAATGTAAAGTTAAGTTTTCTAAACATTTGTTGGTTTTTACTGGGATAAAGACTTTTGTTTCTTTCCTGCTGCAGAGGAATAAAAAGAGACCACGATGGGACTTAATTTAATGACTTTAACGACTAAATATGTTGTATGCCCACCAGAACCCCTCTCTCTCAAATATGGAGGTCATATTACTACATTATTGTCCTTGCTGTCCAGGTTTTAAGAGGAAACTCTTAGCGTTGGTCAAAACTATGTGATGGCTACATTTGCAATAAAAACGCACATGCTATTTGTCTACAAGCTGTTGTAACGTCACAGTTGATCAGGTGACCAGTTGAAGAGGTTAAAAGACACTTAAAAGAGGATATAACGAACTTAAACACGACGCAAGCCCCGAAGCTACCGAACCACCCAAAAGTTAATATCCATGCATAATCCTAAAGCTGCAATACGACCGTGCTGGTGTCACTAGCCTGTCGTTGGCGGCTATGCTAGCTGTAGCACTTACTCTCTGGGCAGCGAGAGCGGCAGCGCCCCTCTTCGCTGGAACACACCGTCAACGAACACGCCATTCTTGCCCAAGCAGCGGAGGGAGAAACCGTTGGCCTCGTCGTAGTTGAGCTCCAGGTGGCGCCGTGATATGAAGCTGGAGTGCCCCATGTTGATATCCACGGAGCCGTGAGACGAGTTCCGGCCTATGGTGACTGTCCTCTGGCGCATGACAAACTCAAAGTCCCGGCCCTCGAGCCTGGCAAGGGCCTGCGGGGGAGGACAAGCGACCCGCACTGGAAGATTCATATCAGAGTTACAAGGGCTCTCCATCACCGGAGGACCCAGGAAGGCGAGCGAGGACTGGTAATAGCCGTGCGAGGTCACCGCGACACGCACGGGACTACATGGTGCTGACTGGAGAGCAAGTAATGCTCTTGCTCCAGTGTCGTCCCGGTAGTCTGCCATGTTCTTTCGGAGGGTCAACAAACACTCGAACACATACACACGCACGCACTTTAGTTCTCACTCACACGCAGAGTTGCAACGTGAGTTTTCGGCCAGGGCACTTGTTCGCTCCGTGGCTGTCGGAACAACATGGAGTCGGATCATTACAAGACGCGGCCCGGAATCGCCTCAGGAACTGGACCGTGCTGCGTTCAGGGCCTTCAGTTAAAAGTTAAACGTTCGTCTTGCAAAGCGGTAACACCTGACGTAAATGCAGCACGGACGTACAGCACTTAAGCGAAATCAAGGCAATCCCGCTGACGCAGCCCAGTCGAATTCACTCTGGGATGATAAAACATTATAATTAATGTGTGCCTTAGTGCCAGAAACGCTTCGTTTCGCAGGTACACAAGTAAATCGGTAGGCTTGGCAATCTAAGAAAAACTGCGAGTGCAGAAACATTAGGACGTATTTATATCCCGAAGATATACTGAATATGGACGTCACCGAGTTAGTACTTGAACGCCACACCGGCACAAACGATGTCGTCACACCAGGAAACTTGCTGTATTATCTGGAGATTTGTGATGTGCTATAATTAATGTTAAGCCTTTTACTTTATTACAGTCACAGTTGGTGCGACTCGCCGTACCTACACATGCAACCAAATAATATAAATGAAAATCTAACTGACAATAATAAATTAAAATGAGCACCCCAACGTAGGTTGTAGCTCCTTATTTTGTAGTTATAGTCTTCAAATTAACGGAAACGTGGCGTAATTGGTCGAGTTTGGTGCATTATCATATTTTAGCTGTCTTTACTACAGGATCTGTGCATTTGTTCCAGTATGCGGAAGGCACTGGAGCTGCTTTTACCCGGCTCAGATTTTTTTTTTCTTTGCTTATTTTAATCTCGATCTTCTGTTTATAAACATAGAAAGAACAAGTTGGCCGAAAAACCTGGATAACGGATTTCTGAAGGAGCCAAGGCGCATGGGTAGCGGTCTAGCATCCACTCGAGGGCGCTGTTTGTCCGTTTATCGCAGGGAGAAACGGTGGGAAGGTTACGCAACAACAGGAGGTAAAGGTTCAAACTTCAGGAAGTCGTGCAACTATTGAAAGAGGAGGCAGTCATGAACTATCTCCCCTTGTTCGCGTTGGAAACATGGATTCTGCTCATCACATTTACCTGCTTATTTGTCATGTAAGAGTCAAATACGATGGTCAACTGAAAAGTTCTGGATTTTTTAAATTTCTTTTGTAAATTCCAAGTAAACAGCCTCGTTTCACAAGTGCGTTGAATCACTGCAGGTATGGAAAGAGGACTTTTGGAATATTTGAGAAACTTGGAATCTCGGGGCCTAAACCGACGATGTACTTTGGATCAATTTGCAAATACAACAACGTATGTATACTAATTATTCCGTATTTATAACCTTATCAGTCATTTAAACATCAAGATTGTGACTAACAGTTATGTTCCAGTGGTAAAGCAGGTGGAGTAAATGCAGACTGGTGTTTGTTAACCAAGTATTCTCATTTACTAGGTTTACTACCTGGATGACCAAGAGTGTGCTCAGAAATATGGAAAAATATGGGGGTGAGTAAACGGGGCTGAACCCCAGACCCTCATATTTTATGAAATGTGTTTCCTGGCTAATCTAATCTCACGCCTGTGTGCAGCACCTATGAGCTGAGGAAGCCCATGCTGGTTGTGATGGACCCTGACCTGTTGAAGACCATCCTGGTGAAAGAGTGTTTCACACACTTCACCAACCGGCGGGTGCGGAGATCAACACGGAACACAACTGAAGCGCAGTGAAAACATTAAATAAAACTGGAAATTCGGACACTATAAAGTGAAAGTTTCTATCAACACAAAGTGATCGGAAGGTTTCTTGGACCTCATTCCAGCTGGTTTTTGTTGTTTGTTTCAGAACTTCTGTCTGAACGGAGATTTATACGATGCCGTTAACATCGCCGAGGACGATGACTGGAGGCGCATCCGGAACGTCCTCAGCCCTCTCTTCACCACCAGCCGTATAAAACAGGTACGGCTCCACCTCCACCCCGAGTCTTTGATCCACTTCTGATGTTTCTAATCGTGTTTGATTGGTTTCAGATCTTTAGTCTCATGAAGCGTCAAAGCAGCAAACTGACCAGTAGCTTGGAGCCCAAAGCTGAAAATGAAGAAATCATCAGTATTAAAGAGTAAACGTGACAGCAAACACAATACTCCTTTACAAATAATAAAATACACCTTTTTTGTTCACACTTCCATTAAAAAAAATCTTTGGGACATAAGATAAAACAGTTTCTATAAAGTATTACATGAATAGCATTGAGCCTTGCTAAGTCATAGACATTTTTACCTGTTAAATGGTAAAAATGACAAGTGTAAAGATCAGAGGAGTTAGCTCCGCCCACTGTGTGTCTGTTCCAGCTTTTTTGGTGCCTACAACATGAACGTAGCCACGGGCGTCTTGTTCGGCATGGAAATGGAGCCGAGCCTCCCCATTAAACACGCCTCAAAGCTGTTCAAATTCCCCATTCCGCTCTTCATGATCCAAGGTGCATCGCCACGTTTAAGAAGGATGCCTTTAGATGGAAACGCTTCCTGAGTGCAACTGTCCGTCTCTCCATCCTTTAGGGTGTTTTCCCATTCTGCTTCCTCTGCTGCAGCTGATGGGTTTCTCCCTTTTTCCTCGGGATTCCTTTGCCTTTGTTAAAAAGATTGTGGAGAAGATCAGAGCCGAGCGCGACGGCGGCTCACACCAGGTCTGCACAGGACGCACCAGGATGCTCACGACCTACACATCCACGGCAATTTCCACATTTCCGTTAATCACCAGGCTACACAAGCACGCTTAGATCAGAAGATGGATGATGATTATTTGAGCTTTTTTTTTCTTTCAGGAATTCGATTTTCTCCAGCATATGATCAGCACTCAGAAGAACGACGGTATTTACGCAGTGACATCACACTCACGGTGCACACGCTCGCGCTGAAAGTGCTTTTTCATCCCGTCGAGGTCTGACGGATCACGAGATCGTGTCTCAGCTGACCGTGCTTTTGACGGGCGGTTACGAGACCAGCACCCTCGCCTTGACGCTCTCCATCTACAGCCTGGCCACAAACCCAGGCAGCATGAACCGCCTGCAGGAGGAGATCGACGCCACCTTCCCCGACGGGGTGCGGCTGCAGCCTGAGAGTCTCTCTCACCTCAACTGTGCAGCAAATAGTGAAAGTGTGACTTTTCCAGGCGCCGGTCACGTATGAGGCTCTGATGCAGATGGAGTACGTGGACTGTGTCATCAACGAGTGTCTGAGGTGATTCCGTCTTGAAAGCTCGACGCCAGCGTTTCACCCCAGTTGACGCCGGTGCTCGTGCCGTCACCAGGCTTTACCCCCCGGCTGCACGTCTGGAACGCACAGCCAAGGAGACGGTGGAGATCAGCGGAATCACCATCCCTAAGAACATGACCGTCACGGTTCCGATCTTCGCTCTGCACCGCGACCCTGAACACTGGCCCGAACCAGAGGAGTTTAAACCCGACAGGTACGACACGCTCCAACGTCGGAACGGCGTGAAAGTTTAAAGAACGTGGTTCTTGCTCACGGTTTGATGAGTCAGCAGATTCAGCAAGCAGAACAAGGGGAGGATCAACCCCTACACGTACTTGCCATTCGGGATCGGCCCGCGCAAGTGTCTGGGGATGCGTCTCGCTCTGGTGATAGTCAAACTGGCCTTGGTGGAAACGTTGCAGAAATACAGTTTCTCAGTCTGCAAAGAGACAGAGGTGGGAATATTGAAACGACGGACCGATGAGGTCTGGGTGTTACTTCTACGACAATATTCAGTCACAATTACCTTCTGATTTGTTTCCAATTGTCTGCAGATCCCTTTTAAGATGGATCCTAACACCTTTGTGGGGCCTATAAATCCAATCAAACTCAGGGTGGTGAGACGCTGAGCGCAGCTGTGGAGTGTCAGAAAATATTCAACACGTCTAAAACACATTTTTAATTGAGGTAGATTAATGGAATATTCTTAGTTTTTGTTCAGAATCTCGCTCACTCACTTTGCTGTGAGTCAGATATGGGAAGGTTTACCATGAAACACCTTTAAGATGTTTTTACAGCTCCAGGTAACATGAAGATCTCTGTTCAGGCATTTACAAGATACATTTATTTGTGCCACGGTTAGAAATGTGTCAGCAATTAGTTTCTATGGTCTCGATGCCATGTTGCTGAATAAAGATGGTGGTTTAAACATTTGTAATAATGTCTTCAATCTCAATAAAAAGTCCAAATAAAGACGTGTGTGTAACAGGCTCAGAGAGCCGCCGTGAGGAGGCGTCAAAGATAGAAGGAACATCGAAAATCTCTTTCCCAGTTCTTGTCTTTTTGCTCCTTCCTCTCCTCCTGTCTCCTCTTGGCTTTTCCTCCTCTCTCATCTTTCTCGTTGGATGGTGGCTTCACTGCATCTCGATCCCGGGCTCCAAAGTGAGTCACTTTGGCTTTTGCCCCCCCTCCAAATCCCAGCCCTTTCTGGTCCCTCTTTAAAACAGTGGACACTGGCTGATGCCGCCCACCACCCTCTGGTCCCAGTCCTGTTCCTGGTTTCCAGCCTGAACGAACCATCATCTTGTAGCTGTTGCTGGATGGTGGGAGACAATAATATGGGGTGGGTGGGGGGCGCCGCAGGCTGAACTGATGCAGGGTTGTTGATAGATGTTCTGACAGGCTGCTGCTGCTGTACTCAGTTTGGCACACGTCACACCACTGAGGCTGAGGAACACTGAGGGAACAAAGAGAGCACAAAAAGATAACGAGGCAGACTTTACATAAAGTCTGTTTTTAACACAGGTGGAAACTGACATCATACTTCCAAATATAAGTGGCCAATAAATGGTATTTAATTATCTTTTAAGTCCAAAGTTTATATTAACATTAGGAAGTCGGACTAAATGGACAAAGAAAGTGGGTTTGAACTCAAACACAGTATCAGACATGTGAGTGCAAACCTGCTATCAGACTGAGTCTCTCTTTGTTGGTCTCTGCCAAAGTTGTCCAACTCCTCCAAAACTGCCCGCTGACCCGCTGGTGGTGTAAATTAATAATACAAATGTGTATTAGTGAGTAAAACTCACCACAAACGCAAGCACTGATTATAAATGTGTAGAACCGAGCTGAAGCTCAGAAGACGCTGCGGTTTTACCTTCCAGGGCCAGGTCTTTAGCGTCCCTGCCCTGTGTATCAACCACCCCGACCCAGGCGGCTCCATTCTGTAACAGCAGTTTAACAGCATCTGTCTGTCCAGACCAGCTTGCGCACATCATCGCTGTCCAGAAGAAAGCGTCCTGCAAGCCAAAGTTACTATTAGTTCGTAATATATAATATTTAAAACAACAGAAAAGAATGGACCGAACCTGGAAGTTGATGTCGACCCCCTTTGACAGCAGGTCTTTGAGGCCAGAGATGTTCCCTTCATGAGCACAGTGCAGGAACCTGAGCCCCATCAGCTCCCTGGATCGTTCTGTGTGACCCGTCTCTCCGGTCTGGTGGCCTCCCCCGTCCCCAGTACCTCGTTGCACTGGAACATCTGAGTGAACTCTGACCCTCCTTCTTGATCTTCTTCGGGATTCTGGCTTACGATGTTTATTTTTGTCCTGTCTGCCATCATCTTTCATTAAGTTTTCGTAGAAATTTCTGACTTCTTCTCCACTAAGTGCACTGGTGGTTAAAATGGATCTGGAACTTTTAATTGTTTCGATACTAAAACGCTCCTGTTCTGTAGCAGGATTGAAGCCGAAAGTAGCCATTATAAGCAAACAAGTTATAGCATCATGGGCCTTTAACTGAGATCCTAGAAGATATTGTCATAATAGCGCTTGTGAAAAGCATTTTCAGCTTGAAAAATTAAATTTTGCGCTTCATTATTGACGCAAAATTACTGTTTTTAGCAATTCCAAGTCAAAATTCGTTAGCTCCTTTTGATACCTGACGAAAACAGGAAGGGAGTTCATTCTCTTCTTCGGCGTTTATTTGCGGGTTATAACTCAGTTTACTGGCTCAGTACTGTCATCAAGTGGAGAAGTTGACGTATTACCTTTTTTTTTTTTTTACGTCGAATAACTAAATATGTAGTGCGTCTATCCGTAGTTTTATTTTAGTTTTTAGTTTTAGGACAAGGAGACACATTAAACCAAAATTACTTCAATCAATATTGTTTTTTTAATTAAATCAGGAGCTTGATATTTACAAGTAGACATTATACTTTCAAGTGTGAGAAATACTTGTGTTTTTATGGCACAAACCAAAAAAATCCTTCAATACAGAAAAGAAGTAGCCAAGTGAACACTGATAATACAGACGGTGAAGAAACCACACATTCCAAAGTCTTCAGTGGTAACAGGAAAACAGTTCTTAAAAAACAAAATATACTCAAACTCTGCTGAACTCCATTAACGCACTGTAAATACAGTACGACCGAAACAGGTTGAGTTGTTCAGATGACACATTTAGCTACATGAAGGTATTTTACTGTACTCGTGATCGAGCTACTTCTTTACGGGTTCCATGATGTTAGTCATGAGCTGTTGTGGTGATTTCTTCACAGAATTTTTTTCCCCATCTGAAATAACAGAATTTTCAGTATGTTTGATACATCACGTTCCAATTTCTTCAGCAGTTTTGGAGACATTCAGATTTTGAGGATTATTTCAATTCTGAAATAAATAATTTGCTACCTGACACCATCAGATATCGGATGAAATCTTATTTTATGAACTTATTTTAACTAATTTACCTATTCATTCAGGACAGGATGAATTGAAAAACATTTAAATACCTTCATATTAGTTATTTGAAAATCCAGAGCAAATAACTTTTCAGTGCTGCCTTCACTGACCTCTAACCTCGTCTCTGTTGGTGCTACAGAAGAGATTGGATCAGAAACAAAATTATCAGGTAAACATTATCTTTGGTTCATTATGATACAGGTGGGGGAATATATTTCACCTCCTGTGAGTAAAAAAGTGAATTATGCCAAATTTATTGATCACATCTGTGCAAACTCGCTGATGCGCCACTAGAGGGTGCTATAAACGGAAGATTTAGATTTCTGAAAGGCTAAAATATAAAATAATTTCTATACATTAAGTTCACGTGTGCCACTCCTCAACCTTTTGACTTGTTTCCTTCACTCATTGGGGATCTTCCTCCACCCTCCCCTCCGTCAGCACCGCGGATGAAGAGACAGATTCTCTTTATTGCCGCCCGTCACCACTAAGAATTCTCTGCGGCCTCCAAGTGGAATTTACTGATGTGTCTGTTCCTGTCTCCGGTCTGCGTGAAGGTCTGACCACAATAGTGGCAGGAGTACGGCCGCTCGCCCGTGTGAATCCTCATGTGGACGTTGAGTTTGTCTTTGCTGATGAAGCGCTTTCTGCAGCAGGCGCACTCGAACGGCTTGTCGCCGGTGTGGTAGCGCTGGTGCATCTTCAGCTCCGTCATGCGCCCGTACGTGCGGCCGCACTCGGGGCACTCGTAGCTGGGCCGCACCTCCATGTGCTGCCTGCCGTGCAGCCGCAGCCCGCTGGAGGAGCGGAAGCTCTTGCTGCACTGGGAGCACTGGAAGGGCTTCTCCCCGCTGTGGATGTTGACGTGCAGCCTGAGGCTGGCGGCCGAGGGGAAGCCGTTGCCGCAGACGGAGCAGAGGTGAGGTCTCTCTCCGGTGTGGATGCTCAGGTGTTTCTCCAGCTTGTTTTTGTTCAGGAAGGTCTTGCCGCAGATGGGGCAGTTCAGCGGCTGCTCCCCCTCGTGCGAGCTCATGTGTTCCGTCAGCTCGACGAGCGCGGGGAAGGCGAGGTCGCACCTGGTGCACGAGTACGGCCTCTCTTTCTTCAGCTTCCTGTGCTTGAGGCAGTGCTGCTCCAGCTCGTCCTTCTCCTGGAAGGTCTCGATGCAGCAGCTGCACTGGTGAGGTCTCTCCGTGGTGTGGGTCCTCAGGTGGTACTTGAACGCCGTTACCTTCAGGAAGACGCCGTCGCAGTGCGGACACTTGGTTTCCCGCCTGCCGTGGACCGTCAGGTGCCTCTTGTAGTGCGACAGCTTGATGAAGCGTTTGTGGCACAAGGAGCAGTAATAGTGCTCACTCTGGTGGAACTGCTGGTGCTTCTTCAGCGCGTACTCCACCTTGAACTTCTTCCCGCAGGTGTCGCAAGGGAAGGACTTCAGGTGAACCCCCATGTGAGCCTCCAGCTCTTCTGCACCGGAGAAGGTTCGGTTACACTTGGGACAGGTCCCGTTGTTTTCCTTCACGTGCATCTGCAGGTGCTTGTTGAGGTCTTCCGGGAAGGCGAATCTCTTCTGACAGTCCGGACACGTGTAACTCTCGCTGTCCGCCTCCTTCTGATGCGTCACGATGTGCCTCTTCAGGTGATACATACGGCCAAATATCTTCCCACAGTCCCCACAGGTGAGGCTCTTGGGGCTGCTGGACTGGACCTTCTGGTGCACTTTGAGGTGACTCGAGAGCGCCCCCTTTTCCTTGAACTGTTTGTCGCAGGCGAGGCACGTGAGGCCTTCCACCGCGTGAGATTTCTTGTGCGCTCTGAGCTCCAGCCAGGTGTTTAAACTCTTCCCGCATTTGGAGCAGACGTACTCGCCCACGTTGTGCTGGTTCCTCAGGTGTCGGGTCATGTGGTAGGACTGGCTGAAGGTGACGGCACATCTGGGGCAGCTGAACGGCTTCTCCTTGGTGTGCGTCCTCATGTGTCGGGCCAGTTTGTTCGGTCCCCTGAAGCGCCTCCCGACACAAATGGGACAGGAATGTTCTTTGGATTTCGTCTTGGAGGTGGCGTTTTCCTTCTGCCCGCCTCCGCCCTGAGCTTTCCCCTCCTCGCCGTCCCTGCGTTCCGTCTTGATGTTGACTTCAGCCCCTCCATCCTGAGCCAGAGAAGCGCGTCTCTCCGCAGGATTATTATTGCAGTCGCTCCCTTTGATTTTGTCTCCGCTTCTCTCGGAACTCTGTCCGACTTTCACGTCTTCGCCGCCCGAGCACGCCAGACTGACGAAGGCCTCGTCGTTCGGGCGTTTTTCGCTGCAGGCGACGCACGATTGGACGCGCGGCTTGTGGGCTCTCTTGTGGGTCTGCAGCTCCGCGTAGCTGTCCAGGCTTTGGCCGCACGCAGAGCAGACGTGAGGGCCCGCGCCGTGCTGGTTCCTCATGTGTCGGGTCATGTGATAGGACTGGCTGAAGGTGACAGGACAGAGGGGGCAGCCGAACGGCTTCTCCTTGGTGTGCGTCCTCATGTGCCGGGCGAGTTTGTTGGCATCTCTGAAGCGGCGCGTGACACAGATTGGACAGCACGGTCCTTTCAGTTTAGCCGGACAGCTGGGAGCGTCTCCAGCGCCGCCATCGGCGCCGTCACTGCCGTCAACAGCGCTTTTAGAGGTCTCCACTTCGATCTTCAGCGACTGGACGCTCTGGTTTTTCCCGCCGCCTGCTGGAGCGTCGGACTCCTTCAGCTGATGCCTGTCACCATCCTGAGGATTCATCCCGCCATATTCATCTTTGTGTCTCTGTGGTCTTCTCAGGACTTTAGCCGAGAGGGCTCTGGTGTTGTTCTTAACTCTCTCCTCGCCGCGCCGCGGCCGCCCTCTTTTGGCTGTTTTTCCGAGAGGGGGCTCCGAGTCATCCCCGATTTCCACGCGCATTTCGTGAACACAGTCGCTCGGAGCTGCTTCCACCTCTCTCCCGATGGCCAACGCCTTCTCCAGAGTCAGAGTCCCCCTCTCCTGCAGCAGCCTCGCTCTCAGTTGAGGACAGTTTGTTTTGTGTATCAGCTGATTGAGGATGAATTTATCTTGGAAGGGTCCATAGTCGCACGGCCTCAGCAGCACCTCCAAAGCGGACACAAACTGATCCACGGTCTCTCCGGGAGTCTGGACTCTCTGAAGGAACCTGCGGTGGTGCAGCTGCGAGGTGCAGCTGGAGCTGAAGTACAGAGTCAGTGCCGAGACGGCTTCTGCGTAGGCGGTGTTGTTCTGAATCAGCGTGGCGAAGACGCGCTGGCCCTCTGGGCCGAGACAGTCCTGCAGAAATGCGTTTTTGCTGGAGTCCGTGAGCTCGTTTTCACCCAGCGCGTCGATGTAGCGCTCAAAAGCTTTCAGCCACTTGTACCAATTCATGGCAGGCTCACCGGCGACAGACAGGAAAGGTGGAGGTGGAGACAGGATGATGAGGAGAGGCTCTGGGAATGGCCCCGTAGACGAGTCCCGTCGGCTAGCCGCTGCCTCCACGTCAGATTTGTCGGTCACATCATCCATAGTTCTTAAGGAGGCCGACTGGAAATCCTCCTTTATGGTTCAGGTTCCAGCTGGAACCCAAAAGTCAGTGTCAGAGAACTGCAAAAGACACAAACACGGCACCATTTCAGTCTCAGTTACTTGTTCTGATGACGCTCGGCTAAATGTCAACGGGATATTTATAAAAACAATAAGATGCTTCACTCTAAAATAAACTGCGGTTAGACTGCTGTCGAATGTCTCCCTCTTCCGGTTAATTTAAAGATGACATCCGGTCAATAAAAGCAATTTATTATTTTGTATAAAACGCTGAAAAATGTTATTGATCCCCACTGTTTGATTGCAAACAAACGACACATTTTCACACTAAATAAAAGGTCCAGCATTACCCTGCACTCCAGCAAATCAATATATAGATATATATATTTAAACACTGCCACTCTGATCAGACTCCTGGTGTGATTTATTACCACAGATGACCTCATCTCTCATCACAAATTTCACATCTTCTGGGAAAAAAAAACCAACAAAGCATATTTACTCACTCCAGGTCGCACCCAGCAGGACTAAATCCTTCATAAATCCTCCAGCTGTGCGTCTAGAAGTGATTTAATGTTGTGACAAACTAATTTCCACACGCTATGGAGGAATGGGCGAGGTCCCCCATTGTACACAAATCTTACCGAAGCCCCTGGGGCAGATGCCGATCGCGCAGCATGATGACGCTCGACGCAGCAAACATCGGCGTTAATGCGCTGGACACGCAGCAGCACCGCAATAACACAGCGACACACGCACGCGTGAGGGCTTCCGCCCCGCACTGTTGACACCCTCACGAGCGAGAAGACGTGCGGAAAACTCACCCAAACCAACAAGTCCCGACGTGGGAGAGCTGCGGCCTGAACATGTCCGGCAAATACTGCAAGCACCGACGAGTTTATCTCCGTGGCGTTCAACGTTTTCGCTGCCTCTGAGAAAAAACGAAAGTCTAAAGTGGAAAAATACATCCGCCACACTGATGGGCTTTTCCGGGCTCCCAGGTGTTCCGCGGTCCTGTAGCGCCCTCTGTCGGCGAGGAGACGCACTGCATCGCATCGGCCAATTTGAGGACTCCTGAGGATATTTACGCTTTAAAGCAGAAAATACATTTTCTAAAGTCACGGGGCAGCATAATGGGAGTTGTCACTATTAAGCCAGCCTCCTCTGGATGATTTAATATGTGAAACAACACATTTTATTTCGTGATCTGATTAAATCAGGTCCAGAAATGTCTCATATCAGCTGTTTTAACATAACAAAATCTCATCTCTTCGATGTGCCAGATTTGTGCCCCGCTTGCACC
Source organism: Takifugu rubripes (assembly GCF_901000725.2). Taxonomy (NCBI): domain Eukaryota; kingdom Metazoa; phylum Chordata; class Actinopteri; order Tetraodontiformes; family Tetraodontidae; genus Takifugu; species Takifugu rubripes. The sequence continues at coordinate 11,635,101 of NC_042301.1, forward strand.
TTTTTAAAAAAAGAAAACAACTTGAATATAATCCCATTGTGTGAGCACATTAAAAGCTGCACCATTGACTCCTCGTGTCTTTGATGACTCGCATTTAAAAAAATAAAATACTCGTCCACCTCAACATCTGGAGGATACAGCTGCACTTCAGTGACAACAGGGAGAGTACCTTCTTTCTCCAAAGGGTCACGACATCTAAATGACAAATACGATTTCTAAATATTTTATGGATTTTAATGCACATTTAAAAATTTTATGGACCTTCCCCTCAGTATCAGCAGTTTCCATTCCGGCCTCTGGTAAAAATCTGCAGGTACAAATGGAGGAAACATCTTCTATTTTAGACGACTCCATGCCTACACTCGGAGCGGAGCACTGAAATAACCAACATAATCACCAGACAGAAACAGATCATGATGATTCCCTCCATCCTCCTTTTTACCGCTAAACATTCTGGGGCAAAGGATTTCAGCAAGACAGTTCAGGGTCACTGAAGCGGTTAGAAAATGCTAAGGCACATCTTTAATTTAGTTAATGTAATGTAGGGGATGATTCAGTGAGACGTGTTCACTGCCCCGGGACTAAAACACACCACGAGGACACGTGTTTAAACAATAACCATTTATTCACACACTGGATGGGAGTGAAAACAAGTGTGACAGGGTGAGAGACTTCTGGCTGCCTGAGAGGGAGGGAGTGAAATCTTTAAATTGTACATGAGGGGGAAAAAATACAAAGTCCATGTGTGGCTGCAGAAGTGAAGCCCGGGTAGAGACGGAGGTGCTTTAGGATTCAGCCACACTCATTCAGAGCAGCATATTCTTACATGGCTGCTTCCTCATCTTACCTGTCGCTCCAGTGCTTTTCCCACCATGTGAATTAAACAAACTAAGTACAGTAAAAACCGCTCTCCTGTACAAAATCCTTCTTAAAAATATAAACACGCTGTGCACGCTTCGCGTTATCAGTAGACGACCCAGAGCAGATGTGTCGAGAGAGCGTGCTCGTGTGTCACGCTCAGACGCGTGCTCTTTAGAAACAAACATCTGGAGCAGAGTCGGGATGGGATGTGTGGGGTTCGGCTCAGTGCAAGCGTTATGGCTGTGGATGTGCAGGCGACAGGCAGGAGACGGTAAAAGAACATGGTTCACATACTTTGACCCAAATGCTTCCTATCGCTGTCAGACACCAGGCAAACCTCTCCCCGAGGATGCCTTCAGCTCTGGATCCCCCCCCACACGCTCTCTCCATCCTCCGTCGGCCTCGGCCTCACGTGTCTGATCTCTTTGTGCGTCGCTGACGGTTGTGTTTGTGTTCACGGGGCAGCCAACAGAAGCAGCTCTCCTCTGTGCTGCCTCCCGATCGTTCCTTTCGACCTTGAAGGTTCCACTCCCGCCGGGAGTTCCTAAGTTGGCGTGTGAGTGAGAGCATGTGAGTGTGTTTGTGAGCTGAAGCGGGAGCAGAGAAAACAGAAGGGTTGTGCAGAGATTCCGCCGCTCGGAGGACGATATTTACACAAACCGGCTCGAGCTTTTGCTTCTCTCGTGAGAGAGTCTCTGGAACTAGCATGAACATCTGGTGGTGTTTGTACGTGTGTGTAAATAGGAATAGTAACCGTGACACTCAGTAAAAAAGTACACACACACACGCACGCGCACACTTTGACACAGTGAAGATCTTTGTGAATGAGGGGAGAAGGTGATCAATAAGTGCAGGTTCATTTCTTTGGGGCATGAAGGGCCGTCTTCATCCTCAGTCCTTCTCAGCTCCTCGTCCTCGTCCCCTGAAAGCCACCGCACCTGTCTTCTTTAGTCCAAACACAAACCGTCCACCCTCCCTTGTTTCTTGCGTTGGCTAACTTGTGCGCATTTTGTCTCCAGTTACACGAAGGAGGAGAATCCCGTCACGGGGGTACGCGACCCGGGCGGGTTGGTGTTGGGATTGACGTGCGTGTGCGCCGGCTGTCCCGTGGGAGTGTAGGCGCCTCCCGTACTGTGCTGCGTGACCACGGTCTGGTAGTACGGCTCTGCCTCTGCGGTGGCGCACTCGTCATAGCCAAAAGGAGAACTGACGGCTTTAAGGCTTTTGGGCTGCCGCTTCCAGGAGTTGTAGTAGGTGGGGTCGCTCATGTAGTGGTTGACGAAGGAGTGTTTGGGCTGCTCGTCCTCGTAGTCGCTGTCTGTTAGCTGGACACAAACACGAAGCAGGTTAGAGAGACACGACTAACACCGCCGCAGGTCCCTCCAGAGAGTCCAGACAACATGTGTGGATGAAGGAGCTGGTTCGGGTTCAAAGCTACAGGTTCACGGCACAACGCCGTCTTTTCACGCAAACAGCCGACGTGAACTCCTGCGGTCGGGTGCGAGCGTCTGACGGCTGCTGATCAAAACTGTCTGCAGGGGGAGACGGTGGACGCTAAATGGACACGTCAGAGCGGACCTGCTCCAGACCCTCCCCGGAGGGATTTCAATCTAGTCCACAAAGAGGAGTTCTAACGCTGAGCCGACGCACACAGACGCAGCTGGCGCTGAAGCAGAAGAGGAAGCACTAATTGTGCATGGCTGCAGGCTGGAGAGGTTTGGATGCTGGGGTTTACTTCAGCTTCTCTCTCCTGGGCTGAATTTATGATTTTTTTTCCGAGACGCTCATTAGAGGACGAGACAGAAATCCTCAATTTGGTTCAGGCTCCAGGATTTGTTGAAAACGTCTGACACACATGAAACATTATAACTTCAATCTGATCCACACGGCTTCACTCAGTTTTGTGTATAATCCACTTAAAGCATGATGGAGTTTTGAGACTTGAGAGAAATGTTAATTACTCCATGTAATAAACCGAGAAAGATGATTTCAATTATCGTCCTTTAAATTTCGATCGCGTCCGCACAAATGAATCGTGCTGTCATTTACCAACAGATGGAAACATTAAGTCCTGAAGGTGTCGAAATGATCAAATATAAATGTGACACTTTTGTACTTATTGACGTTTCACTTTGCGGATCTGAATCCGCCCAGATGGTAGGAAAACAAAGACTTAAGGAACTAATTGATTGAACAAATACGCAGGGCTGAGCCGTCAATAACGCCCACGTCTGTCAGCTGCCAGCAGCATTCTGTTGATGGTCTGTTCATCGGTGCGCAGCTTCAGTGTCTGCAGCTATAGAAGCCTGTCCTTCTGCGGTGAAACAGAGCCACACGCGGGTCCGTCACCAGGACCGGTTCTGAATCAGTGATCAAAGTCACGCCGCAGGCTTAATCACAGCCTCGGAGCTTTCCTAATTATGCCACTTCAAACAGCCGTTTTGATGAGATTTCATTTAACTCTCGAGCACTGACGGGGACACTGGCTGTGATCAGTGTCAAATGGTGACAGACAGACAGAGCGACAGACAGACAGAGCGACAGACAGAGAGACAGACAGATACCTCTGACTCAGAGACCTCGGTGTGTTTCTCTGTCAGCGTGGTGCTCTCGGTCAGCACAGCGCCGTTATAGTTGTTACAGATGTCCTCGTCAGAGTAGTGGAGCCCACCTGGGCTGGGCCTGGGAGGAGACCTGCACACACACATGCTCATGAGTTTAGATCCTGCGTGTGTGTGCGCGCGTGTGTGTGTGTAAGAGAGAGAGACGAGCAGACACCTGGTGCCGTTCTTTTTCAGGAAAGAGTTTTTGCTGTTGAGCGTTCGACTGTTGAGCTCCAGGGCCGTGAACCCTCCGTTGTCCAGCGTCACTGACTCGTCTGCTGTGGACATGTGTTTCCCTGGGAGGAAAAACACACACGTGGAAGGTTTTCTACACGTTCTCTGAGCCCCCCTGCTGTTTCCTGTTTCAGCTGTCAGTGTCTATCCTGCTGCCTCTCCTGCCTGAGAAGCTGAGGTGCATACCTGGCACCTCAATGACTCAGGAGAAATGAAAGCCATGAGAAATGAAGCACGACACAGCTTCATTTTCAGCTTCAATAACGACAGAACGACATCACAGAGATGGTTTCTGCAGAAACGATTTAAAGCTTTTATACGTGCGCGCTGATGCACATGTCAGTATCCAATGAGTCTGACCGATGAGACAACAGCAGAAGTACAGACCTGTGCCACAGGCTTTGAACCTGGTGTTTTGTCCGTGCAGCAGGAGGGTGAAGACCAGAATCAGGATGAGGATCAGACCCACCAGAGCCATGACCAGCAGGAACCACCACTCCTCATAGAAGGGACGTTCTGACAGAGCTGCAGGCACAAAGTTTCCACTTTAAATCTGAGACAATCACCTGTGCAACCTATTCAAACCCCTGCATTACATATTTATTCCATGTAGTGTGTAAACCATTTTACTGGCAAAACACATTCACATTATTTATTTATAGTACATAGTTGCTTAATAATTGAAAATGCCGTTATGGGGACTCTTTAATAATAGAACCTATTAGAGCAAATGTTAAGGGAAATTACAACACGTCTACATATAGAAAGCACGCACGCGCGTGTGTGTTTGCATGTGTTATTATTTGAATGTCTTGGTTGAATTCTTGCCATCAAGTTAATCTGAATGACGTCATTGTTTTGTGATGTTACACATTAACAAGATGATGTCGACATTTAGATGTGAATTAATTGATGCCTTTTTCTGTGTGGACAGGAAGATCGTTGTACTTTCACCTCCCTTCCTATAGGAGGCAGCAATGCAGCACCATATTTTCAGAACAATTTCAAGGTGACGAGAAAAGCTTAATCTATAGGCCTGATCTGCATCCGTGTGTAGTCTCGTTCACATAGCCACGTGTAATTACCAGCAAGAGCAGCCGTGGGTGCACTTGGCTGTCCGTAACCATAGCGATTAATGGCAATGACTCTGAACTCGTAGCTGATCCCTGACCTCAGGCGCTCCAGTGGTACCGTAACAGATCTGCTGCTAGAAGGGATCAGCCTGATAAAAGAATCCCACACTCCTTCGTCTGAAGACGGAGGGAGGGAGCGAGAGAAAGCAAGAGGGAGAGAGAAAGAAAGAGAGAGGACTGTGATGTGATGGAGAAGGCTGACAAAAATAGGAAATAGCTCTCATTAAATAATACCTGTTTTTAATTGTCAGGATATGATCAATGGAGAAGTAAAAAGCTACAAAACACATTTAAAAGAATACTACCACTGTCGTGAGGAAGATTATTGATTTTATTAGTGAAATGAGTGCTAATATTATTATCCGTCAGGGAATAGAGTCTATCTTGGGTGTCTTAAGTCTTATTAAACATCTTCATTAGGAACTTGCTGCTGACTTGATTTGCTCAGCAGGTCTTAATGAATCTGCTTAAAGCTGCACACTGATGTTTAATCTGACATCCGCCTTAAGGAAGGAAAAGAGCTGTGAGAGCTGACCTGAGGGTCGTGACTCGACCACGTAACCGGTGACGGGCGCTGAGCCCGTATCTCCCTCTGACCAGTGCAGAGTGAGGGCACTGGATGTCTTGGTGATGGACATTTCCACAGGTGACCCTGGGGCACCTGCGGTGTCAGAAACATATTTGCTTCAGAAATTGGACCCTATAATGTGTTAAAATGTGCTCTCATTAAGACACACAGGTGTTTACCTTGTACGGGCTGAGCAGTGAGGTTTGCTCGTATGGGGGGTCCGTAGCTGACTGTGAGAGCCTGGACGCTGAAGGTGTACGTGGCTCCTGTGATTAGGTCTCGAGCCTTCAGCCATCGTTGCCAGCTGCCTCTCACATCCACTGTCACCATTTTACTCACTCCTGCTCACATTAGAGATTATTCAAAACCATCTCAGGCCTCTCTATAGCAGGTCATAGGAGTTGTGTATCTGTTCAAATACCTTGTACAGGAGCAGTGGGCTGGTAGGTCACCCTGTAGCCCTCCACCTGTCCATTAGGGGTGACTGGAGCGCCCCAGGACACATTTACACTTGTTCCTGTTAACTCAGAGAAGTCCAGGTAACTGGGCTGGCTGGGAGCTGGAAGACACAGGGAGCATCGAATAAGATGGACGTCAGGCTTAAAAACAAAAGGGAATAGTATCATCCGATATTCCTCACCAGACGGAAGGGTGCGGCCCCCGCGGGGGTCACTGGGCGGGCCGTCTCCAGCTGTGTTAAAGGCTGTCAGCGTGACCAGGTAAGGTGTGTAGCTTGTCAGGTTGGTGAGATGCACATGCGTGTGTGGGACAAAAATCACTTTGACCTTCTCGGTCTGGTTCTGCTTGTCCCTCTCCCAGTAGTGGATCTGTGAAACCAGGGGGAACACTGACATGAGGCTCGTTGGTCTAGGAGTATGATTCTCGCTTTGGTTGCAAGAGATGCCGAGTTCAAATCCCGGATGAGCCCTCAAAGCTTTTGGGAGGTCCTGAAGGTAAAGTAACGGCTCAAATACCACAGCAGAAACAAACAGTGACATCTAAATAGCAGAACTTCAAGGAGCCTTGAACTTTAAGACGTCTTTCACGGCTGTCCAGATCAATCAACAGATCAAACGGTGCTCTGATCAATTACAAACTGTTTTGCAACCATGAAAAAGTATTCTTTTGGAAATGAGACACATTTCGACACGTTTTGTGCCTCACTGCACCGCGGTCAAAAAATTTCAACATAATCGGCTGCACAAACTTTCAAAATGGGATCAGCCATATAGTATAATAAACGTCTTAATACCAGAAAAAAATAACTATAAATATATATCCAATCAAGAAGTGGCTCCCAGTCTGACTTTTTTTTAATTAAAACCTCTATCCTCCTGATCTTAGCAGCACTTGACAAATTATTTCCACTGAAATATGAGTGAAACCTGCAGCTTTGTACTTTAAATCTGCCCCGTTTGATTGGATGTGTATAACATCAGTGACAATCAGCCATAAAGACATCACCAGTGGAGTGGAATGTGCTTCCAGCAGCCGCAAGCAGCAGAAATATGGCTCTGTGAAGCCTGGGCAGCTGAGGGTGAACCCTGAGAAACAGCTCCTGCTCCAGCAGCAGTCCTGACTGCTTCTACTGGCTCAGGTGGGAAGCACCTGCCTGACAGCAGCTTCAGAGCTTAACATACATACATACATACATGAGTTGTTCAAAGCCATTTTAAGATTCCAAAATACCCAAGCAAACCTGACCTCTGTTTATCACTTGCTAGCATGAGGTCTCTAAAACATTTCAGTACATGTCAAATGTCAAACTTTACCTTCAGTGTTAGCTTCTGTCTGTGCTACAGGAATGTTAGCAGAAGCCTGACCCTCCCAACATTCTTCCCCCCTCCTCCTAGTCTCATTAACCCCCTCTGCCTCATACTTCTACCACTTTGTCAGTCAGCTGAAATGTATCCTCCATCGTCTTCTCTAATCAGGATTCTACAGGGATCACTTGCTCATCTTATTTCTTCACTCTGCAAATATTACCTTCCCTTCTTTCTTCTCCATTCCCCCACTGCGCCGGCAGAAATCAATGTGTCTAAAGTGGGACAGATAACCTTGTGTTTGAAGTATTAAGAGAGGGGGGTTAGGACAGGGGAGTTCTGGCAGAGAGAGAAGCTGAAAAGTGATACTGAGACCAATAAATGATATTCAGATTCTTGCTCTAAGTTCATTTTCCTATTGTCTTTTTTACCAGAGAATACCTGAAGGTTGTAGCAGAATAAAATGTCTCCAGAACAGGATATTCAAACACAGCTGTCTGGTTTTCTATCACATGATGTAATAATGTAAAGTTTAGTGTCTGTGTATGTCTGTCAGAAGGCATTTTTAGTATGTACACATTTTGGAGTGTGACTATTTTTCTGCGTCACCTTGTATCCTTGGATGAGTCCATTCTGGGTCTCCAGCGGGGGGGTGTTCCAGGTTACCTCCAGGCTGGAGGGTGATGCAGCTGACACTCTGATAGACTGAGGGGCCACTGATGGGGCTGCAAAGGGAGAGCTGTTTTGTTAAACCGTGCACGTGTTGCTGGGTTTAGCACAGGAAGCAGAGACGATATGTTCTACCTTTGTAATTAGACCGAGCCTAAGGCAGTATCGTGTTACCACACATACGCATGAATACTCAGCATGCACTTGAGGCTAGAAGAAAGGCCATATCACCCTGTTTCATCATCCCATCCAGTCTCCCACTTATGCGAACCTTGCTTATCCTCATTCCTCTGTGTGTGATATATATGGCCAACACACATACACACACAGGCACTCACACGGAAATACCGAAACTGCAGAAGGAATTTCGATCGCTCTGCTCCCTCAACACCAAGTTAAAATCATCGCACATATGCAAGCCTGTTCATGCATAAATTCATAATATTTTATGGTTTGGGAGTGAACGTGAACAACAGACTTATTCGCCCTCCTGATTAAATGGGTCACCTTGCGTGGTTCTTGCTGTTGAGTACCGAGATTTAGGTTTCTTTAACTGTCACTCAAAGGCCAGTGGGAGCCAGACGAGAGGCATGAACATGACTAATCAAGAAAGTAAAGCAAAAAGGAATGAGAACTGAAAAAACACCCTGGCTCAAGGTCTCCTTTGCTGATTTACTTTTGTCACTCTCAACTATATCACACCGACTTCAATAAAGATAATGTTCTTTACCTAACATTACAACCTGACAGCGGCGTATTTAAACAATTTCTTCCCCAGTCCAACTAAGTGGCAAAACTTTTGAGACCTTTTTCTCAGGGCCTAAAAAGATCCCTTTAAAACATAACTGCTACAGAGCTGAATAAATTATGCAAATGAGCGTACAATTTATGCACACACAATGGAGGCTTCTCATTACTGTGCTTATACAGAGGAGGATAACAGGCGGGATACAACAGTAATCAACAATTAGGCTGTTTTTCAGGTGTTACAACCATGAAGAAAAACATTTATTAGAATGTAAAATCCTCCCAGCATTTCCACCTACCAGCCTCTCCAACGAAAACCTCCGCTAGGGTAGAGGGGGGGCTCTCCCCAATGATGTTGTAGCTTGTCATGACAATCTGGTAGTGCCTGAACTTCTTAAGCTCTACAACAAAACACAGATTGGTCATTGGCTGTGCGGAATAAGGGGCGCCACTGTCTGAATTTACTCACGTGTCAGCTCAAACTCTGTCACTGAGGCACTGCTTACTGTCTTGAAGTTGCTTTTAGCTTGGGGAGAACAAGAACAAATGAGAATGAATGAAAATAGTTATGCTACCTGATCCATTTATTAACATATTAAAACTTCTAAGGAGAAAATGATGTTTTTACAGCTTTAACTCTGACACCATCATTGTGACTCACTTGTAATGAGGACACTTGTGCTGTGGTTGTTGGCTGCCTGGACTTCTGCTTCTGTGGAAGTATTTACTGGGAGCTCTCTATAATACAGCCGGTATCCAGTCAACACCCCATTAATGCTGCTCTCATTGGGACGCTGAAAATATCCGCAAGTGAAGATGCATTAGCGCTCCGAATCCTGCAATCATTCTGATTTTCTCTTCGTAGTGAGGTGACCGATAGGACCCAGACAGACGAACCTAGCCCTCTTTAATCAGCAGCGTCGACTTTAAAGACCTGCTGAATTGGTCTGGACATAACCTGCACACACAAGTGATGCTTCAGATGCTTTGACACTCTCCTGCAGGATGATGAAATTGCTGGTGACTTCAGTTTTCATCGCCTTTCTGTGCTTTGCCACGAGGCTCAAGGAGACACTTAGAGGCAGAAGGAGCCTGGCTGTATTTACCACCTTTTCACATATGGCGGCTGCTGTAAACAGCTGCTCTTTCTCTCTTTTTTCCTTCATTGTGGTACATTCCTGCTGTTTGCTTCTCTTGCCCTGTAAAATGCCCCCTGCTGGCATAAGCTCATCAAGAGGATCATTTCTCCCCCGCATCGATGACTGTGTGCTGCTGTTTGTCTGACACTCCCTCTGACCATTCCTCCATGCTAAGCTGACCTTTCCTGGTCCAGGAAATAATGATAATTCCATTCAAAGCCATAAAAGAAGCATAAACTCAAATACAAAGACAACAGCTTATTAAACTGCACACATTTGCCGTGTGTGTCTAAGTACATTAGAAATGTACAGATACCTTCCACTGCACCATGACGGAGGTAGTGGTGATTGGTTTTACTAACAGGATGACTGGAGGCTCATCAGGTACTGGACAAGACAAAAACAGAAAACAGTGGACAGTCAGGACTCACCCGCTCCTCACACATTTTAGGATTTAATGTGGTTTAATTGGACCTTTAATATTTATCTTTATTACATCAAACAAGTGAACGGTGGATCACATGTCTGCATCATTTTCTCACCATCTTGCAGAGTGGTCACAGACTGCGTCTCTACGCTGAAGACACTGTCTCCTATGTCGTTGGTGGCCAGCATTCGAAACTTGTATGAGGTAAAAGGCTTCAGGCTGCAGGCAGAAGACAGACACTTAAACACGTACACAGACAGACCTGCATTTCTCCTCTCTATAGTATGAAGGGGTTGCTAATCATGTAACAACCACGTTCATCAGTCAGGAAAATCCGTCCTCCGGAGCCACTTACAATCAGCACAGTGAGCATGGACTCATTGTCAAGGACTAACAGAACAAATTCATTCAGCTGCTCCTGCAAACTGTGGGAAGATGGTTCAAAGTTAGGAGGGACTGTTAGTTCCTTTTTTCACCAACTTATCACCAATAATAGTTAAAAACAGCAATTACAGTCATTTCACTACTAATCACATTTAATGGAAATGTCTTTTGACTATAATTTATTTTGCAGACTACAGAAGAGTTACAAATTTACCAGACGACTGGGAAACTACTCCAGACTCATCTTTTATAATAATTAGATGGGCCCAATGAGGGACAAGAAAAAGCCCTGTAGGGTTGGGGGTACCATGGGACTAGGACTTCAAAGGTACCAAGCTCAGAGGATGGGGTATCACAGCACTGGGAGGATGTTGAAGACAGTCAAAGTGTGTTTATATAGCATGCATGTGTCGTGCACTTGTGCATCAGCCTGGGGAGTGTTTTGGTTCCAAAGTTGTCATGGAGGAAAACAACAATTACAGACAGATAACAAGTAACTATGAGTGTGGGCATGTGGCAGGGTAAGTTAATTCCTATTCTTGGCGAAGTAATGAGAGAACTTCCTGACAGCGCGACATCAAAACAACAACAACAACAACAGCAGCAGCAGCAGCAATGCCAAACTTTGTGGCAGACACCCTCCCTGAAGCTGGCTGGAACAGTCTGACGCAGACGCTCCTCAACGTCTATAATGGGTCCTCTGATGGCTTGTGACAGACAAATGGTCATGAAGCAGATACGGGCAGAGAGCACACGCAAGACTCACACAGATCTATTCCTGATGCCTCTGACCACAGCCACTCACTCTCATAATGATGGTCTCAGCAGGTGGAGAATGTGGGGGGGGGGGGGGGAATAAATACTAGGGGATGAGGGTAAATGCAACAGGAATAATGGTCTTTTTAAATGGGTAAATGGGAGCTGTGATGCTTGAGGGCAAATGATGGGTATTTGAAAGGACAGGTAAATCTACAAGTAGGTGTAGAACGGGTCCAGAAAAGGATGGTGGCAGTGTGAGGAAAAGAAAGGTTCCTGTCAACTGGGCCCATGTGATTTAGTAAGATCTTCCATGTTCATGAGGTGACAATGTCTCTGTTCCCTCTGGCTTTTTTTTCTATTTTACTCTACAAACCACTTGGTCTGGGCCTCTTGCTTTTTAAAATCCAAGCATCTGTATGGTGAGCGACAATATCTACCTTTCCACAGTCCAGGTGGTCACGTTGTATGGGATATCACTGGTGTGGGTTCTCCAGTCTCCGTTGGGCAGCTCTTTGACTTGCAGTGTGAAGTACCTCATTGGGGACGAGCCTGAGCCTCCTGTCACCCAGTGGAGATGGAGACGGCGAGATTCGACCCCATCCTGAGGAACAGACAACTTCCTGGGGGGTTGGGGTCGCTCTGTAAATAGAGCGTAAAAAAAATAGGTAAAAAAAAGAACAGTGGGAGGAAAGAGCAGGAAAAATGGAGGCTTTCACTCCCACAAACAAGTTTTACTTCATCTCTCACACAATTGTCGATACATTAAAGCCTCTAGATAACCACATATGACATTTAAGTCCCTTTACTGCTGACTGTTAAACTTCTGCATCAGCAGCTACTGTGTAGAAAGACATTTATTTTTCAGGACTTTCTATAAATCACACTTTTGCCTTTCATTTGTTGCATGACTGTGCAGCTATTTATGTCCCTGTACGCCTCAACATGGAAATTAGTTGTCACATGTGGAAAGGGACAATCATTTACCAAATCCTTCATGGATGCTTACGTGACAAACAGCAGCATGAATAGGGGACTCACAATATATTCACTGCAAATTAGATATTTTCCAACAGGGGTGTATTGTTATTAAATTAGAAAGATGGCCGTGCCAGTCAATGCCTTTGTGAAGTAGCTGTGTGTTTAGGAAATGTTTGTGCTGACACAGGCAAGAAAAGGGAAAAAGCAGGGCTGTGGCTGGGTGGTATAATTGTTTAATTGCAGGGGCATCACCTTACTGAAGTCAAGAAATAAAAGCTTCATTGATTCTCTGTGAAGTTTAATTAGCTGCACTTACTTCTCACACATGCTCCTGCAGTCGAATCAGTCACACACATCACACAGGCTCATTCTTCATTCATCTCTTATCGCCAGTAATTCACGTCAAATCTATCTGCCTTCCTTCATCACACGGGCTCTTAGTCTCCACTCCCTTTAGGATTCCGCTATCATCCCCCCTCTTTTATTTTCCTGATAACATCTGTGTTCCTGTCTGTTATCCGCTTCTGTCCCACAGTTAAAATCATGTTCTGTTAAAAAAAAACAACCTCATAATTGATGGAGCAACTATTGCTCTTTCAGGCAGCCACTTGACTGTTGACTTCTACAAAAGGAAAACCTGGGTACCAGAGAGGAGGCAGGAAATAAAAGATAGGATGGATTTCTGATAGATTAGGCATGTCAAGCCGTCTGTTATGGGGAAAAAACAACGGTATCTACGATTCTGTCAAGTAAGCTGTTATTCATTTATATGCAATTTTCTTTCTCTTGGAATTAAGTTGATGAGATAGTCTCTTCAGTATCATCAAAAAGCTTTAAGAGGCCTTTCTGCACAATGAGAATAGGCCACTGTGTTAGTGAAGTGGAACCATTCTACAGAAATCTTGATAATAATGCCTCTGATGTTGTGATCTCTGACCCAATTAAAATGTAATACACACGCACACACAGCGGAATATCTGACACAGAAGATCCTAATTTCAAGTTTTCATTTAAAAAACGAGACGTTTCCATGTTTTATTTGATATATTCAAATTGGCTGTCAGAGGAAATTGGAGGGAGCGATCGGGGGTGACATGTATCAATGGCTGGAGGTAAATGTGAAAGTTATTCATGCTGAAAATTCATCTCCACACTGACATTTTATTTTTGTGGAATAGCTCTCAGTTCAGTAGTCTTCATGTTTTACAAATGGCATCTGTAAAGCTGCTCTGATCGATATATTGACATGAAAACGCAAAATCGGGGTCAGAAAACATAACCCTTTAACTAAAGAGCTATGAAATGATCATCAAACACTTACAGCTGAGAGACAAGTACGACAATAACGTTAGACTGACCTCTTCGCTCTGTGGTAACAACCAGCGCTTCCAGTTGTTCACCCCAGCCCACGGCCGTGCGAGCGATGAGTCTGAACACGTATGTCTGCTCAGCGGAAAGCCCCGTGACGGTGAACTGCCGACCGTTGGAGCCCACCTCCACCGTGGTCCAGCGCTGTGGGTCCCTGCTGTCTACACGGTAGGAGATCTTGTATCCTGCAGTGGCACAGAAGTAAAGACAGGAGGCAAAAGACTGTAAAATTGGTGTGAAACTCTTCAGCACTGTTGTGTTTTTGTCTGCTTTTGAGAACCCACAGAGATCAAAACTGGCACAGTGTGAGATCAAGGGAGGAACACGTGATGCCACATCACGCATAACACAAGAAATCACAAGGTTTGCCAAATTCCTGCGACTCTCCATACTTGTTACAAAAACATTGGATCCTTGTGGTTGCTGGAAAAAAACATCCCCACAACATATTTCACACAGTGGCATTTCACTACCCTTATTATATAAACATACAAGTGCTGTTCTACCCTCTCAGCTGTGACCCCCGGGTGAACACAGCTTCTCTGTCTCATGTGCAGTAAGCCATGTAATAATACTAACACCCTTCTACACGTACACACACACACAGCCGAGCCACTGATCCTCAACCGTGTTTTGCACACACCCCGGCCCCTCACAGAGGCTCTCAGTATGAAGAGTGTATTGTATAACACACACAAGCACTCAAGTGCGCGTGGCAGCAATGATTGTTTCATAGTAAGATTGTAGAGATGATAATCTGCTCAGAGGCACCTAATCTGGCTGTGTGGGTGATAATCTCATCAGATTGTCTGATTGTAAACCCAGTGTGTGGGAGATTATTGGATAACAGAGCACTAACAAATCCTCTTACATATTTGGGCCAGTGAGTATTATTTTGATGATGATGTTTGGGATGTTACTGCTGTCAGATACATTCATGAGGCTCTTTATAAAGAACGTTGGTATATTAGACTCCTGTCATTGGAGTTCTTTGACAAAAACTGCAAGCTGTAGATCTTCCTGCAAAATTCTTTGAGTTCAAAACATTTACAATCTATATTCAGGTCCAATGTTTGCTTTTTGCTTCTCGATGTTCACCAGCCTTGACTGTGCCATGTCTTATTTCTACACATCAGACAATCTGGTAGTGAGAAAAAATCGGTAATTTTATGTTAAATTTTAACCTTCTTCCCTAAAAAAAAATCACCATAGAGAGTTTTGTGAAGAACTCTTAGTCCTTTAGCCCCATGTTGAACAGAGGGCGCAGGCGAGGAAACAAGTCATTTCCATCATTTGTGTGTTTTATGGATAATTATTTCATGCTTTACTGTGTGTATATTTTATACTGCATTTCTTAAGATGAATAATACATTCCTAAAATATGAATTCATTTATTGAAGTACCAAGCATGGATAATGATGACTAATTTACCCGTGTGCTTACTGCTACTGTCCTAATCTGCTGCCTAATTTGTCAGTGTCTTCCTCCGCACAAATGGAAAAGAACACATTTAGGAGAATAGATTTAGCCTTTATTTTAATGATCAAAGCACATACTTTGAATTTTAGAAGAGAAATCCTCTAACTAATTTAGCAGATCCTGAGCTTTGTGCAGCTATTTGTACTCAAAGCAAAAAGCAAATCTCTGGAAGCATACTGGTTTGAACGCCTATTGAAGTTCAAATTGAAGGACTATAACTAGATTATAATAATGTTTCTCACATTCTGCTATTTCTGTTTCCATTTTAGCAGGACCTTCACTCCCTGTAAACCTCCCTACTGCTCTCATTTCTCTCTTTTTAGAAACAAATGTGTGTTTTTCCTTTTGTGCTCCGTATGCATTAGCAAAGGTGTATCGCTTCAGCAGCTATAATAGCCATTTTCCTGGATACAGGTTTGATCACTGACACCATCTCTCCCATATATACACACACACACACACACACACACACACACACACACACACACACACATCAATGCTTACCACTGAAGTTGAGAGCAGCCAGAAGAGCTGACCCTTGTTTGAAAGCTAAAAACAGAATCATCTCTTTTCCATTTCACGGCTTTTACTTCCTTCCTTCCATTGAAAGATTACAGCAGTGTGTGTGCGTGCGTGCGTGTGCATGTGTGTGCGTGCATTTTTGTGTGTGACTGTCCATGTGTGTGCACATATTTAAAACTGCTACCACTTTCCCTCTGTAAACCAAGCCATGCTGGCTTCAGGAATCAAACGATAGATGTATGATTACTGCAAATATTAAACATTGCTCTGTAATAACAGCTTGGACATATTCTTGTTTTTGTACCTAATATGATGCCGTTGGGGTGTGTGGGTGGCTGCCAAACCACCCTAACTGATGACAATCGAACTTCTGGAAACACCATCTTGACAGGGGGGCCTGGGACTGGAGAGAAAAATAGAGACGCAGATTGGGAACAGAAAGAAACTAACAACCCACACCAGGAGCACCAGCAGAATCACTCCACACTGACTTGTTAGCAGGTGTGACAGCATTAGGCTTCATGAATGTGTGCGTTTGTTCACACAGTGAACATCTTATACATTTTTAAGAGGCACTTAAAAGACACAAATAGAAGATGTAATTCCCCTCGTCCAGTAGATAAAAATACACATTCCACATGACTAAATATGTGTCATTGCAAATGCGCCTGTGCCAATGCATGTGGGGGTCTGCGTGTGTGCGTGCGCGCGTGAGTGTGGCAGACAATATGAAGGATTATTTCACTTTGGCTGAAACTGACAAGTTCCTGTTTCATTGAGGGAAATCTTGCTGAGTTAATACTTTATATTCTGGTGCCAGAGCACTTGTGATTTATTGATCACAAAGACAAGACCTGCTGCTGAAAGCTTTATAGTGGTTGCATTTGAGGGATGTGCATGCATGGTGCACACTAACACGCTGATATTGTAAATAAATGCCCATGCTGTGGAGAGGGGTCGACTGTTGAACAGAATTCAGATGGAAAAAATGGCTACTGAGGTAAGAAAGGTGAGAGTGTTGAGTGAAGCTCTGCAAGGGAAGGTCAGGGATCAGAGTGAGTTAGAGAGAGCCTACCATCTTCTTTCGTTCGGAGCAGTATGGGGTTGCTCGGGGGGCCGTCACCCATCTGTGTGAACGCCAGCACCTGCAGCTCATACACCGCATATTTCTGAAGACCCCCAAGTAGCACTGATGTACTTCCCTCCCCGTGTGCCACCTGAGTGACCGGGGCTGCGTCTGAGTCCTTCTCATTGTACATCACCTGCACAGAGATGCAGATGTGTCGACATCTGAATAAACAGCCAGAATACAGTTTGTGACTTTTAACAAATACATTTATTTGGTGCAGGGGGAGTTCTGGGACACAGAGTCCAGGTTCTCCAGGTTGTGAATGCAGCTTTGTTGTGTAGTTAATGGGATTTTATTTTTAGTGATAATGGATGACACTACGGCACAAAGAGTTCACTTTATTACTGTTGAGCATTCTTAAATCTGCACAGCTGCACAATGCATAAATTTACAATTTCCTTTTTTTGGGCAGTTAATATTTCAGTAAATATGTGTGAGAAGTAAGTGGGGGACATTATGACGCTCCCCCGGGGAGGCTGATGTAGTAGAAAGCAGGTGGAATCATTGTGAATGTTAGAAGGAGGAATGTGACTGGCAGTAAGTGGAGCACTCAAGTAAAAATCAGCACGCCGAGCACTTTTCAATAGTATTTATCTAGTTTTTTTTGCATTTTAGGGCATTTTAGAGTACGTCAACTACTTCACTGATATACGACAAACCTCTAAATTTGCATATTGAATTACAAGAAAGGGCTACGCTCTAAGGCTGGCAAACACTAATCCTCAAAGCACAGTCACCAAATTTCTTCAAAAATAAGTTTCTCTTGTTCAAAGGACAGTTTATCTTTAAACTTCAAAAAGTGTTTCTTTTCTGAAGCCACCAAACTTTAGTGATTACCCATTTTTAAACCAACTGTGCCATTTCATTCAATGAATAATCCAGCCATTGTTTCACCACAATACAAACTTTATCTCCATGGTGTATTAAACATCAAAGTGTGTCTCCTACACACGTGCACAGTTGTTGCACACACCTTGTACCCAAGGACAACTCCATTCTTCTGATGCAGAGGAACAGCTGACCACTTGAGCAAAATCTTGGTGGAACCCACAGCCTCAGCGGTCACATTGACTGGAAATCCAGATGGTACTACACACACACACACACACAATTTAATGCTTCTCAATCATTTGTCCTTCAACTGTCCCTCATTTCAGGCTGTTGTGAAATGAGGGACAGTTGAAGGACAAATGATTGAAAGGTGTCTGGGTGTTAACATGCTGATGTTCAGATGTATATTTTAAGGGGAACTCATTGTGTTTCTACCAGATTCGGCAGTGCGTGCATGGGCAGTGTTGCTCCACGGTCCCGGGCCTATGGAGTTGTAGGCTTGGATCTGAACCTGGTATTGGGTCCAGGGATTCAGGCCCTCTACTGTGGATTCTCCCGTCTCCCCTGTTCCATCCACGTCCTCGCTTCTGTCCTCGCCTCGCCCATCTGTCCTCCACACACGCAGCCGGTATCCCACAGTCTCTGGGTCACTGTTATACTCCGACTCTGGAAGAGGCTGCAGGGCAAAACAGAGTGGGTGGAGAAATAAAAATGATCAGAAGGTGGTATTTTGCCTTTTTCTTTTGTGTTACCCCCACGCAGACATATAGCTATCCACAACGGTTTAAATTAAGAAATCACCGCAAAATTTCACTTAGCCAAGTAAAACTTTGCGGTGATTTCTTTGTCTTTCTGTGTCAGTCAGGACTTTAAAGACAAAACAGAAAGGACACCAACATCCTGCCACTCTTGTTTGTTATGATAAGAACAGAATACACAGAATAATTTGTAAGCATGATACTGAAAAAATGTCTGATTATGTATTGTATCAGAGGTGACATTTTTGTTATTTGCACCTTCAGCCAGAGAAGCTTAGTAAATGGAAGAACTTATCTTTTTTGGCCTCTCAGTCCTACCTTTCCACAGTGATTAATTATACATGAAAGATGAAAGAAAAAAGTACATGCAGAGAAAAAGCCAAGATAAATATATATGTGACAAAATAAGGGAAATGTAGAAAACGATTGAAGAAACACAGACACACAAAAAACAATTTTATTCTGATCTTTCTTCCTATCCATTCTCTATTTCTTATATTTGCCCTTATTTCTAGCCTCCATCTCTTTTTATCACATCCAACTGTCTGGATATAAATCCCTGTGCCATTATGTTATCTTTTCTAAAACAGTTAAACATTCTTGACTAACGGACGATACTCGATACATTTAATTTTTTGGGGGAACATTTTCCTGTGGCTGCACTCTACTGTGCATTAGATAAGCAAGCGAGCCTTTTTAAATACCAGAATAACTTTGCTCAGCTTAGCATTTAGAAGCCCAATGCAGAATGTCACATTAGCTTTATTACCTTTAATGTGCCGCTTATAATAATAACCTTAGCTAAAACCATTGTGATTTTTTTCCATTACAGCACAAAACAGCTCAGGCTGAGTGCTAATATGCAGGTGAAATCCCATTAGCATGCTGCACAGGTAGCCCACAGCACTGCAGTGTCTGATTTGACAGGCTCTTTTTCTCATTCCAACTCTTAAATGGAAAAATAGTCTGCTCTCCATTTATGTTATATTAGAAGAGGGGAGTTGTAGAAGAGAAAGAACAGGGACGTAGTGCAGGAACAAGAGCAAAAAAGAACTAAAATTACCACCTCATGTTGAATGCCTCCGTGTACCTTTCAAATTGAACCTCATGTGTCCGTATACGATGCAGTGACTAATGCAGCTTTGGCACAAAATAAACTCAGTGTGAGAAAATAACTGAGGTGGTCGACGCACTTTAAAAGAAATAAATAGTGTTTATGAAGTATTGTTTACATGTGTGAATAGATGTCAGACATGTTTTAATTGACGGTTAATCCCCTAATTGTAATCAATTAATTAAGATAATAAGAAATTAGATGTAAAAGTATATGTGTAATATGTGTGTGTGTGTGTGTGTGTTCAAACCTTCCAGCTGAACTGCAGGCTGGTTTGCGTGGCAGACAGCAAAGTAAGGTTAAACGGGTACGAATCAGGAGTGTCCTGTAGGGTTTGAATCAGCCTGGAGGGGGGGCTCAAAGGGCTGAAACCCACAATATTCACTTGGCGCATCCGAAACCTGAAGAAAAACACAATTACTGACTTTAATTCTTGACAATAAAAGAATGACGTTTAATCAGAAAGGTTGTGCGTGTCATCCTGGAACCACTTTGCTCAAACCTTGTTTTTTGGGGATTTTGACTTTTCCTATTGAAGTAAGCGGATTTTCAGCGTATAAGATAGCAACATAGTGACTTGCTGGTGAAGACATTTAAGTTACTACTTGTTTGTTATCCATAAGAAAGACAGAAGCATGGAGGCTAGATCAAGGGTAGGGGAGATCAAACTTGAGTGAGTTGCAAAATAGTTGCACTTGTTAAGAGCCACTCTGAAAGGTTAAGACGAGACCGAAGTGATGGATTTTTTTTATTAGAGATTATTCTTCACCTGGAACTCTTCACCATTTATAAATATATATATACATGTATATATCACGAGAGAGGGAGAGAGAGAGAGAAGGAGATATGAAGTAGCATTTATTTCTTATGAATTTAACATGTTTGACGGCAAGTGTCAGGGCAGGTAGACTGTGTGAGACCACATCCATGCATTCATCCATGTCCCTGAGTAGGAGACAACAGAATGTGAAGTGGGAATTAATGCAGGGGATAAGTAATACAGACAAGTGCATCGCTTTATCTAATGTCCCAACGGTGTCTCTCCAGACAACTTAATCCCTGAGTGTGAAATGTGTTCAGAGAACACAATCCCATCTCAGATAAAAGTGGCAATCCAGCGAACAACAGGCATCCAGAGACTGGCAGGCACATCGATATATACAGCAAACAGATGGAATGATGGAGAAAAAGGGAAAGAAGAGCCGCTGTAGTTCAGACCATATCAGCTTCATAAAGGACAGACTACCCGCAGTCTTACATCCCCCTTCTCTCCTGTGTTTCCAAGTTTTCTTTACCGATACTCTTATCGCTTTGACTCTTATTCTTTTAATGCTCTCTACTGCCCCTCTCCCTTTCTCATCACCTTTCTGCCCTCACCTCAGCACCCCCCACAGCTAAAGTATAATAGGGATCTGCATGCAGCAGCTGTGAAGGTGCTGACAAACAGAAAAGTTTCAGACAGAGCCGTCTATCCTTGCGTCTGTGATTTATGTAATTCACCTGGGTCTTGCAATACTGCAGAAACTGCTGGAGAGTGAGATGAGTATGGGTTCGTGTGTGAATATCGTAGCACATTTTTCACTGCCTGCGTTCATTGTGCTTACCGGTACTGCGTGAATGGAGTGAGGTCGGGGATCTCCAGTGACACTGCATCTGGCTGATTGTCCTTCTGGTGGACAATTCTCCACGGCTCCTCTGTTCCGTTAGGTTTTACGACCTGTTTAAAGACATAAACTCTTACCAGAGACCAGTTTTCCTGCTGCTCAGTTAACGGAATCATCAAAGGGCTGAAGCAGTTTAACCTGGTTACCATGCAGATCATTAGAACTGTTTGCAGATTATAAGTATTAAGCTTAAATAGGTAAAATCTGTATATTTCCTCATGTTGTATGTGATGTGATTTATTAGCAAAACCACTGTGCAGCCATGTGATGGCCCATCTAGAGTCCACATGCACGGAAACCTCACCTGGCCTTCTACAATCCACCGAGATATGGTGGTTTTGCCATCAGGGCCAGGGCGGAAACGTAGCGTGGCCGACCGGGGGCTGATGTTACAGATGACCAAATTGGAGGGTGCACCAGGAAGTTCTGCCAATAGAAAGAATGTATAACAGACCTGCTGCTTAATCTATCATCTAACAAAGACTGTGACCTGTTAACTGCTGCTTCAATAACAACCAAATGATTCTAAGCTAAATACACAAGAGCCTTCATGTCTATTTGTCCATTGATGGTCCAAGATTTGACACAGCATGTACAGTATGTCTAATTTAAATTACACTCCCAAGGTTGAAAATAGAAAGACATAAATATCTGTAAATCGGTGGAGGATATATGTATATTTAATAAGTCTATAATCCTCTGAAAGGGCTGAAAACAACCTAAGCAATGGCATGTTTTAATTGTAACATTATTCAGTCTCCATGGTAATAACAAATAGGAGCAGCACTAACGTGTTGTGTTAGTACATAGTGTCCACCCTTGTTTTCTAAATCTAAACATCATTTCAAGCATTAAAGTGACAGATATGAGAACATCACATTGTGTAGAACAGAAACTATATGAGGTTGGATTTCTGTCTCGCACAATTGTAAAAGGGCAAATTGTGTACTTTCTATTTGTGCACTGACAATTACATAAAAGTTAAAAGAGATGGTTTTCTAACGAGTAAGAACTCAAGCTGATAACTAAAGTTCAGCAAAATAGCTCCTTTAAAACTGAAAACCATCTGGCAGTAATAGTGTTCACTATGGCTTCTTCAACCAGAACAAAATCATAAATCTAAAAAAATAATAATTATTTTTTATTAATGATGTGTTTTGGACGCCCTCCTCTCCCTGAATCTTTCAGAGAGGTTTACAACTCCACCTTTCAAATGTCACACAGTTTACAGCCACCTCTAAATAGACTTCCTCACTGACAGCTACGAATTGAAATCAGTCAGGCACGCAGCTCTTTGACAACTGCTCTGCAGACTCACAATCTACAGAAAAATATCTTACCTTTTTACTTCATTACATCAAGCAGATGTGACTGTCATTGACATTTACATGCTGAAAATATCACATATGGTAATCAAATCCTCCTTTGTAACATTATATGAGTGCAGGTCTGTAAAGTTAGCGGGTGAAGTCACAGGCATCACTCTTCAGACATATCAGGAACCACGATTTTCATCTATAAAGGATGTTATGGCGCAACAGTCCGAGTCCAGCTATTATGCAGAATCCGTTTTACAGATTCAGCATGTTACAGGCATCAGCTGCTGTTGTTTTCTGAGCAACTGTATTCAACTTGGTGAGATAGAATATTATCAATTTTGAAATGTGTCAGTTGTCTCACAAAATTTTCTCATCTCCATGAATACATGAATAAATAAACTAGCCAAGAATACATGCTTGATGGATCTCTCTCTTGTTTCTCTTTTCATTCAGTAGGTCTGTTTCCTAATCTTCAGTCCACCATTTTTTCCTTCCCTCTTTTGCTTTCATGAATTAATGAATAACCGCTGTATCTAAGAACTGCCAGGATCCATCTAGCCTTTTCTTTCTCTGCTTTTGTTCATAAATTAGTAATCAGAAAATGTTACCACAGAAATTCTGCAGCAGGAGTCATGTCTCTCTTTCATCCTCCACCTCGTCCTATCTGTTGGTTTCTGAGAGACTTTGGTCTTCTGTTCTTTTGAGATTACGTTATGTGGGGTTCTTGCTTCTTCCCCATTATTGTTTCTCTATCTGCTCTCTCTCGTCTTCAGTAACCTTCTTTGAATGTCTTAGGCCCTCTCTTAACACTGCACTTCCTTTGCCATTTGCAGTTAATCAACACTAATAATGACGTTAACTTGGCCTTGATCCAATCAGAGACACTCATAAAAGTTTATGCATAGTATGTACACACAGACACACGCACAGACACACACTAATCCATGGGTCATGATGTTCTAGTTGTGCAGATGATGATTTACAGATGCTCAGCTACACCCACTTATCAGGATGAGGGACAACAATGACATTGTAAAGACTCATCATTCATATTTACTTCAGCTAACTGTCCCTGCCTCACTCCCATACAACTAAAAACCTGCTACACTGATTGATTTGTGTCTGAGTGTGTATAGAACACACCTGGAGGGACTCCGGTGGAGATGGTCGATGCTGTAACGGTGCCACGGCCTGCAGCAGTGAGGGCTGCCACCTGTATCCTGTACGGAGTGGTGGAGGTGAGGCCAGTCAGCTGATACTGCAAGGTGGTGTTGGACAGCGAGCGCTCTTCACGAGTTGACTCCACACCGGACACTTCCCACCACAACTCATAGCCTGCGGCAGAAGGAGCAAACACGGAATTAATCACGGGATATGCTTGCTACGGAGTGGGTTCTGTCTAATAACTTGGGATTCTACTGAGTCGTTCCTGCTATGTGGCTTCATTAATGTATTTATTTTTTAGTATGTTGATAGATTACGTTTAAAATCACTAGTTAAGGTGAAAAAAACACACTAGTGTGGATGTCAGCGAGCAGAACTGTTAACTGTCAACCCCCCCACACCTTGCTCTCTGCATTTTCAGTCAGTCATCACTCTCCATCACCTTAAAGTGTGTGGGTGTGTCAGAGTATGTGTGAAACCCTGAGGACTGTGAATGGTTGTTCATCTGTCTCCTTGCTCTCTAGGTGCTGGATGGAAATCTGCCATTTGATGTTGACCTTGTTTAAAATAATCATATTCTCACTGCTCTGACTGGGCAGAGCCATTGCAGCCTTTGAGGTTGTGGACAGAGGCCTCACTGGCTCTTGCACAGGATGGCTGAGTAGATCCACCAACACAGAGTAACGCCATCATTTCATTCACAGCAGTCTTAGTTCTGTCCAGCACCATTGTCCACCGGAGCCTTGCAGGTGTGTAGGAAAATGAATTAAGACCGAAAAGGCCCCGAGGCTTCGTGAAACAACACACAAACAAAAGAGTGTTGGGAGACATTGGACCAAGGTTTGATAGGGATAAAGTGAGGAGGCAGGAAAGAAAAACAGGGGTTGTATGCTGATGAGAATGGAGAATTTTTTCTTTTTCAGCATTCTCAATGCTGAAAAAGATAAAAGTTTTAGGACTGCTGACTGCCTCAAGGTGATAAACTGAATGAAAATGTAAATCAAGAAAAACTGTTGATGGATTTTATATTGCAATTCCCTCACCACTGACGATTCCATTTTTGTCTTCCGGCTCAGCCCAGCTGACTTTTAGGGATGTGTCCAAGATTTCAGTGAAGCTCAGGTGACCAACACGTCCGGGTGCTTAAAAAAGGGAAAGTCACACACTTACAGGAGTGTTCTTAACACTGTAACGTCTAGAACCATACTCCAAATAACTTGATATGTTAGTCATCATCTTTCCACCCATTCACACCTGTCTCAATCACATTTCATTAACCACACACTCTGCACACAAAGCCATGCAAAAACATTCATGGGTGTGTGTGCAAGGCTGTCTTTTCTCATTTTATGTGAGGGTTTTTATCCCCACTCCCAGCAGAGCAATAAACCTATTCATCTGAGATATTGAATCTCACACACACACACACACACACACACGCACACACACACACACACACACACACACACACACACACACAAAGCTATCATCAGGCAAAAATTAGACTGGTAACCCTGCATCTGTAACCCTGTTCGGTACCTGATCAATACGTGTGTGTGTGTGTGTGTGTGTGTGTGTGAGTGAGTGAGACAGATCCTAAGTGTTTGTGGATGAATGGCTTCTAACATCCTTTTCTCCACTCAATAATTGCCAGTTGGTAATAATTGTTTGTCTATGTGCCTGAAGGCTACTGTGTTTACTTGCAAGTGTAACTTTGTGTACTTATAACTGGGAGTGGCAGCTATTATGTTTTTCATGCAACAGTGGGATATAAATACCAACATGCCAGAAAACATAGGAATCAATTTTCTTAAAAGCGGAGGAACCAGACAGATGTTTCCAGCTCATAACCAGCCCGTTTTGGTTCTTTTTATGCAGGGGCCGATGGGGTCATGGTGCAACATCTGACAGCTATCCAGACATAATGAAACTGCATTTAGATCACCTCAACACAAACACAAGCATGCGTTAATAATCTTGCTTCACTCTTGTGTCTGCCTTCACCACACATCATATATCTGGTTTTTCCCAGACTCCCGACTAGCTCTGCACCCACATTGCCGCTGTTCTGCAGCTTGTTCTGTCATACTCTCCACTTCCCTGCTCTGCCCGGCTGGTTTGTGTTTGATTGCATTACCAGCCTCTTGCACTTTCTGCCTCCATTTCAGATTTGGTTGTGAATTGAACTGACTCTTGCCCAGTTTGTAAGTAAACTGCACTTGATTGCATATTACCTGTCAAACTCTGCCAGCCTCTATTAAATTGTTTTACACGGCAGGAAAAATGAGAGAAGGGAAGTGGAGTGGAAAGCATAAGCAAGCATACATAAAAAAGAGAACAAACAGAAAACAGAAGTATTCCCCCTCATTATTATTCACAGGAAGCTGATAAGAGTGTCTTTTGTTTGAGTTTTACTCACACTGGGAAGGTTTGTTTGTACTCACTGTCTTCATGTGTCTGAAGCAGGGTGGGCAGACTTCGTGGACCATCTCCCGGGGTTGTGAAGCAAAGGATGGACCCAAAATACCAGGTAAATTTCTTCAGCCCACTGACCAACCCTGTGTGGCGTGCACCAGGATAATCGGGGGTGATTGTTACAACTAACATCTCCTCTGGATAAGTCTCTGGCCAGACAAGAAGCTGGGGAAGATCAGAACTACCTGTTAGTTTGAACTAATCAGTATATTAGCATAGACGGACAGACGGGCAGAGAGACAGACAGATAGAAATATAGACAGATAGCATCAGTGGTTTTCTTTTAACAATTAAATTTGAGTTGTACAATGAAGACTTTAGTACCCAGTCAGTGCTGGAACGGGAGTGGGGTGGGGGTGGGGGGTTGAGATAAGATTGGGTTTCGCTTCATATCCTCATCTAATTAACATCATTATCTACTGTCCACAAAGCAGGACAACACACCAAGAGATGCAGTTTCTGGCTGTACTGGCTTTCAGGGCGAATGCCTCACAGACACAGAAATAGGAGCCATATCAAATAAATGGAAAGGCATATAGTATTTATCGGCCAACAAAGACATTCACACTCTCCAACACACACACACACACACACACACACGCACACACACACACACAACCACACACACATACACAAAAGCAGATCCACTGGCACAGTGCAACAATGTGATGTTTTCTTTGTCATGTTAATCAGTTCCTCAGGGATTGGTTGCCGCCACCAAGTGAAAAATAAATCACACACCAGAATTCAGACATACTGTACAGAACACTGCTAAATCTGCTCACCATTATTCTGCTTCATGATCATTCGATTTTATTTCTATTTTGGCCCAGTGCGCCATCATTTTTTCAGTATTACCTCTCCATTTTGTGTTTAATCATTCTTTTTCTATTCCCAGTAAGTCCTTTTTATTCTGGCATACTGGAGCTGACCTCAAACAGGAAAGATTAATGGCTTTTTAGAGTTTGTAAGATTGCTGAAACTTTTCAAGGAGTTGACCGTTTTATAATTGAAACCTATGAGATATTTAGCATGGTGCAGTATGGGAGGAGACTCAAACTATTTGGTCTCCAGTATTACATCAGTAACACGGCTGAGGGTCACCTTGTATCCCTGGTTGATGCCATTAATAAATTGTTGAGGTGGGGGGCTCCAGGTGAAGCGAATGGTAGTTGAGTTGATGGCTACAACTTCCACTTCCTGTGGGGGTGCTGTTGGAACTGAGGGCAGAGATACCAGCACGTTAGTAACACTTGACATTACTTTTGTGCACAAAGCAGACAATATAGTGATCACTACTCTGCAACCGTTGACTACCAAGACTGCACTCTAAGGCTATTTTTCACAAACAGTGTTTTTAAATCTGTCACTTAGTGCCATATTTCAGTCCGTTCTTTCATTAAAGATATTTGCTAAGCATGCAAAGTTAAATGTCAAACCCTTGCGCTTTTTCTTGCTGCAAAATGACCCAATTTCTCAATGTAATTCATCTCATCGATTGCATTTTGTATTCCCGGGTAATGCGGCTTCAGGATGCCAAATACTAAGTTATGACTCTTGGCTGAGATGGTGAAAATGATGAATACATTTCTTGTTTCAGTCAGTGACCCCAGGAGAACCCTGACAACCTTAATCACTGCTTTATCATTAAAATTCTAAAATTAACACGAGGGTATTATGTTTTAAAAGAAGCATCAAGTATTTTATTCTCTCGTATCTGTGAGATGCACTTTGAATTCGACTTCATCAATTTAATCAACTGGGGAAAAAACTCACATGAAAGCATCAGTAGAACTGTATGCATTATACAATACATTGCTTTATAAATACAAAAGTGAAACCAGAACTTTATGTCTTTTAAGTTTACATTTCAAACTTGGTTCAAACATCAGCACATAAAAATTTAAACAATAAAAATCTGCTGTTCAGCTGGGACAGTAATGATTTATATCGAAAACAGCAGAGGAACAATGAAAGTTGTATAAACTGGGCTTAAGCCTTCATTAGCTACCACAGAGACGGAGAGAGAAGATGGAGTACAAACAGAAGAGAAGTGAAATCTCAAACACAAGATGTATTGTAAGACGCAACTGTTTCACGTGATGAAATGTGGGATATTTCTTTAATTTAAAGAGAGTTTGCTTAACAAACACAGATGCATACTCTTATCTATAAATGCCGACTGTGCTGTAGTGGATAATCATTAAGCTACAGTGTGTCAGTGTATAATCTACTGTATGTCAGATCTGTAATCTATCTATAAGAGGATCTATGTTAACATGAAAAGCATAAAAACATAAGTGCATGCATGTGTATTTACACTGTGTGGGCTTAAATTATTCAAGAGGCTTTTGCTGATGCTAAATACCCGCAGTAATGCACTGTGGTATGATGGGAATGCCCTTTAGATGCATTATTTCAGCAGAAGAGACCCAATAATACAAAAGTGTGCATTGTTACAGGGAAATTTACAAAGTAAAAAAGAAAGACTAAAAAAAAAAATGGTGGAAAATGATGCGACGGATAATTAAGAGACGGTGAGCTGAATAATGAGAAGGCAAACAGAGGAGGGAGGAATTACTGAGGTTAAACGTGCTTTTTCCTGCCTACTGCGGTGACTCTGTGGCTTTTAACCCTCCCAGCCACAGATAAAACATTAAACCCTGTCCTCTGGGAACATGCCTGCATGCACATTTGCAGGTGAGGGAGAAGAGCGGTCGTTACAGGCCAACACAAACTGCAGAAGAAGAGTGAAACAGAAACTGTCAAATATATTGCAGTCCTTCCTATTAAATCACATTACTGTAGTGTAATTAGGGCAAGCAACCTTTCTCCGACGAGTCTAATGATTTTTCTGTGTTTAGCTCAGCCTGCTTAGAATAGCAACAATTCACTGTTTGAATAAATCTCAATGAGTGTAGCAAACACACAGTTTAAAGACAGATTGAACACCAATGTGACTAAAGCAGGAGGTGCCAAAATAAACAAAATGCTTAAGTATCATTTGAATTCAGTTGGCATAAATGTGCACTGCACACATCTAGCCATCATAAATATAAGTGTGTGTTTGCTCACCTCCCTGCAGAGTGTATTCAGTGACAGGACTGCTGTAGCTGCCCAAGCCAGCTCCAGTGAAGGCAGCCACTTGGATCTGGTACTGAGTCCAGATGATCAGATCTTTCAGCAAGCAGTAGTTGGTCTCTGGGCTGCTGATGTTCTTCTCCTGGTAGTCCCCTGGCAGACCTGCCAGACGGTACCTATGCCACACAAACACAAATCCCACGCAGAATAACTGCAACCTGACTTGAGATACCAAGCACTGCTGAAGAATACAGAATATACAAGTGCAGCATATCTATAACGTTCACGTTATAACACTAAGAGATTCTACATGTAGTATCTGATGTATTTGAAGAGCATAATAATCCATAGATCAGCAATGGTGTAACAAGATATTCAGTATTTCTAGCTGAGTCAGCAGAAACACAAATTTGTCTCACGCACACACTAAAAAGGCACACAAGGAACACTAACGAGGGGGACCGGAGGCCCCCGGGAGAGGAGATAACCCTTTTTTCCCTCTCTCTCTCCACCTGACAGACTGACACTCACAGTGAGGGAGAGAAAAGAAGCAGATTAAAGGTGGAGTAAGAGCTGGTGACAGAAGAAAGAAGGAGAGGATCCGCCAACAAAAGTATGAATAGATGGGAGAGCAGGAGGAAGCAGAAGCTGTCAAATACACGTCTGTTTTCAATGGCTTTCTCAAGTGGAGCCAGATTAACAGACACTGAAGGAGGATGAAGACCAGATAACGTCTCCTGCAATTGTATGCAAATTCAAGTGAGGCCGTTGATGGCAGATTGATTAGAGCCAGTATATCATACTTAAGGGAGACGTCTAACTGAAGGACAGACAACCAAGGACAGTACGAGCATCTGCAAAGGGCCCTTGTGCCTGCACCTGCATATTTTCACAGTCAAAAAAAAAGAAATATTGTGAAACTTTCCACTAATCTCGCCATTTTTTTCCAGAGGAATGTAGAGTGGTTATAATGTGCGTGGCATGTTAGCGTGGGTGTGTGCATGGATGCATACCTCAATACATATCCTCGCAGGACACCGTTTAGCTGGGGTTCTGGCGGAGGCTGCCACTGGACCATAATGGACTGGTTGGTCCGCCCACTTGCTACAATATTTTTCGGTGGCGCGCTGGGCGGCTCCTCCCTCAGCATCAATCTAATACGCACAATTAGAGAGAGAAATGGTACATTTTCACCAGGGGTACGTGCATCATTATGGCTGATGAGTGGTGTTTGTCCTGCATCCCACATATCATTTAGTATGATCAATTACTTTGCATGCAGGAGCAAAAGTCAGGCAGTCTGCACGCAAGTGATCCCTTCTCTAACCCAAGATCAGGGAATGAAGATGCTAATCCCACATCTTCAGCAGCCATCATAAGGTCTCATTGGGTATCACTCACCTATTTCAGACCAACTACCACTGATAGCGATGGAAATATTTAACAGATTTCTTCCAGTTGTGCCAGATTATTGCTTTAAAGAACGATTCCTCTGACGCTGGTAATTTAATGTAACAAAAGTAAAAAGCTTGTCAAGTTGAAATGGTGTGTTTTATTTAGGACAACCTTTCGGCTCTTTGTTCAATCTTAGTCTATTTAAATTCCAGCCTACCTTGATGGCCCCGGTAGACAAGTGTGAGAAGGTCACATCAGAAAATAGTTAGCTCTCACCGGGTGACAATGTTCAGTGCACGGCTATTAATTCCATGTCAGACACTCGGATCGCGCTCTCTTTCTGTCCTTTTCTCTTACTCTCTTTTATTTTGCCATCTTGACCCTTTTGCCTCTTCTCTCCTCCTATCTCCTCTTTCACTTTTTATCCATCAGGTCCTTTGGCCTCAATTATTTAATTGTTCTCTCTCTTCCTCACCTCCTTGCCTCCTCCTCTCCTTGATGATGTTTCCTACCCTCCCCTCGCAGCCCCACCCGTGATTAATGCTCTCAGTCCTGTCATGCTTGGTGAAAGGCACAAGCTGAGCTGGTCAGCTTTTGACTCCACTGTAAGCAGCTCAGCTAACATAATCAGAGCCATATGTGGTGTTCACACACACACGCACACACAAACAAATTTGTTTCAGCTTAAGACACAGTTACCCCAATGCTCTTTTCCCTTCCATGGATTATGTTGGGGTTTTTAACCCCCCTTCCATTCCTCTCTGTGCCCAATATTTCCTTCCATGTTTCCCTACAAGCCATTGATCTATTAGTCATATACGGCTGTCTGAGCGTGCATCTAGCGGAGTATACACCGCGAATGGAGATGCGTGTGCATCCATATGTGTTACTATAAAGTGAATGCTGTTAGTCAGACACTTATGAAGGGAGAGATATGGCACAGGCCAGTGGTTTTACAGTTGTGCTTTCATTAGTTTAGGCACCGTCAGACAGCACCTGGTGCACATGCACGCATAGACGCATACAGACATACACAGACACACACACAAATGGGCCCATGTGCATGTAAATAAAAAGGCCATTTGTGTAGCTGCCTGGAAATAGACCATATAGTGTAAAATTCTCATCTTTGCAACACCACTACTCTCTGAAACTGATGATGTACGTTAGCTCTATATTCATATACATAACTGGTGCGGCACAAACATGAAAGATGCGCTCACTTAAATGAACTGATTGACCTCACAACTGTGGGAACTGCCGTATTCCCTTCAAACCACTTTACAAATGAATGTTTCATACACTGGGTTCAGCATGAAGACTTCAGCTATGCACCAAAGATTAAGGACACGCGCCTCGAGGCAGGCTCACGCACACACACATGCACTTCAAATCACCCCTAAACGTTCACAACTGCATACACACAGTTGTACAGTATCTTAACATATAAACCATGCATCTAACAGCTGCCCAGCACACTTTTTAAGGATAATTCAGAATTTTTCCACAAAAACACAAATGTTTTAAAGAGTGTGACTGCTGCTGCTGTGGGAATTAGTGAAAGTTTTTATCTGTGTCATTTACAGTTTAAAGCCCAGTAGCTTTTTACATAAATCCATATACATGGACACTCTTTATCTTACTGCTTTCACCAGGAGGATAAATCTGCCTTTAATTGAACAGAATGATAAAAACCTAGATTCTGTGTGTATAGAACACAGCAGAGGAGAACAGACAGAGAAAAAAGAGAGGAATACAAAAGCAGCTAAACAAACAAACAAACAACTCTCTTTTGACACTGTGTCGTGCAGTTTCGCCCGGGGCTCAAAGTTGCACAAATAAAAGACACACTTAAAAATACCCTTGGGAAAATACAGTACAGGAATTTTTTACACATTCTCACAATGAAAACATTACATACTGTAGTTGGAGATATACTGTACAAACGCACATACGTTATTATGCAGAAAAGTAAGTAACTAATTTAAGAAAATATTTCTTTTTCTGTCTACTAAATTTTGTCCTCAAAATAACATCTTACTACTACAACTTTGAGAATAAATCCTCATTTATGAGTTATGATGGGGAGTGAATGCCAATAAAATAAAATTAAATATATATTTTTAGTGGCAATTTAAAATTAGATCAGTTACTTTTCAAGGTTGCATGGACTGGCTCCCAGTAGTAAAGGAAGACTCAGAGCACTTCTCGAGCTTGTTGTTTTCAGTCTGGAAATAAAAGTACTTTCCCAAACAGCAAAGACTTGATTCCTAAACTGTTGTTTTTCCCACAGAGAGGGAATCAGGAGTGTAAGTAGTAAAAAAGTGTAAGTAGCTGAAGTCTTGCTGCTTTTTTAAAACATAAAATCAGATTAATCCGCCTATAACTGGAGAACTGAAGTGCATGTAAAGGCGTTAGTCTAACTAATATCAGTCCTCTGACTAAGACACCAGGATAAGGCAATTGAAAATCGACTTTCGATCAGTTAAATGAGATAACTTATGTGTACATGCTTATGTGTACATGCTCCACAACCTCCACTCTGGCATATGACAACACAACAAATACATGCAAGAAAGCCACACAGCGTGCATCTTATTACATTACCTACAAGATAACAATGCTGAGCGATATTCCCATTCGAATTGCCGACCAGTTGTTTATTATGACGTAACAGGTCAACTAAAAAGGGGACTGCATTAACCTGCTGAGAAGACGCCATCCAGAGTTGAGATGGGGGACATCTTACCGTCACTCACTCGATCGGCTTCGCTGCATGTAAACCGGGACAAGGACTGAAACCGTTTGAGCATATCTAGATTAAGCCGTGCATGTAAACGTAATGACTGACACACAGGGTACGAGCAACGTGGAACTCCGTTGCCCTTAAAGTTCAAACACAGAGTTCATTTGATGGAGCCCACAGCCACACTCTTCTGGGTTTTTGGTTCTGACACAATAATACGATGAATAATTTCAACATCTGGTGATGAGGGGAGATTAAAACATGTATTCATAAACCTTTTCCTGGTCTCATGATATCTAAATGGTAATTATGTATATGTTGTTTTAAACAACTGTGTTCTTTTAGGGGCTGAGAGACAATGAGAGGCTCTTGATAGAATTACAGCATTTCACCTTTGATTCCATTCATTAAGGATGTTTAGATAACCATACTCTCATCAGTCTCCTGCCTTTCATTGTTTAAGAATTAGCATGAAACTGAAAAACATGATAATGATGCTGATGAAAAATATTGAATTAATGCTAAGAAGAAAAAGAATATTAATTTGAAGTCTGACTGTGTCGAATATCAGCCAATACAGCTATACCGTGGAATTAAACACAACCAAACTGTCAAGCTTTTGCTGGATATACTTCCATGCTTTCTTTTTGTTTGTGTCGACTACAATATGTGCTTTTGCATCTGAGGCTGCTTTGTTTGTGCGTGTCACCCAGGCAAACCTCCAGCAGATGAAAAGCAAAATGTGGTTGGTCATTTATGAGACAAACAATAAAGAGGAGATGTATCCATCTGTTCTGATACACTGACCAGTGATGAGTTGTCTTCCTGCCAGTCCTTCATATTATGAAAATCAAACCAATCTATTCTCCAAACATGCCTGGCAGCCAGTTTTGGAGAACTACAGAACTGGGCACACCACAAACAAACAAACAAACAAAAAACTCAATGCATTCAATGGAAGAAGAAAGGGAACAAGAATGGCAAAAAGTGTCCCTTTTTGCCATCCTGTGCATGCAGAAGAAGAAAGAGACTAACATGACTTTCATCATGTTTGTGTGCACATGCTGGTGCTCCCACCTGTATTTGTGCATGCCACCAATCTGGCACATTTATATAAGGCATGAGCACACACTCACAATTGCATTGCCACGACCAAAGGGGACTTTAAATGTAGATACTGTTCACTTACCGCTGAGTCTCACCACTGTACTGACCCCTGCCCACTTGATTGACTGCACAAAGTCTGAACTGATAAGTCTTGGCGGGCGTGAGCCCACCCACGGATATCTCTGTCACAGCAGGATCGACCTCAGAGAGGGAAACCTTCCATGGAGAGTCTAGACAAAAGATACCAAGATTAGACACCGATAATGTTTCACCGAGGCTAATACAGAACAAAGAGAAATGTGGGAGTACCTGGGAATCATGAATCAAAAGGTAGGGAGGGAATAGATAAGTGAAGTAAGAGGAAAGGCAGACAGGGAGTGGAAAGCTTATAAAGAAAAAACTACCATTGAAGAAAGTTTGAGGAAAAGATGAGCATTTATAGAAAAAAAACAAAGATGCTTTGGCTACTGTTGCCAGGTTGCTGTCAAGTCATTTCAATCATTTTCTTCAAAATTCCACAGACAGATGCACAAATAATGATCGCACCAACCGCACAGCTGATCAGGATGATGAAACGATGGTGTGTGTTGCATCCAAAATGAGTCTGTGAGTCTATTACAGCCTCATCGTGGGATGAAAATACATTCTAGTGGTTATTCCCTTGAGATAATTTTCACTAACTCAAGCATGTAACCCATATGTATGTAGCTGGTAATTACTGTACACACAAATATCACCCATCACAAATTCATTTTTAATAATTTACCAAAAAAAACCTCATCAACCTAAAACCTGTAAAATTCCCATTACCCATGGAGGCAATATATGAAATATGAAAGTAAAGGATTTGTCCATCAATCAAACCGTGGTTTTCACGCGTTAACAGTCTCACGTTAAATGCAATATTCTCCAATCCATCCTCTGGATGTCCAGCAGGTGCAGACGCTGCTGCACAACTGTCCCTTTTCTTTCTCCTGTCATTATGCTCCTTTCCCCCTCGCATTTCCCTTATTCCTCATTTTGCAAAGAGCCAGCCTGCTGTTTAAACATCTGTGGTGTAGAAGAGGAGCAGGAAAGTGAGCAAGAGAATGAGCGATGATAAGGAAGGGCTGAAAATCAGACTTTATTTATAAGGAACGAGGGCGTTCAATTCCGCAGCATTGTCCATATGTCAGCTTTTTTAAATTGGAGTGAGTGGCTGGTAGACAGCAAATGAACAGCTGTTCACCACTGGAGGACAATAAAGTATGTCCTGACATGCAAAAAAAGGTAATACATACTGTTTTCTGAGAGCTCCAGTACATAGTGCAAAAGTGGCGAGTTCCCATCGAAGGGGCGGAGCCAGGAGAGTAAGACAGAGCGTGAGTCCGAGTCATTGAGCTGGGCAGTCAGGGAGCGAGGGGAGTGTGGCAGCTCACTACAGACAGAACAAAAAAAGGAAAGGACTCCACATCAACATATCAAACCACAAGTATGTGGATTTATTCATGCCTTTTGAGTGTATTGCTAACAATAAATCTACTTTCTCTGAGCGCCAACACTCAGGGTACCGTCAGTTCATCGAAGCTTCAGATAAGAGCAGCATCAACTATTTAGAAATACATTTAATTAAAAAAAGATCATGGTCAGACTCTGACTAAAAAGTCCAGTTCATACCACTGTAAAACAGGGGAAGTTTGAGGCCATATACCGTATGTTTCACAACGTGTTTGTGACAAGGTGCCAAGACTGTTCATTAAAAAGAAAAATGGTTTCCTTTTTTCCCCTTATATATATATATATACTGTATATATATATATATATATATTTTTTAATTAGAGCTGTGATATGAGATAGTGTTGGCTCTGCAACCAGGCTGGATTCCAGTTCCAGAGGGAGTTTTCTTCTGAAACTGGCTCTGGTTTCCATATTTGTTTTGTGGGATTTTTCCCTCTATGGAATCTGGTTAATATGCTTCACCACATTTTGGGCTGAGGTAAAAATAGCATCTTTATTTATGGCTACTAATTTAAAAAGCAAGAGCAATGTATTCACGAAAACAATTAGGAGTGCCAAGAGATTTGATTGTACCCATTTAAAAGTATCATTAAAACATTTGGCTTCATTAGGAGGAAGAAAGTAAAGCATATTTGGGTCCCACAGAGTGTTAAGGCTACAGGTGTTAGCGGAGATAACGGGTCTGAATGTACTGTACATATTGACACACAAGACGTGATGGATGATTCAAATCCTGGCACTTAAACGGCACACTTTCATTAATTATGTTATGAAACGCATCGGAACAGCTTCTTTGGCAGCAAAATTCTTGCGAGTTTGCATAGATGAATAATATTAATATGAAAAAATGAGGGGAAACGTGTCACCTTATAATACGGACCAAAGTGGGTAACGGCTTTTAATCCATCTCAATTTTCTATACATCTTGTTATCTGATTAGTTAATTGCATAAAATAGAATTTTCTTTGTTACACATTTTTCAACTGGGCATGAAGTCAGCATGAGAGAGTGAGAGAGAGAGAGAGAGCAATAAAACAAAAGTAACATTACAGTCAGAGGGAGAGTTATCCACTGACAAACAGAAGCAGAGGAGGTGCAAGGAAAGATGAGAATTATGGGTTTTTCCTCCCAAGTTGCCACTATCCTATTAATTAATGGATGATCCTAGAACATTAGAGCAACTACTTTTACCTAACACACACTCTGACACACTTGCACAAACACATGGATGGATCTTGTGGGAGATGAACTAATAACCTGCTGGTAATTAGTCTGTCTCCTCAGCCGCCAGCGTCTGTTAGCCTCCGTGACCCATTGAAACTGAGCTAACGAGAATGTCAGTCATATGTGTGAGCGAGCACTCCCACATGTGCCAGTGCATGCGCATACACACGTGTTGAGAGAGATCCTCGCTGTTCTCTATGTGTTTTTGCTCAGCCATAAACACAGACCTGCCTCCTTCTGCTGACTTTGACATGTGTAACCTCTTATTGTTGTATAATTCAAGAGCTTTGGACTTATGTTCTATCGCTCTCCTACCCTGCACTTATGTTAATGTATTATACAGTATGTGCATTTTATTGATTTATTCATGTGCTGTGTCCTCGCAGCTAGAACGGACTCAGTGTTAGTCTGGGTCTCATTTGGGTACAAACTGGATACGATGATACTAATTTAACTACGGTACTCTGTGTGTTTGCATGTCCTTTAAGTGCTGGAAATAAGCATCAATTTGCTTAGAAAGCTGTTGAAAAAAACAGTACTTTCCAGGTTCTTGATATTCTAACAACCTGAGAGGATGAATGTGAGAGGTAGGTCGTCTCCTGAATGTGTGATCTGAATATTGTAATATCCTCCATCCATCCACTGACTCCTAACTGTCACATTTTTGTAATCAGGGTCAAAGGGTGCTGAAGCGTTTCCCAGCAGTCACTGGGAAGGAGGTCATTAGTCCATCACAGGATATACACACACACACACACAGATAGGCAATTCAGAGCATCCACTCAAGCTACTGTTCATGTTTTCAGTCTGTGGGAGGAAACTTGAGGAAAAACCCACACAGATGTGAGGCAAACAGGCAACTTTAGTGACTTTGCTAATGATTGTACAGCTCTGCCAATTTCTTGTAATTATTGTGCTAAATCAGCAGGAAAATAAGTCCTGTTTTGCATTTAAATGTGCTTAAAGTGTTTCATAGTATATTTCTCGCTCCTGATCATTCCCATTTAGTGTGATAAACAGAACAGGAAAATACTTATGATATTAAGAAAATAAATAACAACAAAGAAATTGTTTTAGGAGACTCACATAACTTCAAGGCGTGCAGTGCAAGAATCATTGCCAGCTGCTGATGTCACAGTACAGGTGTAATCTCCGATATCTCCGGACCATGTCTGGCCAATAGTCAGGGAACTCTGACGCACGGAGATGCGGCCTCCACTAGTGGGGAGGAGGGGCTTACCACCACGATCCCACCTAAAGCTGTAAAAGTGGTGCAATCCATACTTTATATATCTAAAGACACTGACTGGATTCCTGCAAAGACAACAACAACAAAAACACAGTATGTATGTATGCACAGAGAGAACTGGCTGGCTACCTGATGATGACCCTGGGGTCATGTGTGGCATTGCAGTTCAGAGTAGCAGTGGTTCCTTTGATGACCCGCTGGTCCACTGGAGGCACAGAAATGACTGTGCGTCCTGTCAAATATTCAACATAAAAGCAGAAGAAAAATAAACATTGAAAAAGGGAAGAAGAAAAATGACACTAAAGAACACTAAATGACACTAAACAGCAAACAAACACATCCACAAACAAATACACACCAGCCTCTGTAGTATGAGTTCTAATCATAGCAATTCCAATATCTTAACATTATATACTTCTCAAAAAAAAAAAGAACACTTCGAAAACACATCAGATCTAAACGGGGGGAAAAATGATCTTGAATATCTTTCCTGATAAAAAGTAGGTGATGTATTAGTAACAAAATGAGGCCACATAATTTGATAGAAATGAAAATGATCAACCTATAGAGGGGGGAAATCAAAGACACCCCAAAAATGAAAGTGAAAAAATGATGCAGCAGACTGGTCCATTTTGCCAAAATGTCATTGTAGCAACTCAAAATGATTCTCAGTCGTTTGTGCCGCCCCTACGTGCTTGTACGCATGCCTGACAACATAGGGACTGAGAACATCCGAACTGCCTGCATACTCTAGCCACATGGGGTCGGGCATTGTCGTGGACCAGGAGGAACCCAGGCCCCACTGCACCAGCGTGGGTTGTGACAATGGGTCCAAGGATTTCATCCCGATACCTAATAGCAGTCAGGGTGCCATTATCTAACCTGTAGAGGTCTGTGCGTCCTTCCAGGGATATGCCTCCCCAGACCATCACTGACCCACCACCAAACCGGTCATGCTGAATGATGTTGCAGGCAGCATAACGTTCTCCACGGCATCTCCAGACCCTTTCACGTCTGTCACATGTGCTCAGGGTGAACCTGCTCTCATCGGTGAAGAGCACAGGGTGCCAGTGGTGTAGTTGCCAATTCTGGTGGTCTATGGCAAATGCCTATCGAGCTCTACGGTGCCGGGCAGTGAGCACAGGGCACAAAAAAGTATCAGTGGCCTCAACCTGGAAAGCCATTCCTGTTTAGGGGGCCGTCTCATTGTTGCCCCTCTGATTTCATTAACAACAAAGCAGCAGAAACTGATTAACAACCCTCTCTGCTACTTAACTGACCAGATCAATATCCCAGAAGTTTGACTGATAGGTTGCTATACTATAAGTGTTCCTCCAATTTTTTAGAGCAGTGTATAACAAAATTCATGTAACCAAGGCTTCTTAAAAACATGGAGTTGTCTTGTTCCACTCAGGTTTTGTCCTTGATTGTATGTTTGGTGACCAGATCAGCAGTTGATCATTTTTAAGCATCAAATTATTGCATTCTAGTTGCCCAAATTCAACATATTCAGTGGCCATTACTGTGATGCGTCTCCATGGTTCCATCAGTATTCCACCAATCAACTCCATTAATAATATCTTACTAATATCTTACTCATGATAGTCAGGGTGGCAGTAGCATTGATTGATCCCTCTGAATTGAAGGCGATGCACATGTACGCTCCTGAATCCTGGAAGCTGATTGGCTGGATCTGTAAACCACCTGACTGCAGCAGCGTGAACCTTGGAACCTGGACGGCGCCGCTAGCTAAGACCTGCAATCCTACAAAGATACAACATTAAGGAAAATAACCCTGAGGTGAAGAAAGCAATTAAGCTGTAAACAGTTTTTTAATCACATCTCTTCAGTTTGTTTGTGTGTGTTTGGTTGCAGTGAAGTTTCAGACAGTGTGGTTACCTTTCCTCCAGGTGATGGCGGGTTTGGGTGATCCACTCGTCTGGCAAGTAAACAAAGCTGTATTGCCATCGGTTACTGTTTGGTCAGATGGGGGGTGTGTAAATGTGGGAGCCGCACCTGGAACACAGCGAGCGACTGAGTGGCAAAAGACAAAAACTGGCTTTTGGCCAAAGCTAATGCAAAGATGTGATCTTTGATCATGGTGAGCTAATCACAATATTTAATCCACAGCACATTTACTCATTACCTAATGGTGAGTGAGCATGCATAAATTTACACAGTGTTGATGTTGTCATTCCGTGGGGGCTTTAAACAGCATGGAAAGTGATTGCAGCTCTGGTGAAACAAATATAATTGCGCAATATAATGTGCACACTTCTGCATTTGAAGCACCTCATCAGGCCGATGCAGCGCGTTAAATTGACTGTAACCTCTGTCGGAATATGGGACTTAAAGTGGTGTGTGAGTGATTACTAGGCATTTGTAGAGCACTGTTCCTACAGCTACATCTATCTTATATGCACTAACCAGATAAAAGTTCACAACCATTTCAAGTATCTGCATGCCTGGAAAAACCTGGGGTGCCACAAGAGTCCTGAGTTCAGACAGCAAAATGAGGAGTTTACCTCATAGATTCAGAGAGAGGAAATGCTCTCAAACATCCAGAGGGAGTGTGAAGCAGAGTTCTGCTCCTTTGTATGGAAAGGAGTTAGCCGAGGTGGCTGCCGCCTTTGCTTAGGATACCACAAACCTCCCTTTGGAGGTGTTATGGGGACATTCAAGGGGGAAACCCCAGGATGCCGAGAATGCACGGAGGGGATTTAATAGCGCACTCCTCCTTCTGGAGGATCTTGTGATCCCAGAGGGGGAGAATGAAGGTTTTCTGGGGAGAAGATACTGAAATACCCTTCATCTGCTTAATGGCAGCAAAAATGATTTACATTTTAGATGCATTCCAATTATATCAGCGAATGATAAAATAATTTGGACACAATATGAAAGTTTCTGTCATATTCACAGTCCTAAAAGAACAGAAAAATCAAAGTGTCAAACTCACCAGTAACAAAGAGCTGTGTATATGCATGTGTTTCTCCAGCGGTGCTGCGAGCGAGACACTGGAATATTCCTCCATCTCCTGGCTGAACCCTGCGAACTGTCAACCCAGTTGCTGCAGCAACCTTGTAGCGAGGGTTAGCCAGTTTGGAAAGCGACACAGCATCTTTAAACCACTCTACCTTGGGCTGTGGCACACCTACACGTTTTCAAGAAAAAGAAAGGTGAACATGGGGATGAAAAGAAATCAGTCCCTTTAATAAAACCCTGGATAACCCTTACCTCTGAGCCAACTGTTCAGAACAGCGCTGAAGTAGCCCACACACATCCCACCAATCTGTCTGTGTTATACACCCTTCTCTATAAATATGCATGTGAGCATAATGGCTGCTAATTATATA
The DNA here is from genome assembly GCF_901000725.2 of Takifugu rubripes. Lineage (NCBI taxonomy): Eukaryota > Metazoa > Chordata > Actinopteri > Tetraodontiformes > Tetraodontidae > Takifugu > Takifugu rubripes. The sequence goes on from NC_042301.1 coordinate 11,676,841, forward strand.
TTGATTAGATGGCATGGTTGGATGTGTGCGGGTGGTAAAAGAGGCCAAAAACACCCTGAATAAAAGTTAGAGAGCATATTTATAGCGTTAGGTCCCACCTGTCTGAAGGACCTCACAGAAATGATAAACAGATGGCTCACATAATTACTGTTACAATCCACTGCACTCATATGTGTGTGTGTGTGTGTATTTCAATCTGTTGGTATCAAACTTTCACACATGTGAAGAGTCTTGTTATTTAGTGCCTCTCTTTCCTTTGATCCCTGTGATAATTCTAAGCTCTTTATTGTCAGGATCCATTTTTTGTTCCTAGTTTATTTTGGGTAGATGTATGTTTGTATTAGAAACTTATGTTTACTTCATTAGTTTCAGCTCTTGTGTTTCCTCCTGTTTTGTGCACACTTGTCTTCCCTTCTGTCCTGATTCCACCTGTGTCGGGCTCCTTAACGTCCCTTTTTAAGCTGTCTTTCCCTTCCATCCTCTCATCTTTCTTTGTGATTGCAGTGCTAGGCTTGTTATTTCTTCCCCTTATTCAACCTTAACTTAACCTTGCTTCTTGACCCGAGTCGGTCGAGTGATTTGCGGTGGTTCCCAGGGAGGACTGACTAATGTGCTTTTACCCCAGACTGAATAAACCTTAGTCTTCTTTTTCCCAGTGTCTAGTTTCTTTTTCCTTTGAATGAGTTTTGGGCTGATTGTGTTACCTACGCTGTATAGACGTGCTGAATATTTGATTGAAGACAGACTCTCATTATGCAGCTTTACCTCAGATAGCTCCTATGAACCAATACTCTCACAATTACCACCGTCACCTCACCCTGCTGTGGACTGTGAGATCCTGCTGTGGTGCACGGAGTGCGTGCTCTCTCCATTGTAGTGGGAAAAAACATTTGGCAGGGGCTATCGGATATATTTTTTGTTCACTTTATTATGAACACCTGATCTGATTGGCTGCTCCTACCTTCCACACGCACTACTGACATTCTATACTGGCATTTCCGTATTCAACAGTGATTCAGACTAGATGGTGCTCTCAAGTTACCACAGCCACACTCAGATCGACCATCTCTTGTAAACTTACATGTACAGTCTTCATTATCTCAGTATTGCTGCTCATGATAGCTTTGTCCATCTAACCAAGTCCTTTCATTCAGATGTCTGCGAGGTTGCTATGAATTCGGCTCTTCTGTTAAATGTCTACAGAGGACATTTTTTATTATTGAGTCCTAAATAAAACTGAATTGAAACGTGGGGGAATAGAGTTGACAAGGAGATGATTATTCATGCCATCATTTATTCTGTTTGCTATTGTACGGGTCTTTTCACATACATCTTTTAAGACTTTATGTTAATGATAGATCATACCAGACTCCTAAATCTGTTCTAAACCCTAATCCTCTCCCAAGCTACTTCTGCATGTGTTCTAACCTGCTGATTCCAAAGCTGTCGTGTAAATAAAAGACGCACTATTAACACCGATGTCTTATGTACCTGTGGCCAGGCAAGGGATGTCCACATTTCTGTCAAGCTCGGCAAAGATCTTCCTCTGAGGCTGAACGCTGAGAGTAGGTGGTTCTGTAACAAAAACAGCTGGTCTCAAACCATTAAATAAACACTACACACTGCATCAATGAACAGATAACAGAAATGTCTTTGAGGCAAACAGCTGAAGTACTGCTGATCAGCAAACACAAGCTTTAAGAAGTTGCTCAAAAATCAAACATCTTTTAAAAAAGGAAGAACTGTAGACTGCACACTCATGTATTCATTCTTTAATAACATATCACCACAGAAATAAAAGGAGCCCTACTTTTGGCTCTGGCCGAAGGAAATCTGTGTATATGCCTGCGAAAATTACTTCCACACAAAGTCATTGAAAAACACACTCTGAGGTCCCAAGGGAAACAATACCCTTTTAAATGACTTTGTTTCCCTGCCAATAACAATTCTCTCCACACATTTTTCCAGTGCCGCTCTAAATGCTGGTAGCAGCTCCAAGGCAAGGCTTCCCTCAGCTATATATATATATATATATCCTCCATACTCTTTAATTTCAAGACTGTTTGTTAATATTTCGTGAGCAACAGTGACAAAGGCAGCCAAGAGAGAGAGAGAGAAAAGAGATGGAGTGACTAATTAAAATTTTAGAGTAGCATCTCAGAAAAAGTGCAGTTTTAAAGGAAAAATGACTTCTATGCTTTTATTAATTTATGTGAAAAAGAAAAGATTTATACCAAATTTCTCAGTTCATATTTTAATTACAGACATCGTCTTCTGTCATTCTGAGGAAGTTTAACTAAAAATATTAGATCACACCCGGGGTTACTGTGTCACAATTCAAATTTCTACCATTGTTTGACGGAATAGATAGGTTGAATGAGGTAACAAAGCAAATATAAAATTGCAAACGTTTGATTAAAGTGGTGTGTCAGCACTTCATGATAACTTTAGAATGCATATATCGCCAATCCTTTTTTGCTACAATGGTAGCAGAAGCTATATAGCAAAATAAAAAAAGGAAAAGGAGAGATGAATAAGAGCCATGCAGTGTGGCTCTGATAACACAGGTGCAAAGAATGCATTTAGTTAGGTGAGTGCGACCCAGACGCAAAACAGAACAGATTTTTGAGTGTTTTGGTTGTTGGATTTAGAGCTTTGAGCTTTGGTGGATTCCCTGCAGTCTGCCTGCACAACAAAGACAGAGAACAACAACAGCTGTACTGGTGTTTGCAGCAGTTGTCTGTGCTATACAACATGGGTATGTGGTGTCATACATATTCTGATTAGTGGACCTCGGCTGGAAAAAAAATCAAATTGCATAATGAATACCTCTGAGGCTCCATTTTACTCACAGTGAAAAGACACAATATAGTGTGTCAGAATCCTTTTCAGTGCATCAATGTCTGCGGAAGGAGAATCCACAATGTTTCTCTTCTCCTCTGATACACATGAATATACACAGGCTTTGTCCCTACTAGACAGGCTATAATGGTACTGTTAGATTAATGAAGGAAGATTAAAAAAAGAAGAAAAAGGGCCAGACAGGAGGGTCAAGGACTAGCAGTAGATGTGAGTGAATGATTTTGGGGTATAAATATCCAGATACAGTATGTCATGTAAGACCAGGCGAAGGGCGCTTTGCTTTCCCTGTGTGCAATTACAGCTTTGACAAAAACAGACTGTTTGCAGGAAAGTTTCACTTCGCCAGTCACGCTCTGTTCCTGTGCAGGTTGTCAGGATCTATGTCCCTTTCACAAATATACAGTAATTGTAAGGAGGGCTTTTAGTCTTCTCTCATTGGTAACTCCAGGGAACAAAACTAATTTGGATGCTGGGCAAACACGGACGCGTGACTGTTGTTTGTGACCACAATTGACGGTTTATTGATAAGTGTAGACGATGCGTTCGGCTTGAACGGTCCTGCAGTTTGTGTGTACTGTTGGGCTGTTCCTGCTGATACTTTTCAGAGAAAAGAATTAAAAGAAATTGAGGGAAAAAACAAAACAAAGGAAAGACCGCTTGAAGCCACAAAAGCAACAAGGTTAAAAGTCATTCAGACACATTAAGCAGTGTGTGTAAGAGATGAAGGGGGTGTGTGTGTGTTTTTCCCTTACCAATAACAGTTAGGTATGCCTTTGCCTCCGCAGGTCTCACAGTACTGTTGCTAAGTGATGCCTCACAAACATATAAGCCTGTATCTGAGGAGGATGGAGTTGGAATAATCAGGCGACGCCCGCTGTTGAGATGACGCCCATCACGTTTCCACGACACTACAAGGCTCTCTACGAGTCTTAGAGGACAGACGAGGATACACAAGAAACAAGAAGAGGGGGAGTGAACAGCGGAGTTGAATGAGGAATGTGTAAAAGAGTGACAGAAGGCAATTATAATGAATTAAAGCCATTCGTTTATGTGTCAATGAAGCAGGAAATGAATGAAGACATTCTGATAAAACAGCAGTCAGCTCTACTCAGACTGATGGAGCTTCATTTATGTTGAATGTTGGGGGGGGGGGTGAAGTAACATATTATTTTGGATTAACAAACTCCAAACTCTATTAAAAAGGACACCTATAAAAAGGATGTTTTAATTTTACTTCCAGTTCAAATGGGCTCTAAAAAAGGCTCAGATATATTACAAAGTTGCAGTGAGGACTGAGTAATGTTACCATAAAATAGATTTGGGGCAAAAATTGCAACTATAAAATAAGAAATGCTGAAGAAAAACATCTTTCTCACACTTAAATAACAAAACTGTGGGAAACTGTGTGGCACTCCTGCAGCTTCGACTGAAGCTACCTCTTTTTGTCATTGAAAAACATGGACCTCCGACAGTTTAGGAGTATGTTTTTCACACTGATCATCTCAACATTTGCAACATTTTATTAACATGTTCTTTCTCAATATCCCCACTGTGTGGAAACTGAAGTCCCTGCGTGAAGCCTGAGGACCCTGACGGAGCTTCGAATTTGAGATGGGTGACAAAATCTGCTGATAGAATATAAACTGTGCATCAGAAAAGCACACAAATGAAAAACTATAAAATGCAGAAGAGTAGTCACTGATGTGAGGTGGTGGACGGGAGGATTCTTGCCATTTCCTGAGGAACAAATAAAACAAGTAAAGAGGATAACATAGGAGGCTTGTGAAAGTTTAGGGCTGCAGTTGTAGCCTATTTCCTGCCAGGAAATATATGCTATTTGGATGTAAAGTAGTGTTTTAGGACAAGCTACTTGTGCTAAAGGGTTTTGATTATTTTCAAGGTCTTTAAAGCAACCTCATATGCAATTCAACAGCAAATATATCAGTGGTAAAATATGCAGTTGCTTTTCTTAAGACAAGGTTGGGGGTAAGATGCTTCTCTCCTGAATAATACAAGGCTTGTTTTACAACAAAAGAATCCACAATTTACCTAAAGACTAAAAGCTTATTTTCCATCATTTAATGCTAAGGCAAAGGCAACAGACTGCTTAAAATCAAGCAAACTGTTAGTGGCGATGGAACGAATTGACTAATTGAATAATGGAGCTGGATATCAGATTTGAGAGCATTTGATTTCCAAAACTTAAATTAAGAAATGTTCTCGCTTTCATTTGTTCCCTTGTTGCTGATTTATCTCTCTGAGGGGAGTAGTTGCTTTGTCCCTGGTGCCAGAAAGGGTCTCTGTAGAGTGGATTATTTGGTCAGGTGTTGATTGCATTGCAGAATATATTAGTCCTGTTTTCAAAGATGGATTCATGTTACACCCCACCATGCATCAGTAACTTGGAGCCGCCCGTGATTCTACTGCCGGTTTTACGACTGTTCCATCCTTGGACTACTTTTAGAGGTGCTCTGACCCAGCCGTGAAGCCGTCACAGTTTGGCCCTTGTTAAACGCGCTTAAATCCTCACACTTGCTCATTTTTCCTGCTTCGTACATGTGAACTTTGAGGTGAAAATATCCAACGATTGTCTAATATGTCTCAGGTGCACGATGAAGAGATAATTCCTGTTATTCACCCATCAGCGGTCACAATGAGGTGTCTGGGTGCTGTAAATCTGTTGTACAGAATACGTTTTTTCACATATTTGTGAATATGTAAGAAAGAAAGTGTGCTCTCAATGATGAAGGTGAGTCAGTATATTTAAATGGGTAGGAAAACTGCATTTAGTTGAATTTCTGCTGATTTCTAACAGAAGCATAATTTTCTGCTGTTTTAAAATAAGAAAGAAACAAACAAAGCTCTGTTGAGCCAGACTACAGTATACCCACTCTGTGTGTGAACAAGTGAGGTATTTGGCAGCAGATGGTGCAAAAGTGTGTTGATTTTTGCCTCTCTGCTAATGCCAGATGAAAATTTAACTTGGTGTGCAACTGGGTTTGGGAGCGCGCGTGTGGATGAATAAATGAACAATTGAATGAATAATACATGAATAAATAAATAAATAAATAAACATACCTGGCATTAGCAACACACTCCAGTGTAGCCTGGTTCCCTGCCACCACAGTTGTGTCTTTAGGGCCAATAACAATAACTGGGGCCTGAACCTCTGACCCAGGATCTGTGATACAGAGAGAAATCATTTTAGGTAAAGGTATTTTTGACTATTTTCAACCACAGGGCACATGTTAAAGCTACAACTGTCATCCCATTACCCCATCTTTCAAACATCCAAACAGAGGGCCAAACCCAGGGCCTGAGTATTTATAAATGTAAATATGCAAATCAATAAGGTGAAATTATTTTCATCATATTTTATTATTGACCACATGTGAATACAAAAAAGGTTTGTATCTACATATTGGTAAAAACAGCATAAGACTGTAAGTAGCCCTGAAAATGGCATAATTAATGTGCTCTATTATACTGTAGACAGATCAAAACTTTGTTGTACAGGAGAGTGTTTGAGAAATAATGTGAGTATATGTGACTGTAATGGTGTTATAGACTGACTAGATCATCACTAGAGCTCTATTTAACCAGCTGTTTTTGTTCTATCTATCACATCATTTGTTTTGAAGATGTCATTTTAAATGTGTGCTTCAGACTTGGTTTGGGGATTGCATTTCTTACTTAGGAGGAAAGACTTTGATTTGCAAGACATTTAAAAGATTTACCATATGTGTGCATCCTGATAAACTGTCATTGATGTGTGTCTGTATGTGTGTGGGGATGCAGAGTACGAGAGATGAATACAGATATTCCCAATAAGGGAGGAGAAGTGACAACGAATTAACAGGATAGGTGGGATGGGGGCTGGCGAGGATCAAGCGTAATAAAGGAGGGGTTGGGAAGGAAGGCAGGGAAGGCCTGGAGAAGCTTTGATCCCCCTTTGAAGGGAGGAAGCAGGAAAAGGTGGTAATTAACTCCCTGCTCTTTGTTATCCCCTGTCACTTGCTCTATCTCGCTCCTTTTTTTACCTCAAAGAGCTGAGAAGTCATATCCTTCTGTCACATTGAGAAAGATATGTGAGTACAGATGAGGCGCAGGCAGGCACACAGGCACGTGCACATACACTCTATTACTGTCTTGACATTTAGACTCCCTGATGCTGTAACTCATGGTGGGGGCTGAGTCATTATCTGAGAACATCAACAAAGTGACTCTTAAAACAGAGATTCTGACGTACAAATGATAATCTCTGTCGCTCTTTCACAATTTCTGCACGAGACAAATCGAGGAGGCCACAAACAATTTTGCCTTCAATTTTATTCAGCATAAAGCACCATCTTGTACAGTAGAACGACAGCAGAGGTGGGTGGAAGATGGAGAGAACTGCAGCTAGGGTGGACAGGCAGAGGCACTGAAACGCACAGCAGCACACTGGTGTGGGAAGGAGGGGTCACTCAGGGTCGTGCAGCTGCTAATAAGTAGTAGAGGTGGGAACCCAACTTGTTAACTTTGGCAGTGTGTGTCAGGGGAATAGAGGACACCAGGAACATTTGTATGACAAGAATGTACATGGAGCAAAGAGAAAAGGGCTCGGAGGAAAGAGGTTCTAAGGGGTGTGCACTGAGTGTGGCTGAAAAGCAGGGAGGAAGTGTGTTGAGTGTGCAGATGGTCTTCTTCCTAAAGTGACAGACATGATGGTAGAAAAGAGGGGAGAGAAAAATACCATATGGTGGTGTGAGCCCCGTCACTCTCACATCCATTTTTTCAAGAAAAGACCTTATTCCCCCTATGTTCATCTCCCTTCTTCTGTCCCGATTTTTAAATACATCTTTCTTAAATCAAAAAACAAAAGGAGTTGATATTATATCGTATATAATGATATTTTGTGCACAAGCTCTGTCAGCTAAAGGACTTCCTGTAGCTCAACAGAGTCCAGAAGTTTAATCTGACTCTTTTGGATCCCTCATTCACTAAATAAAGAACATCTTGTGGCAAAGTAAGTGAGAGCAGGGGTGACTTAGGAAAGGAATGGAATTGCAGAAATGGAGAAAAAGCATCAGAACAATTTAGGGATGAGAAAGGAACTACAGATTGCAAAAAAAAAACTATCGTTGAAAATAGATTCAAACACACAATGTCAAAAACACTTTTTGGTGACATGTGGACTGAGACTTGTACTCAGTATTAGTGTTGGTATGTGAGAAATTCAGATGAAAATTAAACAATCAAGACTGAGAAAAGCAGCAGTGGTAAATTGGCTGATTAGGCTTTATAGCAGGTAAAGAGGCACAGACAGCAGAGAGAAAGATAGAGTGAACCGGGGGAGAGAGAGGAGGGGGATGAAAGGCTATTCTATCGACAGATTAAAATTTAATCCCTTGTCGAATGGATTCTTTCAGATTATAGCTTGTACTCCCATTAAATCTGCCAGTCACTTCAAACTCCCGATTGTGTTTTTGAGTCAACCTGTGTGTGTAAATGATCTTCCCATAACTGGTGATCTGAGTGTTTTAAGCCCTTCAGACAAATCTCTGCAGAGACCTGGAGAGCAGGACTGGCAAAGAGCTGAACACATACACACAAACATGCGCGCACAAACACAAAAGTGTGGCATTAGCTGTGTGTATTAATAGAGTTGTCAGATAAGTTTCTGCAGGGTTCACAGCCGACTAATGCATATCACACCGAGGCTCAAACACAACACGCTGAAGGAGGGATTAGGGGGAACGGTGAGACTTAGACAGGAAGTCTAAGAGGGGAGAGGGAGAGACGGGAAGGTCACTAGAAATAAGAGGTTCAAAAGGAAGGGTTTATAAATATTTTATAGCTTTCTTTTTTAGAAGATATACAAATATAAATGGAGAGGCGAAGGTAATCATTTGCCGATCTCTCTGGAGAGTGTGTGTGTGAGTGGTGTGAGTGTTTGTGCGTGTCACTGCGCTCATTAATGCTGCATGCTGACAGCTAAGTGTCATCGTCTGACTACACTTGCCTTAGAATGCCAATATAAAACCACAAGACGCACACCCACACACGCGCACGCAAACACATTTAAAGTCACAACACACCAAAAGTAGCAGATCCAAGCCCCAAAGGGGGGCAGACATCGACAATGGGAAGCAGGGAAAGGGACGTAAAAGATGCCCAACTTTAAATATTCATCTATTCCTTCAGCTGCCAGCCCCTCTATCTATCTTTGTCATCGTGCCACACCAGTGATGGGGGGAAATGGGAAATTTTGAAAGAAAGGGGGAACGAGGAGAAAACAAGAAAACATGTCAGAGTAATGGAGAGACGCTCTGGGCAGAAATTGAGCATGTGGGAGTGCTCCATGTTTATTTGATCAGTTTTGAGTATCGTATTAGTTGCATTTATGGCCCGCTTGACAAAACCCACACTGACATAATGAGGAAATGTTCCTTCATCACTGCAGGAGTGAGGGAGCGGGCACTAACAGTTTCACTATTCGGACACAAGTGCCTCTGTCAGAAAGTGAGGAGTGGAAAGTAAAAATGATTTACATGTCATAACGAGTGATGCGCCGTTTTTCGGTGCTCCCTTTGATTGAGACAGCCTGAGAGATGCGATGCAGCGCAGGACAGAGGCTGGAGTGACACAGTGCTGGGGTGTGCAGATTAAACGCACTCTAGCAGGAGAACTACTGCCAGCAAACTCACTTACACTGCTTACATTTCTCTGGGCAATATCCTATAGCAGGTAGGGCTGTTGCCAATTTTTTTATTTGACAGAAGCTGGTTGGCACTCAACCCCATCCAATCAAATCTCGTCAGCAGGTCTAATAGTAGCACTCAAGCACTCTTTTCCTTCTGTCTTTGGTCAAGCATTGCAGTTTTGCATATATAGTCTGTAAGAAATGTGCAGATGAGCTCTCAGAGAATTTTTATTAGAGATTAAAACACAAAAGATATAATAGTTATTATTAGAATAAATCGCAATTTGCTATGTGGATTCATGTTTAGGCTTCCAGCAGATGGTCGCTCAAGTTAGAGGTGCGTGTCTGGAGACTATCCTGACCGTGGACTGTAAATCTGCAGAGATGGAACATCTTTTACAGCTTACACTTGCTGCCAGCCTGACCTCCAGCAAAGTATTTAGCTGAGGTGCTCAAAGTCACTGGCAGGAGCAAAGAGTCACAGCAATTTCTGTCTCTTTCAGGAGGGACGGTGGAGAACAAAGCCTTGGATGGAGCGAGAGGACAACGGAAATGTGAATGCAATTTTTCTTTTTACCTGTTGAACCACGATTCTTCTTGCCAACTGTCCATCGGCCAAAAAGTAAGAGATGAGAGAAAGTGGGGGGAAAAGGGAGATGGGAGAAGGAAAACAGCAGAATTGTTATTTAGATTTCAAGCACTGCTTCAAGCCGCATTAAAGGAGGCACATTTAGGGGGAAAAATAACAGGCTTTCATAAATCAGCCACTGTAAGTCATTTTGGGGCTGATACCACGAAAGCTTCCACACAACCCCACCAAAGAAAAAACAGAGCCATGGAGGAAATGGATGAGCGAGCGAGTAATGGCATGTTATCAAGGAGTCCAAAGAAAGAAGAGCTGTTTGCAACCCATCTATCAACTGCCAGCTACCAAATTATGTCCCTCCAATTCACTCTTTTCCTCTCCTCCTCCACCCCCTCACCCCCACCTTTCTCTTTGTATTTGTCATAAGGCTGTCAAAATGCTAGCATTGGCATTCTATGCCAATTTATTATTCATCTCTCAACACAATACTTTGTCTTACTTTGCAGAGATGGTATTGACCAGGTGATGAGCAAGCTGGTTTATTCCAAACATGATTCTGAGAGTTTAGTCACAAAGTTCAATCTTGGTTCCATCAAACACCTATTAGGTATTTTTGAGTGTTTGTTTTCTCACACTCCAGGTGGTCTTTAATGAGTCTTTGAGTGTGGAGACACTTGGGTTTGGAAACCCATTCTTGTGTATCAAGTGCAGTTGATGAGAGAATATTGGGCCTCATTCACGAACCGTTCTTACGAACAAATTTGTTCTTAAATCCCACTTAAGAATATTTTACGAAGATTGTGGCATTCATGATTTTCTTCTTATCCTGGATTTATTCGTAGGTAAGAACAAATCCTACGAACACTCAGGAGTACTCTTACGCACATTTCAGTGCCGACATGTTGGCATGGTTGTGTTTTCTTCTCTTGTGCAGTTCAATGAAATTCAATATTACAATGATAATTCTGTCATATTTATTTATGTATTTCCTATTTTTTGTGATTTACAGAGAATTTTAAAATTACGTAAAAGTGCCAATGACTTAACATTAATCAATCAAATTGGAAACCATGCCAAAACTGTCTTTTTATTTGATTTTATCTTGATTTATTTTATTAGGGGATCGAGGATATGCCCTGGCTCCCTGGTTGTTGACACCACTGACCAACCCTCAGACTCCACAGGATATTTTATTCAATCAGACGCATGCGCGCAGTCGCTCCACCATTGAACGCACCATCGGCATTTTAAAGGGGCGCTGGATGTGTTTGGACACAGCAGGTGGCAAATTGCTGTACAAACCGGAGAAGGTAATTATTTATTTTTGTTATAAAATCTTCTTAGATTACGTTTATTCATCTAAATTATGACTCTCCCTCACCATTACAGGTCTGTAGGATAATCATGGCCTGCTGTGTCCTGCACAACATCGCTATGAAGCGTGGTGTCCCTCTTCCCCCTCAGCCACAACCCCGTGAGGATGTGCGTCCTGACGCAATGATGGGGCCAGACTGCAGGCACGCGGTCCACGTTCGAGCGCGATTAATTGCCCGTTTGTGAATAAAATGCATTATTGTCACAATTTCAGTCTAACAGTCTTGATTCACTTCAAAAAGAAAAAATAAGAGAGACCGGCTTCAGAGCACAGCTTTTACACGTTGATTTCTTTAAGTGTGTTGACTATAGTCATCAGGGTTGAGGCAATTTTATCAAGCGTGTTAGCCATCCTTTCTTGATTGTTCAACACGGCGTCAGAAATCAGGCGTGGAGAGGAAAGCTTTGGGCATTTTGCTTTGGGCATTTTGCTGCTTTTTGCTCTGTCTACAGGGCCCTGCTGCAGTTCCTTTTATGGGCATTAGTGGGCGGTGACTTATGCTAATGGTATGTTAATTAGACTCACCTGGCACAAGCTCTCAACTTACAAACAGATGGCATTCATCAATCTAGGAACACAGCTGCGAACAATTCTGAGGCTTACGAGCGCGTTGATGAATCTGACCTAGGGTTTTCTTAAGGAACTTCTTAAGAACAACTTAAGAAAGAATCTAAGAAGATTCTTAAGAACATATTGGTGAATGAGGCCCATTGTTTTTTTTTAGTGATTGTTGCAACAAAAAGTAACAGTCTCAAATTACATTATCTATTTATTTTTAGTGTATTTACAGTGCTGTAGGTGTAAAACCAATTTCTTAGTGATAACACTGGTAAAGAGCAGCTATATTATAACGCTGCCTGAATTTCAGTGCAATGAAATCATGCTTTTTGGTTTAAAAGTAATTTCTTCTCCATTGAGTGGCCTCAATGGAAGGGTATAATTTCAGCATCAGTCATAAAATACTTAATAGTTTCATTTTTTAAAATAAGAAGAAAAAGGTGCGTGGAACACTTTACAGCACACACGATGCTCTAGTTAAGTGGATGTCTGCAATTAAGCGTAGTCTAAAAAGGGGGTCAGCACATATACACAAATTCTCACCGATGCACATCCTGAAACACACACGTGCGCGCACACACACACAAACACACACGTCTTTTGTCTGGGGGTTGTACAGTTCCATGTGTGTATTCAAATGACATGTCACACTGAGTCATCTTCACTTTCAAATGGGGACAAAAAACAAAGGGGACAACGAAGAGCCCACATGTGAGTGTGTGTGTGTGTGTGTGTGTGTGTGCATGCGTTTACAAAAGCATAAAGCCACTGATATTCACAGAGGTAAATCCAACAAGCACAGCTTGACCTCCCTGCTTACCAGATTATTTTAAAACATGCTTATGTTACACTGTTAATTTTATGGTAAAGATGAAGCTGAGTATGATGTTTTCCTGACCTGACCTTTAGCCCTCTATAAAAAAGGAGTCTAAGTGACAACCTCATTAATGTGATGTGCTATGAACTGTAGTGAGAATATAAGTGTCCCCACATGTCTCAACCTAGAGTAGGATTTATATTCATGAATTCGCTATCGTGTTTTCAGCTGCATGAGGGACCTACAAGCAGGTCACCATGCCCTCTGCATCTGCCTGCAACAGAATGAGAGCGCGCGCGTGCGTATCCACAATAATACAAAGAATGATTTGTACAGCATTCCTCCAAGATGACAGTTCACCTATAAGAGTGGGCTGAGTGTGTCATTTTCAGTGTAAAAGTGTGAACTTTTGAGGACCTTTGGGTCACCTATTAGCTACAACCCCCCCAAAACATGCATGAATCACCAAAACAAAATCCTTGTGCAACAAAATGGGAAGGTCCACCACATTAAGCTATCCTTTTGTCTTTCATCCACACTGGACACCTCTCCCCTTTTTTGAAAGTCTTCTGAGCCTACCTTTGTTCTCTCTATCCTCTCACATCTGCATCCACTTCCACATTTCCCCAAGCCAGAGATTACCATTTATAGCAACACGTTACTGGCTTTTCCTTCTCTCTCCACTGTTTTAAAACCAGAGTTCAACCTCAAAACGCCTCACTGTTCCAATTTATTCTGTCAATCTTACTCTCTACTTCTGTCTTCCTGCTCAGACACACTCACTCTCTCTCACACACACAGGCATGCACACATACGCATGCACACACACACACACACACACGCATTTGCCCAGTAAAATAATAAGGTGACTTCAGTTTTGACCTCAGACCTCTGGGCGATTCCTGATGGAGCCAGGTTATTTCATAGTCTCTATGACTCCAATCTTTACATTTTAGAGTCAGTCTTGCTTATAAACTAAGCTACAATTTAAAAAAAAAAAAAGTAATTTACATCCAATGTTGGGAGATGTTCTACGGATGCTCCAGCTAAAGTCAGACTGGTCAGATTTCCTCATAAAATGTGGACTATGGGACGCTTCCATTTTTCTGCAGTCTGTCTGAACCTAACACTTGCACTTGTTGACCTTTCCAATTTACTGTGTCAATCACCCCCCCCGCCGCCACACACACACACAGCCTTGTCTCCCATTCACATACAGGTAAAGTTGCTGTCAATCATTCCTGTACAGAATCCCAAATGTCACCAGATTGTGATGTTCCCCAGGAGCCATTTCTTCCTCCCTTCATTATTTCTTGCTGGTTTCTTATATATTTTATTCTCCTTCTAGCTTTTCAGATTTTTGATCCATTTGGCTCAGATCTATGCATATATATTAAACAATATGCCATACGTTGAATGTTACATTGATTCATAGACTAAGAGTAATGAAAATATGCAGAAAATGTAAACAGGTAGGTCACATTTAAAATGAAACTGAAATAAAGTAGATGTTTCATTCATGCGGGGAGCCTAAAATGAGAGTGGAATTTCATTTCTCTGATAGCTTAGATCAAAACATGAAAAGTCCTGTTCTCTGATACAAGGCCAGTCAGATAGTATGATGAATGGAAACCTGGGGAGGACAAGGGGAATTCGTGGCTTCAAAAGAGAGATGTGATGCACCTTCATGCTCACCACCTCAGGGTAAAGAACCAGATGTAGACGAGGCCACAAAAGACAAGATAAAGGAGGTGCATCATTACTAAATCAGGTTGTTTCCACTGTTTTTGTCTTCATCCAGAATGCTGCAGGGTACTCCCTTATATCGCACTTCTCTGTCATTGTCAGCCTTTATTTCTCTGGCTCCTGACTATCACTTCTCTGTGTCCCAAAGACTCATGGTGTCTGAGAGACTCTCGGCATAAGTAAACAAGGCTTCTATATGAGCGGACGCTGAATTTTAAGTACCTCCTTTAAAAGAGAACAGTAATCCAGCTAAGTGTCGGCTGCACCTTTTGTAGCTGCAGAGGCAGTCTGTTCATTTACTGCATTACGGAGAGTGGAGGGACGAGGCCCGGAGGGGGGTGACAGATCAATGGAGGGCAACATGTCTTGGCATGTACTTAAGACGCTCGCTCAGACTTAGCGGCGAATAAAAAAGTGAAGAATGTCATAGGAATTCTCTTTGGAAAACTAAAATTATCTTTTTCATTATAAAATACAGTACTGGCAGAGAATGAAAATTATTTTTGCTATTTTACTACTCGAAAATATGGAGGAATCAAGAAGTTGCATAAAGATCAGAACTCAATGCTCAATATCACCATGGCTTCACATTCAAATAATGCATATCACAATCGTGCAGAAATATCCATCAATTGAATTGGTCTACATTGGTGTATTTATTATTGTAGATGATTTATACTACAATTCACTTGGAGAGATGAAGAAAACTATAATACAGTTTTAAAACAGATTCAAATGCTGGCTCCATCAATCAATGTGACATTTTTTCCGCATTTTAGAAACAAATAAAATGTGTTTCCAAGCCACTAGTCCACATAATGTCAAGCAGTGCAAAAGTTCAATCAACATTTCCTAGACCCAAAGGTGACCCCTCTGAATAACTTCTGACAGAGGAGCCCATTCACACCCAAAGACAGCAAATACTGACACGTTGGTCAAGTGGTGCCCAGGCTTCACGCGTCTGACGTGACATCACCCCTCCTGCGTCAGTCTTCCTCGCTGCCCCAGCAGCTCCTGTAGGTGTGTTTCACAGCTTCTGAGGGCAGCGTCATTATTTGGTGGCTTGGGGGGGGGGGGGGGGGGGGGTGGTTACAGTGAGGTGGATGAAAACTTAGCGAAGCCAATTAAGAACCATTAAATAGCAAAACAAATCAAATGACTAACTCGAACTCTGACCATTCTTGCTATCTGAATCACCGTCCTTCGATTCATGTACTCACAATCATTTGAAGGGGTGGCTTGTTTGCAAGAGAAGCAGGTCTCAAAATGACAATCATTGCTGACCGGACTGACTGAGTGAACAAAAGCACGAGTGTATCAGCGCTTGTGCTTATGTCTTTACGTCCACGCGTATATGTTAAGCAATCACTCATGTAGACAAGAACAGTTAGGCCCCGTGTCTGATTAATGACTTAATTGATTAAACGGCACAGAGATTGATTGGTTCAGCCTGGCTATAACAGATTCATTAGAATAGTGATAGATCAGAGAGATCTGGCTGCAGCTGTTCCGCCTGGAACTGCACAAAACGGCTCAGTAATGGCCATCGTCTGTCTGTCTGTAAGTCACAATATGTCCACTGTGTGTCTGTGTCTGTGCCTGTGTGTGTGTGTGTGTGTACACGTGCACGCGTGTCCTCGTTTCTATAATCATCCCTAACACCCATACAGGGAGGAGAGAGTGGAGAGGTGTAAGCAGGGATGAGGAGTAAGAAGGAGAACGGTGTTAACTATTTTTGGATTAAAGACCCTGTTGATCTATTCCCGTTTTCTTCAACTTTTACACTCTGCTTCTCTTTCTTTCTTCTTTCCTCTCCACTTATATCGTTCTCGAAGGTTTACCAATTCTAACACTAGCTCACTGCCTCTTTTCCTCTCTGATACCCGATCCGTCCCTGTCCTTTTGTTCTGCTTGACCTAATAACCCCTTTTCTTTTTTTAATCCCTTCTTTATTCCCTCTGAGAGTAATTTGTTTTGCCAGGAATCCCTGATAAAATCTTCGCCCAACATATGCCAACAGCAGAGGAACAAGAGTTGCGTTCTAACTTGAGCGCACCAAAATGTGCAAATGGGTGTGAAGTGCGTGTGTGTTTTAGCGAGGCATTGATAAGTGCAGGGAAAAACACACAGGCAGCCTTTTGGATCAGGGTGTGAATTAAAGTCATTCTTTTTAGAGATGTATGTACTTGAATACACACTGACTCAAGTCAAAGGTGAACACTTTGGAAAAGAATATCATGAGAAAGTGTACATAAAAACCCAAACACTGATCTTTGCGATGGTCTGTAGAAGTCATAAGCACCACCCAACTGGTCGAATCTCCATGGAATGCAGCGTTTTAATAAAATAGATAATATCCACACTATAGACTCACATACAGACGGTGTGTAGTAGCCCTGAGTCTATATGAAGTCAAGCAGTCAGTGGTAAACTCGGTACATTTTGATTCCCAGATTCCTGCTAGCTGTTAAGCAATTACCGTAAATGCCAGCAGGAATGATCAATTATCTTTCTTTCATTATTTCAATCAAATCTTCTCTTTGCTGACCCGCTTCATTATTCACCAGCTCTATTCAGTCTCCCAGGTTCTCTTCTACTTCGTTTCATCCAAATTAAGATCTGAGGAAGTCAAGTCAAATAAGTTGTTAAATCACAAAGACATGCGGAGGCATCCATAGCCTCAATAAGATTTCATTTATATTCTGAGGATTCTACAAACTGTGGTGTAGGAACTGGAATCCCACTGGATCACTGTGTTTGGAATCCTGGAGCCTCATAGTGATGAGTGCTGTCACCACTAAACGCTGAGGGGGGATTTTAAAATGTCTGACATTATGTTCCTTGTAGGACAGACTCAAACCAGCCGGTATTAAGCTCCAATTTACAATTTTAATTTTCATACAATGACACACAAGCACACAAGTGAGCAGAAACACACCGTGTCTTCAGCATCCAACCTGAACGATTGAAAGCTGTCATCAGAATATCCTTTATCCATTTTCAGACTACATCTTGAGGACATAGAACATGTCTGTGGTTATTTCTTTGTTGAATGTTAAAGGTGATGTCACAATATCACAGCATGCGGCTGTCCAGCACAGCCGTTAGAGTCCAGGCTGACACCAGACAACAAACTGATCACAGACTCTACGCACAACCAAATGAGCTGACAGACTCTGTAATCATGGAGGAACAGCAGCAATCACCAATGATCAAAGTCAACCCTCTGGAGTAATCCTTGCTAACTGTCTAACCAAAGCTAACTATCAGTGCCTCCATTTCTTGTGCAAGCCTGCAGTGTGTGCTCAGGCATTGGAGCCCAGCAGAATTGTGCAGCGACCTGTTATCAGTCCCATATCCAAAAGGGAAATGCCGCTAAATCCTAACAGGGTAACTCCACAACATGACACAAATACTGGCGATAACATGTCTCCATGGCTATGACAGGAAGATCTAAATAAGATAAGATCAACACACCCTCAACCCCACACAGCTGAGCATCTCCGGCACAAACGGCACAACAATCTGAACTCACACAAAACTCTCATCATTTTCCTGAATTAACTGGAACGGATAAACTGCTAACGTGTCAGGACTGGCTCTGAGGTGTGGAAAGGAGTGAGCCACGCCATTTAAACTAACCAACCAAAATATTTACTTTAACAAAGACAGGCAAAAATCCAGCAGAGTCAAGCAGTGTGAATACCAGCGAATCAGTAATGAGAATACTGCATGGGTGAGAGTCACAATATAGGTGTGTGTGTTAGAAAGGCGTAGGAAACACAACAGAGACAGCCAGGGAATGAAAATACCTGAGTTTATTCTCTGGTGACTGCCGGGCCCAGGTGACACCAGAGAATAAACTGATTACAGGCACAGCAGAGTGGACTGACAGAGCGCGGCAAACGGCAACAGACGTACAACCCAGAGGACGCCGTAGCGCCGAGACTGACAGCTGCTGGGGTACCGAGTAAACACGGATCCACATTGACCAGTGACTGAGGACCACATGAGAAGCGCAAGTTCACAAGCTATTATTAGGACTAAAGCAGGACACAGGCTGGAAACTTTCCTAAAAATTCAACAAAGAAAAGAAAACAGTTGTCACTTTTTTACTGCTTTAACACAAGCGAGAGAAAAAAAAACCCTCTCCTCGTCTGTAGGGCTGTTAACGAGTCCAGGATGGCTTAAGGGAGATTTGTCTTCCTCCGTTAGCTTCGCCTGCATTAACTGCTGCCTGTTTGTTGAGTTCTCTGTCTTCATGCAGGTCCGCAGAGATGTGCTTCTTGTCTTCTAGATGACGGTTTATTATTTAATTACACTGTTACTTTGAAACTAGTTCCTCTTATTTTATTTAGAATTTCCATTCATTTGTCATTTTGAACTAACTCTCTTGTCACTGCTGTTACTTTTTAAAAAATTAAGATGTTATAGGTCTAAAAACCTGCCTGGTGTCGGGGTTGGTGTCTTTTATGATGATATTTTATAGCACTCACTGCCAGAGAAGAAATGATTGCTAGAAAAGCCTATCTGGGACCATTTGATCATCTCATCTCAATTATGGCTCCTCTGCACACAGTATAGATGATTTGTATGCTATGGTTCCCTGAACATGATGGATGGCCTACTGTGAATGTTGCTGGCACAAACCTGGATAATATTAAAACTTTGTGTTTTTTTTTTTAAGCTTTCGCTGTCTTCCACAGCCTCGGCTTGTTCACTGGCTCATAGAAATGTTATTTGCAGAATTTGTGAGTGTGTGAAAGAATTTCTTTCCTGACAGTCGATGCTATTGTCAGATTTTACTGACAAAAGGCACACGACTGTGAATAGCACAGCTGTGCATGTGGATATACACCTTAATCTATTTGTCAAGAAGTAAACTGGGTGAACTGGAGTGAGTAGAGCCTTCACACCACATTGAAACCAACAGTCCACTTCATACTGATGAGTCAGTTTCCTGTCTGTCCTTCCATCACTCCTGTCTCCATATGGATTTAATTATAGAACCGCACAGGAACCTCATTACAGTGACAGAGAACCAGACCACGGAGAAAGAGTGGTAGTTGAAATAAACAGAGACAAGGCAGGGAACTCCAGAAAAGCAAACACCTTTTACAACAGTTCTGTCATACCATTAAAAATCCATCCATCCATCCACTACCGCTTATCCGGGGTCGGGTCGCGGGGGCAGCAGCCTAAGGAGAGAAGCCCAGACTTCCCTCTCCCCAGCTACTTCCTCTAGCTCATCTGGAGGGATCCCCAGGCGTTCCCAGGCCAGTCGAGAGACATAGTCTCTCCAACATGTCCTGGGTCTCCCCGGGGGTCTCCTCCATTAAAAATCAATAATCAATAACATTGCGTAGATATTACATAAGAATTTAACGATGCCTTGTCTGCACAATCAGAATACAAAGTAAATCAACACATCCTCCCCTTTTTCTAACATCTTGGCAGATCCATGAAATCCTTCAGCCAGTTTTTATCTTGTTATCAAATAAAAAAATTGGCAGTTGCGTGCACGGCCATAACTTCCGCCAACAAGTAATTAAAAACAGCCATTTGAGAAGCACACAAAAGACTAAATGTCACCATTCAGTGCATACACTTGTGATTGTATCGGGGGCTTTTTAACTGTTCCACAGCAGCCAAATTGGCATTAGTGTTGTTTTCCAGGTCACCGGCCAAAAAATCCTGCGTTGTCCATATTTCTGACTAAACTGTATTGTGAAACAGAACCCACCCGATAATGGAACCTGTGACTAGTTCACTCGAGGAGATGGTTATGTTCCCGTGTCCTCTGTTCCCTGAGGTCTTTCAAAGCGTGACGCAACCAAAACCAATGCTTGGTGACTTCAGCTGATGGCAACATCACTAGACAACAGCTTGACACATACCGTACATGGGATTCTTCCATATCTGTGCATTGTCAATGTACATATAAGGAAATCACCCCCCCCCCCCCGGGACAACGCGCAATCAAGCCATGTCTCGAGGGACACTAAAGCAGATGCACCGCCGAACAACTGCAGTGGCACTAGGGGTGCAGAAACACACACACAAATACAGGCGCATGCAGGAGAATCTATGGCAGGCTCTCATTTAAGAGTCAGTGATGTGGAAAGAAAACATCTGGAAGGGAGGGAGTCGATTCGGAAAGGCAACAGAAGATGGAGCCACACAGGAGGCGCAGGGAAAAACAACACTTTATAAATTACGCACCTTGATACTGGATATTCTTGATAAAATTACTCCAGCGCTTATCTTATCTGACAGAAGTTTTACAGTGATGCTGTGGGCGACACTGGACTGAACTCTTTCATTTTTGACGGGGTCCCTCTTAATCGCTTGTCCAAGCCACCGGGTGATGATTTCATGCTCAACGACAGCAGCAAAGAGAGGAAGAAACACTGGACAAATGGAGCCAGGCCTCAAGGCTGGCACCTGGGGGGGCTCATTCAGGACGTGCAATCAATCTCATGCAGAATTTCTGCAATCAGCAAGCTGTGCAGCTCAAATTCAGATTTCTAACATAAAGAGGATTGACGAAGTTCAGAATGAATGATTTTTTTCCCTACAGTAATGTACATCATTGTAGCCACTGTGTTTCTTAGTTCACTTTTAAGTCGCTGCCTTTCTCAGCGTTCTGATTGCTGGTATCTATATTTGTACCGCATTGAGCCATTACTGCTTCACGACTTGCTTCATGACTGTCTGATGTTTCTTAGAACAATCAACTTTATACCACAGTACAAAAAGCAGAACTATGAATTGTGCCATTTTGAAAGTCAAGATGGAAATGGCAAAACAGCTTCTTGCAACTTTCCGATGCTCTTTATGACCAGGTGCAGTAATCAAATGGGAACAATGAAGTCCAAGGAATGAACAAGAGTTGTGGTTCTGACCGAGGGGAAGGCTTGTCATCAGGGTCATGTCAGCCTGGAATCAAAGGCTGAAATTTAGAAGTGACTGCCTATTTTACAAACTGGCATTAAGGGGTATTTAAATGCATTGCAGTGCAAGTATTTATGCAGCAAAGTTCCAGGCACAAGATGCTATCAAAGTCATTTTAGGACCAAATCAGTAGAAATGTCCACCTCTGCTGCATCAACCTTTCTCCTGTGTGTCCATCACGTTTGCCAGATCTGTGAGGGAAATGCAAAGTGGGAATAGACTTGAAAGATAAGAAAACTACAAACGTTAAGATGCTTGAAAAGTTGTCTTCCATTAAAGCATTTTTTTAACTATCCTTTGCCTTGAAAAGACAAAGAAAACATCAATGAGCCACTCTGGAAAAAGAAAGATAATTACATCAGGATAACGTCCACCCTTTGTTGTCTCTCTTATTCTGTTTTAACTTTCTCCTCTGGCTGTGCGTCCTGGCTTCTCCTTTCCAGGATTAATGTGCAGCATGAGACGTGTGCATGTGCTTGTGTCTGGTCTTTAAAGATCTCAGCATCATTGTTCTTGAGTTTGCAGCTCATTGATGTTCAGATGGGCTTCCTTAAGCTTGTATCAATTTTATGGCTGCATTTGCGTGTGTCCCTCTGTTGAGTCCTCTCTGAGGACATTCTGCTGGTCTAATTTTCCCATGAACAAAACTTACAAAGACTGACACTGCTGCGAAATACAGACGATGTCTTCTATTCCAAAATGGAGGACGCTGCTGCTTTAATTGACCACCAGATGTGTGGTTGTGTGTGTGAGTGTGTGTGTGTGTGAGAGAGAGAGAGAGAGAGAGGGAGAGAGTGAGAGGGTGAGAGAGAGGGAGAGAGAGAGAGGGAGAGAGAGAAATCATTGAAACCACACAAAGAGGAAAGTGGTAGCAGTTATGTGTAGAGCTTAATTAATTGGAGTGGTGATCTTCATCTCTGTGATTAACATAACTACCCCGAGGCCATTCAAAATGCACTCCACTGTTGAATTATTTGAAGGCAATTTAAACACTAAAGAATATGTAAAATTCAGTAAATCTGTAGTGATAGCTGACAGTCCATTTCCCATGTAACAACGTACATCTGGTGTGTGACCTCTCAGGTAATGATAATGTGTTCTATTTTCTACACATTAAGGTACCCTCCTCCATCTTTACTGTCAGGCATGTCGTGATTTGAATGAGATAAGCACTGCTTCTAAATTAGCTTGTACTAAATTGTTAATGCGTATGAAATTTTAAAGGAGAAATAAAGTCGTTTGCTTCACATCTTTACTATTCCTCCCTTCAGGAAAACCTTCCTCTAACAACCCTAATTTAATTCTCCTCGGCAGAGCGTGAATCAAAGCCCCCTTTTTGGTGGATACTGAAAAGACATCTCATTGATTTGACTAAGTTTCCAAAAAAGAAAACTTTTTTAAGAAAAAGTCTGACTGACAGCTACAAACTTAATAGGATGTGCAATGAAGAGAGACAACACAGAGTGGGTGAAGGACAGCGAATGTTTAAAAACACAGGAAATGATGGACAAAACCACCGTCTGCATGAGTTACTTCATTTATTTGCTTGTGAGTTTAACTGGTAAACTAAACTCTACAATTTTGTGTAAATATACTATTTTGTTTTAAATACCTCGGGAGCAGGGCCTAGCTTATGATTACAAATGCTAAGCTAGAGGATGAGTAATTAATAATGAATGACTAACATATTTGTGTGTTATGGTTCTCTGTTGACTTTTTTCTATTTTCCTATACATTTTCACTTATTCTGTTTTCCCCACATCTTCATTCTTTTTTGACCCGCACCAAAGAAGTCTAATAAACATATAAGTTAATAAAAGGAGACAACACTTCCCTGATCAGCAAGGCCTAACAATCCTAATGTTCTTTAACATACCCAGGGGTGTGTTCCACCCTGACAGGTGGAACGAGGTGCTGTGTGTATATATGCGAGTGTGTGTGTGTGTTTCTGTGACAAAGGATGTAAAAAGTATACAGCCCTGTAAAGAGAATGTAATTAAACCTCTATAAAGCCACGAGGGACAGAGTGTTCCCTTCTTTCCTTTTATTATCAATGGCGAACCCTTCAGCTGAACGACTGTAGCAGCTGTACTCTCAGGAAAACTAATATAGAGAAGAAACCAGTGATAAAGTGACAGTTCTGTTCAGTAACAGTCAAACAATGAATATGAGTATGATGCTCAATGGCCAGTGTGTTGAAACAGGAGGTGTTGGAGGATCTCTAAAAGGTTTACTGAAAATACACAAATGATCAAAAGCCCATGGTTCGCAGAGGATGATGGTAGCAGTTCTAACTTTGGTGTGATAATTAAGGATATATTCCAGTAATCTCATCTTGGAGTTCGTCCCAGACTGGCAAAATACCCAGAAAATACACTTTAAGATATCACATTTCTAATGACAGCTCAGCCCCCTCTATCATTTATTAAATTCTAAATATTCATGTAATTATGCCTCATGTTTCCCTGAAGAGAACTCGCGTGGATTTACAACGTGTGCATGTGAGCGTTGCTGCCACAAATGAAGAGAGATAGTTAAACTTTACTTTGTTTTCTTGAGAGATTCTTCCTTACCCAGGTCTCAGTGTCTGAAGAAGCACATTTGAAACTGATGCATATTTAATCATCATTTCATGTTCTTTTCATCTAATTTTCAGGATTTACAGGGCATCAATACTTATTAAGTTGCCAATCATACTGGCTCAGACACCCTCATCTCCGCAAATACGGACTCTAATTGAAATGGTGAATTTTTGTTGCATTTCCAGTCAGCTGGATTAATTCCACACACTCTAGAGAACCCAATCAATCCTTCAAAAGCCTACAAAAGGAGAAATAATATCCAGTAAAGAGAATGTCACTATTTCTCAGTCAGAAAATCGGATAATCCCCAATCAATAACGCATGATTATGGAATGAACCCACTTCATTGTAGATTTAGCATCAGAGACTGTATGTCGATGTCCTCTTGGTTAGCTCCGCCTTGCTCAAGGGAACCGACATTAATTAGCCTAAAGCCTGAGGTTTTGGACGCACTGTTACCTGAGATGCTCAAGTAGATGGCGGGACTTGTCGCACTCTCTCCGGTCATCTCATTCACTGCCTCGACGTGGTAACGCCCTGCGTCCGCTGCCACAGTTGCCAAGACAACCAGCTGATTGTCCAGAGTGATTGCTCTGCAGGGCACAAATGAGACCGACACACACAACAATGTATTTTAAAGCACTAATAATAATGAGCAGAAAAACAAGCTTCTTCCTGATTTTCTCCGTCTCGTTGCGAACGTTGCCGTAACTACGACTATCACAAAAGGGGGAATATACACGGATCATTTCAAATTCAGAAGAGGAAAAAGAATAGAAGACAATCATCAGATGGCAAAGAGGATTTCAAAAGCTTATATAAATCTCTGCTCCTGTCTTAGATTCATATGTGGCTTACTCAGTTACTCTTTTACTTCTTTTGGTCATTCTCGGTTGTGTATTTTTTTCACTTTCTTGTACTTTACAGTGATCCAGCACTTCCTTTCTAGTGGGCATCAATACAACATAAATAAAGAATATACAAGAACACACAGGTACAAAAGAGCTTCTTTACATTAAGCTCTTGGTCGTCCATATTATGATACACTTATGTGACAGTTCAATTATCCTCAACTCATTGCACATGCATTTACCATCTAATGTCATCCTCGGACGAGCATAAATAGCCCTCATTTATTTAATTTCAAGGGAGTTTACATTAAATTCTGTTGAAGAGATGGTGGCTGAGGATCGTACAGCCGAGTCCTTTTCTGGAAAACTGCTAGTTTTCACCAAGCTACATGTGTTGAATGTCGACTAGAAGCCTCTCAAAATTCCAAACCTCAGACACATCTGAAATAAACATGACTAAAGAGTCAGTAACGTGCATTCAAGTCCAAGTCAGAAGGGTAATGAATTTAGTCTTTTCACAGACACCCTGGCTCAATATTGTATGAATAAAGTATGTGATAGAATGTACGATGGGCACGAAACGATAAAATGAACATCTCATCATTTTTTTCATTTGGACAATAGCATTCTGATTAATCTCTATGATCGAGTGTACACTATATTTTGGGTGAAAAGCAGATGTAGGGATGTGCTAACATAAAAACAAATTAATAAATGAATTCAAGGAAACAACATGAACTTGCTTCTATGTGACACCAATCCCTTTGTGCTTTGGTAGCGAAGAGAACATTTATACATATATAATTTACATCATAAATTACTCAGATTTATTTGAATTATTGTGATCTCTGGTGACCAATTGCCACATTTGATTACAAATGTTGCATATTGGGTTTTTTTGGTCAATTCTGCTTTGAGGTCTTAATGTAATATCCTGCACAGCTGTGAGCAGACTTTCAGCACCTTCCACGTGATAGGATCAAATCTGATTTGTAAGGAAAATGCCAGTAGATAAAAAGTGAAGGAAGAGTGAGGGAGGTTCCAAACTATTAACACTGGAGTGACTGGAGGTCCGTGGGAGTCCGACTGTGGTGAGTTCAGGAAGATCCTGTTAGTTAAAAACATCAGAAGTGCTCCCTCATTTGCATATCCAATTTATGCGCACTATTTTCTTATGAAATTACTTGCGATTACAGCCTGATGGCAACAGCAATATGCTTCGTGCTCTCATTGGCTGGGATGGTAGCCTTTACATGAAACTTGTGCATTAAAGCAGAAGTGAGATAAATTCCAATTTGCCTGTCAGGCAGCATAGATGAGGACCCCAATTAATGGGAAATGTTCTATTATAACAAATATTGAATATATTCCTATTTGTTTTGAAGTCCTTGAGGGTGGGGAGACAGTCTCTTCTAAATGCTGAAAATGTAGTCAGAGGCACGTGCACATATATGAATAAGCATGCACGTGAGCTGCTTACGTGAACAGTATCAATTTCACCAAGTAACAGAATTGAGATTTAATACAGCACACATTCAGGTTATTTTCAGGTTTCTTTTTGATTATTAAACTGTAAAAGAAATACCTGTTCTGGCTTTTAATTAAGAGCAAACCAAATTGGAAAACTGTGCATGCTTGTGTGTAGGGCATGAGCGTGCAAAACTAAAAGTTTATCCCCCAAGCTCTAGACACAAATTTGAAAGAAATAAAATTACTGTGTCCAATTTTTTCGTCTTCTTCTTAATTCCTCGTGTAAAACCACCTCGCTGAGTCTACCTCTTTTGTCACATTTTCAATATTCACTTAGATTCCAATCTTCACGTTCACATATTAGTTTCATCCAATATTGCTCGCATGTTGCTTCTCTAGCTGTCTCTAGGACACCGTTCTCCCCCTTCTCTCCACGCAGCTGCTCTGTTCTTACCAACACCACCACCAGCGAATCCCCTGGTTCCTGACTCTTGAATCAAAGCACCAGGCCAGATTGGTCTTTCATTAAATATCTGGCCCCAGAACTCATTTAATAAACCTTATGGATGTCCTCGAGACTGACTGCCAAACAAACACACAAAAAGACGCTTCGAGCGTGCCAAGTGCTGATTACCACACACATGTCACGTGCCAGCAGACGAATGAACAAGTCGGTGCTTGAGAGCGCACAAATTTGAGTGTGTGACTGGGTGAGTGTTAATATTAGATCTGGAGATCTCCTGCCAACAGTGGTCACCTCAGCAACCACTGTCCTCCCTGTTCATCCAATCATCAGCCACATTCTTATAACACGCTGAGAGTCTGGGTGGAGGTAACGTGGCAGCCGAGCAGTGAAGAAAACTCCAATATGTGTACCCCAGTCGACATTTTGGCAGGTTCATCGTTGAAGCAAGTGGGTGCCAGACACCCACACTGCACACAGAAGACACACACGAGCCTTCTCAAGCCATCCGCTTCCTTTCATCAAATAAAAGCAGCTGTTTGTGTAATGAGACCAAATAAATACAACTAGATAAGTGTAAAGATTGGTACCAACTTAATTCAAGTTTGGATTTTGCTTAAAACCTTATACAAACCCATATACAAGGTTGAGGAGGTGATCCAAATTTTAAGCCCTTCTCGAAAATTGCCTGTCAGCCTGAGTTGTGGAGCACTATCTCCCATGCCAGAGTAATTGGTAACTATAAAACTGCAGAGACAGATTTTTTTCTGAATGCAGAAATGATGAGCAAAGCTTCTGTACTATATTTATCTATACTGTCAGACCCTGGGATTGCTTTGTGTCTTGTGTCCTGTCTTTGTCCATGTAGTCCAGAAACCAACAAGTGAAGATGCTTTTACCATAACAGATCAGATTTTAAAAATATGTGTTTTTGGAAGTTTTGAAAGTGCTCTTTATATATATATATATACAGTATAAATATGGCCATCAGAGGGCTAGAAACCCTCCTTTCAAATGCTGATGATAGAAAAGATGCATGAAAGCAGCTTGTTCACGCCAGCAATGCTGACATGACACAGAGGTAAATGTGGGTGTAATTAATGCAATTAATTAGGTTTGGTTCCATTTAATATAGATGTGATTCAGTGAGCCCACGTGGACAGGAGCAGCAACGTGATTCTGCTTGATCTGAATGAGATGAAATCTAATTAACATTACTGATGTTCACCCTCATATTTCTGCCAAAATAGCTCAACTGGCCTAACTAGAGTGTACAAAGCCGATGGTAAAGCATTTTTAATTGAAACCAAAGGGACAGACTCTCTTATTCGGAGATTTCGTCTCTGCAGCGGGAAAAAACGGGAAGGAAGGTGTGAGCGCATTGCCCCGACACCCGCTGTGATTCATATGTGGAGAAATAAAGACATAAGCAGACGCAGGGAACAGAATTTGGCTTTCATCAATGGCTCCAAAATGATAAATTCATGTTTATAATGGATTAAAAAGTCAAAGTAAGTTCCGGCTGAGGGATGGAGCACTGCCAGTGCAGCTTTTGCCATTCTGCTGCCAGAAGCATGACACAGATTACTTCAGATGGTTTTATGCATACTTAAAATTAAGCTATTGTTAACACAACCTGGAGCTGGAGATTTGTTTTATAATGAATTTTATACTGCATTTCTGAAGATTATTTAGCCCTTTTTCTTTGGCAAAATCCGATGTCTTGAATATTATCTTTAAAAACACATTTGTTTAGGCAAATTATTGCTACAAATGTCAAAGAAAGAAGTGGAAAAGAAGCACTCCTACCAAAGAACTAGGAGTACAATAGAACCACAATATCGTCAGTTTTAGAATTTACTTATTAACATTTGAGGTTGAGGATGAAGAAAATAGCTCAGATAAGTGAGCATGTGATAATAATGCATCAGATCATTTGCCAATAAGCAATGAAGAAGAAGTGTCAGAGCTGAGCAAAATAACCAGAATTAAGACTAGAACTGCAGCTGATAATTGGATAAATTCAAGGTGTCAGAGGTGTGTAAGGCACACCTGAGGGAATATTGCAACTGTCAGTCCCTTATTATTATTGTTATTCAATAGATGGATCCCTATTGTGTCAAAGTAGGACTCTAATAATAGATCCATATAGTATAGGTAAACTGGTTGAAACTAAACTCTAGATCTTTCTGTCCTTCCACTCTACAGTATGATCTCCTAGAAATAACATTCTGTTTGTTCACTTCACTTCCACCTCAAGTAAGTAAAAGGAAATCTTGTAAATTCAGGATTTTAAAAATATCTTTGGCATCTCATCAATATTTTTTGATAAAATATATGAAAATACAGTCGACAAGGCAACTACGCTTGGAGAATTTGTGATGACTTTAATGCTCCAGAAAGTGAAGTGGAGGAAAAGAGGAGAGATTTCAACAGCAGATTTTAACAATGTTCAGTCTAAAATTATCTCCTTTCATGTAAAGCAACAAACTCCGCAGCACTCAGACTTATCATTACCACAGTGTACATATCACAGGATTACCTGTACTCTGTGTGTGTGTGTGTGTGTGTGTGTGTGTGAGAGAGAGACAGGGACAGAGAGAGAGGGCATTTGTTTAATGTCCCCTGGCATGCTTCGAGGGACAGGTGGAGGAAAGTGGAAAAGCAACACTACAGGAAAGGAAAGCAAAGCGCAGTGAGGGTGAGATGAGGGCAGGAAGGGAGGAGAGACAGATGAAGTTCGATTCTGAGTAAACAAAGCGAGGAAACCATTGCACTCAGTGTTTGTTTTTGCTACAGGATAAGTGTGACTCACTTCCTTTATGCTGCTGCTTTACATCTGTCTGCCACAGGTGATTTTCCACATGAACGAACACTGGAAAATGTTAACACCTTTAAAAGAAACTACTGTATATCTCCTTGCATGTTAACCACCCCGACTGTCTGACCATACGTGTGTGTGTGTGTGTTCAACTGAATGATTATTGTCGTCCCATTAGGTGGATGGATCTCTAGACAAATGGCTATTATCCTAATTAGCACTAATTATGTCTACTTCCAATTAGCCAGACAACTGCTGTGACTCTCTCTCTTTCTCAGTCTCTCTCTGCGTTTCTCTCTTTTTCTCGTTCTCGGGCAGGAACGCCTCCAACATTCTCTCTCATTGGTTTGGCTGAACAGACCACCTGAGCCAGGAATCCTCACGCTAAAATAATGTGACCTTTTCTAATTCAAGTTCATGTGACTGTAAGAAGCAGAAAGTAAAAGTGGGACTCCAGACGCGGAACTTTATATTTTGCTTCTGCTCAGAAAATTACTCACATCAGTGGGTGGGAAAAGATGTACTGTTTTCATCTTGCCTTGTTGCTTCCATACTATTGTTATTAAATGTTTATGTCTGGAGGTCAGTGACCCAGTCAAGGTCGTCAGCGACCCAGTCGACGCCAGCAACCCGTTTTCTCTCCCGCCAGTACACAGATGCAGCCTTTGAGCTTCTGGAGTACCTGGACGTTCATACTTTGAAGAACAAATGTTCCACCATTGCCCTCACTGGCTGATGTGAAATGTATTGTGTGTGGGTTGCTGTTGTAGAGAGTGAACTCGACTGAAGGAGGGTGTCTTAGCTTTATGCATTCTCACTATAAATGAAATAGCAAACATAGTGGAATATTAAATTATTATATTAATTCTTAATATCTAGGTTCTATTCTATTCCAACCTCAATATTACAATTTACACTAGTAAAACAAAAATAGACTAGGATAAACTTGCAGCTGCTATTTCCAATCAAGTAAATGTACTAAAAAAATCACACTTTACTAAAAGGTTTGATGATAGATGACCAGCTAATGTGTGAAGGCCATTGTTCTAATCCATGTGTGTATATTTGTGTGAGAGAAAAATTGCTAATTTCTCAAATACATGGCTATTTAAATTTAGCTGCATCCATTTTGAGTAGTTTTAAAGGTCAAATTCAATAGCACAGCATAAACAAGTTCAACGTTCTCGCTTATGTTGGTGCTGACACAACCACAAACCTGTTAAAATAAAAGCTCAAATCAATGCAGTGTGAAAAATGCTTTTAACTATATACAGAAACATCTTATTATGCATTATTCTTTAAATGTGTGGTTTTGTAAACGATTATTTACATATAATTATTATTCACATATAATGTGCAGCAACCAGACAGCAAAATTAACATTCTTCAGAGCTTTCTTTCTGCTCCTTCTACATGATGCAGACAGGACGGACTAAAGAATCGTAGCCTCTTACACAACACACATTTACGGGGCAAGTGGTGAGCGACCCCCCCATGGGCTGCCAGTCGTTCAAAGATTTGACTGCACAACCTGCCAAGCATAAACCTGTCCTGCACTGATGCCCCAGTGGTTTTGTCCAAAAGTGGACATTTTTTGATATTGTCACAGCACAAAATGTGGATAAGTCCTTGCACGAATTCAATCCAATACTGATGTTGGTCCGTGTGTGGTGAACCAATGGTGGTTCCTTATGTAGAGCACAAGGATCATGAAGCAGTGAAAGTCTAGGAAAAAAGCAGGACAATGGTTTTTTAACAAGGATGAAGAGGTCAGAGAAAAATGAGCCCAATGACTCATCACCTTTTACATTATTAGTGTATAACTTTTCTGGTGGAAGCTCAAAAGTACAGAAGTCAAGACTCCCATTTGAAACCAAGAACAGAAAGTTTGAACGATGCAGATAAGAAAACGGTGACTTCCTCCTTGAATTTGAGCAGGGATCTCAAGATTATCATCGTGTTGGTTTAATATTAACCAGTCTGTCCTTTTTCCCGCTGTCCCTGGGGATGTTTAAGTAAGGACTAGTGATGGAAAAGCACAGCTGAACGGCTCGAATACTCGCAAAACTTGTGCTTTATTTCATCCTTTCTTTTTTTCCATTGAGCTTTATGGTTTCGGGATCACCTGCCAGCCTTACGCCAAACTCAAACTCCATCAGTCACCCCTCAGCGGACCGCTCGCTCACACTAATTCACCCTGCTTTTCTCCTGCTGGCCTGGTCAATAAGGCAGGAAATAAGGCAGGAATTTCTTTCAGAGGGAACCGAGTGCAAATTTATGGATAAGTATATATGTGTGCAGTCTTTTCAGTGATGGATGTGTGTGTGTGGCAGCTAATTAAATGTGTGATTAGAGCATAATTAAAAGAGGTCTCTGTCTTTAGAATATTTAATGACTTTAGACTGGGGACACACACAAACACATGAACGTGCACAACGTGCCATGTGAGAGTGTGTTGGTTTGGACTTTAATAGGGAAATAATGATTGCTGAGATGATATAGGATATAGACAGGAAAGCAAAAGTTGGGGGGGAAATGACAAAAGGAGGTGGGGAGAGTGAGAGGCCAGACACAGACAAAAGACATTTAATTAATCATCAGAATGAGCTACACACACACGTGCGTGCGCACACACACCCCCGACTTCTCTCACGGTCAGATGGACGTGATACTCTGAGGCACACAGAAGTATAGGAGCAGAAATTGAGTGAAATCATGGAAAACATACACAAAATCCAAAAAACACAATCTGAAATATACTCACTAAGCTGCTCTCTGACTGGATGTACTCTGCGGGTACAGTTTGGAATGTGTTAGGTAGTCAGGGGAAATATAATTGACTTTTACTGTAGAGCACATTGGAAACCTTGGTGTTTATTTAAAATTGGGCTTTTTAAATAAAATAGATTGGATTACACTTCCTTTCCAGTCTAATTTCTCTATACAGAGTTGCGTTCTTCATCAGATCAGTTTACTTCAGCACATTATCTTCACAGCTTTCTTTGTGCTTGTATGTAAGGTCCACACATGGATGCACACAGTAACATATGGTATTACACAAACTGTGAAAGCCAAGAGAGAAGCTGACAACATAGTTGATAATGGCATATGTAAAAGCATTACATTAGTTTAAACGTAAATCTGAACATTTTTATGCCAAAATGCTGAAAAGACGTGCCTGAAAACCACATTTTACAAAGGGGATAATGGCATGAAGATATGCGCTTTAGTCTAATTTGATTCAGTTCCTCGATATAACTAATAGAATGCCTTTGCCACATGAAACATACTCTTAGTGGGCAATTTTATGCCTAATTTTCTACATTTTGCGAGCCGTGAAGGTAGTTTTCAAAAGCAAAAGCATCTTTATCCTCTCTATCATTTCATTCTGCTTCCTAACAACCTCTTGAGTCACACATCTTCTCCACGCCCAGCAGGATCATGGGGAGCGCAGCTCCACTAGAGTTCCACGCCGTTTTACTGTCAAACAAGCAGCTGGAGCGTGGGATTGATGCGACCTGAGGATGGTACTGTAGATATCGTGCTAATTTTAGAATTTATAAAATAATTTTGATGTGTTAGGGCAGGTCATGAAAGCTTTTGAATGTCAGGTTGTGAGTGACACAATTTAAAACCTAACTTGAGTGCACAGACTGAGATGCATCTAAATAAAATTCAAATTCCAAACTATTCAAATGTGTTTTTTTCCACCCATCATTCAGAAAACATGGGAATAACAATCATTTGAATCTGAATTTTAGAACGTTAATAAGACAATGGCTTAATCACACCAACCTAGTGTATATTTTAAGTAAATATTAGATAATAGTCACCATAATGACCACTTTAATGAACACAACTATAATTGAGCAAAGCAGACTGAGAACAAGGTAAGGAAATATGACAACAAATGTGTGATGTGCATGTTAAAGAAGGGTCTGTGTAAATCTTAATATTGCCCAAATGATATATTGGCAATATATATTAAATACTATGAAGTGATGCAGAGGCATTAACACACATGCGAATACATGAACATGCGCGTGCGTGCGCACACACCACGCTCCTCTGTTGCTGATGCTAGTCTTTCTGCCTTGAGAGTGTCAGGAAAAGTAAGACTGCCATTAAACGCTACCTTCAAGCTAATGCATATTTTTTCTAGTTTTAAAAAAAATGTCTTTTTACCTTAACAGTCTTTAGAAATGCCTCCGCAAAAAGGATGTAGAAGAGTTTTAAATTGGCCTGATATATTCACCACAGGTCTGTTAACGCAACAAACAAAAATAGGTATGAAAGCTAAATAGCCAAGATAGAAAAGAAGATGAAACGTATTAAAAATGTATTGCTTTTAAACTATGGCATACTTGCAGGTCTACTTAGAGCCTACAGACCTGAAAATACATCAACAGTTTTGAACAAAGCTCCAACAAATTGCTTTTGGCTAAATAAGCAATGAATATTCATAGTCCAGCAGCAGGCCCTAAAGTGCCGTCTTCATAATGCAATTCTACCCCACTCCACCTTGACAATGAATAATATTACAAGAAAATGCAATGCAATTAAAGCAACCCCTTGTTCCCTGCTTCCCTTTACCACATGTGTCGCTCCCACGCTCCCCATGCAGTACAGTGATAACATTAAAAATTAAACAAGCCATCTAAATTCTTTACAGCCAAACTGGTGTTATCGTGCCGCAGCAGAAAGAGGCGACTTTGCCCAATTTTTGTATCAACTAGTCTTTGGAACCAAATGTGATGTGTCAGTAATGAACTTGAAGTGAAAAGTACAGGGACACGAGCATCTAGGCCCACAGATGCACACCCATTGATGCACACCCAGAACCTACTGTCACCTCCTACCAGCAAGGTTCTGGGTTCAGTTTGAGGTCAGGCAGGTTAATTTCCATGGGTTTGTTACCATGAGCTGATATGAAACATGCTATCAATACTTATCAGACCAGATACTAATATATATTAGATTTATGGTTCCTGCCATAAATTTTTCAACTTTCTGATGGATGATAATGTGGCTGTTCTCTTTGTATGTTCTGAACGATGACCTCTACTGAGTCGCTGGCTGTGACGTACAGCATCATTGCCATCATCATCCTCAACTGCACAAAAACAAATAACAATGGGGAAACCTTGGATCTGGAAAAGAACTATTAGCATTTAGTATCCATGCTACTCCTTCTTTCTGCTCCATTTCTGTTGATTGGTTAGCAGATGTAAGTCGTAGCCGCTGTCACACTCTGAGACTGTGGTCCTACATTTCGAACGCTTTTATCTCAGCCTGTCGCAAGACAATGGCTGTCCCTCAACCTGTCTTAAAGAGCAACGGAAGACCACCGTTTTAGAGCCTCGACCAAAAATTCAGATTCAAATTCCTTTAAAAATGTTGCCACGTTTCACCCCGAGAGGGCCCTGAATTGCATAGTGTACACCACCATTATGCTGTGTTGCCAGGTGAACTCAAGAGTTTTGGGATGTTTCACCCCTTGATTATTCCTTTATTTTTGCTGGTGGTAAATTCTGTCTGATCTTAATCCTCTGTGAGTTAAAACTAATGAAACAAAGCGTCAGTTCGGACAAAGCAATAAGAGCACATCGCCTCAGTCTTATGCTGTTCTATGCAGTCCCCGGCTAATACATCAGCTCTGTGGTCATTCAACTATGATTACAACTGGATCCAGTTCACAGACTTGCGCCTATAAAGCAGCATCAAGTCATTCGGGATCACTTTGGATTAGAAAATACTGGTAAGAGACTTTGGTGAATTTATTGATTTTACCACTGAGCTAGTTTTGATAATAAAAATTAAAAAATCTACATGATGACCCTAAATTGAACCAGGAGGAACCAAACAGACTTCTTAAAAAATGCAGAGAGCAACATCACATTCTGCGGATCTAATGTTTTAAGAGGTTGTTTATACATCTCTCAAATAGCAAGCAGCTATCTACACAAAAAAGGCTTTCATAGGAAATAAAATCATTTCACATATGATTTCTCCAAAAAACGGAACCTAATGACCATTCCAGTCAGTCAGATAAACAGTGTTCATAAGTTGTTCCACAGCTCAAATCCTCTGGGGTCTTAAGAGGTTACGGGAAGGGCAAAGAAGAAGCCTGATGATGTTATTACATCCACTGAAGGGAGGCTCATCTGTGAGGACTTATCAGTCAACAAAATTCAAGTTTTGTTAAAGGTCTGACACAGACAAAAAGATGAATTCATTTGGTTGCCATTGTGTGTGTGTAACAGAAAAGTGGATCATGGTTCTGAGTTACCGTGTTCAGTCCTAAAACAACAGTTTGAAATGATCAAACAAATAAGAACAAAGTGGTGAGCAGCAGGTAAGCTCATGGTGGCTCAACAGATTAAGTTGTAGACACGGTGGATTCAGATGAGCTTAAACTCTGGACCCTTATTTGTGTCCTGCCAGATTAATAGTCTGTTTGAACATTGCTTTTTGGCTGCTTCACTGCAGCAGCACTGCTGTTATAGTACGACTCAACACCTTTTACCGTGAGCTGTACACATTCCTTCCTTTTCTTTAGTTTGTGGTCTTCTACATATCTCCTATATGTGCACATACTCAGCAAAGGGAACACAAACTACAGCCGCTAAAAAGGCGCAAGAAGAAAATCATTTATTTAAAAGCTTTTCTTAGTATTCACAACTGTTGGGAGAATCACAGTCTGAATGTGAACATATGAACCCAGATGCCCATCAGCAGCATATGGCTGGGGCTGCAGGGTGGGTCCATGAGGACAGGCCATCCACAGACGGCCCTGTCCTGACATTTGACCACCTGTATCAACCTCACTATAATTAACTCCCTCAAACGGCACAATATTTGCCTCTAGTTCTCCTACAAAGATACAATTTTAAGTATGTCATTGGGTGGCAGCCTTGTCCCCAAATTGCTATATTATCAAAACAGTTTTATTACATTTATCCCCCACTGCAGGGACAAGATATGCAAGCAAAGTTAGCTGCAGGCACACAGACATTACTTGTGGATGCTGTGAGAGGCAGGGAGACAGTGCGAAAGGGATGGAGCGCAACGCGTCAGATCAATAAACTTCATAACAATATCATCAGCCCGGTCACCACAAAAAACAGCCAACCGCCAAGCACCATCTGGCCTCATCTCAGCAGGCAGCCCGAACGGCCGGCATAAGTGTGTACGCACACGGCCGTGCACTCGCTATGATACACACAAGTGCACCTGTGGGTGGTCAAGCCAGGTAAATGCGACTGAGATTGGTCTGGAGAGACAGCTGCGGCTGTGTGCGACTGTATGCACCAAAACCAGTTAGGCAGTTTATTTAGGGACAGAAGTTTACGGGTTCTGCAGCAGTATATCTTGTGCCATGATAATTACTGTAAAGAGAGCTATATAGACAGAGATGCATTGAGCTAGTGGAGGCAACAAAGCACAATAGTAATAAAGGAAAGAAAGCAAGAAAGCAAGAAAGCAAGAAAGAAAGAAAGAAAGAAAGAAAGAAAGAAAGAAAGAAAGAAAGAAAGAAAGAAAGAAAGAAAGAAAGAAAGAAACTTGTCTGGAAGAGACAAGGTGCAAATTAGTCTTTTCTATGTGGGTTCAAAGGAAATTTTATGCATAAATCTTCATCACTGTCATGAAAGGAGCAGAGAAATCTGAATATTTCATCACAAAATGCAGGTTCGGATTGTATTAACATTAATAGAACACAGTGAGACCTGCTGCCAATGCCGCTGAATACCAGCATGCTCCAAAACCTGTAACAAATACACCACCTGAGCGGCATGATGCAAGTGTACGGGTCTGTAACTACATGACACAAGTCACCCTCACAGACACATCACACGGCCCATCAACAGAGATAATCCCTGACACACATCAGCACGCTACAGACGCAGCATTGGGAGCAATTAGGAGTTCAGTTTTTGATCAAGGACACTTTGTCATGTCGCCCACATGGCCCAAGGCCTGAACTCAAATGTCCACGTACAGCGTCCGTGAGCCATAGATGCGCTCCACTTTCCTTAAGTCACACTTGATGAGAGAACTTAATGGGAGCCGGGATGTCACTTTTCATGTTAGGGGAGATTAAAGAGCAAACTGCTTATTCCACAAGAATCTCTCAAGTCATTATAGGAGCGAGTGAACTGTCAGGACGGTTACATGTACACTTGAATGTCCAGACAGGTTCTTTCTGCACAAATGACTGAAGTCCAAAAAACAAAACCTTAGTGGATCTAATATCGTTCTTCAACAAGCTGTGATGATACCTTTGGAAATAGTTCAAATTAAATAGACTTACGAGTGATCAGATGAAACATGGGGGCTAACAAGGAAGTGCCTTAGCTGTGAAACCACCATTGTACCAAACGTGTGTTCTCGTAAACCAAGGCAGGACCAGTTGTCTTCTGATCAATGACAGCGCCCCTGAACTTAAGTACCACCTTCTAGACAAGTGGAAAAGAATAGATTCACTGATTTTTATCTTATTAATATTTCCCTGCTAAGGACCCACTTCTGTCGTACAGGTGTCTCTTGAAAAGTGTTATTGTTTCAAACAATTGTTCTCCAAGATAGGAGGAACTATTGAAATCCTGCTAATTAGTACAATCCTCTGCTGAGGGATAAAGATGATAAAATTATAAAACTTACATAAAATTATCTAAAGCAGTGTTGTGCTACCTACACTGCGGTCAGTCTAGGGAGCAGAGACAGACAGATAAATGGTACCTACGTCCGGGTGTTGGGGATTATTTTCTGTCCATCTTTGTACCATGTGACGAGCGGGCGGGGGAAGGAAGCCAGAGTTGGCTGGCTGATGACAGCTGCTCGGCCCTGCATTACCGTCTTCCTCTGCTCTTCAGCAGAAAAGTTCCCTTGAACTTGAGGAGGGAAAAGAAAAGGCACAATAAAAGAGGACTTATAAATTACATTTGCTTAGAAAGAATATACCAAAGTTCAGGTTTTTTATGTAACACTTTTAAAAACAACCTTGGCGGTTAGTGTCTATAAATACAATCAAGATTTGAGCGTTTCAATGTCTCAGAAGTTGTCATTCAAGGCATTGTTGAAAATGATGTTTACTCACAGGCCACCTGCACCTCTGTTCTGTGGTCTAAAACCGCTCCCATCCTGTTCCTGGCAATGCAGCGATACAGCCCAGCATCAGTCCGCTTCAACAACGGCATAAAAAGCCTGAAAACAGACAAAAAAAGGTGTTTTTATGTCTAAATTCTCAGCAAACACTGTCCTTCCATCATGCCGTTTAAACGTAACATCTATTGTTCAGAGCGTGTGAGGAAAAGCTGAATATTACACCTGGAAATATGAGGGTGCAATTACATTAGAGAATAAAAGAGTCCTGAAATGACAATGTTAGATATAAAATAGGAAATAAAAGGACAGTGTGCACCATCACACAGAGCATTTCAAACAACTGTTGTTCACATCGATTTGACTTCCTACCTGCAACATATTCTAAATACTGTAGACACATACATTAGGAGTGTGTAATAGAGAGAGAGAGCAAGAGAGAGGGGGAGGGTCTGTATTTTCCAGGGATTGGTGATGTTTCTTAATGGGGTTTAAATGGACTGTGCTTCTCTGATGGAAGCTTGGCATTGGATCTAGGTTGAGGCCATGCTGGACAAACACGCAAACACACACTTATGACGCTGTAAAACTGGACAGCGCTCTGGGGCTCATTATGAATACCAGGACAGCCAAGTATTTAACTCCCAGGCTGTTAGGGGACGCTGCCAGCACACAAACCCACACTTATACAGAGACTCAGGCAGACACAGTTCTATTTGAATCATCACCAAATCATTTTGCGGCAGATTTTAGTGTCAGAAATGTCCTTTCACTTTTATTATAAATGAAATAATATAAATGGCAATTACTTTTATAGGAAAACAGTATCAGCACGGTAATATGAAAGTTTTCAATGAAAACTGTGCTCATAGAATACTGTTTTTACTAGGATAAAATGCATATTTATTGGGGGAAACTGGAATGCAACTGTATAAATAATGTTAACAAAAGTAATTTAGATTTAAGGAGAATATACATAGAACATACATTTGTTCTATGAATTTCAGAGTATTTTACGTTTTACCTGTTGCTGAATATTTTGCTATTTTCCCAAATTTTCACCCCGGTCCCAAAGTACATGCAACAATGTGCAAGAATGTGCAACAATGGACAGGAAAGGTAAAAATCAGAACCGGACCAAGGGAAAAAAACAAGTCCATCTCTGAGGTCAGTGTAACAGAAAGAAGAGGTGTCTCCAAATGTGGCGTCTTCGTGGACCTGAGACCTAATAAAAACCCTAAGATTAAAACACACCCAAAACATGGAGGACTGCATACTGAAACACGACAGTCAGTCCTCAGAGCAGAAGAACAGGTTAGCAATACAATTATCAATATTAGCATTCCTAACCTATGAAAGTGTGATATTAATTAAAAGAAACTAGCTAGATCAGTGGAGCAGAGGAGATCCTGCCTGTTTTTTTCTTCCAGAGGACAAATCAGCCAAACATAACCTTAACAATGCTGCGTATATACGTACTCACAACAGTGTGAAGTGCTCTGACCTGCAGTAAATAATGGAGAGAACATACAAGCAGTCCACATGGGCCACAACACAGAGGAGCCAGTTTATAGGACTGGGCTCATCTGTACATCTGCATGTATAGGAGAAGAGACAATTTATAGGAGAGAAAACAAGGAGAGTAAAAAGACACATATGTTTATGTTTACCGTGTGTCAAAGAGAACACCCATTATAAAACTGACTGCACATTGACTATCAGCTGGCTACAGAGTACATGAGATCAGTCAATGGCAGTCGGCAGCTTGACCCCCTTCACACCTCCGTTCACTTGACCCTGACAACTCAGATAATGGTGAACGAAAGAAATGACTCCCAAATAGGTCACGCTTTGGCTCAAGGGCCCCTAATGACTGACATTGTGGCAGCTTCGTCAACAAACTCTGGATGGAATCCAAAGGTGTCAAGACCAGTAGAGCAGGGAAAACCTGCAAATAACAAACTTGAGATGGCGCGCCTTCCAGATGGCGATCAGGAGTGGAGTGACCGACTGCTGAGGGGAAATGAAGGGTGCAGAGAGATTCTTCAGCTGTGGATGAGAACCAACCTGTACTGCGGCGTCCAGTCTGTGACGTTGCTGTTGTTAAGGGTCCAGCGGTACTGCAGGGGCCAGCTGCCTCCAACCAAGCAGGTCAACACAAGTCTGTTTCCTTCCAACACCACTTGCTGCCGAGCTCCATTGCCTCGCAGGTACGGAGCCACCTCTGATACAGAGAAAGAAATCAATAAATAATATAAATATAAAGCTCTGATGGTCATGAAGATACTGTATATCACAACAAACACATTAGCTTCATGTTGCAATTGCATTACAATAGAGAGTAAGCATGTGTGTGAAGGTTCCCAGTCATCCAGGTCATGGTCATTCTGGTAATTGAATCATAGCAACTGGACTGTTTTGAGTTCCATGAAGACGTTTCATCTCTCATCCAAGCGTCATCATCAGTTCTATCTGACTGTTAGGGAGTTCCAGATACTTATACTCTTCAGGAGCCATTAGCACATTTGTAGCTTCAGTCACCTGGTTGTCACCTGACACAATGGGGTTCGTTGGTAGCCTCCAACGAACCCCATTGTGTCAGGGGAGGTTTCAACGACCCGCATAATGAGGTGTGGAGCAACCAACAACAAGGTCCAGCTATGATTCAACTACCAGAATATACTGAATAAGGTTTTAACAAAGGTTGTAATCACAGTATAAAGCCTTTCAATCTTACGTAACAATAAATTCATGGCCTCAAGGGCAACTTGTGTAGAACATCAGTCATTTGGTTCTACACGAACATCTATCAGTGTCACTGCATGGCACCACCACACATCAATGGTCTAGAAAAACAGCATTTCATGGATTTTTTTTTATCCCCCCTTCCCCCCCCCAAAAAAAACAGAGCTCACACATGACGCAGCTACTTTTGTACAAAGAACCTGCAGTGACGTTGCTGATAATTAAATTAAACTGCCTACTCCTTTTCCCATTTAGGTTTTTCATTAGACAAATTGTCAAATAACAGATGAATCTGAGGCTTTCATTTGGCCAATGCTTTCAAGATGTTCAGACATCACATTCAATTATGAAACCTCTGCCCCAAAAACCCTCATAAGTGCACAATGCTTAAAAGAAAAAGCTTATAAAATATTTTGTTTTGATTATATTGTTAATGTCCATTTAATAATTAAACCATTAAATATAACAATTCTAATAGAATTTCTCTAGATTTATAGCTTCAAGTCTGACATAAACATACGTTTCAATTCTTGATTCTTTCTGTAATATATATAAAGTGTATGCTGTTTTTGTTCCTGCTATCTCTTTATTGCTGCAGTATTTCCTGTTGAGGGGCTGAGCACTGCAATTTCCACAGGGATCAATGAAGCTCTAATATAATGTCATAATTTCCAAACTGTGCTCTTCCTCTGAGCTACTGACCAAAGTTTTCAACATCCGACTGTGACTAAATGGTATCACAACTCAAATACTTTGAGTAACCGTCGTATGACTTCACTCAGCCTTTTATGTGACTCAAATTCAGCGAAGTGCTTTGCTGTTTGAACTTTATATCCTGTCTATCCCTCTCGGCTCAGGTGGTCAGATCTGGGATACAACCAAACACCCTACAAGCATCTGGAGTAAAGGGTTTTTTTCAGGGTGAAACAGTTACACCCATAGATCTGCAAGTCTCTAACCCAGCTGAGTTTAGGTTCCCTTCCCTCCTGCCATTTTCTATCATTTCAATCATCTCTTTTGTGATTTTTTTCCAATCATTCCTCCAACCATTTTCTCTGGTGGCTATTGCTGATGTCATTCTTTATTCCAAAAGAGTGGCTTAGGACCACCCTTCTCTCCTCTCCATTTGCCACTCTTTCATCCTATACCTCCTATAGCCTGTGCACAAGAGGGACGCTTCCCCAGTGGGAATACAGTACCGCACATATGTGTGTGTGTGTGTGTGTGTGTGTGTGTGTGCGTGTGTGTGAGACGAGTGGTCAAGGATGGGATGGTTTGTTGTTTAGTGTGAATGTGAGGAGAATTAAATTGGAAAACTGGACTGAGGTAAAACTACAGCATTTACAAACTGGTGGGCACACAAAGGAAGCTATGGAAATGTGTGTTTTTACTTTACAACACATAAACTATGTTTTATAGGTACAATTTTAACCTTACACACACACACAGACACACACAGACACACACACACCACACACACACAATCCGCTCCTTATTGCCATTTATTCCCTGTGTCTACTTTCCAGTCCATTAGGAGCTTCAGATGGAGAATTCTCTGAAAGGAACAATGTCAGCTAACAGCATGTTTCACTCACTGATGTTGTCTCTCCATCTCTCTCCTCCCCTCCTCTGTCTCTGTCACTCAATGTCAGCACGACACTGCCTCGTTCCCTCATTCTACGCCGTTCCTTGCCTCCCTCCGACCAACCCTTTTTTCCTCATAAGCTGTGCCGTGTAAGCTCTTGACTGCCTATCACGGATGTGTCTTCCTCTCCTTGCTCCTCCTTCATTCCATGGCTGCCCTCTGTCCATCTCTGTCACAGCCTGACAGTTCAAGGTCTCTTCCTTTTTGTTTTGTTTCTTTGTAGCCAGACTGTCACAGCGCTGCTATACATACTAGCACAGAGAAACACATGCTCTTTCTTCCGCTTCTCTCTACTCTTGGCTGGGAATTCAATTTACAGAGAAGATGAGGTCTGCATGGAACCTGAGAGGGAGGAGATGAGGATGAAATGACAGGAGGAGAAGAGGGGTTGATAGACAAGCAAAATCATCATAATGTTGCAGAAATCACACCCTACAGATGCCCCGACTATGGCTGCTTTTCTTGCCTTATTCTGCTTTAAACATCTTAAAAATATTACCGCGGTGTAGTATGATTTTCTTTATTGTCCCTGGAGCGGCGTGACTGATTAAAATTCTTGTTTGTGTGTATGTGTATAGAATCAATCATAGGTGTAGCGGTGTGCATTCTGATATGGAGATGATCCTGTGGTGTAAATTCATTCCTGACCACTGACATAAGTGAGTTTACTGACATCTAGTCAAAGGAGATTTCATTCCAGCAGCCTACTTAATTATGCCTGTGTGTGTGTGTGTGTGTGTGTGTGTGTGTGTGTGTGTGTGTGTGTGTGTGTGTGCATACTTGTGTGTTGGGTCAGAATTAGGGTCACTCACTCCAGAAAAATCACTTTATCTTCATAGTGCTGAAACCCTACTGTGAGACAGGGGCTGACAGAACTGGCAATAGCCTATGAATACTGATTCACTGATACTATCTTCCTTTCTCTTTCCTCACAGAGGGAGGAGAGACAGGCGGGCAGACAGACAGAAAACAGACCAACAGGCAGAGGAAGTGAGGGGCGGAGAGCTTTGAGGGAAGATTATAGCTTTTTTCAATGCATAAGCAAAGTTAAAGTTGTATTGATAGCCATGTTTTTAAGATTAAAAAAAAATTATTTGATTAGAGTGTTTAAATGAGTCTGTTTCATCCTAACCTAATAAGTCTACCAGGCGCCTGTTTCAACAGGCATTTAAAACCACTTAATTGGACTGGCTGCGTGAGGCAGGAGGAAGAATTATGAGATGGGTTTTGCTGCTTGTTGCAAAGAAAAAAGAAAAGTTAATTAAATGATCGATATAAAATAGAGAAGCAGCGGAATTATATGAATTTCCCCTATGGCAGAGACCAAACAAAGATGTGCAGGAATATTAATGAGAGTGAGTGTTGTACTTGTATTAAAAAGTCCCAACTAACTTCTCATGTAATTCTCATGGCGGCTGGATGTCTATCACTGCAGGATCCTGAAAATGGATGAAGATGATCGCGCTCTCATTACACGTAGGAATAAAAACAGACCTTAATGATGAC
Organism: Takifugu rubripes; assembly: GCF_901000725.2. Lineage (NCBI taxonomy): Eukaryota > Metazoa > Chordata > Actinopteri > Tetraodontiformes > Tetraodontidae > Takifugu > Takifugu rubripes. The sequence continues at coordinate 11,721,609 of NC_042301.1, forward strand.
AAGGTATTCAAAATACACATTTAGCTCAAGATGAAGGAATGTACTGACCATAAAAAATGAGAGTTAAGCATGAAACTGTTTTTGATGATGATGAGGATGATGATGACTGGAAATCCAACTGATCTCAGCAGGCAGCAGCTGAACTAATAAGTCAGGTGGTCCGATGGGAGCTGAACTGCTCTGGACTGCAGAGTCTGCCGTCGGACAGAACACGACACAACAGCAGGAAACCCTGCAGCACAGAGGAAAAGCTTCCTCCTGCTTCACCGGAGCGATAACTGAGCCAGACAGGATGTAAGTGTGGAACTTTTAGAAGTTGACAGACCTACTTGATGACCACGAGAAATGAATCAAACAGAAAATTTAAGCAAACAAATATGAAACTCAGGAGTTTGAAGAAGAGAGGTGGTGTTAGTATATGTGCGTGTTTGCGTGTGTGTGTGTGTGTGTGTTGGGGGGGTTCTGGGCTAATCAGGTGGAATAGACTGTGATCAGTGACATTTAAGAGGTGGGCAACGCTGCAGGGCACATGTGGTAGGAAGCACAGAGGCACTGAAGCACACACACATCTGTCTGCTCCTATGTCAGCACACTGGAGGGAGAATGGATGAGAAAAGAGCTAAATAAGAATAATTTCATATTTATTTGGCACGTTTTGCTCCACAGAGAGAACTGCCTGTAGCCGTCATCCCCTCTGACGGCTGCAGCTGTCCTGACCTTGGACATCGTAGGTAACAGGGTTTCGAAGTGACTGATGATTTATAGCCTTTCATTCATTATTAAAAGGGAGAAATGAAAACCTAAACACCTAGGATATCTTTGTAACAACCTGGCAGCCCAGACAGAAGGTAAGGACGGAAGGACGAGGAGGTAAACGTTAGAAAAGGTCATCTGACCTGGAGCTACAGGTAAGTGAAAGGAGGACGGACACTGGGAGCAGGAATTGAGGCAACCTGAGGAGCAACAGTACTCATTATCCTGTTTTTAAATTCCTCTCTACAGTCTTATGGCAGGTCAGGTATCCCCAAGGCTCAGTTTGTATCCAACCTTTTTTTAGCTTTAAAATATTCTAAGCATGGACACGGACATATCCACTTCACAACTAAACTTCTATGGACAAAGCAGAAATGTGAGTTAAACTTTTATTCACACCACAGTGTCATGCAAGAGTTGCTGAGGTCACATGCGAGTAGCAAGAGTCAGGTTGCCTGAGGAATAGAGATTCGCTTCAACTCGGGCATTTTAAAATGGTGCTCCAAGTATTCGAAGCAACAGGTTTTGCATCCTAACTAACAGTTGACTTCATACTTCTATTTGGGTTGTTAGCCTGGCTTCGTAGCATAAGGCAGATTTTACAGACCACCACAGACATTAGGGGGGATCAACTCATTTGCTTATTGACATTGTCAACTGAGCCTTGTGGTTAGAACCAGTCTGCAGCTGAATTCCAGCTGTCCTTTTTAGCTCCAGATCTGCTTTCCTTGGTTTCCTCTCCTTGTCGTCATTCATTAACAATCTGCTTGTACCCGTTTTGCTGTGCATTGTGCTTCCACCTAAATGTGTGTGCTCAGTACCGTTTCCATTTCCCCCCCATCTCCTTTATTCTTCCACCCCCCCCCCCCCCCCCCCCTCCCCCACAACCTATTCCATAAAGGGCAGCTAAAGTGACACACTGTTTGAAGGGCAGACTGTCTCGGTAAGTGTTGTTCTTACAGACTCCAATTAATTCAATAACGCTGAAAAATGTCCTTGCCCAGATACAATGCGACTTCTGTTTACTTGCTTCCACGTTGACACACATGCACAGAAAGGTCACATATACTGTAGATAAACACAGAAGATGAGGCCCATTTCTATAGCTGCACAGATGTTTGTCAGAAATAAACGCGTTTGCGGATAATGATGCAGAAATCACAGGTATAAGGTATACAGGCTCATTGTTGGCAGAAGAAATGATCATTTATGGTGTTGGGTTGTCAGCATGTGACCTGACTGATATTTTTAGGAACAGAACAGAACACAGAAAAGAGTGTAACAGCAGTTTAAAAAATGTTGGCAGAAATATCTTTGATGACATGGTTGGAGAAACTTACTTGTTTACAGGTAAACTGTGCCTCCAATCGTTCCTCAACAGCAATAACTGCAACAGCTTTTTTTTTGGGAGGGGGATGCCTCAGTCCCAACCTACCCATCTACCTGACGTAAATTCTTTAAAAGCAGAATGCCACACATTTACAAACATTTTACAAGCAGCCATCCTTCCATAGTATCTACAGCTGTCTATAGAAGCCCAAAAGTGTCCACCCCCACCCGCCCCCACCCCCAACCCTTCATCCATGTCTCAGCTGCATAAATATTTCAGCTGAGGGGCTGGAGAAGGTGGAAGAAAGATGCATTTGACAACTTCAAAGGTGCTTTAACACTCGGTTTAGTTTCCTAGCCCCTCTTGCAATTACGCTGTAAGTGTGTGTGTGGGTGCGCGTGCGTGTCTACATATGTGTGCACTCCAGTAATGAATGCCGTTAATGCTCATCTTTTAATTACTTAAAGATCTTGCGGGCGATGACAGTTTAAGGGTGTGAACAACACATCACCTTTGTTTTTGCCTCCTTCAGATGAACTAGAAGTCCAAAAGGGATGAGTGCTGTCAGGAAAGGCAAACACTACCTCACTGACGTTCCTTTTTCTTCTTAATGAACAGGCTTTTTCCTCTGCCTATAATTGCCCTGCCTCTGCTGCTCCTGCTAAGCTAGACAAGCCTGGTATCACTTCCGTTTCTCCCCCTGCTTCCCCTCCATCCCCTGTCTCTTTTTTACCCATGCTGTGATTTATTCAAACATTGTGACCAATGATGAATCCTTCCATCCAACCTCCAGCTAAGTCAGCACTTTCAGTCGACCCCTTTTCTCTTTCCGACAGATCGTTCTTCCTCAACTTTTTTGCTTTATTATTTATATCTGTTCTAATGAATATGAGCATAGTGGTGAAATTGTAACACATGTGTTATAACATCCAAAAAATGCACGTGGGGTTGAATAGACGACATTTTACACACACACACGCACACACACACACAGCAACACCTGTAATCTGTCTTCTGTTTCAGCCATTCAAAACAATTTGGTGCGGGTCAAGACCTGCTTCTCGTTAGCCTGCTGATGAGATAAACAAGTATTCCATCTCCCTCTCTCCCCCTGATATCACACGTCTGTATTAAACGTGACATTCTCCTAATCCCTTTTCGGTCCGTGAACCACACCGATGCAGGTATACGAACCTGAGCCAGGCGACCTCATGAATGGTTAATGGAGGAGACGCAGCAATGCTTTGATTCACACAAAATGGCCTTTACAACATCAGCAACACCGCTGGCTGTCAGGGGACAGAGATGGGATGGAGATTGATTGAATAAAAAAGGTTGGAGACTAAAGTGTGACAAGTCTGAGAGGAATTGAAGTGAATGCGTGCGCATAAATAAAAGGGATGCAAAGTGTGCGAGTGGGAAAAGAAAAACAAAAGGGAAGGGTGTTCTATAAAGTTATTGCAAGGATGAGAAAAGTAATTTCACAGGTAGCCCTTCTGCCAGTCTGTCTGTCTGTCTGCGGGCTCATATGCATGCATAAACAAATTTGAAAAGGCTCACATAGATGTCAGTGTTTCCTCCTCTCACAAGCACCGTTTTCTTATATTTCAGGAAAATATGTAAAGGATGAGATCAATGATGGGTCTTGGACGCTGACTCCAGTGGGACTATACCAGGATGCAGGACTCAGATCTGCCTTGTCGTTGAACTTAAATTGTGAGACATAATCAGGCAATGCTCTCATTTTTAGCGGTGTTGAGAAAGTTTTTCCCAATTCAGGGCAAAATAAAGTAAACAGGCAGAATAAAACCACACATCTAGAAGCAACTGCTATTATTACTGGGGGGCTCTTTGCATACAAACTCCAAATATATCTTTGACAAAGTCTAGGCCTAATTAATCAAAATAATCAGTGGGGGACCTGCCAGCCAGTCGACCCCCCCCCACACACACACACACACACACACTGCAGTCTCTCTCCTTGGCTGATGTTCGGAAATTTCTAGAGACGGATGCCCGGGAGGCTTTCTTACATACTTAAATTGCTTTACAACACCTAAAGCGAAAATATGATTATGCTAAATAGTCTTTTGTTTTATTAACAACCTTAAAACTCTTTAAATGGAGTGAAAGCTTTTCATATGCATTCACAGAATAATAAACAAGTTTTACTGAGTTGTACATGTGCAACCCACACTCATCATTGCTATGATGGATGCCCGTATCTCATTTTAACTCCTTTCTGAAATAAGTTTTTAACTGTTTGAGCTACTGATGACAAAGACATGCTAAAAATAGTTTCATGCGCAGCCTCAATGTATTTGAGAATATTTACTAAATATCTGTACTAAATATTTTTCTTTGTCTGAAAGAAATTAAAATGGCTAAAGCTACGCTTATATTCATGAACAGGAATCTGTAACTATAAAGCAAATTATTTTAAGGTCCTCCATCTTGTGCATAACTCATAACCAAACTTAGCAGACAAAATGAGATTCTGGTTAGCATCTTTAACAGCAAGCGGCACTGCTGATGTTATCTGCAGTTTGGACACAGAAGTAGGGGGACAATAGATGTGAAAAATGCACTGAGGAGAGCAAGGAGCTACTTGTGAGCTATCCTTGTTCATCCTCATGAATGTTCCTCCCGGAAAAATGATGACTACAAATGCAGTTTGGAGTTTCTGAATAGCTCTTCCTTTCAAAAAGGGTCATTTATGATCTCTCAGAGTAGGCTGTGAAGCTGAAAAACAGGCATATGTTTCAGGTACTCCTGAGATCATTTCAGTAGTTGCTGCCATATGCTGTAGGATTCACGCACTGGGAGCTGTGCGAGCACTAAAGGCTCAGCACTGATGCCACAGACATCACAGAAATCAGGAGAAATCAGCATCTCTTTAGTTTTAGAAAAGAGACATGTTTGCTTTTTAGGACTCAGAATGCATCATTGTTTTGTGTCAACATACAGTATCTTATTACTCTGAAACATATGGTATTACTCTGTTGGGGAATTTAGGCCAGTTGTGGGTGGAGTGCATTTCACCACACAGGTAAAATTGTCCTAAACAAAATGAAATATTAATGCACGTCGAACAATGAGGCAGAATAATGAGAAAACTATGACTGATTAACTTAAATTGAGTTTGAAATAATCACTGTGTGACAGTGGGAGACCACAGGGAGGCTGCAGGGGTCATTCATGAGACTGGGGTACAACACTACCGGTACTTTACACACCGCTGTGATAATTGTCACCTAAATACCAAACTGATATACTTAAATGCACACCTGCTTTTGTTCCGCATTAACAGATCGCAGCCATATATTACTATCTGTACATTTTAAGCCGAGATCAATTATAGTTTGAACAGAAGAAAAAATGAAGCGGACTTTGCATTCATTTAGAATTAATTCCAATATAAAGACCACAGCGACCCATGATGAAGAGCCCTACTCATAGAGATGCAAATATAACACCTGTATGTGGACGTCCAAACTGGGACCCCCACAGACAGACCTCATTCAACAGCGGTATCCTACAGATGTCCCCTGAGACAACAGGGCAGAAATGGATAACAGGCTGTTCTGTGGATGTTGGAGGGAAGGCATAAAGATACGGCACAGCAGAAATCAATCTGAAATAATTATGCACACATATGCTGGTCTGCATATAAAACACAAACACTTCTAAAGTCTGTGACGGAGCACTGATAAAGTATCACTACACAGCTGTAAGACTGTCCCCTACTTTTGCTGATTGCTGAACTACGTTGAAGTCTGTGTGTATGTGTTTGTGTGTGTGTAAGATACACACACACAGTGACAGGACCTGTCTTCAGCTGACAGGCTTTATATCAGCAAAGACATCAAGCTGCCCACAGCCACACTAACACCCCCACCCTCTGACTCTATGACCATTCCATGATGAGAAATGCAACAATCTGCTCCATGACACCATGAGACTGACAGACAGACAGACAGACAGACAGACAGACAGACAGACAGACAGACAGACAGACAGACAGACAGACAGACAGACAGACAGACAGACAGACAGACAGACAGACATGTTTAGTATGTAAATACAAAATGCTGCCTACACCGGGTCCAAGAGTTGATATCTTACTATATTCTTCTGATAGCCATGGATCTCATCCCTCTCTGTGTGTGCTTCTGCATGTGTGTGTGTGCTTCTGCATGTGTGTGTGTGTGTGTGTGTGTGTGTGTCAGCTTCTTAAGTGAAGGCTTTGTAAAACTCTTGTTCATCATAACTGTGATGTTTTAGCCCAAGGGCTTAGCAGCACAAAGTAATTTCCCTCTCATTACACCAGGCATATATTAACCCTCGGAAACAAACACTGTCTCAAGCACACACACACACACATACACACACACACTATTGCCATGTCAAGTATATAGGAGAACTATTCTTTTCATCAGATTATTTATAAAGCAACCATGCACATAGTTGTCACTTACTGGTCTACTGAGGAAATGCTTTTTATATTTTGTTTTGTGGTGAAGTCTGTTTCTCAGCAGTTATTGAATCTGAAGTCAAACAGGCTCCAGAGACAGAAAAGAACAGGATCTGTATCTGTAGCAACCGGCTGGGAGAGATTCTGTTATCGTTACTGAAACAATCAAATGTCTTCCAGTGAGCGGGACAGAATCAGACAATGATTTTTGGACCTTGAAGGTGACTGTAAAATCACTCATGGGGGGTTCCGCCATTACTTTTACCTTTAGATGTAACAAAGCAACGTTTTTATATGGACCCACATCTATTGCAGGACAGAAGGGAAAGATAACAGGACCAGCACCCTAGAAAGAGCTACAGTGCCTGGGTTTGTCTCCTGATAATAACAACAACACACATCTTATTTTAGGAACACAAGACACAAATGTTTCTGTCAGAACGGTATTTATGTAAACTAATGATTTAGCAGCCTAAATCAGGATGTTCTGTTAATGCTTTTCCTGGCTCTAAATGTAGGAAGGGGATTGTGGTTTCTTTCAGCTCATACGGAACATGACCTTTGCCCCCCCCCTCTCCAAATACCAAATGTCCTCACATTCATCCACTCAGCCAACCATGTGATGTCAGAGACGAGACAGAACTCAAAGATCAACACTCAGAATCTCCAAGGTCAAACACTTGAGGTTACGTTTCAAGGGACATTGTGACCTTTTCCAGCACTGCCCACTCTTCCATTCCTCCTTTCTCTCATTGCTGATCCATTCATCATTCAGACAGGTTGTTTGATTTAACTTTTGCTCTAGTACGAGTTGAGCAGTTTTAGCAGAGGGGGAGGTTGACACCAGTCTATGGAAAGAAACAGAAGGTAAAGGTGCACAAAGTATGTTGGTCTCGACTCAACAGCTCAACCCGTCTATTCATTGGAAGTGGTGCCTTTAAGATGTGAGCATAGTTGGGGAATCAGCTTCAGTTTGTGTAACTCATAAACCCTTTTATTTCCAGACTTCTGACTTGTGGTCACACACCAAAATTGGATTTAATTCACACTAACTTGTGTATCAGTCAATTATTTTGTTCTAGCATCACATTAAGCTGCTGACAGACACAACTTGTTGTCAGTTAAGCCCAGTTACCTTCTTCTAATTGAATTCCTTCTGTAATACGATGTGACAAATTTAAGTAAATTATAATTGCAATTCAGCCTGAGGATAACATCTGACAACAGACATAAAAATAGCACTGACAGCAGCTTCTATTATGTGCCAATAAAAAAGATCGTACACAAAGTCAGGATGGCCTTACGAGCAACTCAACGTGCAAAATTGCTCTTCTGCCTTTGTGGAAGATAGAATTTCAACTAATGTGAAAGTCAGAGAGAGAGAATAATGTAGAGGGTTCAGCAGATTGTCATTTTTATATGTGAGGTGAGTCCCGCAGGTCACACGGGTACATACATAAATCAATGCCAAAACGTTGGATTCATGTCATGATTTGCACATGGAGCACTGAACACAGCAATCAAACAAGAGGATGACATAACTGAGGGGAAAGAACCAAGGTCGAATGCTTCACCACCCAAGAAGCTCTCTGGGCGACACTAATGACCATTCAAATGGCTGACGCGGCAAGTGTTAGCTCTCCTGTCCAAGGTAAGAAATAATACACTGTAGCAGCTAAAAACAACAGGACCAGTAATCAACTATTTATCGCTCTCTCACACACACACACACACACACACACACACACACGCACATACACGCACACAAACCATTCACTGAAACGCACGCAAATTAGAGTAGACCTGTTTTTAATGTTGTGCCATTTTTTGGAGCCAACAATTAATGACTGCCTGTTCCTGGTGGTCAATACCAATATGATGACTGTTGTGTGTGTCCACATTTTTGATTTTATTTTTAAAAAGAAATCCAAATTGGTCATATGACCTGGGATTACTAAAAGATTTAGCAAGCAAAGCTGTACAGTAAACTGGATATGCAGCATGTAGAAATATAATGAGTATAAAAAGAGACAGTACTTTTCATTTCCCACCAACAGCAACATAGAAATAACATGGGGGGGATGAAAATGGAATGGTGAGGCTGATTACTGAAATTGGATGAACGAGATAGAAATGGGAGGGGGAGCTATGCAGTAGTGAGCAGTAAATTAACAGGGAGCAAAAGCTCTTCCCTTTCTCCTTGTATTGCCCATTATGCTGGTCCCAATAGAAAAACACAATTTATTGCAGAATTAACATTCAGTAGTAAACAGACCACCCCAAAAAACTCAAACAGACTGAAATGGCACGAGGGTCAAGCAAACAAAGCTCACACCTTGAAAACCGTGGGAGATCTATTCAGAGATGGACGGGGAGACGGGAGGACGGCAGGTGAAGGTGCGCTTAAAAGGTTAGGAAAATAAGCCTTTCATTTAGAAATCATCTCTATCACATATAACTGTGTCCAGGCTGAGACAGAAATGTGGGCGTGCCCTCGATTCAATCAAAGAAGCTGCCATTACAGTGGCAACGCGCAATGAATCATGGAATTGATGATGCGCCCTTGCAAGGGGACAAGTAATTTCTGTTGCCCAGGAGATGAAGGGAGGAAGAAATGGATGAAGAGAGCAAGGGAAAGATGGAAAAGAGGTAGAGGAGAGTAGAGGAGAGTTAACAATATGAGTAGTATTATCTGAGTGCCTGCAGTCAGCCCTCCTCCTCTAGAAGCTGCCCTCATCGACCTGCTAACAAGAGCACAAAAGCCCTGAAAACACAAGTAATAGGAAAGAGTGTGGGATGAGCTTTATCACAGATGAGAGCTCCATACATCATTCACACTCCTTCTCCAACAGGGTGCCCGTTTTCCTGGCTGCTCTCAGGTGTGGGTGGGGCACTGAACAAAAAGACAAACTTTCCCAGTCTGCCATTGTGTCCTGTGCTAAAAGAAATGGAAATTCAACGCAGAGAATCCTCTTCTACATTCAGACCAATATCTCCTTATTTCACACCAGCAAAAGGGTGGGTGGGCATGCATGCATGCACGAGGGGAGGGTGCACACACTTTCTCTCTCTCTCTCTCTCTCACTCACTCACGTACACACACACACACACAGGTAGGGCATTAAACCGTCATTCACTCAGTGCCAAAGAGCAGACCCAGGTCCTCTCCTGCAGATTAGTGAGAGAGAGAGAAAGAGAGCGAAAAGAAAGGGGAGAATGATGGGAATAACAAGACTAAATAATGACAGAAAGGGGCACACGTGGGGAACTCAAAGAACCCCTACCTGCGAATTAAATCAAAGAGGATTTAGTAATAAAATATCTAAAACTGTGTAAGGCTTTATCTTGTGCTCGTCTGAGGACCAGGTTTAAGCATGAGGCACAAAGGTTCGTTTCATATTTAAGGAGTGTTTTAATTCAACACTCCAGGCACCCATGTGCCCCCACATGCTCTTTATGCACAGCAGGATAAATCCATCAGCTCCAAGCATACGTGTTTAAAGGCCCACGGGGAACACTGACTGGTTATTGTCTCCGTTACTGGAGTGAGGAAGCTAGAAGTTCACGACATATAATACTATGGCTTTTATTAATACGCTGTTTTATTATCAAAAAAGGAGAATCCCAGTTGATATATAACCCATTTTTCAAGGTATTCCTGAAAACAGTAAATACAAAACGCACATAAAAAATGGAGATGACCTCATGAACTTTTAATTTGGTTTCCAAATGCATTTAATGAGATGAACTCAGCTTGTTTCCAGTCGTTCTGCAGAATGTTCTACGTCAAAGGTGTCAGAGTCAACAAAGGCATAACCAAATTTAGCCCTGGCACGTGGAACAGCGAGCAACAAATGATCTTGTGAATGGAGAGAGTAAAGATTAGTGCGATTGTTGCCTGATTTATGCCAGTGTGTAACCATTAGTCCAGGTCTTCCAGTGGCGTGTCAACACTTGCCATTAGTGACGAAGCTCAGAGACCACGTCACAATTCAAAGATATAGAGCAGAAGCTCAAAAGATGTCTTTAAATGACTAATAACACAACAATCATTTAATGCAAAACAGTTACAGCATAATTTGGTCACGAACAAATGTTTCAAGCATAAGAATTCCAGAATACACTACAGGGGTAATGGCTCATCCCGACACCATTCCATGTACACACCCACACAAAGCAACACACACTGGATCATGTCAGGTACCAGAGGAGGAGAGCCGACCCTCTCGACATGTACCGGTACTACAAATGAACCTGAAACACTCAGACCAATGAGGTGGGCCTGGTTCAAATGAGCACTGCTCTATTTTGATGCAAACCTGTGAACAACTTGCCAGTAGGCGGCAGAAGCCAATACTAATTGCCATTAACATAATGACTGCAAATGAACATTTGGGTCATCGGGTTGATGACAACAATAAAGCAAAATGTCCAAGATGTCACTGCAATCACTTATAAAAGCGCTATGAAAACAGATCTAATTAGTGAAATGATACTAGAGAAACGCTATCCAATTTATTTTAAAAACCTCTTGACCCTAATTTTAGCAAATACTCAAGTTTAGTCACCTCCTGCCATAAAAGTGACAAGTCTTATAAAACTCTGGGCTCCAATGTCAAAAATATAAATATTCCTGGCAAGAACATGATGTCTGCTAAGCAAATTCACAAAACTGTTCATTCTGGACTAAATCAAAAGGAAATTCTTAGAAAAATGACTGAATTTGGAATGAACACTGGTGGCAGCTGACTGGACGGAGAGAATGGTGCACATGAAACGTGCTGTGCCTCGTACACAGATCACAGTTTAATGCCGGTCTCCTTTCGATGCGGCGGCGGAGGAAATGCCTCAGGTAATAGAACTGGATGAGAAATTGGGAAGAAAATGCTGATCTGTGGCTAAGTCAAAAGTCAAAGTAATTTAAAAAATCAATATGCTGTACTGTCGGATTAAGAGGCACTGTGCCGTTTTATTTTTGTCTGTCATCACAAAATATTACATTATGTGCTCTGATATAACGGCAACAACCTGGGGACAACAACCTACCAGTTCTACCAGTGTGATTTTTGGTTCTTCACAGCACCAAAGTGGTATTCTTCTAATCTAACCCTAAAGGTTAAAGATGATGAGGATCTAATCATGAACAAATAGAAATGAATATGAAGGTACGATGCGCTACGTCACTGCGCCTGATATTAAAGTGATGGTTTATTGATTTGTCTTAACCACAGCAGGTACAGCAGTAGCCATTAACCCCACATAACAGCAGCAGTCGTACAGGCAGTGTGGGTGTAACTCCCTGCAGCTTAACACTGCAAAAATGTATATGAGGATATTATACCCATTAAAAAAATACTTATATTCCATTTGAAAGCAAAGCTGAAAATGCAAGCCTTTCATTATCCGCACCCATAGCAGCTGAAGGTGAAGCTAAATTAGCAATAAATTAATAAATGAAAGAAAGCAAAATCGCCTCCTCGCTCAAATTCTGAGAGAACTAATAAGCTTATTGTGTACTTCATGCGCAATTCATCATTTATAGCGAGAGGAAGTTTTCATGCTGAGGTGGCCTGTATTTCACTAAACTTTTCCAGCACTTAAGGCTTCAATTATAGAAACAAAAGTTTCCTTGATCTGTGACATGTAGACCTTCTCCATATGTGACTATCCAGCTATATCACCTGGAATGAATCATGCGGTTTCTATATCAGTCCAGTTTTGGTATGAAAATAATGACTGAAACCGATGTTGCCATAGTTATAGATTCACACAGGGTTTCTCATTAATATATTGTCATTATTTCAGTAAAACAAATCATAGTGAAGTGTAGAGTCTCAAACAAGAGGACCGTTATGAGATGTTGGGAGTACATTTGTGTTTATATGTGAACAGGAAAATTGGTGAATGCTCAATGAACTTTTCATTCAAATGGAGTCACTCAGAACTAATAAATGAAACAATTCAAACAGCATATTTTACAACCGAGCTGCAGGCACAAATCACCTAGCGGGTAGCGTAGCTAATGGCTGCAGTGTAAACACACCCAAAAACAAGGTATGACAAGTAAACAAGGTAAGTCAGTAGAATGCTACATAACTGCGACATACCAGGATTTTATAGATTTCCAAGTTGTGTATAACAGCACAACATTTGACACAGCTAAAGATTTAAAAAAAGCTTTTTTTACTCCCCTGTGGGCGGAAATGTGTCCAAGGTAGCGCCACTTACCAGTGGAAAGGGACAGCAGATGGAAGAAAATGGAGAAGAGAATTCTTTTGTCATTACTTTTTTTTCCACAGGCAGCCAATTAAAATCGAAAATGATCAATGAGGGGTCGGTAAAATTTTCCAAGAGAAATAACGCTGGGAGAAAGTGTGAATTAATAGTTCAGAAATGCAAAATGAATGGAAACAGAGGTTGGGTCATCTCCACAAATGCGGTTGGAACGTTCTTGTTCACCAATAAATATCTGCGAGGGAATGATGTGTAAAAGAAAACAAACCTGATTTGGAGATTTAATTTCTTCAAATTATCGCTGGCAGATTGCCAACAATGTCTGCCAAGAAAAATCCCATTTTCAAAAGAAAAAATAAAACCTTGGACAATGTGGTTTGGGGCCATTTATCTCATTTTCATTAAAACTGAGAATAATCCTTCTATGGCTCATTCACAGAGTTATTAAAAAGAATGATGATGATGATCTGTCTCAGTTATTTGCCAAAGTTGTGTGACAATAACTAAAACCTGTTTAAAATATCACAATTTGTCTACAAATGACAAGGTAAAGATAAAAAAAACTCGTACTAGCTTTTATTTGCGTGGCAGACATAAAGTGGCCGAGCAGCCAGGTCAGTGTGAGGAGACCAACGCAACACAAAAATATCTTCCTGCGAGCAGAAACACTTTCTGGTGGGTTTTATTCTTCCAGACGTCAGCGGTATAAATGCTCCTCCTGCATGGAGGTGTATTATTAGCATCCACACGCCAGCCTGAGCCAGTCTTGGCTGTGCAATGTCTACATCACCTCTCTTGGAGGCCCCATCATCCTGTCTGGCTGCTCTGTCAAGCAAGAAAACAAGAGGAGGAATCAAATGTCTGGAATGAAATGCTGTGATCCAGCCTTGCATACTCTGACCTCTCATTTAACGTGTCTATTTGGCTCAAGAGCACTCTTGTGAGTCAGTGCTGCACCACAGAGCTGCGGGGGGACTGCTGGCTGCACATGTTTCTCAGAACATGGACCTCACGGCCCTCCTGGCACATGCTGTGGATTTTTGTCGTGTCTTACTTTTAGTCAAGAAACACTTTAACCGTCTGGCCCTCCTGCAAACGCTGCCGAACATTTCATGCTTTGTTTTTGCCTTGATGATGATATGTGGTCCTTACTGCTGTTATATGTCACAAATCACACCTGAGCAACACATATTCTTCATTTTTTTCCTGTGTAATTCCTGGTAACTGTGTGAAACCTCCTGCCTTCACCATCAGTCTTTCAGTCATGAGCCGTCTCGTCCCTTTGCGTCTCCTCTCTCCTCCTGCACTGTGAGCACAACAACGTGACACACGGAGAGCAAAAAAATCCAATTGCTATTGTCATGTCAGAGCTGCTCGAGACTGGAAGGTTGTCAAGAGGTCTCCAGAACAGAGCTCCCCCCTCAGTTGTCAGACAGGCTTAAATACTGTCTTTAGAGTTGTCACACAAAGACACACAATCACTATAATTGACATACAGCTCTGCACTTCTTCATTGTACATCTTTTCATGGGGTGCAGCTGTGTGCTCGTGCTCCTCTGTGATGGTGCACTTACATCCAGTCCTACTGGGGATGTAATGTATCAAATAAACCTTTGTGGACCCAGTCTTTAAGAGCTGTTATCATGACAATAATAAGTGTTATGCTTCTCCATAACACACATAATCACAAACATTTGACTTGACCATACTGTAAGCTACTGCCAGCCATGAGGGTTTCATTGTTTAACATCTTTTCTTCTGTCAGTGGGCAGATTGATTTGAGAACCAAGAGGCTGGGTGTTAACACAGGGACCACAACAGACCGATGTGGATCATTTGCTTTTTGGTTTGATTTTCTACAGCATCAGATGACCATGGAAAAATCACCCAAATGTGGAGGGGTGACACACCTGTAAACAAGATGCCCTGAGTCACATGCAAATGCTGTATGATGCCTCAGCGTTGAGATTAAGTATAATCTGCACTTTAGGTAATAATCCGATGTGCAGGGAAATGGAAGCAACCACCCTTTGACCACTCTTAGGGGCTCTGAGCGGATAATTGCCTCATGGAGATAAATAAATTAATTACAAAAAAAAAATTCAATTACATAAAGACTCTGATGAGACTAATGGAGAACAACTAAGAGTCATACTGAGTGGAGGCACGGTTGGAGAAACCAGGTATGGGAGGGAGCAAGTGAAATGAATTTCTTTGGAGCAAAAAAACTGCAAAGGTAAGGGAAAGATGCTGATGTTGGTATGGAGAGAATGAAGAATGGGAGAGGAAATGGGAAAAAGCAGACCAAAGGTTAAATGGCACTGGTTACTGAGGGTGAGAGGTGTGGGATAATGGTGGAAGAGGAGAAGGTCATGGCCTGTGAAGCAGTTAATGAAGACAGTGAAGCCAGCACGGGGATGGATGGGGGGGGCGTGGGGGATAAATGGATGGTATGTCTGTGGCTCAGTGTGATGGGATGTCACAACCATCTTCATTATATCCATTAACCAATGTGTGGAACCATATTTTAGCTGATAGTTCCACTTAAATGATACATGTTAACTTCGAACTGCTAAACGTAGCAGAAAGCTAATTAAAATGTGCCATTTAAAGTTAAAAAAAAGTCATTTGTTTGCAAATGTGAAGATAAGTCACAGCTTTCGTGATACCTACCTATAAATGATATTTTTGCTTTTGTTTCATATGATTTTAGTGTCTAGTTTGGTTGGCATAGTGCAGAATTTTATCTTCTACCTTTTCGGTGGTTTTTTGCACATCTTTCACTGTTTGAAATATTTGGAGCACTTTTTTCCACTCAGGCCTAAGGGCAATTTAGAACCTGTGATCAGAATTATGTGGGAATCTTTGAAGGAAAACTTAGTGTGAAGAACACGCAACCTCAAGGCCCTGAGCTGAAATTTAAACTAAAATGCTAATTTTCAACATTAAATGAGAACATTGCATAAAGATATACAAAACCAAGCGTACAACAAGCTCTCCACAAAGAACTTGGGAGAAATCCTGACTATTACAGTCTCCAATTTCTGACTTCCCATGAGTATTTTTCTGAAAAAACAGTCACAAATGTCATCAAAACTGTCTACATTTGGCCTTAATGACTTCTGGTTCAATGTAAATTCCAGAGTTAAAAGCTTTTCCGAGTCACCTTTCAAACCTGCAAGCACTTATTTCTGGATGTTTAAGACAGATTGTAATGCAGGAAATGAATAAAAAAACAACAGATTTTATGGGTCATGACCAGTGACACCTCAACAAACATGCAGTTCATTAGCTGAAGATCTACAAAACCCCACCGTCCTATTAACTGTAATTTTAAACTTCAAACCTAAGCAATACTTATCTGCTAACATCAAAAATGCACTACATAATATCATTCACTGAAAGTAAAAACTAGTGTCAGAAGTTATATTTTTCAACATCAGGATATAATGTTACCATTTAATACAACACTGTAGGAAAGTCATTTGCTATCGATGTCACCAGTGCTGTGGTTGTTATTAAATCATATCAGGAGCTCTAACTGAGCAAACCGTATTTACCAAACTGACTTATAATTAATTAATGAGGTACTGAACATTAGTGATGGTTGTGTCACACGGTGCCCAACTTTAAGTGGATTACTGACCAGGAGGTTTCTGAACGACGCTCTTTAGTGACATACTGTCATTGTTTACATTTCTATGATTTTATAGTGCAAAAGGGCATCCGTGTATTAATTGTAAATCTTAGCATTAAGTTGTAAGAAAGCATTTGTGTTGCCAACCAATGTCAGCATATAATAGAGAAAGGAAGAAAAGAAAGAAAATGAGCCTTACAGCTCTTGGACAGAAAAATCATAAAAAAATAATTATTCAAACAGGACAAACAAAAAAACACAGGAGAAGGCCTGGGTGAAATCTTATGTTGGTGCCTCAAAGAAGCCAGTGCAGTGGCATCTGGGAAAACAAACACTGGCACATATTTTCTGCAGATATGGGGAGGATTATGATGCAAAGATGGAAGAAATGTGCTGTTATTCCCTATGCCTCCCCACCAACAGTAAACAGGGCTTTAAATTGGCATATTATTACAGGAAGCAAGCTCCAGAATATTACACATGAAAACACACATCTCCAGACCACACTCATTTTCCTCCCCATTTTGAATCACACCATGTCTAACAAGGCATAAAGTAAAAACACATAAACGCCATACCATCACAAAAAGAGAACATGTAATTTGAACTACGATGCTCCTAGCTCCTCCATGTGGTTTGGCTTCGTTCATTTCCTTCTGTGCCAGAACGTCTTGTATGCAAGAGCTTCCTCATGTTCTCCTCCTCCTGATTACAGTAAAAGACCAGCTTTCCAGCAGTTGCACACATTCTCCCATATTTCCCTTCAGAGTCTCATGTAGCTTCAATCTGCTAGGTCAGGCAAACAGGGCTAATGCGGTCATTGTACGCAGCGTCTCCTAATGCTTAATTTTGCCATTTCCTCTGCTGCGCACAGCACATCAAACCCTCCAAACCAAACAATTTTCCTGGAAGTCACGAAAAGTATGAGCTCATCAGGCACATCAATTTCTTCCGTGAAAGCATGCGACAGTAGTGAACAACACTCACACACACATATATATATATATATTTAAATCATATTTTAAAGAGACAAAGAATGTGTGTTTTCATTACTAAAGCCATCTATCCCCCACCCTGCAGCTTTACATACTACTCACATACAGGTGCAACATGAAATTACACACACCCTTCGGTCAGCCTGTATGAAGTCACTTGAATGGCAGACCATGGTTATAATACAGGGCTTATCTCAGCGGTTTATGCTGACTTGGAGCTATTAACAATTAACACATCCAGGGCTGCAGGGAGAAACTCTGCAGGTAATCTGTCCCCCAACTCTCTGCTCCACTGTTTCTGTCTTTACCAATCCATCAAGGAAGGGCAAGCAAGAAAAAATAAAACAATGACAAGAGTGGAAGACGTGCAGGATAGATGAAAAGGACGCAGTGGCAAGCATGGTTGGGAGAATAGAAAGATAAAGCAAAATGAGCCAACATTCAGAGTGGAACCATTCTACAGATGACATGCTGTATGTCGTAATGTGAGGGGGCTGGTTGGAAATGTTACCCTGAATTTAAAAAGAAAACCCTCAATTTGATGATACTTCTCAATGTTTCACTCAGACAAACAAGTCATGGAGCCATATTTTCCCGTCTTTTCCTCTTCCTTTTACCAGGACAAAACCTCCAGCAGGGCCAGGCTTATAAGAGGGAGGGGGCCCTCCTGCTAGTGGACAGCTCGGAGTGGAAGGGGAGGTAGGGTGGGATGAGTAGAGGATCGGACACGTACATCAACCACGCAAATACAGTGATATTTCAGAGTCTGTGAAGTGTGCATGTATGAGCCAAACACAGAGATAAATAAGTAGAAAAGGGGAAAGAGGACAAAGGTTTAATGAAGATTTTTAAGTCTTTAGCTATCACGCACATGAGCACGCACGCACGCACGCACACACACACATATAAGTGCACATATTATCAACATCACTCTCACTAGAAACATCGTTATTATTGATGGATTCCAGGCCAGAAAATGAAATGTCCATGCAGGCAAAATATGAACTCATGTGTGTATGTGCATAGGTTTCATATATATTTAGGGGCCCGTATGGGGCACTCTTTTGAGAGAAAGAAGATGAGATATGGCCTGCACATTAGTGAAAGGATTCATCTGCATGCTAATATAAACGCGGTCAAAGGGTGGTGATGGATGACACAGGCAACTCACTCCATTTCTCAGGTGATAAGCAGCAGAAGCTCGATAAAACAATTTTTACTGTCGCCTGTCAGCCAACCAGCGACAGCAATGAAACACAATATTTTTCTTTTATATCGCAGTGGGGAGAAAAGTTATCCACTGGTTTATTTTAAGGCTCCACTTATGTCTGAGTGAACATTTTGAACAGAGAAATTTGTAATGGCCAATAAAGAGCTCCTTTAATTATGATAAAACTTGTAAGAGTGTAGATTCTGCTGTCTTGTAGCACCAAACTAATTCCACTTACCTTTAAAAAGTGTCAAAACCGGAGACAGAGAGAAACCACAATCTACCGTACGGCACACATTTCATTTTCCAAAGTAATTCAGCTCACTTTAGCCCTAAACTAAGAGAGGGCCTAAAGTGGTAGCAAAAGGCACTACGGAGGGTTGAGAGTCTGACATCAGAGTTTATATGCAACAGAACTGGTGTGTGCGTCCACTGCCTACACTATGAAACATTGGGGTTATTACTAAGAGATGAAGAAAATAGCAGAAGGTGCTAAAATGAGCACTCTCCTCTTCTTCTTTCTTGGTTTCCAAGCATTCAGAGGGGCAGCCATTGAATCATTAAGGTTAAAGAGAGACCCACTTGCTAAAAGAGCTATTCTGCACCAACTGTTTCATACCTTCTGCAGCTTCCATATCTTTTTTCAAAACCATGTTTGCTTCCTTTGTGACAGACGTGAACTCCATTTCTTAGGCTTCTATTTCAGTGTGACAGAAGCACTTTAGCTCTCAGTTTACCAGGAAAACGAGCAACAAAAATAATAATAAATGCATGCTGGGAGGAAGAGAGATGAAATGTGAAAAAAAGAATCAATGGATGATGTGAATCAGGTCAGTCAGTTCAAGAAAATGATTTCCTTTCTAACAAATATTAGTGATTTTTAATGCAAAAAGATCATTTGTTCAACTTCAATGAACCACAAAGAGCATAAATTAAAGGCTTTTTTCAAGATTTTTTTAAAATGATATTTCAACATTAATGTGATACAAAGGTTTCCATTTACATTAATCTTCTCAAGATTGTTTCCCGGCACCTCGGGAATTTAATACAATGATGATTGCATTTTATGTTTGTGCCAAAATAGAATAGAAAAATATGTCACAATACTTTACAACGTTAGCTTTTGATATTGTTATGTTGATGGCTATATGTTGTTTGCCAGTGGTCTGATGCTAATTTGATTGATTATTTCTGTTGCTTGAGGGTGTAACAGGCCGTTGACATTATGATAAAGCTCTTGGAGTGACTTTAGCTCCTTTAAAACTCACAGGCAGGACAATCAACACCTTTGTTTGTCAATCATCCTATTAATCTTAGATGAAACAGTGTTACTAACGAGAGCATCGGTGTAAACTGAAATATAAGTGTGACAATATATCCAAATCAATGGAGAACACTGTCCGATGCAACCATACAGAAAACCAGATGTTTATATTAGCCAGGCGGCTGCCATTGTGCACTTTATATTTTATTAGTGTGGGTTTCTTCTTACTGTGCTGATGTATCAAGGGTGATGCTGTAAAAGGGCATCACTGCCATAACTTAGCTATGATGATCCTGAGCACCACCACTAA
Organism: Takifugu rubripes; assembly: GCF_901000725.2. Taxonomy (NCBI): domain Eukaryota; kingdom Metazoa; phylum Chordata; class Actinopteri; order Tetraodontiformes; family Tetraodontidae; genus Takifugu; species Takifugu rubripes. Next base: position 11,741,816 of record NC_042301.1, read on the forward strand.
GAACAGCTAGGCTGAAGGGTACATTAGGACATATGTTGACAGAGAAGAAGTGAAGACAGTGTGGGAGGACACTGTGGCACAGGCCTGGAAAAGCAAACGCGCAAAAGAGCAAAGCTACCTGGATGACACCCAGCTGCAGCTATTTATTTATCACACAGACAAAAAAACTCTATTCATTTATTTATATTAAGAGCTGCTCCTGAAGCGTCTAAAGCTCTCCTAATACAACTAATAAAAATATTTTATGTGTGTGCGTGTTCAGTTCAGTTTAATGACTGAAGGATTTTCAGATTCATCCAGAAATAAGAGTGAATGAGAGAGAATTTGGGGAAATAAACCAGTACTTCACCATGATATGGTAATTCCTGCTAATCTCCATTCACATACTTAATCTCTTAATTGCCTTAATTGACATGAAAGAAGGTTGAAGGCTGCGTGATACGGCAAATGTCAAGAGCTCGCTCCCCTGCTGCCTGCAGCACATAAGACTGCGTGACATAGTACATCCAAGCCAGCAACGTACAAAACATATGTACATTAACATATGCATATTGTGAGTTGTTTACATCATTGTGTCCATATTTAATACAGCAGGATGTTTTAGAATGCAAATAAAGACAGAGGAAAACAAGAAGATGAATGGAGGAAAATCCCTTTATTGTCCCCTGGTTTATAATTAGAACAGAGATAATGTTCCTTTTCACATCCTCACAGTCAGTAGGTTTTAATATCGGCTGTGTTTTGGGTCAGCTTCTTTGTGTATAAGCCGAAACAGGAAGTGCAAACCCAGCCCGTGTGCATACACTAAACCGATGATAGTCTGAAGAATTCTCCTGCTTCATTTCTTTGTGATCTCCAGAGTCAAGCTTTAGCTCCAACCAACATGTTTTCCAATAAAACGCAGAGGCTGTCATTACCTCCCGCAGTTGTCCTTCTCATGAATAAATGGTGAATTACTTGCACCTTACATGCCCCTCGGAGGACTGGTACGATTACAATGGCCATGATCGATATCAGCATTTTTGAAAATGATCCGGAATTAGGGAAACAGCATCTCCAATGCACTGATGAAGTAGAAAAATGGCCCAATACAAACAGCTGAAGAGGGGTAGTGTGCCTCCTACTAAAGCACAGTCAGGTCCTAATCAATACATCAATTCCTCCCAATCTGTGTACACTGGGATTACATCAATAATAACCTAATCAAGCTACACGCCGCATCTAAAAATGTTCAAAGTTATTTTTGATGTAAACACATCGATTGTTTTTGTCAGTGTGCTTTATAAACCTGATAATATAGAACTCGATAAGATGACAAACCAAACTTTCCATGAAATTCACTCTTTCATTTTCTGACTCCACAAACATGCTCCTTTGTCTGAAAAGACAGATATCCAGCAACAGCGTGAAACCTCCACCTCTCTAACCTCTGCAACACAGAACGCTGTAAATGGTAATAAGACCATCCGAGTGTCGGAGCGTGTAACGAAGATGGATAGGAGCGCCCCCAGAGACCTGAAGGTCAACTCCACAGCTAAGCCTTCAGAGGAGTCCTTTAACCCCATATAGATGACCTCATCTGTGTGTCTGTGGGAGGGTGTGACACAGATCTGTGCATCATGTGATGCACATGGCCTGCAGATTACGTTACCCTTACACGGAAACTGATGGCCAGAGACAGCAGTAAAACACACCGAAATGCACCCAGACTTGATACACACATGAGGACGTCATCTGTGGTATCGAGTGAAGCCAGGTGTTGGTCATTGACCTCTGACCTCAGCCATTAGTTACAGAGACAAGGTGGTGATTTATCCAGTGTGTGAGCATGTGTGTACTGACACCAGGTCTGGATCATATATCATCTGTTAGCCGCCAAGATAAGGCGGCTGAAAGAGACCTTTTAAGCCATCTCTGATCTCAATGCAATTTATAAGTCAGGGTGAATTAAAAAAAAGTTGTGCTGTGATAACAATATAAAACATATAACAAATCTTAACAATCCTAAGAACTAATTCATTTTTTTTTCAAGTCACATGCAGTTTTGAGGCTGTTTTCCTGCTGAAGAGCAATAGAGAGGAAAATGTGGGACTGTGAATGAAAGAGAAAGTCGATCGTTGTGTCTGACAGTCACAATAGGGGAAAAAAGCCAATTGAATCAGATTATAACCAACACAGAAGGTACGTAACAGTATGAAACATTATGAAAGCAGAGTTTTGCAGCATAAAGAGAAACCCAAGATGAAAACAATTTAGAACTTAATCTTTCACAAACAACCCCCCATCAGCCAACAGAAGGACGAGACTGTTCAATAAAGTGATGGGTTTGATGGCACCAATGATCATTTAATATGATGGAAGAGTGTGATTTATGATGCTGTTATTACTGTCCTGTTGAACTGTTAATGTTTGCTAATGAGACATAACCCTTAACTCAGCACTAGACCTGGTAGCAATGGACACTGCCAGTGTTGCCCCAAGGCAATGACCAACTAAAACCTGACACCATCCAACCAGAGGATCATATTTCTGGAGAAGCACTGGGAAAGATTGGAAAACAAAGTCATCAAACTAATGATGGAACAGTTGGAACATAGTAACTTCTACTGACGGATGAAGAGCTGAGTGAAGTGGGAGCAAGATGGGAGAGTTTGAATCATTAGGAGGAGAATCAGAGAGGCTGGAATCAGTCAGGCATCAAATGGTTTGTCTGAATTAATACACACACACACACACACACACGTACCCTGTGCCTGCCCTGAAGCAACAGATGCTGTCAGACAGGAAGGATCCCTCCATTACTTCCTCTTTGAATCCCTCTCTCCTTATCTGTTTTTCCATCCCCTTTATCTTTGCTGCTAACTCCTTTTCATGTTAAAATGCGAGTCGTGTTTGCTCATTTACTCGCAAACAGCTCATGAGGGGCAGCGGACTATCTACAGAGGAGTGGGCAGGAGTTATAGGTACTGTGTAAAATCTGAAACACCAAAAAATAAGGAGAAAGAAAGCTAACAGCCATTTTATAGCATTATCTGCGTGATGGAAGACAGAGACAGGCCATTCATACGAATGTATCAGTCAGAAGTAGCCCTAAAGTCTGTGTGCACATAGAGCCAGAATCAGAGTCATTACAAGCCTCAGCCCTGATTACTGCTTCTCTCCCCCCTCTCAAATCATCTTGGCTCTCATCATTCAATCTCACTTGGGTAGCCCAAACCCTTGTCTATCTTCTTAACTGAAAGCCTCGGCTGCCGCCACGTTTTGGCGGCTCTTTCTGCATCTCGGCTCTTCTTTACGATTTCTGCTGCTCGATCTAGGAGAAAACTCGGGGGTGAAGAGTGTCCTGCTAGTGCTGCTAACAGCCGCAGGTTTCTTATGGATTTAAATAGAGGTGGATGTAAGAAGTTACAAGAAAACGCATAACTGAACACTTCACTGTTGTGTTCTTGTTGTGTCCACTCACTCACTCACTGTGTTTTGCTGACGTGTGTGTGTGTGTGTGTGTCAGCTTCAGTGATCAGGTTTAAAGCTGTGTTTGGGAGATAAAGGATGTCATTAGAGACTTTTGTCTCTTAAGACTCCCCCCCATACCTTGGATGGGACACCGGCCAGAGGTTAGATCGTGTGTGTGTGTGTGTGTGTGTGTGTGTTTTCTTGTACTAGCTAAATATTGAGAACCAAAATCTCCATTTTCCCAGCACAGTGAGGATATTTTGGCTGGTCCTCGTCCTCACAACTTCCAAGTGCTGTTTGAGGGTTACGACGTAGTTTTAAGGCTGAGGTCACAGTTGGGTTTAGGTTAGGTTTAGGAGGTTAGTTGTGATTGTTAGGGAAAGGCAACAGGGAATGCATTATGTATATAAAAGTCCTCGCTAATATAGAAGTACAAAGATGTGTTTATGTCTGAGAGAGAGAGAGAAGGAGAGAGAGCAACCATATGTCATTATGAGTCCATTCATTTTCCTGGGAACATACCAAAACCTGTCCACATCAGTGGTTGCTGTAAGTCAACCAAATTTGGAAAATCCAGAGTCGACGCTGTGACAATCCTTGAGCTCCATGTCCACACCACTGGATGAGTAGAAGAGCTACAGCTCTGATATAATACTTGAATACATCACCTTTCTTGTGGTAAAATGGAGATTTCCATTGCATCTGACTGCTGAGCCACAGTGAGAGTGACAGAGAAGGTAAAATATTTGGGGATGGGGCTTATAGACACCCATGATGTATCAGAGGACTTTGTGATCACATTTAGCGGGCTTACATCGACATCACCGCTGGCATCCCCATTGATCTGCCTCTGCTACCACATGATCCACTTCTGATTTAACACAAATACTCTCCTTTCTCACAGCCACACAGGGCTGTATACTTACAAAATAAAATACCCACAGAGACCTTTAAATTGCCACATTAAATAAAATGGATAAAACATTTGACATATTCACCTACTGCACTGGATATGGGGTAATGGCATGCAGTCCCTCAGTTGGGATGGTATAAAAGACTGAATTTGCATCATTTTAAAAAGCATTTACGCCCACACAAGCAGCTATGCCATCCTTCAATAAAACAATCCACAAACAGAGACTAACCTCTAAACTGTGTTGTGGATAATGATCTGTACTATAATTTAAAATACAGACACCAAGTGAAAGATGAAACATGAAGAGTATTGTTTTGTAAACAGGTAAATCCAACACATACAGACACACAAAGAACTCCATAAACATGCATTTCCTCTGAAGGAAGAACATCAATGAATGCATTGCTTGTATAGACAGTTAAAAAAGATTGCGAATTGAACTGAAGACCAGCCACAGTACCGTCATAGTAAGCTGTTCTCCATCATATAGTGTCGAAGTTCTTCATCAATAAGGATGAAAATCTAGTTCAAAGCAATGAGGGATATATAATGCTAATACAAATGAAGTGTAGCTCTACAAAAGCAAGATATTCAATATAAAACAAACAGTACACAGAAATTCACCCACCCTACACACACACACACACAAATATCCTAATCACATATCTCTACAGATTTGATGCAAAGAAATTAACTTGCCTCTTAGGAACTGGACTAAAAACCAAAACTCTTAAACTGGCCTACTTACAAACACACACAGACTCACACACACACATAGAAGAACACTCACAGAGAAAGAATGGATAGAAATGTTTCTTTTTTTGTAGATATAAAGGCTCGTTTACATATAACAAAGACCACCAAGGAGAGCAAAGCTGTTAATCTGGTGAATATAGCAACTAATGCGTCCGACCAAATTTCACTGTGGTCCAGACAAACTGTGGCTGTCAGACTCGTGTTCCATCCTTAAATCTGTTGCCTTTTTAGGTATTGGGTGCTTGAAACCACTGAGGTAGAGTTAAGAATCAAGAAAAAGGTCCACAATGGGCATCAGCTCTATCTATATTCCAGACTATCTCAGTGATTAAATAGAGAAATGGGGAGAAGTTGAGCATGTATATCAGGGAAAGACATGTCGGCAAAGAAATCAGTCTGGTTGAAGTGAAATTTCACAAAAACATATGGACACAGGCAACAAGTATGTGGACAGCTTCATGTGTGTGTTTCTGTATGTCTGCATGTGTAACAACAGGGGAAGTAAGGATAAAGTGCTGGACAGGGTGAAAGAATAAGTGGAGATGAAAAGACAAAGAAAATAAAAGGGAGGCTGACTATCCCATCACTCTCTTCAGGGGCGTGCTGTAGATCGTTAACTAAATAAATGAGACTCTCATGGCTGCCATATGTCTAAGAGAGGGAGGGAGGAGGACACGATGCCGAGCAAGTGCAGAAAAAGACACAAACCTTCAGTACAGCAAGTGCAGATAAATAAAAGGAGAAAGAAATGAAGCTGGCACTAAGTGAGAGGAGGAGCAGGAAGGAGTGGTGAAAGGAGAGGACAGAAGCTAATCCAGTAGATCTATGCTGAGAGCAGGGTTAAGCACATGTAAGACTGCACTAACCCTAGCCTGGAGCCTTCACGTGTATGTGCGCGTGTGCACGAGATGGCGTATGCATTGACTCAGAGAGTGTTAGTTACAATAGCAAATTTGTAACAAACAAAAAACTATTGTTGACGGGTGGAAAAGTTGGCTCCAAGCATCATTGTGATGCACTCTTGTTTTAGCTTTAAAACAATAATGTCACATTAATGTCTTTAAAATCCACCTACAGCTCTGGTGTGCGGGGTTAATTCAGGTGTATCCTCCGCCTTTTGGACGACGCTTCCATTTACATGCTGTGGATGAATGGAACACGTAAAGGGCATGCATAGAGAGAAGCACAGCAGATTAAGCAGCTCAGATGTTGATTAGGAACACCTGAACCCAGGAAGGAAGGAGGAACCAAGGGTGCTGGAGGTGGAGGAAGACGCAGAAAGATGGGAGTTGATGGCAACAAATGTGTGAGCTGTTGAATGTGGGGGGAGAGAGGAGAATGGGAAAAGGTGTTTGTGTTGGGTCACACAGAAACAGGGCTGAGAATGTATCAGAACATGTCCTCCAGGATGGACTGAGTGGCAGCAGACGACGAGAGGAGTGGAAAGGAGTGAAAAGGCTGTCTGTGTACTGTGTTAGAGCGGTTGTAACACTCCTGCCTGCAGCCTGGGCATAAAGACTGTATAACTATTTTGGAAAATCCATAAGACAGATGCACTGAATACAAGCCAGTTTTACTTTTGTCAACGAGAATTAGGAGGGAGCATCACCATCGCCAAACAAACCTTTGTCGTATTTTCGTTTCATTTTGTCATTTTAGTAAAGTTTTTATTTTGAACTCCACATTTAGTGTCGTTTTTGTTCGCATGGCATATATTCAATCTTAGTTATTGTCACATAAGCACCATTTTTCTACATTTTGCTCGTCTCCTTTTCGTCTCGTACGTCGATACCTTGTCATAATTTTTGTTGAAGAAAGTCAAAAAGATCCTTCTCTTTCTCCTCTCTCCAGTATACTCGCGTGTTGTACCCATAAGAAAAGACCAGAGTAGGGCTGAAAACAACATATCTATTTAGAACACCATAGCTTTGGAGCTAAAGCAGATCCCCATGCTGTCAGCTCTGCCTGCCCCCCCATCAACCTCTCTTCAACAGGGAAAAAATGGTAGAAATCAAAATCACCAAAAATCTTTTGTGTTCTCTGCATAAAAAACTTTTGTAAAAACTTGCAGAAAAAAAAACATATGCCTGGGCAGAAGAAGGTTTTTAGGAAAGTCAAGGACAATCAAATAGCATTTTTAGTTGTGTCACTAGTGACACTAAAGTCTTTAATCTGCAGGTTGATTTCATGCCTCATTCTAACAAGAGATGATCTTAAAACAATCTCCAGATATGATTTCATTCTTAATAAAGAATGACTGGCCTGGCGAGGATAGGCAGGCCCTGTGCATGATCTTCATTTAGCAGACCAACAGAAAAGTTTCCTCAGATTTTTTTCTCCTTTATTCACTTTTCAGTCTCCAGTTTTCAAGCAATGATGAGTCAAATTTAGACAGAGTATGGACATAATGGTGACAACACTGGTCCCAACTGCCGAATGTGCTGGAATACTGCAAATTCTTCCCATACAGTACATCACGGGCTCAGTGATCACAAAAGCACCATTTACTCCATTGCATTTGTGCCTCGCAGTGGAGAAATTACGGCTAATGTACTTCTAATCTCAATATCTGATGACATAACTGCTGCTGATCTTATAGTCCCCCTCGCTTCACTGTCTTCTCTATCAGTCATTCATGACTTTAAAAGGAAGAATAAAACCAAAAGCAATGAGTGAAATGAACCGTGGGATTAAACTAACCCTCCTCGTGCTCCTTCCTGAGCTGTGATCACCTCGAAAAATTATCCCAAAGCTTGAGCTAAAACTGTAGTTGGTCCACACACACTCTGGCAGGAATACACACACATGGATGTGACAGAAAGAGTAACATCAGCCTTCCAATTTATTATTCCAAATATACTTGGAATTTTCAGAGCTGTTCTTAGGGAAAAAAAGACTAAATTCAAGTTTTATTTTCCTTGAACTGGTCTGCCAGCATAAGAACAAGCTGGATCTGCCTTTCTTGCACATGGAGGAGATGCAGATGGAAAACCTGTCTGAGTGTAGGAGGGACTTTAAAGAAGAGACGGATGCGCTGATGCTAATTGAAATGAAAAAGAAGGGCTCATTGATTCTAATCAGTTATAAATACATTCACATGTCCGACCCTCAGTCTCAAGGCAGGATCAGGATGTTCCTGGTGATTCTCAAGAGTGTATTCACTTTAATAATGACGGATTATGCGGTTTGTGAAGACAATAGTTCCTTTTATCAGAACTGAACAAAAGACTTAGAGAAAAAAAGCACTCCTGTTGGGTGCTTGAAGCAAACTAATGGATCTACATATGCAAGCTGAGGACTTATTCAGAGCAAATTCGTGCTTTCGCCTGGTGCTGGTTAGAAAGGCCACAAATATCTCATTTTCCTTCCACTCCTGCCCAAAAGCCCCGTAAAATGCTGCCAAAGTACAAGGAAAGTAGCATAAGACCAGAGGGAGGAAAATGAAAAGGGAAATTTGTGTCAACTCAAAGTAATGTGACACCACTAAGGAAAAATGGCAGCATGGAAAGACACAGGATGCACAAGAAAGACCTAAAAAAGGGACGAGAGACATTTTAGTCCACAGGTTTAAAGGAGGAAAAGTGAGACAGACTGGCCCTTCCACTCCTCTGTTGAGGACTGAGCTCCGTTTGAGCTGTGTGTGCGTGTGCACACTTGTGTGGGTGGGTGTGTCTTACTATTTTAGCGGAAATGTGCAGCACAAATAGGAAAATCGACTTTTATCGTGTGACTGCGCACAGTCACGTGTAGTTTTATTTGTGCACACGTGGGTACATTTGTGCAGACGTTTGTGAAAATGAGCAAAGGTCTTCTAAAGGTTCTTGATTATTGTTCTTTCAATGCTTTTGTATGAAAACCAAGATCCAGCAATCGGCCCCCTAACACACACACACACACACACGCACACACACAAACACGCACACACACAAAATCAATCAAATTAAATTCATGAATACTCACTACCATTTTCTATTCAGGTTTGTAAATGAAGAAAAGTCAGGCCAGCATGCATGAGGTAGAGGAATATTAAGGAGTTGAAGAGGTCAAACGTCACTCTGGGTTGGCACAGATAAAGCTGTGAACGGGGTTCATGCAGCTGAAGGACTCCACTGTGTTGTTTAGCATAGATTATTAACCTCACAGCCACAAAGAGGGAGCCACACATATTCCACACATGGATAAAGCTCACTTTTGGTTTCTCTACATGCCTTCATGAATAACTTGTGTCATATTCTGTTCCGTGCCTCTGTTTGGCAGGTCCCCAGTGCCCAGAGGGAATGAGAAGGCAGCACTGAACAACCCAGGGGCCTGTGTTTTTACTGTAAGAACATCCACCTACTTTATCCTGAGTTAATTGCTCATAAGGGCGACTGTATGAGGCAAGAATAAACCTGGCACAGGCCACCAGTCTGTCGCAGGACACACAGGACGCTTATTTCTGGGCACAATTTGCTGTTTAATTGCAACTGCAAGAGGGAATTGTTGATTTCCAGACCCGTAGAAGGTATTTCTCGCAACCCTCTAAATGTCACAGAATCCTGTTTTTTATAATCACATTTTATGTAGATTAGGTAACCAACAGTATTTTAGGTAATAAAATGTTTTTTCCATGGGTGGAACCAAAGTAATTATTGCTTTGATGACAGACTAATCCTCATGGGCCCCACTTGTTTGTGTTGTTTACTCGTAAACACTTTTCTCTTCAAAGGTCTTAATGCCATTATGCTCCATTAAATCTGCTGCCTGTGATGAAACAGTCAGTCGGCCACAGTCTGAGTGTTCCTTCTTGCTTCGTCTTCCTCTAGAAGCAGTTTGCAAACTTCTTAGAATGCTTTTAAAAGAACTGACGACTGCATAACCTTTCTCTGTGGGAGTGGTTTTTCTAGGGCTACATTTTTTTTAAAAAACCTTGGTGCTACTTTAAAATATTACCATTAAGGATTTTTAATATTTCACAGCAATTTTTCCCACTAGTGAAGAACAGTAACCTTTTCTGAGGCTCCAGCTTTTTAAAGGAATAAACAGAAATGTTAGAAAATATATGCTAAAACTTTATCCAATAATTATTCCTCAAGTACGATGGACAGAGGTCAAATCAGAACAATGTAATAAACATCTTCAAACAACGCAGCGTGAAAAAATGCAGTCACTTATTATTGACCTGTGTCTAATGTGTGATTCATTTGATCACTCCAAACACAAACACCGTTTTGAATGGTAGCATCCTCTAAGTATTCACTGTCGTGCACGGGAACGCGTGCACGTTTCCTCTCTGATTCCCCGCCAAGGCTCCTGTTTAGTGGTGTCTGTTCAGCCAATCAACATACATCTTGCTTTGCACGCGTTCTATGCCAACTTGCTGTAGATCCACTTTAAAAAGTACAAGGCATGCTAATGATGTAGCATCCTCCACCTGCTGCATATCTGTGGCCTGCAGCAACGGGGTTGTTAACGCCTCGTGGAGACAAAGAACCAGAAACTGAGGACACGTTTACAGAATAAGCTCAAATTATGCTAAAAAGACCTCAACTAAAAGGGAAGGTGGGTGCACAAGAAGTAGGATTTAGCATTTTTTAATCTACACAACCAACTTGCCATCCTACGGCCCATAGATGGATATGGGGATACCGTACTGGAAGGCAGTTTAGTGTAGCATGACAATAACATTACATCCTGTAACAAGGTCAGTATATATCTTAATTATATGATGCTACATCATACAAGAACCACTAACATTTACAAATGACTGTGACTGACAGGTGGGCAGTGATGCGGGTGATTTGGCTTCCAAAGTCAACGAGTAACTGCCTTTAAAAGTCCCAACATCAATTTTAATCACAAAGGAATTGTGATAATGGCAGTTGCTATAATGGATGCAGCGCTACCTGACACCCAATATTAATACATAATCATCAAGGTACCTTAAATGCCGTACACACGGAAAATAGAGGTGATTATTTTCCATTAGGACAGTTTAGTTCTTTGTTAAATGTATCATGTTAACATTGATCACTGCAGCTCAGTGATAAAGACCAGTGTACTGATTCAGAAGGCTTTAACATACGGCTGCATGTAAACACAAGTTTAACATCAACAAGCTGTCAAAGTGACGTGATTCTCTCCATTTGACCACATCCAGGAAAAAAGAGGGTAAACTGGTGAGGATGACCACTTACCTAGCTGAGCTGTGGCATCTCGCAGTTGCACACCTTCAGTCTCGTACCCATATTTACATCCATATGCATCAACTGCCTCAGATTTTATAAGACTCTGATTTCCTGAACGTACTAGATTCAATTTGTGCTTTGAACAAGCAGTGTACGTATGCCACTTCAATATAACCATTAAGTGTACGCTAAAATGTGTCAGTGTGGCATAATTTTTGAGACAAACCCTTGCTAATATCCTATAAATTGCCTCAGCTGTTCTCAAAAGTATCATTATTCCTAAAACCATCGGTGGAAGATAATAAATCATTTAAAAGTGGAGAGTTTCAGAGAGGTTGGAGAGTCAAAGAGAAAGTGTGCAGCATGAATGATGATAAATGAGCCAGACATGTGTAATTTACCCCCCTCATCACTACAACGTGCTTACACAAATCTCCATATCCACTTTTTACAGTGATGAGAGAGAGGGGTTTCAGGTCTCCGAGTAGTGGTGTGCGCGTGCACAAAGCTGCACGCTAGTCTATTTGATTAGATATCACGCTCAGAATTCTCCACTTTAAATGTCAAATCAGGGTCTTCGGTTCACTCGCTCGTGGCCAGCAGCCCAATCGGAAACAAGCGGTAGCTTAGCGGAGTTGGTAACATCATATCAGCCCTAAGAGGTCCACTTACATGCTTATTTACGCAGCATGATGGGTGGAGTAATTACTTGACCTAGTTGGAACAGAAGTTAATATTTACATTTCATATAAAAATTAATTCTTTGGTGCAAGGCAGAACTTGCCATCGCATTGCAGCGGGTCAGAGGTCAAACCAAAACCAGCCGTGTGGTAGCGACCACAGCGGACGCTGTTAGTATGAGCATCCTTGTTATTGCGCATACATAATTACATGGTCAAAAAAACTGGAAAAGCATGTATGGAATCTTAAAAAACAACAACAACAACAACCGAGCCATCAACGGAGTCTTTAAAAATTCAGAACAGCTGGCAAAGAGGGGCTGGAGAAGCTTTCTGTTCCAAACACAATAAATGTGATGCATCCTGGAATTCACTGAGAATACATATGTAGCAGCGCCCCTGAATCGGTGTCCGTCTGTGCCCAGGCTTGAAATTGAGAGTCAGTTAAACAGCTGTGGAGCAGAACTCACTCGGTGACAGGGAGGCAGCTGGGGAGGGAAACATTATGAATAAAGAGGAGGTGGGTGAGCTCGTGAGAGGCAGAGGAAGGGGTGAGAAGTGGGGGGACAGTAAAACGCTGCCGTCACTTAAACTCTAAAATGAAAGATCGATGGGCTTATTCAAATGTGCTCCCAGAGACGACGAACGCTGGCTCGTATAAAGCCTCACAGTTATGGGGGGAGGACGGGGGGGGGGCATCGATTGACTGAAAGAACGAGGGAATGTAAAATAGCAAGCTGGACAGAGAGGGGAGAAAGGAGGGATAAAGAAGGAGAATGGGGGAAAATATAAGAAGGGTGGACACGGCTCATGAATTTCATCCTTTTCCTCCTAAAATACCATGATAAATACTGAGATACAGGAGATGGGGAAAATCCACAGACTTCGATCGGCTGCCTGGCACAGCCTATCAAATCAATACCCACCTCTCCCCCACCTTCACCACAGGCACTGAGTGTCTCACAAATGAGGAATTAACCCCCGGCGACCACACACACAAACACAACCTTCCACTGACACCATAAGACGTGGGCAACAGGGTGCGCCTCCTCGAACAGGGAGGCTGGAACAGGATGGTGCGTTCAATGGTAGGAAATGGTGTAGGATAAGTTGGCTGCAAGTGCTGAGACCTTGACATTAGACAGAGGACAGGAGGAGCTGACTGTGCAGCCACTCCATCCCTCTGTTTTCCAACTCTTCCTCAGTGCCTATAGGCAAAAGGAGGGAAGTGTGTGACAAACGGATAATCAATGGAGAGGAGAGCAACTTTTGACGTGCACCCGCACACGCGCATGTCGTACCGTCAGTGTCGATTGAACAGAAGGCAGGCACCGCTTTCTGAGTGACAAGCACCACCACTCCATCTTCTATTCCCACCCCATTCCTCTACCACCCCCTCTCCGTCTTTGCTCCTTGACACCTCCTCCACCTCTTCACCAAACAGCTCTTGACTCTCTCCCTCCACATTTCTCCTCTCCCCTCACCCCTACTCTCACACTCCGTTCCCTGCAGTTGAATGGCGCGCGCGCACACACACACACACACACACACACACACACACACACAGCTGTGCGTTCACAAATAGATCATCCCCTATTTCTAGGATATACATGCACACATATGTGTGCAGACATTCCTTAAACCCCTCCTTTAAATAACAAGTCAGAATTCTGCTCACTACGGGTCTGAAACCTTGGGAAAACTGGTAGACAACACCAGCCTGACCTTTACCCAAGCTTCAGCTTTGCCGGTTTTACCATGAACCCACATGGTAAGGAGTCGTGCACGCCAGTGCATGCAAGAGGTGCAAAGAAAAATTCCTGCGAAATGGCAACACATTTAACTGGCACAGGTCGGTTGAGGAATCAATATTTAATCATATTTTGTTCTGGTGTTGAATTCGAGCAGAAGCCTTCTGCCGCCACAGAAGTCAAACACCATTCTGGGCACCTGCCAGCACAACAGGGTTAAACTGGACTAATGGGGAGCGACTTAAATTAATACACTGTGTGTGGCTGTGGCTGAGTAGTGTTGCCAAATCAAGGGCTGTGCTTAAGCAGGTCATTGACTAAGAGGGGGATTATCAATGCTTGGAAATTCTAACACCTCCCCCTTGCACGTTCTCAATACATTAATCCTGCAATCATCGACTTGTAATCTATGCATCATCATAATAACAACAGTAATTACACAAGCCCCCATCATCTGTCTCACAAACTAACCCTGACCTCGTTGTGTATTAAATACAGCTGACCCTAGTAAAACAGCATAGCTCTTAAACATAATTTACTTGTTTAATAAATCACACTTAATTCCGGTCCACGTGACAGGTGCCAGGCATGACTGCAAATCACATGAACTCACGACGTGTTGGTGCATCCTAGATGCACACCTGAATGCTTAGATTTCTGAGGGGAAAGCTCTTACCTTGGCCGTGCAACATGTGGCATTTGGTGGCCAGGAGGAGCAGAAGGAAGAGAAGCGGACACCGACAGACATCCCAGGTCGCTGCGGCCCCCCTCATCTTCAGCCGGCTCCCCGGTCCTCTCTCCACACGCTCCGCAGACGCCCCAGAGAGGCAAAATCCCGGTTTCATTGCGGGGGAGTGAGTTTGCGTCCCTTCAGCGGTTTTGTTCTTTCCGTAACTCACTCTTGCCCTGTCGGCAAAGTGGGAAGGGGAAAAAAAAGAGCGGAAACGGAGCGGACTTGAGCTCCGGCGGCACCTCCGTGCTTCCCAGATTTCCACCGCAGTCACCTCCGCTGTCACTTCAGTCTAAACTCTCCAGGCACCGTGAGAAAGATCGGTGTCAGTTGTCGTGGGAGGGGGGGGTCCTCCTCTCCCGTCCTTACGGTGCAACCACACGGAGACTCCGGTCAGCGCCCGTGCGTCCCTGCGCCCCGCAATTACTCATTCTCGTTTGGCATGGTCCGAGCAGGAATTAATACATTTGAGTGTTTTCTGCACTTATCGGCTTATTCTCTATTATCGACCTCAAATCCACCCTTATTTTTGTGCGCGTGTGTATCTTCACTGTGGATTTTCCGGGATCATTTGGGCAGATGAGCAGCAAAAAGCGCGTATTATCCTTCCATGGACTCTCTGCCTGCTGCAGAAATCAATTCACTAATTGATTTCTGTGAACAACCCTGGCTTCCAAGTGCCAACAAACTAGACGGACTAAATGTTTCTCATTAAATCAGCTTGGTAGCAGTTATCTGCAATTCATTTCCGCCATGAATTGTAACCCAGAACGAGGTGATCCACCAGACAGCCACGGCAGGACTCTTACCTCGAATGCCGGATAGGCTAACTTGGCGTCAGGCGCTGCTTCTCACATTACACTGGGGGGGGGGGGACGGCACAACAGGTTAAGCCTAATAGGGCGTCTTTTCCTCGAAGACTTTGGAAAAGTGAAATGAGCATCAGTTTTTTTTAAAAAAAGAAAAAAGTAACGGGCTATCGGAGCTGGGAAAGCGCGGTAGTTTTACTCTGACTGCGTCACTGGAGACACTCGCTTTTTCTTCCCCCTCGCGTTTCTTTAACGGTCCAGCAAAACAACCCAGCGGGGAAGGAAGCAGCCGCGGCGGCGGTTTATGATTGTTGACGCATACTCACGGGAGTTTCTGTCCGTATTTGTCGTTTTTTGTCTCCAGATAAAAGCCCAACTGAGGCTTTAGGAGCCGACCGAAGCGATGCGACTCCCACAAATGAACACCTGCTACTCCGCGCGACACACACTTTGTTGGAGGGAGAGAGAGAGCGAGCAAGAGAGAGAAGGGGGGCTTTGTTTTACGCTTTATCGACCATCGATGGATATTTCGCTCTATTCTTGAAAGGAAATGAGTCGGAATGCACACCTTTTCGATGATGTATCCAAGTCCACGTACTCACGATTAATTTCGCTGAAACCCGGTCAAAGCTCAAAAACTTTACTTCCATTCACTATCATCCGTCGCTCTTGATTGGCTGAGCTGAGCGCTCTCGCTGCTCCTATTGGTCGGTCACTGGCGGGGGCGGGACAACCTGCCCGTACTGAATGCGTGGTGGACGGCGCCCCCAAACCCGCAAAACACCCGCAAAGACAAACATGGACAAGCGGCACAAATTTTAGAGTATTTTGGGAGATTAAAAAAATCTATCTGTGCTCTTTAAAAATAATGAAAATACAGAATTTGCCTGCGAAACAAGAGGGCAATTAAGCTAACATGAAATTGGCAAACCTGAAGAATTTTGGTGACTTTTTTTTAAGGCAGAGATTATGTTAGACAGTGATTTTACTACACTCAGCCTTTTATTTTATTAGAAATTAACTGCCATTGGCCACAATATATCAGGCTACTATTGGTAACCTAGTTTCCTGCAAGGTGGGGGTCATTAAATGGCACATTAATATTAAAGCCTACAACATAGTGACCTTATCTTTTATTGCCTTAATAACTCCTTAGAGGTGGACTTTCCAGCTTCTGAGTTGCCACATAGTCTCTTTATACGTTAGTTCTATCAAAAGCACTCTCCTAAATGTCCTCCACCTCAGCTCTTGTCTTTGTCCTTCCATCAATGCTCATTTTGGAAGTGTCCCCAAATTCTGCATCAAGAAAATGGAGAGATCCTTGAAAAGGTTGTGCTGCTCAATCCAAACCTCACACATTACTCCAGGCTCCATACCAGAAAGAAGACGAGCTTTAAATCCTCAGTAATGAAAAACTGTTATGTGTTTTTCTTCAGCCAAAGTGAAGAATGTAAACAGTTCCTTCAAGCAAACCTAACAAGACTGCAGATGACTGCAGTAAATCCACACTTTACGCAGGGCACTAACATGCAATTAAATTACATCCTCATAAAATATCAACCCCCGCTCAGCAAACATTGTCCATGCCTGTGTATGCTCTGTGAATGCTCAGGACATTGTGAAGGTTCTGTAGCCATCTCTGCCCTTTTCAGGAGTGTTTTAATGGTTTTTTGGACCAGCTGTGAGTCATAATTGAACACGTGTGCCTCTGAGTGGTCTGTTCAGTGGTCCCATGTCTCACTGCCTCTCATCCTCACCAAGCAAGTAGAAACAGGTTTTAGAGGTTTTCTACTATGTGACTTTCTTTTCCTTGTGGAGACATTTTTGACCTTAAAACTTTGATTTTTGTTTTGCGTCCAATTTCATAAATTGGCAGTAATGGTGCTGCATTAGTAATATAATGTATAAATCAAAATAAAAATGACATATTTGCTTCCAGATTATTTTCACTTCTAGTCACAATTGTCTGGTTAAAATTCTATCGTGTATCTAAATTAACCTAATCAAACACATCAGAGAAAACAGACCAACGGAATCACCTAACAAAGATTTGCTGCCCGAGACGTGAGAATCAACAGAAAGCCTGAATCTCTCATTCAATTCTTTATGGTAGATTCAACAAAATCTGCTTACACTTTATAGACATTGTTTTTGTACAATTAATCCTGAATTTATTCCACAATCTAAATTATATGAGCATGCATATGTAATGTAAGCTCAGACACAATAGACATGACAGCTGGCAGAAGAAAATACTTTTCTTTATTCCATTATGTCTCTAGTGAATTATTAGAGTCCACATTTCTCCTTCTCTCATTGTCAATACACACACACACACACACACACACACACACACACACACACACACAAACACACACACACACATGCATACTTTTGCACACACAAAATCACACAGAGTTGATTACCAGGTTTCAGTGCTCAAATTGAGGGAGTGCTCACAGGTTCTAAATCTAAATCTGAAGCTAATTTTCCCTCCAATTAACTATGTATCCACTACAATTACCGGTGCATTTTCAGCCCACAGTCCATCCATTTCTCCCCATTACCAAACATTCTGTTATGGCTCCTCACTAAGAGAGATGTATTATTGCACACGTGCATGTGTGCAGAGAATCGATATTCTGATATGCATGGGACTCCCATCTCTGCTTTTATTCTAACTAGCTCTACACAACTCTCTCTCTCTGTCTCTATCTCTCTCTCTCCCTCCCCCCTCTCTATCTTTCTCTCTCTCTCTCTCTCTCTCTCTCTCTCTCTCTCTCTCTCTCTCTCTCTCTTCCTTGCTCTCTCTCACGTGACCTGATGACCTCCACAGAGGGTCCGGCTTGTGATTAGTACTGAATGCTGACACCAACGCCTGTGATTCTCTCCGGGACAAACAATGGGACTTTCTTCTGCCTCTTTAACACCTGTTTGATTAGGCTAATGCCTTCTGTCATGGCACTCAACTCAGCAGTGGGCGCGCATGCACAGACACACACACGTATGCACCAAAACACAATATATGCACAGTCTTACAAGCACACACAGAGCTAATGAGCAGCTTCCTGCAGCTCAAACTGTCACTGCAGTGGAGAGAGATAATGTCAATATTAACTGACCTGTCATAGCAGTGGAGTGCTGGGAGAATGTGCACAATGGCATAGTTGCAAGCAGAGACAGTTTTAAAGCATAACTGAGGCACACTGGCTAACAGCATTAATTACTTAGACCTGTTGTTTGTCAGTGGCTTAGTAGAATTTTTTTTTTGCAAGCTGCTTTTTCACAACGGCGTCATTGCTCGAGGCTTTTGGATTTGAATCAGCGTGTGTGCCACACCTAGTGGCACACGTGCTCCATCAATGCCGCGTGCATCGTCTATATTCCGAAGACACATACATCAACAATGCTTTGGCCTTTATGTGCAGGCTTGCTGTTGCCATAATTGGGAGGCAAAGCTGTGCAGAATACAAAGATCCTCCAAGGAAATGTAGTTAGTGTCCGTGTCTGTTACATGTACACCTAATCAAGCTTTCAGGCTTTATATGCTGGCATGCATCGCTTTCTCTCTTTTTATCTCACTTCTCTTGTTGGTGAGGAAAAATAACAGAAAAAGACACCATTAAAAGCCAATAAAGTGAACGAATAGAAGCCTACTTTTCTTATCGAACAAAACAAAAAGGCCTAATTGAGGTCTGTGTGCCTGCTTCTGTGTCTGCGACTGTGTCTGTGGGTGCACTTTACTCTTTGGTTTTTTAGTAGTCCAGAGTGACTCTGCATTCTTGCATTACAGGTTGATTTGAAACTTGATCTCCCCAAACCAGCGGCTCCACCTGTTATCCAAGCCATCTCCTGAGGCGAAAAGTGAAGGTGAGGGCACGCGGAGCATAAAAGAGCATGAAAAAGGGCGAGCCGGGGATAGCAAGAAGCCTTTCATCTGAAGGAAAAATGAGGTGAATAAGGAAAAGGAGAGGGAATTGTAGGGAGAAAGGTCACACCTGTGGCAGACTTAAAGAGACAGGGAGGGATGTGGGGATAAGTGTAACACTAGTGGGAGAAAGGGAGGCTCGCCACGGAGAGGAATTGCTTTTAAGTGAGTCAAGCAGCTAGAAAGGGGTGTGAAAATCAGAGTCGAGGCTTTCAGGGTTCTTTTATGGAAGCAGAATGAAGAAAAGCAAGCGAAAAGCACGAGTGAGTGAGACTATTGATGTAAAAAGAGGGAATATATAAGCAATGATTTCAGGGTCAGTGTGTGGAATGTTTCAGTGAGGGGAGGAACACAAAAGACGGCACAAGCTGCGTGCTATTGGCTCTATCCGTGGCTCTATGATTTTTATTTGTTTGTTTTACTCTCTTTGTGTTTGGCTATGCTTGATCTCTTTGCTCCTGCCGCGTATCATCCCTGCAGCAGCGGAGCACAGAGTCGAGTTTCCACCTCGCTTCATACTGGGCAGCACCTCGTGCTTTTGGACTGACTGGGGGGGCTCGGGAATAGAGAGCAGCGGCGCGGGCTCGAGGAACGGCGCTGCGAGGCTCTTATCTGCACACCTGTAATCACATACCGGAGCAGCATCCACACAAGAGGAATGCAAAACAGATTCAACATGCTCCAGCTTTACAGGGGATGATGCTGAAGCATAAACATGTTAATTAGTATTTGTCGGCATGACCGTGCTTGTGCACGCGGGCCTGTGTGAGCATGTGGTACTACTCACACTTGCGCAAGGGGACAGCCAAAGGCACTAACCCCCAGCACTTCCAGCTTACCGTTTGTGGATGATGTTACACGGAAAAGTGATACCATGCCCAGAGGGAAACACACCACCAGCTTTATTTTTCCTGGTTTCATCCCTCACACATGCCGCTCTGTCTGAGGAACTGGCCTTCCTTTCACTTCTCCTCCTACGGCCTCTTTTCTTTCCATACATCAAACCCGTTTTCTTCAGGATCAGCCACTGATCAGAATTGTCCTCATTGGCTCTAAATTCTGATCTGCCACTTCTGTGGATGGATGTCTGGCCGGTTTTCAATCTGTTGAGAGAAACCGTAAATGGTATTTGTGAATTGTGTGTGCGGGAATTTCTTTTTGGCCCATCGGGATAAAGGACATTTAGCAGTGCGAAGCTCATTAGATATTCGAAGGACAGCTATATAAAAAAATTCCATATTGATATTGAGGCACTGAGATACATATTTATTTGACTTTTGTGCCTTGCTGTGCAATTGCTATGTTACTTTATTCTAGCTTCAGGTTTCTTTTTAATTAAACTGCTTGAGTCCACAACAAACCTGTCTCCATTGCATATTATTTAGTTGTTTAAAATTGTAACTTCCATGTTCCGACGGGCTTTCGGTCCTTTCTGTCAACTAGTGCCAAAACTTACATTTTAAGTGCAGTGTCTAACTGTTTTCACATTTATAGAGGCGACCTCCACTCATCTACTCTGTAAATATCTTTGCAAGTAATTTCACTTTCTAATGGCTTATTGATACATATTGTGTAAGACACATCTACATATGAGAATCTGACATTCTCATGTGTTCCATTAATTTCCTTCAATTTTAGCATGTGATCACACATGCTGTAGTTGAGGAGGAAGATCTATTTCTGTGTACGTTAATTGGAACTTGCCTTGAGCCAACCTAGTTCAGAACGCTACCCATCCAATCTGACATATGGCAGGTTCATCTCTACAGATGGCTCATTCGTGAGGATTATATATTCTTATATAAAAGCAGAGCATGGTAGATGTTCCATGAGTGACTGAAATTACCTTCATTTACTTTGTAATTTGCAGGAGCAAAGCCCTTGACAAATTTAATCAAAACCTGTCACATCAGGAAAACATTCTTCTGCAGACTGTTGATCAAAATAGTAAAGTTTTTTAGAGTCGAATTTGCTTGTTCTTGTCAGGTGTTCCACGCAGATTTAACTAAACTTTCTCGCTGCACGCTGACATTTCATTGCAGATCCAGGTCTGTCAGTTTCACAGCTTTTAATTTGTTTCGTGTTAATTACGCCGGGTTGGGTATTTCATTAGGCTGGATCATTATATTGCTTTTTTTTTTTCCTTTGTCTTCAATCAATACACAGCTGCACAAACGACAGCATTGCAATGAGCCTTGGAACACATCGGTATTTAATACCAACACAAAACTTTTTCCTTCTCAAGTATGTTCCAACTGATAAATCAACCAATCTTATTTATTCATATTATTCATATCCATTTTTATATTTTAGATTCCATCAGACTTAAGTGCTAAATAACAAATTAAAAGACAACAACAATTAATCAGCAAGATTTATTCTGTCCCCATGAAAAATAAGGGGTCAATTATTAATTCAGCAGTGGCCTTTGTTTCTTCCAGCGTTACATTCTTCTGGGGTTTTTGACCTTTTCATTTTGAAATCACAAGTGAGAAAAGATATTTGCATTTTGACGTCTGTCAGTGCATCCAACATCTGTCACAGGAACAGAAAATTCAGCATTTATTCCTACTCAGGCCCAGTTTTTCAAAAGTATGTTTATTTCTTTTGGTGAACTATTCATTTCTTGTACCAGAATGTGATCAAACCTCCTGTGACTTTTAACAAACAGAGCACAAACACAAAAAATGTGTATAACAGTCTTAGTGGGAAACACAATGCTAATGTTGCCAATGCTAATGTAGTCTTTAACGCAACAGCTATAGCTAACATCCTGGAGACACTGAGTAGTTTGCCTGGCTCAAATGGTTCCAAAATATCATGTCTACTTGGCTTGGCCCCAATAAACCAATGACCAAGACCATGTTTTATGCTGTTTTCTTTTCTTTTTTTTGTTCTCATTTTTTTGTTCTTTGCTGTGTAGAAATTCCTACATTTGTGAGACCATTACAGCTGAGCCTCACGACCACAGAGGTCTGTTTGAGGGTTCAGATTAGAACTGGGTACAGGTTAAGGTTAAGGTGAGGGGATTATGGGAATGCATTATGTCAATGAGTGTCCACATGATAGGTGTGTGTGTGTGCGTGTGTGTGTGTGTGTGTTACTGTCATGCATGAGAGTATGACTTCAGGGTTACAGCACACACTCACAACTGACTCGAACATATTTAGTTTGAACACACGTGTACCAGGCCGAGCTGGTCACTGGTGCATGTACACCCCTGACATGCTTCCCACATGCACATCTGTCATGCACCCATTACACACTTCACAGCTCCGTGTCACCCCCCCCCCCCCCCAAGATCCTGTTTCTACCGCTCAGATGCCTCCTGAGCTGAAAGACACAGGGTGCATTGAGCGCTGTTGTCCACTGGGACATCAGCACAGTGTGTTTTCATACTACTGTATGTGTATGTTTTATAATTCAGCCTTGGGAACATTGTTTGCATCCTATTCTCTGTCACTACAAAACATACTTCCGTTCTAAGGTCTACACCATCTGTAATCTTAAGAGCAAAGCTGATGGGACCTTGAAAGTAGGAGCAACAAAAGGAACAAGAAGATGAAATTGACATGTGGGTCCTTTCCTGATGCAGTTATGGCTGGAGCTCAGTAGATATGAACACTTTTCCTCGACCGCAGCGATCCCAGTGTAAAATAGAACTCTGAAAGACTGGTTGTAAGAATTTAAAGTTCTCTTTCTTGAGAGGAGTCAAACGCAAGACAGGAAACAGAGAGTAAATTCTCTGTTTGCCGAGGTCTAGCTGGTGTGGTGACACGTGAATGACAGGTTGACGCGAGCACAGCCTGGACCTGAAAGGGAGGAGTTTTCAGGAAGGTCCTCAAACAGGATGTTGAATCCAGTTGACTCCTGAGAGAAGACAGCAGCTTGCAGATGAACTTAAAGCCTGAGCAACAACACTGCTTGTTACCTGGCAAGAAGTGAGATCTGAGTCTGGGTCTTCATACTACGGCTTGATGGAGGTGATAAGATGCAGGTGTCTGAGCAGGTGGAGATGTGATGATTAGCCAGCCAGCAGCTCCGACCAGGCAGCCAGCAGCCATCAGAGACGGGCAGAAAGAAAAGAAGTCAGCTATCAGACGGCTCTGGGTGTCATGGCTAACAGTCAAAAACATAAGCATGTGTACAAGACAGACCACTCGTCTCATCTTCTTAGCTGCTTTATCCCTTTCAGGATCATGGGGAGGGTATGTAATGGGTAAAAGTAGGGTCCACCCCTGGATGAGTTGCCAGTTCATTGCAGGGCCCTATATGAGCATTTGTGGGTTTGGTACCTTGCTCAAGGGTACGTTGGCAGTGCTCTGAATGTATTCTGGCACCTCCCTACTACCAGAACACCTTCCATGTTTTGTCTGCACTGGGGTTTTAACCAAGAACCCTCTGTTTGTCAGGTCAGTTTCCAACAGACTGAGCTACCAGCGCCCCAAGTTGAACCTTTTCTATGTAAAAAACCATATTGTGGGGACCAGTTCACCTACAGGGACCCCCCCCCCCCAAGACTTTAATGGTCCAGTCAGAGAAAAACGTGCCACAGAGTCACACTGCCCCCCTCAGGCCAGCGCAACCGTCTAACAAACATGTTGGAAATATGGTGTGTGTTCATGTGCACATATGAGCAAACCTTGTTGTGACCTGAACCTAACCAATGTCTCTTTCCCTCTGTCTCCCTCTCTCTCTCTCTCTTGCTATCTGTCTCTCTCTCACACAGAGCAATTAACTACCAATCACTGGTGGTGTGGGCTCACACTGGAGGGATTTGAATGGTTACACAAGTCCATTTAAACTGGAGAGCGTGTGTGAGTATTTGTCCGTGTGTGCGCGTTTGACTGAGTGGTCTCAGCTGCACTGGCTGAGAATCAATTCAGCGGAAAATACTTTGTCTCTCGTACACATTGTTCATCTCCAAACCTCAGAAACTGAGGAGAAAAAAAAACCCACTGAGGATTTCCACTGCGGTTGTCATGGACTCATTTGTCCCATGTTTCCAAATTGCTAACAAAATTGGAAACAGAAAGGACCAGCAGCTCCTTTAAAAGTCACAATTCATCCATTCCTATATTGCAGAAGAACTCTTGAAGCCGCTTTGGATCTGCCATTGATCAGCTGCCTTCTTGCAGTTTGACATTTCAGGTAAGAAACGTGCATGTGGGCATCGTAAAATCCTCAGTTTGAACATCCACTGGTAGCTACTGAGGGTTTACCACAAAGTGGTATTACTAGAATGCAGCACAGATATGAAATAAATGCACTCCTAAAACAAATCAGCTAGAACACACATGAGGGAGTTCACACATGACTTTGCCAGACATTTAAAAATAATACTGGGCTTATTAACCGCAGCAGACATCGGTCTCGTGTGGCTGCAGTGCCGATGCTCTAACCTAATAAATGTCATTATACATTTCGGTTCCACTTAGTCATAAAAGGTTCAAACGACCTTAAAGTAAAACTACTCTCAGGATTAGTGCTCATGTTAACAAGGTTTCCAGACTGGGACTGGTCAGTGGGCCAGAAACAGCAGAGGGTCAAACACTTCTGAAGGACAGATTTAAAGCAGGAAGAGTCTCCATCCGAAAGACAATCTGGTACTTTTGGGTCTAAATTGACTGATGATGGTGAGGAGGACGAGTGATGCCATTTGCATGCAAATGGAGCTTCGGCTCACGTCATGCAGATGGACGATTTTTCATTGTGGTGCAGGAAATTCAGCATCTCATCACAGCGTAAGAAACGAGGCTCGGCCCTCTCTATGACATGAGCGGGACCCAAAGTTCTGCAGCAGCAAATCTTGGACCGAGCTTCCTCTGCATCATTACATTATTGCCCATCATTAGACCTACTTAAGGCCGAGTTTATTCTGTTTCAAGCGTTCCCATTTGCCGTTGGATACAACCTCTATGCATTTCATCTTGCGTGATAAATGATGCTACTGTGTGGAGAAAAGTCCCACAGAGAGGGGGGATTGTAATGAAACCGCTCAGACTGAACTTTGATCCTTCCGAATGAATATTTAATTTTTTTTCCCCAAATGAAGAGCCCAAAATGCAGCTTGTGTGAGCGGCGCTGGGCGCACGTTGCATGCGTCTCTGCAGCAGACGGATGAACTTTGTCCCCCCCAACCTCTGCATAGTTGTGCAGGGCAGAGCAGTTCATATATGTACAGTCAGCACAGACACTGATTAATGGCCGACACCTAAAACTAATCTCAGCGCTCTCTCTGTTTGCAGGCCAGTTGTGAAACACACCTGTACGAGCTGCCGTCATGCTTATCAGCCGTGCACACTACTCAGCAGTACCTGTGGCACATTTACATTGTTTTGCTTTATTCAAATCCTTGCATGACTGCACGATTTTCATTGCCTGACATGAATTTGCATCGATTTGTTCTATTCATTATGTTCTCTTATTCCCGCTGATGTGAAATCAAATGCGGCAGCGGGAGGAAGGAAAATGCTTCTCTGATCTGAATCCTTAACATTACCTGTCACGCAGGCGAGCCCAGAATATGTGACAGAGTTGTGAATGCTTTTCAAAAAAATAGGCGATGGAAGATTTGAAGGAAATTTTCATTTCAATGCCACGTATTTGTATTTCTCAGAATTTTTTTTTTTTTTCAGAAATAACACAAAGCTCTGTGTATGTGTGTGTATGTGTGTACGTGCGTGTGGGTGTGCGTGTTTGTGAAAGTGTGAAATGAACTCTTTGCCTCCAGGCAGCAGTAACCCGCTAACAGAGATTAGTTTACATCATCCTCTTTTCAATCTTCTGTTTCTGTATTGTACTCACTGTTGTTGCTAACACACACACACACACACACACACACACACACACACACACGCACACACACATTGTAGTATATATAGAAACAGAACAAAGGCGAGACAGATGAACTGAGTCCTTTCCAATGTTCCCATTCATGTTTTTTGTCACCTCTTGCTCTTGTTAAAGCATAACAAAGATAAAATCCCTCAGTTAAGAATTCCTGGCCTCCAGATAAGAAAATCTGCTAAAAGAGGAAATGTAGTATAAAGAAGTGGAAGGATAGAGCATAAAATAGATGGATTAGATGGAGGGGAAGACAGATGTTTGGGAGGATGGAGGCTTAAGTTATTAGGGTTCCACAGGTTTGTAGATGAATAGTTGTGTTGTGTTGTGTTGTGTTGTGTTGTGTTGCATTTATTTGTTTCTCTTCATGAGGGTTATTTGAAGCAGTCATAATTAGTGCACGTGTATTTCTATCTCCTTGTACTTACATCATGGTTAATCACAGAACAGCAAAGTAGAGGGGTTGTAATTCATGTAAATAATCAAACTTTATGTTAAGAGATGCAGAAAGAAGCAACCCAGATTAAATATTTAGGGCTTTTCATAGGTGTTTGAATCTAAAGGGCTCCTGTGAGAATGTGCCTGATCTCAGGAATGTTTTCTTCCTTTTGAAACCCAGCAGAGTTCTTGTTAAAACTGCAGGTTGAGATCCACATAAAACAGCCACAACACTGGATTATGGAACTCCTTGTGTGGGTTTGAGATGAAACCGGTGAAATAAAGACCCAGGTGGAATTCTGCACAGGTTCTGGATGGCCCTGACGCCTACGTCAGCCCATGGATTTTACCTACTACTTTTATTAGTTGCACCCTGGTCCATGGGAACAGTGCTAAAGTATGTAAAAGTGGACAGATTTGTACACATTGCTGAAGAGGTTCTCTTCTTACTGAGGCACTTTCAGCGTGAAGTACCCTCACAAAGCGCAGCATAGCTGAGGTTTCAGGCTCTGGTGTAATTCTCCTTCAACATTTTTATTGTCCTTTTGTCATTTCTATTTTCATCCCAACACAAACGAAGAGAGAACTGTGAACAGCCCTGATATGAACATTTACACCTAATAATGTTTGCTTTCCCAAAATGGTGGGAGGGGGGGGCTCTCTATTTATCGCCCTGCCTTGTGAAAGCAGCATTATTTGGTGTGCAAATGCTGTCCAGTGCCAAAAGGAAGCCGTTTGCACTCTGCAACAACAGTATCCATCCCAGAAAAAATGTTGACTGAAAAAAAAAAAAAATAGAATTGCACCACTCATCAACGTCGCTGGCGGCTAAAGCACACCATCAAATCGAGCTGAAGGCGGGATTTACTGCTCACTGTGGGAAGATGTATTGGATTAGAAGTGTGGTAAATTCCATCCATTTTTTTAAGGTCTCATAAATGCCAAACCTCTGCTTTTTACAGGCTTCTCCTTCCTCCCCGTCTAGAAGAGAAGGAAGAGAGTTTACTCACATCCTCCTGACCCCCCCCCCCCCCCCCCCCACGTCTGAATGTCCAAACACACAGTCTCTCCCAGCTGTTTAGCCAGATGTTCTCAGGCAGGTGTTTTTCTGGCCACTTTTTGAGGGTTTTTTGCATGATTGATGCAACGAGCAGCAATGAAACAATCCCTTTTAAAGGATTCTGCAGAGGAAAATCGGCTTATTGTCGCCGCAAAGAACGTGCACAAAATTCCTATGGCTGCACTTTAGCACGGTGTTAAAATGGTGCCATTATAAGACGGGTTCTTAGTCACGTCACAGGGTCCTGCGTGCCATGGTGGCTGAAAAGGCATCATTACACCCTTTTCTAAAATCCTTATTGTGGCTTTTGAGCTGCAACATTTATTCAGAGTTGTGAATTTAGCTTTGGGGTCCAAAAGCTGAGAGGAAACTGCAGTATCAAACACAATTTTGAAGTAATTTGCAAAATGTTTCACTGAGATCTTGAGTCGCTTTTAACAAAGCAGAGAAGGCGCTCAGATGGAATCAGGTAAACGGGGGATGATTGATGAGGAGATTTAGGTAATATTCTATTATGATTCCCTGATGAAGAGCCTCATACAAAACCAGCCTGAGCCAAAGAATGTTTGACATCCCTCAGCAAGGGAACTGGCAGGAAAAAACAGATGCCAGACAAAAATGGAAATATGGGCGAGGGTGGTGTGTGTGTCATTAATCTCTGCTGCCTCTCCGTTAAACTGCCATCTCGGCTTCGACTTTTCCTTTATCAATGGAAAACGTAAAAATGTTGGGACAATTCACCACTTCATCACCAGCGTGATGATCGTCTGAGGAGGATCTTCTCAGAGCAGGTAAACGCTGCAGCACTTTATGGAAAACTACATGGAGGAGGATGCCTTTGAAATCATCATGTGTCTGTGTGTGTGTGTGTGTGTGTGTGTGTGTGTGTGTGTGTGTGTGTGTGTGTGTGTGTGTGTGTGTGTGAGAGAGAGAGGGAAAGGAAGAGAGTGAAAAAAAACCCTGTGGAGACACACTCTTTCCTCCTACTGAAGGTGCAGAGGTGACTTCATTCTGAAGCTCCCCGCTGACGGCAGTTTCATTTTCTGCCTCTTTAAAAGTGAAGTTTGTCTCAGCACAGAAGCACTGAAGAGCTTCTGCGAGTTTAATTTTGACCTTTATTTAATAATTTGGCTCCGAGCGTGAGTGTAATACATAAAGAGGGTTTTATACAAAGCCGTCTGTCTTTCATTCGTGTGTATATTAGTGACCCTAACTGACAATCTGTGTGTGTAATAAATGAAAATGACCATTACTGCAGCATCAAACCCACAGGGATCATTTCACATATCGCCTTCCTCCCTTTTTGACCCATGTCTCCTTTATTATTGTTAAAATATTGTTTTTTTTTTATTATTTGTATATATCGTTGGTTTCAGTCCGTTGTCAGAGCACATTTTTGTATCGAGTGTTAATGCAAATGAAGACAGCAGGAGCGCTTCTGAGGTCCCAGTACTGTGTCAGTGGGACCGGAACCTCAAAGGCTCTCCTGCTGCGCTGTCGGCATAATGATAGAGGAAAAAATCCTCCTCTTAATGATCATCTATCGAGTGGAAGTGAGCAGCACATTCGCTCCAGTTCAGGTTTGCTGTTAAACTTTGGAAAAGAAACCTAATCGGATCATCGATTTGGCCAGGCACCAGAATCTTCATAGACACCCAACAATGAATAAAAAAGGAATTTTAATTCCTTTTTTTTTATGACTAAAGTGGAATTCTTTTGAACTTCACTGCTCCCACATAGAGAGGCTAACAGAGGGCGCTGATGTCAGAATGAGCCCCTCAATAAACAAAAGGAAATTTTGTCAAAAATGGAAAATGGTGGAAAATAAATCTATTTTTTGTGGCTATTGTTCTAAACCTCTCTCGGTATCAGCGGCAGCACGGCCCAATGAGCTGTTTGTGCTGTCACAAGTCTGAATCTAATATAATTCCCTGATAAAAACTCTGACATCAGCTTGCTGTGGAGAGTCTCCTGCTGCCAGGCTACTTTCATCAGGACACGAGCTGTATTTTCATTAGATGGAGCCAAGTTGGAAGCTTCCAAATAGAATTTTGTAATTCGCTCTCCTCTTGTTGTAAGAGCCAAAGAATGTATTAGAGGGCCAGCGGAAGAGTGTGACACTCCTCAGACTGAGATTGGATTAAATAGTAGCTATCTGAGGGAGTGCCTCTCTCACACGTGCGCACGCACACACATACACACACACACACACACACACACACACACACACACACACAAACGATGTAGAACCTGCCAACAATCTGAAACACTGGATCTACTGTGGTGAAATCTTTGAGTCTGATCTTAAAATTAAATCTGGAATAAGCTGTGCTGTGTGAAAATTACAAGACTGTGTGTGTGTGTGTGTGTGTGTGTGTGTGTGTGTGTGTGTTTGTCTCTCTGTCTGTCTGCAAATGGCTCTTTTCAGTGACTGTGTAAGACAATGTTGATTGTTATTCCATAACTCAAAGACAATGCCCCCCTCCACACACACACGCGCGCGCGCGCACACACACACACACACACACACACACACACACACAGACGCATGAAATCATACTCAGTTACTTTCTTACACAAAACTGCTCTTCATTAAAGAACTCCTAACCTCTCTAAGAGGAGATAAAGGGTAATTATGGTGCTATCGTCAATTCAGATGGGTCTCTTCTACTGTGCACGCAGGGACCAAAGATAAGGCGACTTAATTAACTTAAGTGCTTCACTTCTATCACCTCTATTGCAGCGACTCTCTAACTACTGATGGAAGTGCGGAAAAGGCTCTATTATACTGACACACTGCATTAAATCATTTGTATTGTCACATCCAGTCAGCTTCACATCTAAAGTTTAGAGTTCAACTCACTCACTCAGACTTCACTCCACTGGGTGAGGAGGGCCCTGAAAGCCTCTGAAAAACATGTTCGGATCTTCAGAGAAGTGCTCTTAAATCAAAATCAAAACAAAAGACAGCAGCATCATAGTGTAATGTCACGCTTCTGGAAGCCCTAAATAAAAATTATTGATGATGAGCAGGAAGCATCTGGAGTTATTTATTATCTGGTTCTGTTTCTCCAGGTATGTCTGGCCTCTGCTCGTCTGGTGACAGGTATAGAAATTGCGAACCGAGTCCTCGTGTTTTGGTTTCCCCTATCATTCCCCTTCCTTTGTGATGGTACTTTCTGGTTCTAGAAGTCAGGTGTTCCCCTTTTGTCTTCCTCTGGATTACCCTGATGTTTTCCACCTGTTTCTCATTCTTCCTCCACCGTGTCCAGTAATCCCCCCCGGCTGTGTGTCCAGGTCCCCCTGTGATGCTGGATTGTGTTTCGTGTTTTTGGCCTCCTCCAGTGTTTCCGAGTAAATCCTGGGTGGTGTTTGACCACCGTGTTCACAGGATTCAGCCTTTGGGCTGCAGTGCTCATCAAGTTCATGGTGCAATTTCCACCCCTCAAAAGGGTAAAACGGTGGGCCCAACAGCATTAGATGGATGTCTTTCACGCTGACGCTGGATTGAACTGATGCAGGATTTGCCGTTCAGAAGAATGATGATTGTTTTGAGTCAGCTTTATTTCATTCTTCCTTCCAGACTCTTAAGTAACAAGTGGGAGTGCCGATGCTCTCACTTGGTCTATTCATCCATCCTGAAGTTGTCTTTTCTTCATCTCGCTTTTGTCAAACTCATCTCCATTCCTCTTGCACCTTCAGCCCTTTTAATATTCATCAGCGGATCTGCTGAAAACACCATTTCTGTTGTCTGTCTTATTTCCCAGACTCTCTCCCACTTGTTACTTTCCAATATGGGTGAATAAATCTCAGAAGCCCTCATCCCTCCTTCGCCCCGCTTCCATCCATTACACGTCTTTCTTGCCCTCCTTCTCTCCTTCTTGTAATCCTCTCCTCATCTGCCTCTACACACCATGTTCTCCTCTCTCAGCCGCGTTCTCCATCTCCTCGATTCTCCCCATGAATGAATTTAGCTTTTCTTCTTGTTTTACATCTCACCTTCTGTCAACCCCCATCCCCCCCCATCTCCGCACTCGGCTCCTGAGTGTCCACCTCTGCACTTAACTGTCCATTAGCCACTGAGTCGCTGTTCACCTCTTCCGACACATGTGACATTGCGTGCATGTGTGTGTGTTTCTTTCCAGGACACGTTCCTACCTTTGTTGGTGGGTAGGGGGTGGGGGGTTGGGGTAGAATGATGCCAGCTGTAATAAAGATTTTAAAAAGTTAAGAGAAAAGATACTGATCAAATAAGCCTCTGTGTGTGTGTACCTGTGTGTGTGTGTGCGCGTGTGTGTGTACCTGTGTGTGTGCGCGTGCGGGCGTTTCAGGCAAATATTCCCCCAAAGGCACCTATTTTTGTGGTCTCCTTTTAAAGCCTCTCAAAATTTATAGAACAAGGAGCTTGCAAATTTTGTTCTGCAAATTAATTGGATGTGCTCTGGGCTGTCTTTAGGCTACTGGAGTGAGCGTGTGCGTACATGTGTGCGGGTGTGTTTGTGTGCTCTCTCAAGTGTGTATACCAAGGTATAGATGCCCAAGACACAAGACATATGGTTGACGCTTCCGCCGAGAAGACAGAGGGGGAAATTAGCAGTGTTGCCACCACTGCTTACACACAAAATGACAGCAACATTAGGAAGCTTTCAGCAGTGGAAATTAAATTAGTTTACAGGAAACAAATGTATTATGGCAACAAATCTGTATATTAGCAGCGTGGCGCGGCAGCTGCACCAGAGGGGGTAGAAAATGCACTCGCACCAGGTAATTAGTAACTAACCGGGGCAGGACGACAGGACGTGAATCAGCTGTTGCAAAAAATGATGTGCAAGCTTTGTTATTGGTGGTTCATCTGAAAACATGTACAGCCCCGGGAATGGAAGCACATTAGTTGGATTGAGGGGACCAGGCTCTTCAGCAGCAAGCACGTGAAACAGCATTGGTGCGACGCTGAATCACAGGGTCACACACCTCATGCCCCCGTCTGTTCGTTTTTGTGCATCACTGTACATTTCTCTCCATGAGCTCTGTTTGTTCAGCAAACACGCCGCCCGGTCCAATCATCTCTGTTGGTTTGTCCCCTGCCGCCTGTTCCTTTTTGGTCCAGTGGAGCTCCGTCCCTCTCAGAGACCTGGGTCTGTCCCCCGGCCAGGCCAGCACTTGCAGAAGGAGCTAATGGCTCCTGATGTGCCTGTGATCCAGGCCCAGATAAGCCTCATCCAATCAGACCGTCCCCAGCTGTTGTAGGGTTTGCCAGGACGACAGTGAGAGTGTCTCTGAAAAGGCTGCAGGAATATGTCACATGACCGACACGTCGACACGCACATTATGTTTCTTTGATCGTCCTTTTCCACACTATTGAGAAAGAACCTCGCTCACTGTGCAAAGCACCAAGTGTCTGCTGTGAGCTGCGGATCAGGGTTCAGGTTCTAATGCGAGTGCTCTTTTCTTTCCTTTGCTTCCCGCTGGTTGACATCTTTTAAATGTCTTTGTGGTGCTGGTGCATTAGCAACGAACCAAATTAACCAAAGGGTTTTTCAAAATGCAGCTGCTTTTTTTCCCTGTGCAAAAGGAGTTGAAGCGTCTGCGCCGACGACTCTGGGCAGGTTTAAAAGCTTCCTTAAAAATCAACACACTGGTGAAGAGTCACTCTAATTTCCTCTTAATGTTTATTTAATTCCTGTCTCTACCTCTTTGAATTTAACAGCAAACCATAGTCCAGTATTCCAAATGTTTGCAGCTGTTATCTTACAGCTTGAAATGCATTTTTTTCTCTCCACATTTTCCATTTGATATGTTATTCCCAGCGAGGCTCCATATTTGTGGTTAAACAAGGGAAATTAAGTAAATTGAAGTAGAGATTTGAAAACAATGCTTTAATTCCATTTAAAAATGTTGGGAATTAAAATTTGAGGCAGTTATTTGAGAGTAACAAAGGATAATAGCATTTTTAATAATAGAACATACAATAATAGATTTGAGGACATAAGTAAATAATAATAACTTAAAAAAAAAAGTACAACTGCTCCCTCTCCAGAAGTCGCCCATGCTAAAGTAGCACAGCAGCATGAGGTCCTCCCCAGTATGAAATCCTCTACAGTATGAAGCTCTTCCAGTACAAAACCCTCTCCAATTCAAATTCCTCTTCAGACCGAAAACCTTCCCCAGCATGAAGCCATTCCCAGTATGGAGCCCTCCTCATTTCAGAAGCCCACTCCAGTACAAAGCTCTTCCCAGTACGAAGCTCTTCACAGTATGAAGGTCATTCTAGAACGAAGCTCTTCACAGTACAAAGTCCACTCCAGTCTGAAGCCCTCCCCAGTCTGAAGCCCTCCCCAGTCTGAAGCCCTCCCCAGTACTAAAGGAGATAGTTTAGATACCATCAGACAGAGGCGACAGGAAACTGGGAGGCAACAATTCCTGAAGCGTTGTGGATTCCAGTGCTGAATATTGAGGTGCATCTGTGCTGGACGGATTTAAATGGAATAATTTAGAGCAGCATCACTGTTTAGAGTCAGTGATAAACAGATATGATAAGATGCCATAAAGGAAAACTTCCCTCATACATCAGAGGTCTAATACTGTCACAGTCTCTTATTGTGAGTTCATGATCTCAGGCCACCGTGGCGGCGCACTGATAGCATGTTTTGATGGAACGTACGGGCCTGCTTGCTTCGCCACAGGTGGATTCAGGGCTCAGGTGCGATCGGAGCGGAGGCTGAGCAGATAACAACCACCGAGCTGTTGCCAGGAATGCGATTAGACACTTCTATTGATTACTCAGGCAGGAAGTGAACACAATCGAAAAGGATTGGCGAGCTTTCGGAGTGGAAATCGAAGGCTCGCCATTTTACTGCCAAGGTGGGATTTTTTTCTTCGGGTATTTAACCATTTACTTTACAGGGCGTCGGCAGCTTTCCCCCGAATGATGATTAATGTTTGGAGCCTCGGAAGAAACTCATCCCTCCTCGGAAGCCTCAATGCAGGCGCTTCCTACTTTATTGAAAATCTCTTCTCGCGCACGTCTGTTTCCACTGAGCTGTTGCCGTGGTGCTGGTACTTGCGCCTGCCTGGAATGTACGTGGGATTTATGTCACATTTGGAATGAAAAACGAAGGGAATAGAGCGGCCAGCAGCGGAGCCGTTGATCCCAAATTTCAATATTTGGACTGGGGGAAGTCTCAGAAGGACTCAGTCGGCTGCAGGGACATATTCATAACTGTGGTTCCCTTTCAACAACGTTGGAAAGCCCAGCTTGCCAGACTGGGCTGAACTGCACCTAATGTGACCTGAGATGTTACAGACAGATGTTTAAGTGTAGTTTAACGCCAGACTGGTTGGGGTCAAACCTTCCCAGGTGGGAGCCATGTTGGAAGGGCTGACAGCTCTAATGGGAGCCTTTAACCAGAGTCTCTTTCCCATTAGACGTGCACTGGGGGATGATGCATTTACTGGCGTGCAAAGGGTTGACTCTGTCACTGTAACGACCACAAAAGTGGGCACTTCCTGTGGAGCTCCACGTCGTCTGGGTGTCCCGGACCAACTCTGAGAGTCTCCATTTAGTGCACATTCAGCTGACTGAGCTGAAATATAGAGGTTTCCCACTCGTGTCATCCGTATTTTAGGTCTCGGCCACACACTGGGCAGGAAAACAACCATATTCCAGCCAGTCGATCTGCGTGTGTGCGTGCAGGTGAAGGGAAGAGTGTAGCCTGCAGAGAAAAAGCAGCATGAATCATCCTTGGATTTAAAATGGATCCTCGCTCTGACTTCCCGACGCGTGCTGAGCCAAGGTGAGAACCACCGAGGGCTTCCGTGTGACTCACAGGAAGGCAGTTTTCAAGCAGACGGCGAGCTGCTAGTCATCGTCTCAAGGGGTGAAAGATGAGTTACAGACACACTCGCTGGTTCTGCGGTTAGCATGCTAATTCCAATGCCTCCCATTAAGCACGCAGACGTCGACAGCATCAGTTTTAACATCCCGATTATTAATTGGTTTTAAAATTGACCTGAAAGTGGCACACGCTGCACCGTGAGCAAACGTTTTTCCGTCGTGTACACATTTACGGCCCAGTTAGCCGCGCAATGTAAATCGGTAACAGTTCTTCAATATGTCTGAAAAATACCACCTTAAAATTCACTGCACATTTTCAGTGGGAGTCAGGTCAGAATTGCAGAAAGATCAATCAAGTAGCTGTGGAGAGTTTTCAAGTCTCGCGAGCCAGCTGGGGCTCTAACTGCATCTGTATGCAGCTAAAAACTTTTGGCCTTAATGAGCGAGTGACCCTCGGTGCAAACACCGCTCCCGACCATCACGGCCGCGGGCTTTTGAACTTTACGCTACATCATCAGCTGCGGCTCCGGCCGGGAATGCGGTTTTCCAAATTGCATCAGCAGATTTCCATCCTCTGATGTTTCCGGATGTTGTTTTTTTGCCGTGATGGGTTTTCTTCCAGAGCGACGCGAACGTTGTCTCACCCCGCGAGAGACCACTCAAATACAATCTGACACTAATTAACGTGTTTACCTTGGTTACTGTCAGCCTGCCGTTAAACCGACCAAACATCCACCTACACAATTACGCCAATTTCCAAATACTGAATCAGTACAATTAGCAGTGCAGACAGACGAGGAGAGTGTTTGAAAATGTTTCCTTTGTTGTTCTACAACTCCAACAAGGATCTTTAATTGCCTCTGTCACGACTTGTTTGGGATGTTTTGTAGGCATCAGATTAGAATAAACTTGGCCTTTCTTGTGAAGATCAAGGTTGGAAAATTAATTTGCGTCCTCATTTCTCCTCACTGTCGAAGCTTCAATAGTGCACCATCACATTGAGCTTTTGTCATGCCTCACACTGGAATTTATGGAGACGGTTTCACAGCAAACAGTTACTGTAGTTCCAGTTTAAGCTCAATACCAGAGGACTGGGGAATAAAGCAGGAAAAGCTCAAAGATTCCTCCCACTTCTCCCCTAATTTAAGCAATTATTCAACTTTGCTTCCATGTATACGTGATAAACAACATTTTTAACCTCCAGGCTAACATGAAATATGCCTAAAAAGCCTTACACCAAACACACAAACAACCCCCCCCCCCCTCCCCAAACTCACTGCAAACATGACCATCAATTACTCACAGCAGCTGCAGCCCTTTAATTAATTGTCAGAAAGTAAATATGCTCCCTCGAGACTCCAGATGCATTTATTCATTAACAATGACGTTGTGAGCACGTTCCTTGAAAACAATTCTGTTATTAATAAAATGCATGGGGTGTTTTAGCCCCCCCGCTCCCCGGAGTCTGGGGTCCGGAATCAGACCTGCGCGTGGTTCGCTGCGACTAAACTTCCTTCAGGGACATCACTGCTCATTTCCTTCAAGTGTCTGGAAAGTTGATGGGTTGCAACAGATGGTCAACACCTGGAAACGTGCACGAGCAGTGATGAGGTGGGGGTGTCAGCCACGACAACTGTGTCAACCGCTCGCTCGGCATTTTGTTTGCATTGGGGGGGGGGTGTTAATAATCCCTCTGGTTTCTGTGTCTTATTATCGGCTGTGAATTCTGGGACTTTTCAGGGCTGCAAGCGTCTCATTCTGTTTTAAATTTGATTCAATATTCAGCCCTCGAATAGCTTCCCCCGTTTAACATTTAGTGTCCTTGCTATCCATTATCAGGATTTAATGTGTTGTCCTGTGTCAAAAGTCACGTTGGTGGCGCTCGAGGCAATTTGAAAAGAAGAAAAAAAAGTGCTGCTAAACCACTGAAATAAATATCTCCTGTAAAAAATGACACACAAGCATTGATGCTGAATTATTGGCTGTTTTTCATTACTAAGGCCGGAGCTGACCGCGAGTCTAGAAACCGCCATCCTTTCTGGACAGATATTTACAACAGTCGCGCATAAATATGCCCCTCAGCTGAAAGAGAGGAAGCCGAGAGAAGGTGCTAGTATATTTCTTAAAGCAGTCTCATATTAAACGGTCTCCCATTATCAGGCGCCGCGCTGTAAAATCAGAAGCCAAATGCAGTTGGTGCTCACCCGGGTGACTCGCTCTCTGAGGCAAATGGCGTATTCTTCCTGTCTGCCGCTTGAAAAATGTCATGTACCAGCCTGCTGGAAAGCAATTTGGAGTTGTAGCAGCAAAATCTGACCTGAAACCTTCCAGAGCCAGAGGAATGAAAAACGCGTGCGTCTGGCCGTGGCCGCCGTTCGCGCAGCGCTCGCCGCCGCTTTACTGGGCAATTATAATCTGCCATTGTGATTTTAGAGTGATATGTGAAGAGCCTGTAAAATCTGGGTGGAAAGCCTTTAAAATACTGTTTTCAGACTTTTCTTCCAATAACACACACACACACACACACACACACACACACACACACACACACACACACACACACACAGAGCTCAGCCCAGAGAAGATTACTTTTCCTTTACTGTGGAAATCAATGAGCGAGTCCCATTGCTCAATTTAATGCTCACACCTTCCCTTTAAACCCCGACACTCACACACTCGCGCACAACCCTGGATGACGCTTAATGGCAGGTAGGTTTGTGTGTGATTGTACATAAGTGGGAATATTGTGCTGCCTCAATCTCTGTGATGACAACAGGCACCGAAGGCAGCCACTGATTCTCCGCCTCTCGCCTTTTATCTTCAATTGGACCCTCTCGCTCTCCAGCTCGGTCCCAGTTCTTCTTGTAGTTCCGGTCCAACTTTTTCTTTTTCCAAACCTGGTTCATTCACTGCCCTTTTCCCATGGAGTCTATACTGTAGTGTGTATGTGTGTGTGTGTGTGTGTGTGTGTGTGTGTGTGTGTGTGTGTGTGCACTCGTGCGTGTGTGTGCACGCACGTGTGCGTGCGTGTCAGAAGCATTGAGCCAGAGTAATGGGTTTGTTCAGCGGTCCGTTGCAGTTGTTTTGCTCGTGAATGATCCAGCAAACCCAACAGAATCACCAATTACACACACGTGCGCGCACGCGCAGACACACACTCACAGAAATTCTGAGAATCTACTTCAAATATCTTTTAAATTGAAAACGATACGGGACAAGAGGAGACAGCTGATGGCTGAGGCTGATTCTCATTCCCTCCAGATGTTGAAACGGTTCACAGAATCCCTCCTCTTGCCCGTCGATGTGCGACCACTTTAGGGTCCAAATCCCTGTGATAGAGCCAGGCATTAATCTGAGCGGAGTGTGTGAGCCCTGAACTTTCAGCAGGAACAGTGACTGCAGCCGTGTTTGGACTTCAACCTAAAGTTCAGAGCAGACCCTCAGGATCTGTTTTAGGTAGCTGTCAGAAAATGGGATCAATACTAAAAAAAAAAATCTCATCTTTTATAGGCACATTTGTGTTTGTGTGTAGATTCTATTTAAACTGGATTCACAGTTAGAGTAAATGTGTGATGAGTGTGAGATACAACAGACCCTGCAGCTGATCCAGAACAGGTTTTACAAAGGTCAAAGGTCACACGGTGAATCGGTCCAATAACCAGACAGTTGAATCAGAAAACACTTGGAAATAATTGAATCACAGGGGTGAGAAGGTGTGAGAAAGCAACATTGAGACACGGGGAACCATCTGAAGAGATCTAACAGATCCTGACACCAGCAGGTCAGATCATCAGCTTCCAGCAACTACAAAGAAGCGTTTTCATGTCTCTCATCTCTAACTGCCCAAAACCCGAACCAGAACATCTTCCACCATGTTTCAGAAATATTTGTCATCTGTCAGTGTGCTCTTCTTTTGCCATCATTCAAAATACTACACACATAATCTGTTTCAGGTATTAAACAGTCATATTAACAACTTCAGACTTTAGACTCTCACTATTTTCCAAGTGAAGTATGAACCCGAAAATGGTCGGCACAAGAAAATGGATCATGAATCATTCGCTTAGTTAACATGCAGAATAATCTCCCCCCAAATTCTCTTTGGGAGCTCAGTCAGTAGGGGACTGGTTCTTGGTCGGAAGGTGAGGTGCCAGGCCTCCCCCGTAGGGAAATAGCATCAATAAAAAGGGCGGCGGATGATGCAGGACGGACCAAGACATTTAAAATTTTAACATCTCTCTTTTCTGCCGCTGAATTAGGCTGTTAAAACAATCCCACCATACAGGGTCTGAGCCAGCAGCTGGTTTCCATGGTAATGCATTAAATATCTGAATTATCAAGTATCAAGTGCTGCATTTTTCCCCGCACAATCAAGACTGGGTGAAGTTTAAAATCAGGTGTCATTATAAACCATTCTTCATCATTCAGCTGCACCTGTTATTATTATGATTATTATTATTGCTTTTACTGCACCAGGCAGAACAGTTTGCTGTGCTTTACTTGCACTGACAAGCAGTCTGATTTTCCTTCTTCGTCCTGCCTACAAACCAGGGGAGACCCGCTGATGCTCCGACACCACATAAATCCTCCGTGGTGTGATAACTGTTATTGAATGCAATCAACATGCACCCTGCTTTTAAAGGAAAATGCTTCGGCGCGGCCTCGATCTGTAAGATGGCACCGCACCTTTTCGGGGAACTAAATGGCGTGATTGTGCAATGACTCGCTTGATGCACTCAGCCATTGTCTCTTCTATCATTTCCGGGGTTGCTCCATTCTTGGGCCGTGGGATCAGGCTGCACCGACGGTACATTGACCCTTAAGATCGGTGACGTCAGGGAGAAAAAAGGAGGCTATTTCAGAGGCTCAATTATCCTTTTCATCATGTGCTCCCTCATCAGATGATCATCTCTCCATATCACATCAGTGAATGATGACGGTGATCTTGTTTAACCACGGACGATTAGGTGTTGTTGATAAATGGACAGTGCTGCGCTCACCGACTGGTACCCCTGCCGCGGAGCGTTCTGGCTCCTTTGTCTGCACGGGACAAAGCAGATGAATTACCGGGGTCGTTACTATGGTAACTAATTATCAGCCAATCAAGATTTCTGCGTCCCTTGCTGAGGTTTTATCATGACTTTAATGATTTTGTGAATGCAGCTAAGAGGGCAATCCTGGTAGGAATTCGGGACGTGACTGGTGCCGAACGCTACTTAGCAACCTGTTGACATTGTCACCACCGTCTGCACACGATTCCCGACTTCCAGTCAGCAGTGGGTCAAATAACAAGTGTGAGGAGGAAGAAGCCGCTGAAAATCTCCGCGGACTCCAGGTTTCTTCTACTGGAATGGATGCCGTAAGTCTCTGGGATAATCCCTAATGGCAGGTCAGTACGTGTACCATGGGATGAATATGCAGCAGAGTGGTTTGTTTACGTCTCGGTGCCCGTGTGTGTGTATGTGCGTGTGTGTTCACGTACGCGCGTGTGGAATGGTGTGAAGTCGCCGTGCCAGCCTGTCTGACGAGGTGCTGAAGATCAGCGCCTTCGCTTGTTTGTTTCCGTTGTAGATGAGTAGGAGTTACATTAAAGACGCTCCCCACTTCACTCTCTCTGTCTCTGAGCTCCACTCAAACATGTCACTACTCATTACATCTCTGCGCCTTCAGCACGTCTGTGTGTGCACAAAAAAAGGCTTTCTTCCAGCCAAGCTGTTATCTGCAGAACAAATATGTGGGCAAGAGGCACGCTGACAAAAACGAAAGATATCCCCACTTAACTCATTTCCGGCCGACATTTGTCAGAGACTGAAAAGTGGCAGGGATGATCCATTCAAATGGAGAATATGGCGTGTAAAATCTAACAAAGAGGGCTGGCAAAGTGAAATATTTTAGATACGATAGCACCGGTAACTGGTTTTGCTGATTATTAAACCTCTCCGTTTGCCAAAACAGCCATCGCTGCCTCTCAAAGCACCTTTAGAACATCAAACTACAGGAATAATTCAAATATTTCATCCGTGAAGTGAAGCGTTGACAATCAGATCTCAACTGGAGGCAGGGATTTGACTCCCAAATCATCTCACACGCTGGAGCTAATGTATGCCAAGCGTCTGGGCTGACCCGGCCTATTTTCTTCAGACCGCCGCAGCCTCTCCGCGAGGCTGAAATATCCATCGTCACGGTCAAAACGGGGTTAGAAAACTGTGCCTAGCTTCAAACGGAAAGTGTTTGCTTGAACAGATCTGGGTGACGCGCTTCCACTTCTCTTGTTGTACTTGCAGGGCGCAGCTGAGCAGCAGTGACGGATAAACACTGACAGGCCCGACGTCGCAGAGATCAACACTGAGCCCTGCTTTTATTTGCTCTTTGATGGGAAACAGTTAGGCTTTTGTGTGTTCGTCACACAGCGGGGTATTAAAATGAAACATGGCAAACAGATTTCAGGGACATTTGGTGGTACGTCGGGCCAAGAGAAGACTGATTAATTTCTGCTGCGTCTCCAGATCCGACAGCGCCACAAAGTGTCCGATCGCAGCGATTTTTAAATACTGGCAACCAACTCGGCAACAGACGTGCCGACGTGCTTCTTCTCCGTTTAAGGTCACGGTTCACTTTTTTTTTCCATTAGTGCCTCCTCGTCCTCCAGCGGTTTTACAGAGATGAGTCTGTTTCCCAGCCAGCCAGCTGTCCATCCATCCATCCATCCATCCACCCATCCATCCATCCACCCATCCATCCATCCATCCATCCATCCATCCATCCATCCACCCATCCATCCATCCATCCATCCATCCACCCATCCATCCATCCACCCATCCATCCATCCATCCATCCATCCATCCATCCATCCATCCATCCATCCATCCATCCATCCACCCATCCATCCATCCATCCATCCATCCATCCATCCATCCATCCATCCACCCATCCATCCATCCATCCACCCATCCATCCATCCAGCCATCCATCCATCCATCCATCCACCCATCCATCCATCCATCCACCCATCCATCCATCCAGCCATCCATCCACCCATCCATCCATCCATCCACCCATCCATCCATCCATCCATCCATCCATCCATCCATCCACCCATCCATCCATCCACCCATCCATCCATTCACCCATCCATCCACAGGGCTGCTGAGGTGTTCCCCGGCCAGATTAGGCAGACGCTCCCTACAGCCAGTTTTCGGGTCGCCTCGGCCGTCTCCTCCCAGTCGTATGTGAACACATCTCTTCAAAGACAGGTGCCCAGCAGGCCTCCTAATTAGATGCTCACACCAAGTCAACAGATTCTGATGAGCGAGGCTCTCATCCAAGCTCTGAGGCTGCGATGACAAGTCTTGTTATTCCTGACTCTGAAAAGATGGCGTCAAATCATGGAATCAACATTCTTCATTGCAGGTGTTTGTTTTTAATTCAATTGGAGTTTCTGATTATACAGTTAATGATTAAATCTGCCGGTCTGAGGGGCGTTCAGGTCCATTCTTGGGGCTTTGAGATCTTCCCACTTCTCTCCTCTGAACCACATACCAAAGGACTTTGAATCGCTGAAGTGGAATGAAGACGGATGACTTGTCAGCACTTCCTGCAGCAATTGAATCTTATGATGTCGCCCGCAGAGTCGCAGTAACGACCCGACCACTGCAATTCTGTACCATTCTGGCTGCTCGTGCACTTCTGACATTCTAACACGAACATCTGGGGCCCTCATTTACGCTCATCTGTGGAGAGAGTTGAAGAGGCAATATAAGCATGGAGCACATCAGCCTTCATTTATTCCTCTGCATGCATCAGATCAGGCGTGATAGCCAATCAGAACACCTGTTCTCATCACGGTGGGCCACAAGTATAAGCTTAATATAAGTTTAATAGCCCTCGCAAAAATGCAGGGGACTGCTGCGGCAAGATTCATCACACTTT
Organism: Takifugu rubripes; assembly: GCF_901000725.2. Classification (NCBI taxonomy): domain Eukaryota; kingdom Metazoa; phylum Chordata; class Actinopteri; order Tetraodontiformes; family Tetraodontidae; genus Takifugu; species Takifugu rubripes. Next base: position 11,785,113 of record NC_042301.1, read on the forward strand.
AACAAATACGTCTCTTTGGACTTAAATGTATGCATTAGATTTTGATAAAACTCACTTTTTCCAATGTTTCTGTTTTCTCCTTGAACTTCATTTTTGGTGATTTAGAGACTTGCCCTCACTTCAGACCTCTGACCTGTGGCTCTGCAGAATTAGCAGAGCTGCTTTGTTGTATTCAGGAAGTTTTAAAGGTGTTTTTTTTGTACTGCTGTAAATTTACAGCTTACATTGCTGCTTTTCTTTGGCGCAAGGTCGGAATGCCACCATATTGATGTTTGTGCTGTACCAAACCAGCCCATAAATCTGCATATTTTCCAACGTAAAGTGAAGGCAACCAAATTAAATGGCAAAAAATTAACATTTTGTGACTTGGCAGATTTATTCTTCTGAGCATTCCTGAATTATTTCTCAGCCTGTTTGCGTTCAACGTGAAGGTATTTCATCGTTGACATACGACACTCAGACGTCGGGGACGCAAATTATACTTCTTTTGGGTTCTTTGTTTTACTGGACTCGTCCACCTTGTCGCGCTCAGTTGTAGACTGTGATTTATGATAATCACCACTGACTTCTTGTCTGAGCTCCGACTGTGCCGCTTTCTCCCTCATCATCATTCAGGTAGCCCTCTCCTTCCGCCCGGCGCTCCGCGGCAGAGACGATCAGAGACCATTCCTTTCGATACTGGTCCACTGGTGTGTAAAGTGGTGTTGGTTTAGCGACATGCGGCGTCTGAGGAACATTTGCCTGCTGAGGAAAGTGGAAATCTTTAGTGATGGATGGCAGCTGTAGATTCAGTGGAGGAAACATTTACATGCAAATAATAGAATCTGTCTGCAGGCTACTCACGCGTGAGCTGCACCAACAAGTGAACACGCACGTGTGTAAAGATGCATGCAGACTGGAGGGGAAAACTAAAAAAGTAAAAATGTAAAAATATGCACACAAAAATATGCACGACAACGGGGGAAATAAGATGATGTATCTCAGCTTTCATGGTGCAACCCAGACTTCTGCTGCACGAGGGTAGATTTCTCTGCGCCTCTTGTTCACTATCAGCACACTCGAAGCTGATTTGGGCCTATCAGAACCAATTAAAGGCTGCGTTTGGCAGTTCAAAGCCCAATTGTGAGGCCAAAACCAGCCAGAAGCAGATGTCAGGGATGACAGGCCAGACCAAAAAAGCCACAGTTTTGCGAAAATAACATGAAATTCATACAAGCTAAGAAAATAGGACAAGACAAGTTACTTTGGAAACTTTGATAGCCGACATTACGAACCGCTCGGAGGTGAAACTATTTTCATGCAGCTGTATTTGTGGTCCAGTGCCAGGGGGCTCTTCTCTCCACCAGCGCCAGGTTGTTGTTTTCATGGGCCGAGCTGTGCTGCTCTGGGCAGGGTGCTGCTGGAAAGGCTGCGTCGGTAATGATGTGTCGCTACGCTGTAATACTGGCGACGCTCGTGAGGTGATCTCACGCCCGAGCCTCCGCCTGACCCAAACCCCAGCACGGACCCCTGTCCCGGGGGCAGACGGAGCAACAGAAACACACCAGTTTACTAGCTGACACACAGAATGATGGGCTATCTTCTAATGAAAGATCAAAGGTTTCCTCTCCATTATCAATGTACATCTACTCACACACACACACACACACACACACACACGCACACACACACACACACACACACAAGACTATGGGAAATCATACGCAAATCAGACCAGTTGGCTCGCTTTAGAATGTAGATTTGTGTGATTTTGTTGGTTTTGTTATCTGTAAGAGTGGGAGACCTGTGACAGCATATTCTACCTTCCTCACTAATTACTAAATTGTCTCCAAGGAAACTAAATGAGCTGCTTTTAATAATCAACAGCGATTGTCCTTCACACTTTACCAGGGCTTTGATATATCTTTGTATTTCTTTTTTGACCAGTAAGATTGAATAAAAGAAGTAGTGCTATAAAGAAGAGGCAACTGGAAATACATTTTTGAGCTAGAAATCCTTGTCACGTTCTGTCAGAGACAGGCCAAAAATATTGAAAATGATTGTGTAAATTGTCCTTAAAGAGGGTCGTAAAATAGCAGAGAGCAAGAGCTCTGTCTCAGGCTGGGTTTCATCGTTTCGGGTGTTTTACCGCCGTCGAAGCATGACGCCGCCGCTTCTCATTTTGAAACGACATCAGCTGAACCTGAAATTGAAACTGTCTGCCGATGTCACAGCCATTAAAATGGCTGCTGTGCAGCGTCTCCTGTAATTCATGGTCTGTAGCAGGTCTGTGTACCTTGGCGATGGGCTCCCCAGTCATGTTTGCAGACCAACTCTGTACTCCGTTCGCCTGAAACCGATTCATTCGGCTGTGATTGATGAGTTTGTGCCGAGACTGGAGTCAGAGTAGAACGATTAGCATGCTCTATCCTGTAAGGTCGAGCTTCCTGTTCCTCGGAATGATCCATTTAAAACATGTTTGTACCAACAGGAGATGCTTCTACCTACGTACTTTTTTATTTATTTTTTTTTGGCGTCAATAACTGCTCCCACCGGAGGCATTTTCCCATAATTCTTGCACACACACATATAGACACAGCCACACAAACTTGCACCAGCGATTTGGGGGGGGGGGGGGGGGGGTTACATGCACCTCCATCTCTGCATTCAGCTTCCTCCTCCGCTCTGCCTGCAGGGGACGCCATTTGAATTGCATGGCCTCCACTCAGACCTGATGAATAGACTTCCCCGAGCATCAACTTTACCTTGGAGCTGTTGTTAAGAGCTCTCACGGGGTCTCTTGTCTTTGTATCGTTGTCGGAATTGTGCGCGTACGTGCACACCTTCTCTTTACATCCCCCTCATTGCAAAGTAATCTTCCACAGCTGCAGTCGCTGCAGCCTTCTGTCCAATTAGAACCCCGTGTGAACTGTGAATCATTCCAGCTGATGTCTTTCTCCTCTCTGTTTTGCATATAAATAGCTTAACATGCTTTTCCTTTCCTTTCTTTTCTATTTTTTCATTTTTATGCCCATGGACCACAGCAAAGGTAGAAAAGGAGGAATAAACAGGGATCTGGCTGCACGTGCGATGCTTCTGCAAAGCGCCGCCATTCCTCACAAGGCGACGGTGACATTTTTACGACCCCTGATCAGCGCCACGCGTTTGTGAGTCAATACGGCAATCAAACTCAACAATGCTCGGTTGTGCTGATTTGTTTGGGATAATTAGGGTCTACTTTACAGACGTCGAACAATTCTGTTAACAAGAAGCGCCACAGTGGAGCCCTGCTATTGTCGGAGAAGGTCGTCCTCGCCGTGATCAGAAGTGAGAGGGCGACACGATCGGGGAAATGCCAGCTTGTCGGGGAAAAGGTCAAGATCTGCACTACTGTGTTTCAGCGCAGAAAAGAGTTTATCTTCTATAGCAGCGGCCGTAAAGAGAAGCTTTAATCAGCGCAGCCACCAAACAGAAGACAAGTGTTCGCTGTATCGATCTGCACCTGCTATCGATGGTTGTTTAACACAGGCCAGAAACATTTCACACCAAGCTCATTAATCAATACCCGACCACAGGTCCAGAGTCATCTGGTAAGATTACATGAGACACACATAGAGAAATTAGTGTAAATGGAGTTTCCTGTTAGTCACTGTGGTTTGTCAGTTAGAACACAGGAGCATTATTCATAAAATTAATAACAATCTAGCAAACCACAAACCACAAGGTTTCTTTTGCAAAGAATATCATCCACACATGATTTTAGAATAAATACAGGACGGTTGTGGCAAATTTTATTAATAGGGAAAAAATATAAGGTCCAGCTACCATGGCAACACTGACCAATTTATGTTCACAATAAGGGACAAGTGTGAATGAAGAAATGACGGCTCAAGGCATCAGCCGCAGCAACATGCATTATTACAGCTATTATTACAACTGTCCTATGGTTAGGAGGAGCTTCTCGTGTCTTAATTAGCACAATGAAGACACATCCTGGAAAAGCTGTTCATCATTCTAAAGAAGGGTCAGATTATTAGGAAAAAAGATCTAAAGGAGTCTAGAAATGGCTTAAGAACAGACCAACGCATCATTAAAACTGCACGGGTAGCGGGGCTCCATCGTCCTGTGGCCAGACAAAAACTAAAAGATCAGTGGACTGGGACTAAACAGCTGTGTAGCTGTATGAAAACCACGTATGAGTGAGGATAATTGGGACAACTGGGCTTCACTGTGATGGGGAGCACAAAGTCTGGACTGTTTTAAGGATCACTTGAACCGCAGTCAGCAGCTAGGACTTTATTAAGGACACCAAAGCTGTAGTAAAACGATCCAAGATATTTGACAGGTTGGAAGAGAAGATATAGAGAGTCATTTTTCTATAAAATTAAAATGTTTGTAGACTGAAGAGGAGACTGTTGAAGAACAGGGAGATCAGGAAGACCAAAGACTGGATTGGGATCGGAAATACAGAGCAAGAGTCTCTGGGAAAGACTTGTTGACATGGAAGAGAAGATTAAGAAAGAGATCTGGGAGGACAAAAAAATGAGAAGATCTCAGCCGTAGAAGAAATTCCACCAAACAGCTGCTGGATCGGCGGGAAAGTTCAGTGAACAGGAAGCTCCAGCGCTTGGTAAGGATAAGTCAAAGTTAATCAGCTCTTGACAAAGTGGTCGGTGAGAAGACCAAAAAGGTTGTCAGCAGTCGGGGGAGGCAGAAAACAGCTGGAGGAGATGCTGGAGCAGAAGAAGAAGGCTAGAAAAGCACCAGATGAGGCCAGAAGAGGAGGAAGAAGTGGTTGTGCAGATGGTTTAGAATACCACGACCAGATAGTTTGACTAAGCAATAATATAAAGATGACCAGCGCCCCCACATCCAGAAGTCTATTTGCTGCTGGGATCAGGAGCATCAGGGGAAGCTTTCTAGAGGAAACCCAAGGATGATTCTTTTAATCTCGGGAGGTTTGTGACTCACCAACAGTCTCAAGGACATTAAACTCTTAAAGATCCTCCTGGGAACCACATCTGTCCAGGTCCAGGAGACTTTCAGCAGACCTCATTAAACCCGCTGCATGGACTTTAAAAGCCTCTTGGAGGTTCTTCTCTTTGAAGCAGCTTCACCTTGAGGAGATTCCCCCCGCCCCCCCCCCCCCCAGACGCGCTGCTGTTCTGATGCTTCTGAAAGTGTGTTTCCACCAGAGAACCTTTGATTCTCAGAAATGCAGCTTCTCGCCGTCGATCCGTCAGTCAGCTGCTCGCTGATGTACCATCGACATGATCTTCATAGGGCAACTTTATAGATGTATAAAGGCATAATTCTCAGCTTGGATTTGGTTCCTAGTTTGAACTTTGCGCGCTTGTTTCTCAGTGTTAATATTTGTTTTACTCTCTTTTTTTGACCGTAGGTTCAGCAAAGCTTATTTTCACAATGAAACACACATTTGTAAAATTACTTAAATGATTTTCAAATGACTGTATCTTGAATTCTGGTGTTTTTCATTAATAATTCCTTAATAACACACAAACACACACTCACACACACACACACACACACACACAGGGACTCCAGGGCTGTTTATAGTGTGAAGAAATGTCGAGATTTAATACGTCCTCAGTCAGACAGATGAGCACAAACACAAAATTAAGTTTATCATAAAGAAATGAAAGATTAATTTCCTTTCTGTTATTTACAGTTGACACAGCTGTGAACATAAAAGCCGGGCCTACACACACACACACACACACACGCACACGCATGCACACGCCCAGAATGATTATTTTCTTGCTCGTATGTTTTCACCCTCTTATTTGCGCGCCGTTTTATTCCGACTCATCAGGAATTCTGTCAGAAGTTGTCTTTGAAGGCGTCGGTTCAGAACCATGCTTTCTTGTCCCGGTTTTGTTGATATTTTTCTTTCTAAATGTTAATTTGATGCTCATGAGCGTGCGTGCGCCGTGGAATGCGTCCTGGCGCGTATTAGTGGTCGGCCAAGTCCTCGGGCAGCTGTTTACAAATCCAGCCAGGAGCTGCCTGACAACAGTCGTCATGATATTCCAGCACTAATTAACTAATTAAAGCATAAACCAAGAAAAGAGGCGCGGCGAGTGGACGGCCTGACAGCGATCTGCCGTCTGTGTGAATTAACTCAGCTGGGGGGGTGCAGACCCACCACAAAGCAAGTTTTTTTAAAGCCTGCTTCTGTTTGCATGAGGCGTCTGCACGGAACGTAAATCCCCAGAGATAACGAGTATCAGCGCAACACAATGGCTGCAGCGGCTCACGTGAGTCCTTCCGCGCGTAAAGCGTCGATCACAACCTGCCCGTGTGTCCTTTATTGCAGCAGACGGCGACATGGCCGCGGGTTTCTGCCTGACACGGCAGCTGCGTGCTGAGGTTTAGCTGTTATGAAGTGAGAATAATTATCCGGGATAAATGCAGATCATCTGTGGTGGTGCAGCTACAATTCCGCTGTGGATTCTGGGCACTTCTCAGCCTGTTGAGGAGCTGCTGAAGTGAGCAGAGATGTTAGAATCTAATGTGCGCGTCACTCGTCGTCTCGTCACAATAACAGCCCGCAGACTGACAACGCGTATGCTCGTCGCATGGTGTATTAATATTTAATTCGTTAATAATGGTGTATTAAACTAAAAGATGTTTCTGAGAATGGCAGCATCTCTGGCGGCCCCTGGTGGCCGACTCCAGTAAAAAAAAGGGCTCCTCCTCCGGCCTATTACTTTAAAATGAAACCAAAGTAAAAATAACCATTTTCCTCCACATTTTATTGACTTATATGACAATCAACAGAGGCTCTTACTCCCCATTTCCAGCTATTTGGTGATTATAAACTCGGATTCCTGGAGGCTTTTAAAAGTGTTGGCATTTTCAATGTGCAACAGTAGTGATCAAGAAGTGTCAAGAAGCCCTCCCTGTAGCCACTGCAGAGAGCCAGGTTTGCACATCCACCCATTACTATCACTCAACGCACCTTCACTACAGGCAAACTCCAGAAAAAGGCACAGAACTGGAGTTGAACTCCAATTCTTCTTGCTTCTTGTAGCAGTTCTTCTTCCCTGCCAACCATCCATAACCAAACACATGAAGGAAGGGTTAAATCCAGAGGAGCGGCTGAACGCCGGAGTCATTCCGGACGGCTGCGCTTGGCTGGCGTGGGTACGTATCAAAGGAATCAGAGTTGACCCATTTGACATCGCGGCTGATCGGAGCGCAGCAGCACGCGATCGCACGTTTCAGCGCTACACTCCTGCAGGGAATAAGTAATTAATTAATTAATTTAAAAATTGATTCCTGTTGAGGGTTCAGAGCCCAGCGCGATTAGGGAGTGTGGATTTACCTTTTGTCAGCGCATTTTCTGCCAATCGGATCTGTATTTTGAGTGGTGTCTCCAAATTGAGTGGGTGGTTGGTGGTCTGTGGTGTCAGCCTTAATGCTGACTTCTCCTGAGTGTGTGTTACTGTTTTCCAGGGATGGAACCTTCCAGCTGCCTTCACTGGGCAGACTTCACTTTATGTAAATGGAGATTTTTTTGTGTTAAACGATTACACAATTCATCTTGACCAAGAAAATCGTATAAATGTTCTTTTGAATAACTTGTTTCCAGATCTGACTCTGTTTTCTTTCCTCTTATGCACATCAAGCTGCGGCTCTTCCCCCCACTAATACGACAGAAACATTCTTCTAGGTGTGTAGGTGCGTCAAAACAGAGAGTCAAGTAACCACCATTATTGTCATTATCAACAGCAATTATTGTAATTACATCCTGGATCACATCCTGAATTCTACTGTAATTAAGTTTCAGTACTTCATCACTGAAGTGGGGAGAGTGGAGGAAAAAGAGCTTTTCTAATACAACGTGACAGAAAGAAAAGCCTGTCAGGTTTAGCTATAATACCCACTTTAGCACCGTAAAAACACCACAGGTGACTTCTATGATCTCTAACCACAGCTCTCTGAACTGGGAACACTGGTGTAAATGTTCTTCCTTACATTATTATATCAAGTGATATTTAGGAAGGCCAGGGTGTCTTCACACTCCTCCAGCTGGAGTCTGTAGAAGGGTGAGAATCCAGCAGCCTCCAATCCAACAACCTTCCAGGCTGCTGTTGTGCACGATTCTGCCCTGACAGCACAGAAACATTATTGGGGTTAACAGCATTATCTCCAGATAACTGTCATACCTGTCACGTGCACGCAGCATGAACCCGGGCTAATCTCTGGAGACACCAACTCGCTAACAGCAAATGCGACAAGTTTGGGGTTCCTCGCAGCCTCCAACCTGTGGCGCCTGCGAGGACAGATCTGCTGTCGGTGCGCCGTTCACTTTCCAGATGAGAGCAGGTTCACGCTGAGCATACGAGACAGGTGTGAGAGAGTCTGGAACTGCCGCGGAGAACATTATTCTGCCCCTGACACCAGCTTGGAAGCGGGACTGTGCTGTTCTGAGGCTCCGGCTCCAGGTCAGAGCTCATGCGGGTTCTGGATAATGTCCGGCTACGGGGGGCCAGAGTGTGTAGGTGTGTTGATCGAGCTTGTTTCCTTTATTTATCCAAATCAAAGTGTATTTACTCAAAGCTTAAAACAAGAGGGGACAGTTTCAGCATTTGATATTGGCAGAGTTAATTCTCATATTTACAGACAAGCTGCATTGAATAAAGGAAGAATATCTGGCTCTGAGTCCACATCACGCTCCCTCATAAACAGTGTGGTTATGAATCACGGCTGCTAATGTGTGTCAGGAATGTGGAGATAAGAACATCCTCTAACTGGGTCGCTATCAGCGGCGGATCGCTCTGAAGGATTCCCTCGTTCCCAGAGTCAAGGTCTTTGCTTGGGGGGGCAGACCGACGTCAAATGACTCATCATTAACCCCCCCTCCCCCACCTGGCTCATGTCTCTACCCGATTCTTATTCTCTGGAGTCTCGGAGGTGCGCCCGGCTAGCTGGGGAGCATTTGCATCGCCGGCTCATCGGCGACAGACATGTGGGTCAAAGACGGGTGTGTTTAAGCTTTGTGTGTGTTCAGTCATGCACGAAAACCAAAGCCTTTGCTGAGCAGACAATGGAAAGAGGTCATGGATGTAAAAACAACCTGCCTGTTTACGGACCAAAACACAGCGGATTGTTCCGTTGTTACAAAAAGGAAACTATATGGACTGAAGTTGTACTGTAAAGTGTAGCTAACTGTCCCGGTGCCACCGTGACCCCCGGGAAGTGTCGGTGTAGCCCTGCGGCTGTGGCCGAGAGCAGGGTAGCTGAGGTGGAGGCTAAAGTTTGGTTTATGTTAAGATGTCAGCCTCCAGCCGGAGGGATGATGCATCGCTTTGCTGAATCCTTGCAGGCAGGAGGGAGAGCCGCCTTTAGCTCGAGGACACTCGGATGCGGAGCCTGTTGGGAATCCAACCTCCGTCCTTATGATGGCGGGAGCAGAACACAGCTCAAATCCTCAAGAAAATTTCGAATGACATGAATTTAGATAATTTATTCTGCCACGCTTGTCCCATGCAAAGCGCTCTGCTCCAGGGTGAACGCTGTCGTTGCGTCTGGGGCCCAACTTTGATTTTATACTTGTGAGAAAATTAATTGAATTCTTGCGGCCTTTATGGGGAATAATTGAGTAAAACAATAAAAAGAGAATTATGAGTTGAAAAGGTTCCGCCAAAGACGAAGGCGTCTCATGGCAGAGTTGTAATCCTGGATTAGGCAGATTAAGACGTAGACTTCATCTTATGTTTATTAAATGATTAAAGTCAAACAGGCAAATCATCAAGTTTTCACTCTGGAGAGACAGATGTGAGAGAGGCTGCAACTGATTTGTTCTCCAGTTAAAGTCTCTTGTTTTGGGGTTTTTGGGGGGTCTTGGATGCAAATCCAGTGTTTGTTCATCTGTCGAGCAGGAAGGAGACGAGGAAGAGGAAATCAAGCCGAAGTAAATGACAAAAACCGAGGCAGGAGTGCGGAACCTGTGTTCTGGGTGGTGAGCGATAGAAATTGGATGGATGACAAAGAGTTGTAATTAATAAACCAAGGATAATCAGGAGTAATACTCACACAAACACACACACACACACACCCAGAAGCAGAGGATATCGCTCCACGCAGCCAAGGACCAGGGGCTGCTGCGACGTGATGGAGGAGCCGAGAACAAACATAAAGTGAGGGAGCGCCTAATGAAGATTTTAAATGAGGAAATTCCTGAGAAAATATGATAACCCTGCCTCCATGCTCTAATGCCAGTCCTTCTTCATCCCCACACCCCCACATCGCTCCGCGTGTCCTCCCCACCATAAACTCGGCGTTGTCGTAATTAGGATTTGGTACACTCCAACACTTTCATATTTTATTTCCACATTTTCCCCGGAAATCTTGGGTTTTATTATCAAACTATTTCAGGCCAAACTCATAATTGCATTCGCTTCCAGAGGGAAAAGTGTGAAAACCTCGGAGTTTGTCTATATTTTCAAGGACCGGTGCATGAAAAATAACAGTTTTCCTTCCTGCTGTTGGAGAAAACAGGAGATCTGGGTGATAAAAACTGAGATAAAGGGCCTAAGGTTAATTTGGTTCGCTATAGTAAGATTAATGTGTGTGTTTGAGCGCGTATGTGTGCATGTTTAGGTGTAGCTTATTCCTCATTGTACACCCACTGTCATCCACATCTAATAGTTTTAAAATTTACCCCGAAATTGTTTTACTATCTTGTCTCCCTCCCTCTTTCTAACACAAATCAACACACGCTGCGTGCTAATGAAAGTCTTTAGAGGTGCAAAATCAGCACACACAAATGTGCATATTTATGTTCCTTGTATGGTTTATGATTTGTTTTTATGCTTCAGTGCATGTGGGAGCGTTAATCCAGCCGAGCAGCAGCGTCACAAATCTATAGAGAAAGCTTGATCTCCTTGTTTGCTCACAATGATCTCAGTATAAAGACTGTGCGTGTTTGTGTGTGTGTGTGTGTGTGTGTGCCAGTAGACACCAGCTGTTCCAACTCTGCCTCTCTGAGGTGAAAATAGGCCTGTCATTTGTCCGTGTCACCGGCCGTCTCATGTGTTATCCCACCTTTATTTTTACGTCCCTTCATTCCTGTCCGGTACCTTTGACCTGTGTGACCTTTCACAATCTGGTTTCCATAAACTACATCGGCCAGGCAGCTGTGGACGTCAGCAGCATCTCAGACTAATTATACCGCAGTTCAATTCATTCAAGCACACCTGGGTTTTCACTTTACCCACCAGGAATCCTGAGGTGACCTCAGTGTCACAGGTTAATCACCCATTTAGTAACTGAACACAGGGCACCAAAGAGGCCAGGACACATAAACAGGAACAACTACTAAAGCACTCAGACAATGTGCGGGCCAGACACTTAAATAGAGGCGGGGCCAATGAGACACAGGGGAGACACACTGGGGCAATTAAATAAGGCGAGACAGGAGGACAGAGGACGAGATCAGAGCACAGGTGACTTGATCAATGATACTGGTAACACCTGTGTGGTCAACGCTGCTGCAGCAGGAGGAGGGAAGGAGACCCTTTTACCAGCTGCCATCGTGGGAGTCAAGCTTTGAGGACTCTGATGCAACGTCTAGTCAGACCTTGTCAACCTAAATTTAATTTCCTGCTAGTCAGATTTTTCACCGCCGGGCTAATTCACACAAGAGTGCAGCAAACATGTCACTCGTCCGTGTAAAACTGCAAAAAACTGCACGGAAAGTGCAAATGGAGTTCTATTTTAAGCGTTGGACATTTTCCTTCCTCTAGAACATGTTTTAACCACACAGCTATGGTATCGAGAGAATATATACGTGTTTAAGGTGTCTCTGCTGTAAATAACTGGAATTAGTGGTGAAGCATTCGTGTCTGTCATTTGGCACTACACAAAAACTTTTTTAACTAATCAGCCTGTGTTTGATGCCAAAATACAAAATTTGTGCAATTTAATGGTAAAGGAAAATAGAAAATTATCAGGTACTTTTCGGCGATACTGAATTCATTAACCTAATTCAGATTATCCTGTCAAAGATGTTAATATACTGCCCCCTATTGACCAGAGCTTCGGCTCTGACAGTTGTAGGCACAAAAAAATTCTACAACTGCTTCAACGGGGAAATTATTTAATTTATTTTAATGGCAGATGATAAGAAGCATGAGACGCTACACAGAAAAGCTCAGAGCCAGCTGAAGATAAAGAGCCTGAGCCCCCACGCCATGATTTCAAGAATGCCGCTGCACCACACTGGGCTGAGAACCACTGACTGGAAATGAAAGACTAGAGCGACTTCCTGGGTCCAGATGCTGCAGGTTGAAGCCCAAGTTCACGCAGCAACTCCAGCGGTGCTGGACTTCTCTGGAGGTTCTCTGATTAGTTTAATGACTTTGGGTCGTGTTCATTGAGGTGTCTGGTGGCAGGAAGTGGCTTTGACCCATTTCCTGCCCCTTTGTGCACGTGAACAAGCTAACACACCTGCTGCAGAGCATTTCCTGGATTCAATTAGTTGTGCTGAAAGCGTATTTAAAACACTTCATGATCCATGGATTTAGCTTAATCTGGCAACACAACACTGCAGCGCTCCAGTAGAAAGGACTTCTTAAAGCTAAGTTAGTGAACTGAAGATAATCCCCCCTCGCAGCGAGCGGCTGCCGCTACAACACCAAAAACTTTACTCAAATTCATTGGCAGAGGTGCATCCAACCGTCTGCCTTTTAACGCGATTCCAAATAGCCAGACAAATAAGCAGATTTAAATGGGCTAAACACCAGAAACTGGACGGGCGGAGACGAGGCTGGATGAGCTAGCATGAAAGGGAAGGAGAGTTTAGCCATGGAGGGGGGACAGTTAGGTGCAGATGAGGATGATGGAGGCAGTTAGAAGAAGAGGGAGGAGGGGATGAGAAGACCATGTTGTGGGAAGGAAAAGCAAGTAAAGAGGTAAACAAAATATTATATATATATATATATATATATATATATATATATATATATATATATATATATATCCACACCAATGGAGACAGGTGTTTGGAGGCTGTCTATTTTTTCAGCAGCTGTCTCTACAAACACTCCATCTTCTCCTCCTCCTCATTTAAATCCTTAACTTTACATCTGTCTTTCTTCAGGATTTGGATCTCCTGCAGGAACGTGTGGCTGTGCCCCCTCGTCAGCCAGGACTTTAAGATGGCTGACTTGCTCTTGCTCATCTCCACAGCTCATTAGTTTTAGCCTGTAATTTTTCCAGTTCTACTGTCGTTTATCCGTTTAAAAACTTCTTCTTTTTTTCAAAGATAGAGCAGGAAATCAGTTTCATCGTCTTAAAATTCAAATGTCATGTGTTTGGTTTCTTACCTGGATGGGATTTGTATTTCCTGAGTGTGGTTAAAGTGATAAGGCCAGTTTTAACACAGCATAATACTGAATGTGGATGAAACAGAGGTAAGGAGCTAATTCAGAGTCTCCTGTCAAGCTAATGCTCAGATTTTTGGCCTGTGTCTGAGAAAATGCAAATGGAAAGTTCATACTTCCAGCAAAGCTGGGCGAAAAGTGTAATTTCTGCCCAGAAGCCAATAGAAATTCACCTGTAGATGCTGCACACGTGTGTCAAAGACTCACAGCTGTAGGTTTTAAAATTAGCCCTTTATTTGCCAGGTTCTGTCTATCTGCTGTGTTTGATCTGAGGCAGAAATGGGGAGGAAAAAAGAATCTTTTCTGCTTGAAAGCTTCTTTTCTTGTTTCAGCTTGTTAATCAATCCGCCTGCTCTGTATCTGGCTGCAGCACAGGAAGCTCTTTTCTTGGCGCATCAGATCTGTAAGTGCACAGTCACTCACTCATTCCCAAATTAAATCTTCTTTCTTCACCTTCAGGGGAAAAAGAGGAAAAAAGGGGTGGGGGGGAAAGATCTGTAGTGTTTATGTGGATGCTGGAGAGTTTCTAAATGCGGACCAGAGCAAGGACCTGACCTCCGGATTTTATTCAGTCACAGAGGATCCAAGGTTCAGTCTGCTGTTCCATCCAAGCTAATACACTCTGGCTAAGGATGCCAGCTAAAATATCTTGCCTGCAGAGAGAAAAGCTGGTGGGTGGTAATGTGCAGACTGACACTGTTCACAAATATTAATGCTGGGAGCCAGACTGAGCCTCTGCTGCACAAATCAATAGACCTGCTCCTTGAAAACTATGCAAGGCTTTGTATAAACCAATCAGCCCTGCTTGTGTTCATGGATGTGACATTTCAGTTCATTTCAGTCCATTTTTGAGATCAAATCAAAAATTGCAGTTAATAATAATTTTAATGTTTTGATTCTTGCTTGAATGATGATAAACTCCGCATCTAAACCCCCAAGTTGACATATTTAAACCAGTCGATTTATCAAACCGACAGCAAGAAGCCCAACAATATTCACCTCACACTAACATAAATATGAGATGCTCAACAAATCTCATTGAAACCGGATGCTGGTTTGTCAAACAGTCCTGAAAACCCAATAATATGAGCATATAACATGTTTTACATTTTTTAAATGGTTCTATTCAACAAGAATCATCAACTGGAAAGAGGATACACCAGCTATTTTCCCACATTGATTTGAAGAAAGTATGCATTGTTTTGTTTGTTTGTTTGTTTTGGACCAAATTTCATTCCGGTTTGTTTACAGCGGCCCCTTGTGGTTGGGAAATTTCCTGTAGGATAAGCGCTGATTCTGCGTCAATTTCGAGTCCACATTACTAATATCACGTTAATGGCCACAGCATACCTGAAAAGGTGATATAAAAGTACCAGTAATAGTTAAAAAGAAAAATCTCAGTGTAGAAAAAATAATCCGTGACTAGCATACAGTAGCATTAGCTCACCACAGCGACCGACATCGCTATTTTATTTTTTTAAGCATACTCTTACAGTAGTTGTGTCGTATTTACTTGTAGATATAACACTAAATAATTTATGCAGTGTAGCTCACTGTATTTATAGTATTCACTGGGATTGTGAAATTTATTTATTCAGAATTTTAAAAAATGCCAGATTAATAAAGCAAATAATTGGACTGTCGTTTCCAAAATGTTTCTTCTGATCATTCAAAACATTCAAAACAAAACAAATATATATATATATACAATTCAGATTCCCCCCCCCCCCCCCCCCAAAGACCTAGACAATTGAGTTATGAGTTTGGCTTTTTTTTTTAAAAAAAACAAAAACCCCAAAACAGTGATTATTTTCTTCCTGGCTGTTTATTTAGTTAGTGATAAATCCAGATTTTCCCAACCAGCCTCATGTGATCACCAGCCTGACTGGTCCTGATGCTGCAAAAGCTTCAATAGTCAAGCTCCGGCAACAGCAGGCCCGCCACCCTGGATCACCTCCCCCTGACATGGAGCTGCCATCGGAGACTGGGGAAGAGCAGCGTGTTGCACTGAAGAGTGGGCCTGTCAATCAACCCTAACAGCCACGCTTGCCATCACAGTCAGATGTGTTTAGTGCCAAAATACCTGGAGTCAGACAGGCATTCAGACAATGTACCTGAATAACAATAATTTATCAGCGCAGGGTGGGAATAACAGCCAGGAGGATATGAGGAGGTAAAGATGGTTGACTCCAGCCTAAACGGGAAGCCACCCCTCACGTCTTCAAGACTCTGCTCCATCTGTTCTGATTCCTGCCTCCTCCCCCCACAAACACACCGTCACCATTCACAATGTCTTTCCAGATTCATTAGCATATAAATAACTCACTCACACACACACACACACACACACACACACACAAATACACGCTATGGTGAAATTACACAAAACCTTTTCCAGCACTGTTAGGAGATGAAGGTATTAGTGATGTAAGCAGACTCTGGGGGTGTTCATTAAGGTTTGGGCACATGAGCTGCTGTTCCAAACTGGATGAAAAAGCTTTTAGGCTAATTATATGAAATGAGTCTGTTGCTATGTAGAATTTTAATTTTATCCCCCCTGCATGCAAATATTTACGCTGCCACTGCAGCTGAACACTTCAATTAGTGCCTCATTTTAACAAAATGACTCGTTCTTTTGTGCAAATGCGCTGTCATGGCTACCGCAACACTCAAACTGCACTACGGAGCAGGGTCATAATGTTCCAGGGATGGCATTCTTCACTGGATCAAACTTGCCGGGAGTAAATGTCGAATGAGGCGTATGAAGCAACGGCCTTTGTCGTTTCTAACGTCCGGTCAAACAGTGCCCTCTATCTACAACGGTGTAGAACTACACCACGTTTGGTGGAACCTCCAAAAACCAATAAAATAAAACCAATAAGACGACAAAGTAACCAAAAACAGGCTGCAGTGTACCCCAAATAAAGTGGGTTATTTTCTTCCAAGACATAAAAGGGCCTATTTTAAGAGAGGTTGGAGGACATGGGCCACTTGTCACAGACACTTTGACGCGTCGCAGTGTTTAAGCGTCGGCACGAATAACCAGTTAAATGTTAAATTGAATTTATCTGCTGCAGCTCCGGTGCCCTGCTGCTCTCAGCCAGTCAGTGTTGTGAATGGTCTTAGTTTAACCTGAGCTTCTGCTGCGGCTCTGAGCAATGGGAAAACATTGAAAACGAGCCTTGTTGTGTTGTTGCCACGTGACGAAAATGCGGCTTTTCAGGGAATTTTGCATGTCATTCAAAGCAACCGCTTTCATAAAAAGGCTTTGATCAAATTTTTCCCAGAATCTTTGAACGCAGTCTCAGTTCTGGCAATTTTTGTTGTGAAATTGTTGGTGGCAATTAGGCATTTTCTGGTCTCTTGACCCCAGTTCTCTTTGATACCAGATCCAGATAAAAATCCCAAGCAGAGCTTTCATGAATTCAGATGGAGACAGGGAAGCGTCGCATCACTTGGACTGATCTGATGTTTTGTGCAGCGTTCTTCATCCTGGCATCATGTCCAGGTGAGTCCTACCTATGTGGGCCTCTGTAACCCCTGGCAGATTCACACCTCTGTGTGATGGTCTTCTGCCAGGTCCTCTGGCTCTCTGCCACCGTCACCGTGGCAGTGTGCAGTTCATGGCCAGGAAGGAGTCTGCTGGTGTCCTCCAGGTCTGTGGACCCAACTGGCATGTGTGCGAGGCAGATTATTCTTGCTTTGGAATTGGCTCCGAGACAGCCTGGATCCTGTGGCTGATTAGTTTCTCTGGCAAGGAGGCTGTCACGAGGGTCTCCTGTTGCCCTGGCTGAGTGAGGAGCTGGCGTCCTGCAGGGAGCCAGGCCGGTTTGCACAGGCACGAACACTCTGGTCCATCTGGCCATCTGACAGCACAGAACAAAGGACGTGCAGAAGTTGGAATGAAGCAGGGAGAAGCCGGATTGGAGAAAAAGCTTCATTGATCACACGTGGTTCCACACGTTGCCTCCCGACCCCCCTCCACGTGCGACGGCTACCTGACAGCGTGTAATTAACTCTGATTACCTGAACTTTGTTGTTTGCAGAGACTCGCTTCAGCCACGCTACATTACGTCCGTGACACTGAAAGTTTTGGACATCCTAGCCGATTATTATCTTTTCACAGTTTGATGGCTGAAGTTTAGCTGATGCTGCAAAGTTTTTGCTCTTGACACCTGCTGCCATGAAGCAGGAAGGGGGGGGCTGCTGCTGCTGCTGCTGCTGCTGCTGCTGCTGCTGCTACTGCTGCTACTGCTGCTGCTGCTGCTGCTGCTGCTGCTGCTGCTGCTGGGGTGGGCCAAAGCTGAGGTTCAGCCTATTCATGAACACCGTTGGTGAAAATTAAGCCCTCCACCATCTGCGTCTCACCCCAACTCAAGGCATCTGTGCTGATAAGCCAGATGCCACACAAAAACTCCATCCCCGACAAAAATGTGCCAAACCTTCAGCTTCCTCCCAAGGCCCAAATGTTTTCACCTCGGTCCATCAATAGTGTATTTGTCATTGGGAGAAGCCCGAATACAAGACAAAAAGTCTGAAATGCCTCCAGCAATGTTCACTAACTCTTAAAGCCTCCTGTCACGCTGGCTGAGGGGGACCATTTTATGAAATATGAAATAGCACAGCTCGCCACCGGGGACAGTGGTCTGTGTTAGTGAGATGCATTCAGTTTAAACCCCAAAAGGTTTTTGTTCGTCCAGTATGTCCCCTGATGTGCCTGTAATCTATTTTTCAATAAATTAAAAAAAACAATAAAAAAAATAACAGCTTCTGCAATCGGGTATGAATACCTTAAACATGTTTGGTTTTTTTTGGTGGGTAGGGTTTGTAAATAAATGCTGCTGTGACAGAAGAGACAACTCTGACCTCAGTATAACATGATAGTCTTTGCATCCTAAAACTGTACTTAATGCTGTTTTTAATTATGGTTGGTTGTCTAATATGATCACTGTTGGAGGAAGAAACTGCAAACCAGCCAGAGATGCGTGTTGTCATAGTGACCCTGTATCCTTGTCCAACACAGATACATGGGATGACATTTTACGCTCTGATGCCATGTATCAGGTTTTTTTAATTAAATAAAAACAAGAAAAAAATGTCTTCTCAACAGAATAGACTTGCAGCACTTAAACTTTACAATCACAAACAGATCTGTCAGAGTTTATTCTAATATTTAATTAGCCTGAAATAGTATTTAAACCTGGAGAAAAATGGCCGATTCTGCGTTTCCCTCCGTGCTGCACGCTGACGCCCCCGTCGGTGAGTGTGGGAATGGCAGCTGCTCCGTCTGACCATCCCACCCCCGGAGGAGCTGCTCCCTCTGCCCAAGTTCACAAAGCCGCCGGCCGCAGACTCTGGGAGGTTGTCACCGCGTACATGCGCGTCTTTGTGTTGACCAGGAGCCGCTAACCTTTTGTTATGGATGGGAAAGGCGACTTTTGAAAAACTTTGCCTTTTTTGACCAGGCGACGGACTCAAATGTTTGATTGAACTTTTATATTTATTTGTTTCGTCGGATTGTTTTTTGGGTTTTCTTTTGTTTGTTTTGTTGGTTGGTTGGTTGGTTGATTTTATGGTCTGACCAGTAAGGACTCGGGTTGTCTGTCCCCCACTACATGTAAACTTTAATTTTCACCGCTATAAAAGTGCGACTAATCGACTGGATGTTAGCGGACGGGGGCCACTTTCATCTGAGGGGTCACGTCCTATAATGAACATTTCCCCAGCGGAGTTGCTCTGAACTTTTCCCACGACATGTCGGGAGTGGTCCGCTCCCTGAGCCGCTGTCTGCTCCCGGCCGAGGCCAGCCGGGACCCGGGCAACAGCAAGGAGAGCAGCCGGGAGGCGCGGCGCAAGAGCCGGGAGATAGACGCGATGCTTGCCCGGGAGAGGAGAGCTGTCCGCCGGCTGGTGAAGATTCTCCTCCTCGGTGCTGGAGAAAGTGGAAAATCCACGTTCCTCAAGCAGATGCGCATCATAAATGGGCAAGAGTTCGATAAAAAAGCCCTTCTGGATTTCCGGGACACGATCTATGAGAATATATTGAAGGTAAGCGCTTTTATGGCCTTGGGATAGATTTATCCTAGATTCATTATCTGTAATAAAGTGTCAAACCATTCCTGGATGTAAAAATGTGAGAAAATAACGCTGAACTATGAGCAAACTAATCAGGATAACTCAACATTCACTGCCTAAAATGAGTTTCCTGGCTCTGGGAAATGGTGTTCTTTGACATATATCTGGTATTTTACTGACCAAATTGTTGATTAACCTTGAAATAAATGACCCTAATCATCAAAAGCAGATATAATTCCTTTCTTCAGTGCCCCCCTTTAATCCCTCCACAGTCGAGGTTCACTTGCTGAAATGCACAGAGAGGTTTGTTGACATAGTGCATATTTCTACCCTGAAGTGTGTGTCGGTGGGTGGGTGGGTGGGTGTGTGCGTTAGTGTGTGTGTGTTGTCCCTTTGTTTGCTGTCACGGCTGGGCCTCCTTCACCAGCTAACAATACCAGACTATTCCTGAGGGATGAGCACATCCGCCCTGAGTGCCGCACAGCCCAGACCAGGACGATAAGAGTCAGACAAGGCAGCACAATACCGCTGAATACCAGCATACACTGGTGGTACTGTCTGTCTGTCTGTCCAGGGCCACATCACTGACAACACCCCCTGTCCGCCCCATCCAACCTGACCTCTGCGTTCCACCTCCACTTAACTTTCAATTCCAACGCTAACGTGTCTATTTGTGCTTTAACGAGCATTAAAAATAGGTGCTGATGAATCTAAACGGGCTTTGAGTCCAAACCATCCGGCGCCGGTTAAAGCTCATCCATCATATTCTGCGCTGGATATCGCCGCGCATCGTTACACACACATTTCTCCAGCCTGACATATTTGGCGTGAATTCGAGGTGATAGAAAAAATCAGGAAATAGAGTGTAACAAGATCTAATCAGCAACGCTAACCATAAATCCCCACCTCACGCAGACAGTAAATTAAAATAGATGGTCTCAGCTGAAGGGTGAATCATTTACCCCCGATAATTTAATCCACATGACAGGGATAGGACGTGGAACTATTACGCTCTCTTGCACAATCTGTGGTAAAAAAGATCTTATTTTTATCAGATCTAGGAGCCGTGGGAAAATGGAATGGGAGCGTTTTCTGGAGAGTTCTAGCTCTTTTGTGAGCGCGAGCATGAATACAAGGATCTCTGGTTGTGTTTATTTCAGTTCACTCTTGTTTTTTTTTGTGTGGCATTCGTAAGAAAAACAAAGTCTCAAGGCGCTTGGCTGAAGGCCGACCCCCAGCAGGGAAAGCTGCCCTGTAGCAGGGAGAACCTCAAGCGGGACCAGTCTCGCACCACCTCTTGTTGATGAAAGAAGGGAAGAAAAAGGAGAACAAAGGAAGTAGGGAGGATGGAGAGAGTACCGAGGTGTGAGGTGGAGTTCAGGTGTGAGAGTCGTCAAACATTAATTGGTGCCTGCGATATTCCTGTGCTGGCTCTAAGTTTTCCTGGTCCTGATTTCTCTGATTATCTTTGTTTGCACATCATTAGAGTCTAATCTGGATGTTTCCCTCCAACACACAGCATCAAAGGGGATCAGACAGGTTGTCTCCCACTTATCACCCGCCTTCTCCTCCAGCTTTAGGAGGCTTTCAGGTCGAAATAATTCCCTGATCTTATTCACACGTCCTTGCTCATCAGCTCCCTTCTGCTCCCACAGTGTAAATAGTTGAATTTAAAGTCTTGAACTGCGTGATACTTATGGGCTACGTCTTCGTTTGTTGACGCCTTTGATGCTTTGCTATGCCTGATGACTTTTTACCCCAAATTTTGGATTGTTCCACTCCGAAATCGCCGAGTTCCTCTTCAAACAGCATGTTGTCTAATGATGCCAAGGGTCATTGAGATTCAACGCAGACGCCAGCGGCTGCTTCCGGCTGCAGGGTCCCACATCGTGTAATAACACTATAATAATGTTAAATCCCACAAATGGACGTAAAGAGTCAATTATACAGTCACATGGCTTCAGAAGCATCATATTGTTCTGAACAAGCGTTCCACACAGTTGTCCTCAGCTCAATCAGCTGGAATGCTTGTGAGCTGAGGCCTCCCCTGAATGGCCACTGAGCCCCTGCGCATCCATGGTTCCCTCTGATCTCGGCAGGAACCTTTTCATCAGATGAAATAAACAAAAACAGGGATGACCCGACATTCAAAGTTTACCACCGGAAATCTGGGACTACACCTGACACCCGTCTGTGTGGAAGCAGCCACACTCCAGGGTGGAAAAGTTGCATCTTGCCTCTCTGCGCCGTTCTGGTGGCTTATTTGACGTTTTCAGCACGCGCGCGCTCACACGACGACCTCTGACCTCTGCAGTGGACGGATATTGTTTGCAGCTGTTGCTCAATCAATTAATCAAACAAACTGGCCCTAATAAAACAAATACATGGCGGTGACACACTGAAGACAACTGAAAGGTTACCGAGAGTACGGCGCCACGTTTGAGGATGATGAAAGTGTCAGGTCACATGATCAGATTACAGGATGCTGAATTGGAACGATACGATTAACTTGGTTAAAAGAGGTTTAATAAGGACAGAAAAGGAGACATATAAAAGATTTTGTGTGTGTGTGTGTGTTTGATCAGACCTCCCAAGCTCCGTCCACATGGTTCTCCTCAGAAAACCACCAGCAGACACACATGTTGTGACTACATGTTCACCGCTAACATCATGTTAGCATATGCAGCGAGAGCTTTTTTCCTCCCTCTGAGTCATCGGGGAATCTTCTGTTTTGCCACATTTTGGCTGAAATTGTACACATGGGTGTGTCTTTGCAGGGCATGCGTGTGCTGGTGGATGCCCGGGACAAGCTGGGCCTCAGCTGGCAGAGCGGCGAGAACGAGAAGCAGGGCATGCTGGTGATGTCGTGGGAAGGACGCGTGGGTGTTTCAGGGGTGGAGCCAGGCGAGTTCCAGCTGTACGTGATGGCGCTGAGCGCTCTGTGGGCAGACAGCGGCATCCAAGAGGCCTACACACGCCGCTCAGAGTTCCAGCTGGTGAGTTCATAAACGTCATAACGCACCCTTTTGTCACCAGGTGTGATACCATCCATGACCAGGAGCTAAAACAGTCAGTTTATTGGCCACCTAAAAAAGAAGTAGCGGGGAGCAGCACCAAGTCAGTCCGGCGGATGTGGGTGTTTTGCTTCTTCTATCCTATTTTTGTTTCCCCATTTGGAGATTTTCCAAAGGTGTAATTACGCTGACTGAAAGGGGAGGAGGTGGAGTGGAGCCGTGTGGGTTTCCATTTCCCTGCTCAGCACTGCACTCTTTTCAACGCCTGGCTGGTCAAATTCACAGGAATCAAACAGCTTTATTATTGAAAATTTTTACAAAGAGGCCAGATTCAATGAAGTGGCACCTTTACTTTCCCATCAAAATGACTTGCTGCAATTTTCATCAATATTTGCCAGCTGAAAGCCCCTGGATCTCCCTTTAAAAGCCATTGTGACTTGAGAGGCATGTCGGATTTTGTTATTGTAGGGTAAAGGTACAAATTTACCAATTCTTATTCATTCTTTCTTTGTAGAGGTGATTTTAACTCAATTTATTGTGACAAAATTAATAATTAGAAAAATTCTCTGCATCATAGATGGGAGTAGGTGCCCAGCAGCAGTAGTGCTAGTTTTTAATTTAGATCTTTTAAAGCACCTCTGTAGCTCCCCTGTAGAGCACTTTACATTACACGTCCATAAACACAGTAGAGATGACCTGACAGGGTGGCGCCTCCTCATTAGGGACAGCCAATCAGACACACCCTCGTGCACTGACGAAACACTTCAGGAGCTATTCGGGGTTCAGTATCTCACTCTTGATATGCAGGACTGAACCAGCGACCTGCGTATCGCTGAAGCCAGCTGCAGTCTGACATAACTCTACGGTCAAAAGGCTGAATAAAACCCACTTTTGAGCACAGAAATGTCAGAAATGTCAAACTAATGCTGCTGGACAGGTCAGTTAAGAGGCAACGAATCATTTCTGAAACTAAAATGTATTAAATAGGTTATTTTGTAGAGCGCCACAGCTGCTTGAGAAGCTCTGAGCGCTATGAGAAGCCCACTGAGCGCGTGCAGAGGAGAAGACCCTCTCCTTGGCTGAGCCAAAGGTCCGAAGTGATCGCCGACCGTCTCGCAGCAGCAGCGTCTCCAGCTCCAGAGCGGTTTGTCTTGGCCACGGCGGCGAGTTCGTTTGCCCGTCTCTGGACGTTACAGAGCGGCTAAGTTTAACCTTTTACCTTGCTGCACATTTTATCAGTGACAAAACTATCCGGAGACAGACGGAAGCCATTTCCGTCGCGCTCTCACTTGACATGGTGTGCGTGCGTCTGAGACAGTGCGCGGCTCGGGGTCAGACTGCCTCCCCTTATCTGGGGTCGCTGTATGATAAGGCTCTTATGGAGCAGCTGCTCATGCTCGCACACATTAGTGTCAACAAAGTCCATCATAGCAGAAATCATTTTCTGTGCAGCCAAACGCCTGATAAAGTTGAAGCTCCAGTGTTTGTCCAAGCTCCAGCGAAAACAGACCAGTGAGCCAGACTTTGAGCTATTTTGAGTCATCATATCGGCTAATTCAGCCACACACAAATTCATTGGTCACATCTGACCTGTGAGCCGTGCCAGCGTTGCTGCTACCGTGCACAGTCTGACCGTAGAACAGCACACCTGCTAGTAGCATCGCACTTCCCTAGCGTCACGGCTAACGCGGGCTGTTTTCAGCTCTTCGTTTTGGGTTTACAGCCTATAATTTAGACCCAGAACTTTTTTAAAAAAAGCATCACTGCACTCCAGTTTTGGCATCTAACAGCTATTTTTCAGTCTGTGGGACCAAAATAAAAGCCAAAGATTTATGCAGTTGCAGACTTGCATAATAACACACCCGGGGCCTGATTTTATGTGCAAAACTTCATAGTGGCCAAAGTAATTTTAAAGCAAACTAATGGGTTTTAAATCTGACCGATGCACAGATACATAGAAAGACCTTCTTAGGGACTGCACGTAATGAACTGAGCGCCGCTTTCTTTTAAAGAAAACCCAAAAAGTGGAGCAAACGTGCTGAGCTAGACGCTCCTCCACCACCATCCCCCATTCCTCGCTCTGTGCTCGGAGAGGTTTTCCCGGGATACCGCAGTCAGCTTTTCCCAGGCGCTGCTGGAGCTCAGCCACGGGCTGACTAGGCGGAGTCTGAGGAGAGGTTAAAAGAGAGGAGAAGAGTGAGGAAAGAGAAAGATAAGCAGAGGGCCAGCTCACGCAGGAATTTTGTTTACTTGTGTGCTTCTCCGTGTTCTCGCCGCACCCAGATAACACGCAGATTGATATAGAATAAACACGGACCTGATCTGGCCGACACAAACAAGGCCGAAGATCACGTTAAACTGGGAATGTTGTCTCTCTGCAGAGACGTCCTGGAAGGATGAAGGGTTGCTTGGAACCATTCAGGGAACGTTTAAGCCCATCAGAGATGAAACAAGACCATAAAAACTGAAACACAGCAGTCTCAATGGGAATTCAGCCTGGCACTCTAAAACTTTAATAGCACGCCGCGTCTGTGGTGTGTAAGCGTGCACAGAGTGGAAAAATCGTTATTGTGTATTTTTGGGACTCGTTGACGTCGCGGATCACATGTTCACGCTGGCGGCGGCTTATTTTCACAGTTTTGTGCTCACTGCTCGCAGGGAAATTGAGGTTTCGCTACAACTGCGGGGGGAACGTTTGATTCAGAGCCATTTAAAAGTTTTGGATTACTTTTGTAGACAGTATGTTAGTATATACATTATATTACTTCTTTAAATGGTATTTTCAAAATAAAGGCATATTTAATCACAGATTAGAAGTATTAAAGTGAAGTAACTGTTGGATGATAAATCAGGTAGTTGCAGCTCATCCAGTGACACAGAGGTAGCTTAAAAATACACCCCCAGCACACACAAACACACACACACACACACAGTCTACAGAATGTGGGTTTATTCAGGTCTTTGCTGTAGTAAAGCCGCTAATCTGCCTTTATACTCCATGAATGGAGACATTCCTCTAGATTTACTCAGTCACACACTCACACACTAACCCAGACAGACACTCTATGTCTATCTCACACACACACAAACACACACATGCACACACACTCACCCACTCACACACGCAGATGATTTCTTTCAATTGAAGTTCTTGAGGCATCAAAATAAAACTATTGCATATCTCTCTCTGTGGGAATTCCCCTCTCTTCTCAAGATTGGGGTCTGCACAGACCAATCACAGTCCACAATTTGTGGTTCCTATTGCTGCAACACTGAAAGTGAGCAATAGTAGGTCAGCAGGGTCACGGGGTCGCCTCTCACTCGCACCGGGGTCACACTTCCTGGTTATTGCACCACATGTCAGGACAGGCAGAGCGGAATTAAACAGCCACGTGATGAATTTTCTCTCCGGCCGGCTCATTTCAGTGAGAAGACGAATGTACCAGTGCTCCCAGTACGGATCCAAACAGGAATAATGCTTTACTGTTGCGAGGCCCAAATCTGTGTGAGACAGGAGCGTAAAAATGTATCTGGGTTCTGTCTGACTGGCTAATCCCTCCCATCCCAGCCCACTGTTTTCACACACACAGCTGTTTCCTGTTGAATGTGTGTGTTGGACAGCGACAGAGAGCGATTCATTTTTTAAATGTGGTCAGAAACGGCAGGTGTGACTCAGAAAAAGACCGTCTGAGCTCCATCCTGAGCATTTCTATTGTTGTGCAGGAACGTGGGGCGTATTTATTGTAAAACATTGTCAGGTCTGTAAGGCACATTAGTGCTGATTTCTCTATGATGGATTACTGGGCTCAAGTTTCCAGCGTCGGCTAATTGATTAACCGTACGAAAATCAAAGGAACTGGATGGAAAAGTGCAGCCAGACTGTAAAGGCTGCATTAAAACCCAATCAGCCGTGAACAGGAGTCAACATTCGTTCTACCAAATAGACCCAGAGAGAAGAGAGGTGAAACCTAAAGATCTAGTCTGAGTGGATAAATATCATGGGCTGTTTCTGCCTCCGTGTGCAGAAAACGACCAGATCACGTGCAGCATGTGAGCAGGCGGTTATCAGCAGTGCAGAGAGGATAGACTTTAAAGAAGCAAGCAGCAATAGTTACGCAAGAAAGGAAAGAAAATCACAATGCAGGATAAGATTGTGGCAAATTCAGGCAATGATGCATAAAAGAAGCAGTTTGTTCACACTGAAGCGATGTTTATGTAGAACTGCCGTTTATTCACCGCAGACTCCAGCGCCACTAATCTGCCCACAGACAGAAGAGTAAAAGTCTGTCATAGCTCTCATTTAACCCGCTAGTTCTGTCCATCCTAGCGACCCGTTGGAGCCTCCTCCTCTTACCTCGGCTGACGGCAGTAAGGAGATTCATGTGATCTATGTCTGTTCTTCAGTTTAGGACCAAATTGATCAAAAGTCAGCGCAGAGTGATGTTATTAACTGTTATTAGGGGCTGACAGGACTAAGGGAAATGAGAGCGATCATATACATAATTCATGCCGTTATGTGTCTGTTCGTCCGCTCACACGTTCAGGCACGGTGTAGCCGCAGACGTGGACTTTTGACACGTAAACAAACATCTGTTAGCCTCTCAGCCGAGCGGTGGCAGAGCGCCGCGGCTGCGTGAGGGCTTTTAATTGAATTTATCCAGATCAGAAGGTTTTAACAAGGGCGGTTAGGGATTGAGCCAAACAAAGCCCAGTTTCAAGAAAACCCAGCCTTTTTTTCTAAATATGACCTTGATATATTGAGCGGGATGAAGTTTTGAAAACAGTATCTACATCTTAATTAATGCTCTGCTCTGTTCAGCAGTTGGTCTTTGCCCAGAAAGGACAGGGAAACGATAATAAATACAAATAGGAATATTTAGGCTTCTATATAATAGTGACCGCACAGAAATGTGTGTTCTGGCCATCTCCTGATCCAGTTAAATCCACAGCTGCTCATCATGATGATGTTTTGATTGATTTGTGACTAAATGAAAAAACAGCTTCTTTGGAATATTAATCAAATATAGGACCAGAACAGGACGTTACCAGATAAAATGATTTGATTGGATTTATTTGTTTGTTTCTTTGGGCCCGTTTCAGCATTTAATAAGATGACGTGGTCGAATTTTGCAGCTGTGATTGATTTGTGCTCTTCCTGTTTTCAGAGCGAGTCAGTCAAATACTTCCTGGACAACTTGGACCGCATCGGTCAGCTGGTGAGTCGCCATGACGACAGACTCCTCACCCCTGTTTCCTTCCAGTCTTTGATCCCCACTTGGTGTTTCGGCAGAGCTACATCCCAAGCAAGCAGGACATTTTGTTCGCGAGGAAGGCCACCAAAGGCATCGTGGAGCACGACTTTGTCATCAAGAAGATCCCGTTTAAGATGGTGGACGTGGGAGGTCAGAGGTCGCAGAGGCAGAAGTGGTTTCAGTGCTTTGACGGGATCACGTCTATACTATTCATGGTCTCATCGTCGGAGTACGATCAGGTAACTTTTCAGTCCGCGTTAAGATCATAGTAAAACATTTCTCTTGTCATTTCCTTTAACTTTATTAACTTAATTCACAGCCACACAGAGCTCTCTTTGTGGTTTGCTGTGGAAACTTGATCGCTCCCTCAGCGTTGGCAGTGTTTCAACCCCACAATCATATGACGGCGACTGAATCTCTTTGAGATAAAGGCTGGTTAAAAAGAGGAATAACTGTGTTTCTGTGCTCAGGTCCTAATGGAAGACCGCCGGACAAACCGTTTGGTGGAGAGCATGAATATCTTCGAGACCATCGTCAACAACAAGCTCTTCCTCAACGTGTCAATCATCCTCTTCCTCAACAAAACAGACCTGCTGGTGGATAAGATTCGCACAGTCAACATCTGCAAGAACTTTCCAGAGTTCAGAGGAGACCCACGCAGGCTAGAGGATGTACAGGTGTGTGTGTTTGTTTGTGCATAATGATGTTCATCTGCTGTATAACACACACACACACACACACTGGTGCTGACTTACATACTGAAAGACATCCGGGCTCCAACATTTTCCCATGAAAATCTCCGACCGTGGAAGCAGATTTAGCATCAGACAAAGATGTGAAAAACTCACGTAGCAGAACATCGATCGGCCCTGCCTGTCGTGGCCATCCCATCGCTTACAGTCATTGTCAGAGTTTGATCTGAAATGGTCATTAAGGCACCACAATGGCATTCAAGAGAGCACTAACACATCGACTGTTCAAAAAGCTTTCGATAAGACGGCGGAGGAACGGCCAGGATGTTTAGATTCAGAATCCCCCAGTTGGTTCGCATGCTGGAATCTCTCTGCTCATCAGAGAAAAACTCATCAAAGTGATTTATTCCCAGATATTTGATGCATTCTAAAATGTCTGTCAGAAACACGTCACTGTCGCTTTGAAACTTTATTTCCTGCATGCATCGAATCATCTGTGTGTGGCCAAGAGGCAGACAGGAAAACGGTTCCTGGCCTGAACTGAGCTCTATTGTGAATAAAAATACTAAATGTTGATGCATTCTTTAATCCTGTCCCCCTCCACACACACACACACACACACACACACAAACACACACACACACACATGTAGCGGTTCCTTCTCTGCCTGAAGTCATATGTGAAAACCAGATTAAAACACTGGTTAGCTGCACACACGGCTCATAGAGATTGATTTTCCAGGTTTTAGCTAATCCTCGATGCTGCTGAAACACAGCAGCATCTCGTACAAAGATTGTTTCATACACAAGATTCCGATCAAATATTCAAGTCCCTCTATCTCTTCTCTCCCTGTCTCTCCCAGGCGTTCCTCGTGCAGTCGTTCAGCCGTAAGCGGAGAAACAGGAGCAAGCCGCTCTTCCACCACTTCACCACTGCCATAGACACGGAAAATATCCGCTTTGTCTTTCATGCCGTCAAGGACACCATCCTGCAGGAAAACCTCAAAGACATCATGCTGCAGTGACCTTGGTGACGCCAGATGGCACCCCCCCCCCATCCCCCACCAACCGTACTGTGAAAACCAGCCGTGAACCCGGCCCAGACGTGTATATTAAACACAACCTCTGGGACAGCCATAAGTGACCTATGGACCTGTGGGGGCGCTCCAGCCCACGTCCTCCTTCCTGCAGTCCCTCGTGTGAAGGTTCCAGAGAACAAACCCCAGCATTTAACCTGCATTAATATGCTGGAAAGACCGTCATCCTCTCATCCTTGCATTTGAGGAAAAATACAATGCAGCGATAAGAAATGAGCACTGAAAGTGTGGTGGTTTTTTTCCCTCTGGTCTTTGTCGATGACTGACAACCCATTTGCTAAACCCCATCAGACTGCTGCCAGTTCAACTCGCCCCATCCAACCGTGCGAGGGAGAAGCAGGAGGGAAAGAAGAGGAGGAGAAGAGGAAGAAAAAA
Source organism: Takifugu rubripes (assembly GCF_901000725.2). NCBI lineage: Eukaryota > Metazoa > Chordata > Actinopteri > Tetraodontiformes > Tetraodontidae > Takifugu > Takifugu rubripes. The sequence goes on from NC_042301.1 coordinate 11,815,008, forward strand.
ACATTTAGAGCTGAAGAATGTCTTGTCCTCATATACACGTGACGGAGGGAGAGCGCTGAGGGTTCGGGCCCATGCTGGTCATATGCTGTGTTATGTGATAAGATTGCACAACTGGCCTGAACTTTCAGAAAGAGACTAATGTGTCTTACGCTCCCTGGACGCCGCCGTCTTTACCTCCGCTGCCCCGCCTGTGTTTATCCTCCAGCTGCACAGCGTGCACACCCACCCAACAGCTGCAGATGATGAGTCTCATCCTTCTTTTCTCATCCTCCTTCCCTTCTCTCCTCTCTCAAACCAGAGACTCTTGTTACATGAAATATGCACAGGCAGGAATACACAGTATGATGTAGGATTCACCACTATCTTTTCCATCATCCCATCGCAACAGCTGCGCATGTTACGCTGCTTGTTGGCATTCCTGTCGCTTGTAAACACGGAGGGAGCTCCGGTGTTGAATGGTAGATTAGCTTTTCCCAGTGTCATCTGTGGCAGTATTGGATTTATGGAGGTGTCAGAGGTTTCAGACAGGACTGGTGACCATGGTGGAGCATGCATTATTCAAAAAGTCACATAAATACTGATGAGAGTGTAAAAATATGATAATTACCATCCGGAGAAGTCAAGCTTTCCGAGAGTGAAGCATTAGTAGATGCAGTTTTGATAAGTTGTGATGAAAAAAAAATCTCGTTTCCCACAATCATATAGGATCGCAGCAGCATTTCTGATTTTTGAAGAGCTCTGTTACCAAGGAAACGTCGCCTCCACCCCTGGAAAACTTGGGCTGCTGGCTCGCACCATTTCTTTTAGGCGCTGTACGTCTACAAAACACTCGTCAAAATAGTGTAAACAGACTAGCGTGGAAAGCTAATGGTTTGTCAGTGCTCCCAGTGGATTGTGGGATGGCTAGTTCAGCCTGTTCCAGGCTCTTTTACAAGGTTTTTAAAAAAAAATTATTCCCATATCATTTCTAACACGGTGTTATTAGATTATAATATATCCCAGACTGATCATTTCATGAGACTTTTATATTCACAGCTCCATACAGACGATCATAAGCACACAAACGAGCACATGAATGACTTTTGTTTGGACTCTTGGTGAAAGGTAGACAATTAGAGAACTAACTGTGATGAGCCTCGACGGGCAAACGATGATTTAATGAAAAAAGAAACTACTCTCTGAAAAATGTAGCACACAAAGTGTTCTGTTGGTTCATTTCTGTCTTTCTGCACTGATCAACGATGGTGGTTAAACTTGAATGATTTAATGGCTCCCCGAACAGCCGATCCTGTATCAAAACATTCTAATGTTGATGTACATTAATTCATAAGTGTTGCAATCTTTGAAGAAAATCTCGGCCCGCATGTAAATTTGGTGCGTAAAAAAAGCTATTTAAAAAAAAACCTCATCTGGATTCCATATATTTATTAGAATTATAATAACTGTCTTTTGAAAAGAACAAACACACAACACCTGACGGGATTGTGCCCCAAACAACTCATTTTCTTTTCTAGAAACCCGCAATTCTGAGACGGCAAGTGCAGTTTCTCAGATGGGGTCGAGTTTTATTGCCGAGGCTCAGATTTATTGTTCAAGTTGTAAATCTGAGCCGTAATTGTCTTCAGTAGCTCCCAAGGTTTTTTATTTTGGTACGCAGCAGTAGGACCCTGCTCCTCCCACCTGGACCTGGACCCGGACCTGGACCTGAACCCAACCACGAACACTTCCTCCTCCCAACACTGTATTCAAGAGGCATGTTTATACTCCGTACATGAATAGTGTGTTTGTGTGTCATGTGGTGAGCTCACATTAGAAACGCCGCACTGTCCTGCGGTGCCGCTGCAGCTGAACTGCGGCCGCAGCGTTTGTCATTTTTACTAACCTGACTGTACAATCACACCTGTCTGTAAGTTTGGTCGTTGCACTGGATGTGTCAGAACAAAATAGCCGGAGAGGAAAACTGTGGGGGGACAAAAACAGACAGCAGCCTTTTAAAGGTAAACAGGATGGAGGCAGACCATGAAAAGAGGGAAGTGTCCTTTCTGCTTTTGTTTTGGTTCTGTTTTTCTGTTCCGCGGTGCTGAAATACAGACGCTGCCTTCTGCTGAAAAATGCTGTTTCATTATTTTCTCAACGTGGGTGTCTGTGCGGGTTTGAGTCCGTGCACATCAGAGAGGGAGGTCGAGACCCCCTGTGTCGGAATGTGAGGGAGGGAAGAGAAAAAAAGGAAAACCCGTTGAAAAGCAGGAGTAAATAGGGTGAAGAAGAAGAAGAAATGTGGGAGGAAAACCAAATTCAAACATGTTTTCTTTTAATTTCCTGGAACACAATGAGAGTCCCTCTTCCACTGTGGGAGTGAAGATTGTTGAGGCTCCTGATAAGTAGCGCCGTGCTGACGGACGGCCTGGAGCCTAACCGCAGGCTTTTATTTCATCGAATGTAATCTGAGGCCCGTCGGCCTGAGCCATCAGAGCGAGGCGATATCTCTGTTACCCAGCAGAGGCTGACCTTTGCTTTGGCTTTTAATCAGAGCGGCTCTGATACACAACAGGCTGGGAGTCACGAGGGAAGGAGGGAGTCTGGTAAGGACCAGAGCTGACTTTCAGCATTGTTTGGAAACCGGTGGTTAATGTATATTTATTTACACAGGAAGTCACTAGAATATTAAGGTCCACTCACACACACACAGACACAAACACACAGTGCAGGAGACAGAAATGAGGCTGCAAATGTGTAGGCACAGGCTGTGGGAGGGACGGACAAAGGGAGGAAGACCGACTACAAGGAAAAAAGTAGGAGGGTGGAGGGAGAGAGGAGGTCATGTTTCCTCTGCTGAGCCCACTTCCTGTCCTGATCCCAAAATGGAGAGACTGCAAAAACGGCTTCACTCCCCCTCCCTAACCCACAAACACACACACTCACAGAGACACACAGACTCACACAAGCCAGAGCTGCACCCTGCAACGTAGATGAGAGGAAAACGCAGCAAGCAGAAAAACATACCCCCCCCAGTGGTTTCTGAAATACGAGGAAGCTTTGGTTTACAGAGGAAGAGGACATTTTGTCCTCAGGTTACAAGAGTGTATGTGTGTGTGTGTCTGGTGTGGGGGGCTTTTACTGGAAATGAGAGTATGTGGAATACACCCATTTATGTGGTTTTAATCTCAAACCACGGCTGCACCTCAGTGGTGTTTTAATTTTCTTCCCGTTTCTGGAGACGTATCGTTTGAACTGCTGTCAGTGTTTTCACGTACAAAATAAATGCAACATCAAACAAAAGGCAAAGTGAAGAACATCACCTGCCTCCAGTACTCTAGCGGTTATGTAGTTCAGACTGCACCAGTCAACAAGAAAATTACTTTCCAACCTACCTCTGAATTTCTATTTTATTTTACCTGCTGCTGTTGCGTTTGATGTAAGAATCAGGAGCAAATTGTGACACGAGTCTAAACACTCAACTAACAGCCATTAGTTTTGAAAAGCATGATTTACTAACAATAGCTTTGTAAACCTCTCAAAAGTTTGCCATGTTTAGCCCTTATTGGCAACGCTGTTAGTAGACTATACAGGAAACACGCAGTTATACGGTCAAAACCTTCAAAATCATTAACCTCCATCCTGCCCTTTCCGTCGCTACCATTTTGTGCCACGGGGGGCGGTAGTGAGTGAGTTCCCCTTGAAACTCAATCGCGCTCACACACAGATTCAGCTGGTTGTTATGATCTGCCATATCTTCCATATGCAGCCATATTTAACATTTTTATGGGTAAAGAATCAATGATGGATCTGAGATTTGATTTATTTTCATAATAATCACCTCAGCCACAGAAATACTCATTATCTTAAATATGGACAGTGAGAAAATTGTCAATATGTATAGAACAAGTCTGTGTGTGTGTGTGTGTGTGTGTGTGTGAGAGAGAGAGAGAGAGAGAGAGAGAGAGAGAATTTTGTCTCATGATTCTAATTATGCCCATTTTTCCCTCAGGCTATTCTGATTGGACCTACAGCTGAACTCTGATATTTAATAATGAATACTTCTACCCCACCACCACCACCACCAAACACACATACACACACACAACAACTGGCAGACTCCCACTGTGAAACATAAACATCAACTGGCTCATTAGCCGACGATTTGACCGTGACACATGCTCGAACTTGGGGCCATGCTGTCATTAAGCTCCTCTGTTTTGCTTCACGGTGACATTGAGTTTTGCTTTATGGCTTCTGGCATCTTTGCTGGATGTGTTTTCTTGGCTGAGTAAAGCCAGAAGCTTAATCGGACCAGATGACCGCAACAATTACGTGTGTATAACAAGGAATATCGCTACACGCATGTCTATGAATGCAAACTTCTTTCTCCTATCAAAATTCAGCTCGTGTGAATCATTTATAAATGGGTTCTTCATCTGGGTTTCTAGCTTCTCCATTTTAATTCAAACATGCACGTGATCTCTAATTTCTAATACACCACTGTGCAAGATAACTGTCTCCCCTTGCAGGCGGAGAAGCGCATTGCATAATGCTCTGCAGTGTTCATCTACCAAAATGATGAAGTATATTAATGATGGAATAAATCGTATGAGCTAAAGCCACAAAAATTAGACTAAGATAAACAATTGTTTTTCCCAGAATATTTATTTAAGCTTGATGATTCCAATCTACTGGAAACAGGATAATTTTGCAGAGTTTGGCTATGTGTCACCTCTGTGTCACTGCTCACTCAGACCTCATTTATCAAGTTTTCATCTACTGATCACATCCATGATTCCACGAATGTGTGACCCGTCAGCATGAGCAAGTCTGACTCCATGATAAACTGAACAGTCCGTGCCTCTTCATCACCTCTCTTGTCTTCTTCTCCAGCGAATGTGTGAAATACCAGCTGTTTTAGACATCTGGCTGGAACTCTCCAGATGTGCTCTCAGAGAGAAAATCAGAACTGCTTGCGCCAACCTTTCAGAGGTTCATCTATTTTTACGCAGAGCTATTTAACGGCGAATATATGCGATGACACTGTGTTAAAGCTTCTGGTTTATGGTCCAGAAAAGATTTGCAATGTCTCACACAGAGTAATTACTGTCTCAGAATGCCTAATTACTAATGCACCATTTCCCCTGTAAATTACACACAAACTCCATTGTTATTGCTTAATAGCGGTCCATCAACACAACCAGCACGAGGCTTTCCCCTCCACTTGGTTTAAGATCTAAATTACCCACTCTCGTTGTCTGAGGAGGGGCAAAGGCCGCTGCCGCTGTATAGAGTCATTCAGTGTCAGTGTGTCTGTTGAATTGGACAAGCCAGCAGTCATCCGTGGTTCGAGAGGCTTTTTTTCCCATGAATATCAGATAAAAAAAGATATCTGTGGAAGAGACAGAAGCCTTGTTAAAACAACTTCCTGTTGCCTCCACACGATAAATGAGGCATAGAATAAAACGATTGGCCTTTGTCTTTAAAAGTCCTAAATAAAATGTCAGGTGTCTTTTTTACCCAGTGACAGACTGATTGATGTGTAAAAGGTTCTTTTCCCCTCCTGCCTAGATGCAGACTGATGGAGATGCGACACTGCTCAGCAACACAAACCCTTTATTTCACCCATTCAGAAGATGTACAAAAGTTATATTGTCCCTCATTCATTCTGCTGCAGATCAAACACCCACAAGTTGAGGCTGTGTGTGGTGGAGTGACAAAAAATGTGTGTGTCTGTCTGGAAAAAAGAAAAAAGCTAAAAAACACAAACATTCACCAGTCAATTTAGCTACCTTCACACGTCCAGACACACAAGTCAAAGATGAAAACACAGAATAAACACTACAATAGGAAACATTTTCTTCTACTGAAGGGAATTTATCCTTCATCTCAGGAATACAATCAACAGTGATGTCAGCTGCTGACCGGCACAGATAAAGGAAATTTACCAAAGTGGTTACCTTAATTTTTATGATTTCTGTTAAAAAAATAAAGTAAAAAGAATAAAATGCAACAGGTCAGCACTTTGCCAGCAATGACACGCTGTTTATAATGTAAAAACAATGTGCCGATCGATATTTTCAGTAGTAGTACAAGGGGATCTAATAAACAACTCAATGCATATAAAAACAATGTCACAGCACAGCCCCCACCCACCCACCCACCCCCCAATTAAAAGAAATAAAAAGTACAGGCTTTACAAAAGCAATAATGGAGCACTGTCTGTCTGTGCTACTTGGCATTGTGGGTGAGATAATAGGGGTGAAAGAGTCTCTCGTGGCTGCAGATGTGCAGCGCCTCATACGTGTGCATCAGTAACCGTGGAAACCGAGAAGTGAAATAGTTAATGAATCCGTCGGGCAGCTCGCCCAGGGTCTCCTGGACCTCTGAAGGCAACTCGTGGTAGTGATGCTTCTGTAACAGGTTGAACACGAGAAGAGGTCAAAAACGAGCCGGCAGTGCAACTGTGAGTGTAAAAAATTCATCTCCAGATGTATACAGACCTTATTCCTCATGGCTCTCAGCAGATCTCTGACAGAGTTTCCTTTATAGGTTCTGAACCGCCTCAAGTCTGGAATGTACACAAGCGTTAATGGAGCACATGTTTTTGTTGTCCTCTGTGAGTGTGTGTGTGTGTGTGTGTGTGTGTGTGTGTGTGTGTGTGTGTGTGTGTGTGTGTGTACCTATCTGTAGGGGAACTGAGATGTGCATTCTCCAGTTGGTGCGAACCACAGCCCTTCCTCCATTCTCCAGCGTGAGCACGATGGGGCTGTCGGCCGGTTCCTTCTCTATGCGGTCGCTCACATCCTGCAAACAAACACACGCCTGAATAAATACTCCCACAGACAAACAAATTCTTCCTCTGATGCAACGCACCTGGAAAAAGAGCAGCTGCCTCTCAGGGCTCCAGAAAAACGGATGTTTGAGGACACAGGAGCAAGAAGGGCGGGTTTCAGCTGCTGCGGCGATCATTTGCTCGATCAGATTCTGTGCTATGATGTCCTCTATTTTTTTGTTTTGTTGTATTAAGGGAGTAGAAGAAAGCTGGGAATTAATCTTCAGTTTTTCAGGAAATGGCTGAACCATCGTTAAGCGGGATTAATATGAACTAGAACAATGCTGTTCAGAAATAGGCTGTTCTTACCATGTAAACCCTGTTTGAAATGCAAAAGTGAATATTCTCCAGCCAAGATGTTAACCTGTCTTCTCAATGTGTCCCCAAACGGGTGCTGCCCCCTGCTGATCACAAAGTAGAAGACACAGCCTGCTGAGAAGACGTCAACAGCTGCCGTCTGGAAAGAGAGAGGAGGAAGAGGAGGAGAACTGCTGAATAAAGGTGATCACATTGGAAAAGAGAAAAAAATCTTGTCTAAAATATCTCTGCTTGTTCAAAAAGGACGTGAGGGACCAACCGTTTTGTTTCCCGGGGTATCCCGCAGGACTTCGGGCGCTATCCACCCTTCAGTTCCCGGTATTCCAGATCGCAAAGAGAAGCTGCTCCGACCATCTGGGATCTTTTTGCAGAGTCCAAAGTCAGAGATGAGAGCTCGGACCTGACCCAGAGCATTAGGAGCAGAGAGGAGGATGTTTCTGGGTTTCAGGTCGCGATGGACTAAAAGTGAGATCAGAGAGAAGCGTAACGACAAGAACGCTGGCAAGACCTGGAAGATGATGTCACGTGTGTTTTCACACCTATATTTAGTGAATGGAGGTGTGAAAGGCCGCACATGGTCTGTTCCAGGAGACTTACAGGACTCAGCTCAGGAAAGCGAGCTGGATCCTCCACGTACTGTAAATGTTTGGCAGAGAGGAGGTGTTAATGACAAAAGACACAAAGCCAAAAGAGATCAACAAGCTGGTACCTGTTGCAAGGTGGCAGCACAGAGCTCGATGGCGATGTAAGTGAAGAGGCGGTCTCTCTCTGTGCAGAAATACCGGATGACATTTGGGTGCGTGTCGGAGGCTCGGAGGAGCTGCACTTCACGTTCTGCCACCTCGACGCACTCTGGCAGGATTCGCTTCACGGCTACGTCACGACCATCAAAGTTGCCCCTGAATTCATTAAAAGAACATCTCAGACTGCATATTGTACATCTGGCACGAGGGCTTTCCACTGTACACATCACATGACTGTAGATAAATGTCAGGAATCACCAAAACCTTAGAAAACAATTAGCATGTAATAATATGTAAACTGTACCTGAAGACAAATGTTCCTGCACTGCCGTGGCCGAGCACCTCAGACGGAGTGAAGGAGATTTTCCCCACCGGCACCTCTCTGCCGTTTCCTTCTGAGGGAGGCAGGAAGACGTGATGAATCAGAAATGAGCAAAGCTCACTGCAGCTGTGAGGGACAGGAGGAAATCAAACACGAGCACGCAGTTGTTACCTGCTACGGATTTGAGCCCACTCGTGCCATCTGTATTAGCATCTGAAGAGGCGCTGTTGGGAGTGCCTGGACTGGGTGGAGGCTCAGCGGATGCAGAGTGAGAGCCTGAATGGGTGTAAATAAAGACACACCTAATGATTCCAGAATCTCCGGCTGGTAATGTTTGCTTGTCATGAAAAAACTTTAACACGTTTACATTTTAATCACTCAAAATGGCCTAAAAAAGGTGTGACACATCAATCCTTGAACTGAGATTGAACAGCATAACCTTTAAAAATAGGAATTATAAATCACTTACTGCTGGGAAGGTTGGTGTCTGTAGAAGACGCTGTGTAAGAAGGGACCAAGGGCACAGCCTGCACGTTGGCATGCACGTTGGCATGCACGTTGGCCTGCATGTTGGTCTGAATGCGCTGAAGACGAGTCTCAAATGCCTCCGCCAGCTGCCTTTGGGTTTTCAGCTGCAGGGCTGCACGCTGGCGATGCACAACACATTTAGAAGACAGATTACAACCTTCCAACCTCTACTCAATTTTCCTTAATTAGTTATGTGATTAAATGATCAACATCATGCTGTTTCTACCACACTCATTATATAATAAAAATCACAGTTTGCAGACTTATTAATCATTCTTACTATCTTTATGATGTGGCCAATCTGGCTCCTACACTGGAAAGATTATAATGCTGACAGTTTCTAAGGTCCAAGACCTAACATGGACATCACAACCTCTTTCGAGTGTTTAGTGAAGTTCTGAAGATTTAAACCCTAATTAGTAATGAAAGTTAACCTTTTTTTCTTTAAATGTTAATGAGGAAAATAGAAACAAACTCACTAGGGAGTAGGAGAGTGCGATCGCCAGCCATCCTCCCAGCAGCAGTGTCAGAACCGCCAGAGTGAGCCGGTCCTGAGTCATGTAGATGGGCAGCACGGCGGTGCCTCGCTGACTCTGCCCCGTCTGCTCATTAACTGCTCCTCTGTTAGCATTGGCATCGCTACGAGCGCCGCCACTTTTGTGGAGCTAAACGCACAAGAGAGGCATTTTAGCTTAAGCATTGTCTTTAGGCTTTGACTGTTTAAGTTGCCAGGGTGACACGTGTAGCCGTGACTCACATAAAGCTGGTGGTAGTCTGATGCAGGCGAGGCCGAGGGTCTCGGAGGGATGACCGCCTCAGCAGAACGCTGCAGACTACTTGGAAAATCCCTCAACATGGTGGTGTGAGCAACTGGAGGGAGCTCATGATGACCTAAATGCACAAACACATCCCAATAATTACAGTTTAGAAAATTTCAGACAAAGAAACTTTCTCTTCTTAAAATTTACTGAGATGAGATTTTATTGCGTTAAATTAAAATTTACTGGGATTTTATTGGGTTAAATTTCTTGCTCAACACTTCATGACATCTCTGCTCACATATAATGAACAATACCACGATAGCAGGGTTAAATTCTTGCAACTACCATTTAAAAGGGACTCTGAACTCTTTCATTTCTCAAGAACACTTTGATAACCAGCCTGTATTTTACAAGTTCTATTTCCTACACGTTACTATTAAGTTTACGACTAAAGTGAGTGCAACCTGGAAATAGATTGTTTTATTACAATGAAAATGACAGGATTCAGTGTGTGTGTGTGTGTGTGTGTGTGTGTGTGTGTGTGTGTGTGTGTGTGTGTGTTCACCTATGAGCAGCCAGTGATTTTTCTGGCTGCTTGTGCTCCCGGCTGGATAGCGAATATCAGTGGACGGTGTAATCTCACATGCCCCTCGCTCTCTGAGGGTCACTTCAGCCGTCAGAGGGCCCTCAATCCGAGCAAGCGTCAATCCTCGGGGCTGCCATGGCAATAAGCAGAAAGAAATCACGTCAAAGCCATCTTTCTTCACTACTACTTCCCAAAAGATTAATGTCAGGAGAGCCATGAAAAGAACACAACCTGCAACCATAAGGATGTAAGTGACATCATCTTAGAATTATAAATTATTTGATTGCGATTAATAACACGTAAACTCACCACTAATGAGACCCCGTGGTGGACGAGAGAGGTGGAGGCATAAAGGTGGGAGTCTAACTTCCCTACATAGAGAGTGGGCCTGAAAAGAAAAGAAAATCTGGCTACTTAGTCCGATCCTAATTCAAGATGCTGGCAAACTCAGACTTGAAATTATAGAACTGAAAGTACGTAATTAGTCAACATTTGGATGCAACACTCTAGCTGCAAAGGGCAGAAATCTGCCAAAATAATTAAAACTGCCAGAATACCATGTCATTCAGGAAGTAGCAGTTTCAGAACTACTGCACTCTGACTCTGGCACAGTCCATGTGGTCATACAGTACATTTGTAGCACATCTGTTACCCTCAACAATGGCACTGAAGGCCACATATAATCACTACCCCTGTTGTCGTTATCTAAATTACACACTGCTGCTTACTGGCTGCATATTTAACACTGTACCATGCAGGTGTGTCTGTGTTCATATGCTAACATAGCATGCATATGCAGCATTCTGTGTCATTGTTCTCATTCATAAATTTGCTAAAAAAAAAACCACACAAACACACTCAACCTTGACTCAAACCACCAAACCCACAAGATGAATATTTGTTGTAATCTGAGGTTTCTAGATGGAGAAAATAACGAGTCTCTCCAATGTTTTTTTAGTCACTCAATGACTGGAACAACACTTTGACTTTGGCAGGTGTAGGTTCTGCATAGTTTCACCGTTTTGTGTGTACGAGATCTTAAGTTTTTCTTACACAAGTTGTGCTTGTGCGCTGGCTTGCTCCTTCACAAACTGGTAGCTCCATTTCAGCGTTGAGCGTGCGTCTGCCAGGTTGTTGGCTGAAAAGGTGAGGAAGCGTAACGTTTCCAGGGCGAGGGAGACGTGGGGCGCGTGTCTGAGTGTGTCCCCAGAATAGAGGTACACCCCCACAACGGGCGAGCCGTAGTTCTGACTCCACAAGACATCGCCTGGAAGGTGAGCAAATGAGGGTGAGCAGTAAGTAACCCATCACAGGTGAAAGAAAGGTAGAGACAGAGAGTGAAACCCACACACCTCCCCCTACCTGACTCTCTATCAACCGTCACTACGAGGCCGTCGCCACTGGACACAAGATGAGCCATCTCTTGAAAGTGCAACAGGTGAGACAGGTCAGGCGTAGGCAGTGCAAATTCAAACAGGTGAAAAACGCTAGAGGGGGTTAATTTCACAGTTCTTCCATAAACCTTCAGCTCATTTTAAAGTCAAATATGAAACGAATAGAATAAAAATGTGGCATGCTGTCTCTCTCTGTCTCATTCTTCTCTTAATTCATGTGTGTGTGTGTGCGCGCGCGTGTGTGTGTGTCTGTGACATACTGTAGTCTTGTTTCTCATCATACGGGGGAGCAGAGTAGTCATTGTATGTAGCATTCCAGCGCAGCTCCTGTGTCTTAGTGTCAAACATTGTGACCATATATTCTGTTTCAAAAGGTTGTAAATTAATATTCAACAAGTCCTCAGATATACGAGTGCGTCTGCGTCAGATGTGAGCATACCTGTGCGTCCAATGTACAGCAGGGGAGTATTGGGGCAGATAGATTCAGATGAAGAAGTGGTTAAACTGGTTTGCTTTTCACCAGTCTCAGGATCCACCACAAACCAAACATCATGTTTTTTACCTTGATTGTTACATAGAAAAAAACCATAAAACTCCTAATATAAGCAATAAACATCAATAATGTCAAGTAGTTGTAGCACACAAGGCTGGATGTCACAGTTTTCACTATCTCTCTATCTGGAACACTGTTTTAAATAAGCTATTTCCTCTGTTATGCTGCTCATTAATGCAAACACACACTCACCTGTATACAGTATACCATCAGAGCTCCTGCAGGGAGCTGACTGCACCAGCTCTGGGATGGTGAATGGCAGTTTCTGCAGATGCATCAAGGGGCAAACAATGAGGTCATAGTGAAAGCTGACAAAGAACACACACACACACGCTCATACATATACACACAGACACTGGCTTCTTTACCATAAGCCCCTCCATATGCTTGCCACCCAGGACATACAAGCTGCCATCGTTGGGGTCTGGAAGGAAGCCTGGCCTGCAGACACAACATCAGATTTCAGCAAATATGTAAACTACTAGAGGTTTTTTGTTGTTGTTGTTGTTTCCTTTTCCTTGTCGTGTTACTCACTCTGTGACATAAACCGGTACTTGAATTATAGGGTCTGAAAAAGTTCAACAAAGAACAACTTAATTAGAGAAATACGACAGTATCAGCGGCATCTTCAGCTACATTTACCTTCTCTGAGGGTCCATTTGATGTCTCCTGTCTGTTTGGAGACAGCATGCAGACTTCCATCCAGTGTTGACACAAATAGCAGTGACTCAGGCAGGGTCACTGATCTGACCCCTCCAACCTGTTGAGAATGGGAAGATGAGAAAGAAGAATAATGGGAATTCAATGGGAGGGAGTCCCGTTTCGGCCTAATATTGTAGCGTGTGAGTTGAGGGAGGGGTGCGCCAGGTGAGGTTGGACAGTTCGCTCCCGCTCTAATGATTACAATGTGTTCTGACCAGGATGTCCTGGTCTCCATTGCCGCTCCCTTATTTACCCATCAAAGGGAGGCAAGACCACTGGCGCAGTCACGACATCCGCAAACAGAAAAACTGTCGCGGGAGCGCGCAAAAAGGCAGCCAGGCAGTATTGGCTTTCGACAGCCGATTCGGACTAAAGTCCTGTCATATCATGGCAACTTTACCGGAGCTTGAAATAGACACAGAAGAGCAGTGGGGTGCCAGTTACAGTTGGGGCGGCCAACAAATAACTAGACCCGCTCGGTTAACAACAACAGAAGTCGGTTTGACGTTTCAGACTTTACCTGAACCAGTTTTCCCTCCCATGAGAGCAGGAAAACGGACAGCAGCAGACGCCCCAGGTATTCTATGGCCCTCGAATCTCTTCCCATGACCCAACGAGTGGGGGATCGAGGCTCTTAAAACGAAAACAGAGGTCGAAGTCGCTCTATCTTTCCAACGCGGACATCCATTGGAAAGTTAGCACAGCGAGCACCGTCCTTGTAACACGGCGGAAAAAATAACCCAAAACATGGAGTTGACAGCAAGGTGAACCGTGGGATCGCCGCCTCGCTATAAATACATATCGTTCTAGATCCAGAACGTATGCAGCGCAACTTTCAATATTATTTCCGTGTTGGGACGGAACCGTTGACGTCAGGAGCAAACTGTCAAACGGCAGCAGCAAAGAGGGGGCGGGGCCGGCCCGATGACTTGCCATCAGAATCCACCAATGGGAGAGCAGACGAGGACACAATGGGAGGGGCGGCAGAAACGGCTGGAACACGTGGAAACAGAGCGCAGGACGGTGGTGATGGTAACACGAGTGAGTCTTTGTGCAACAGAAAGTAGGAGGGCTTTATTGTTAGTGCACACTGTCACACATGCGCCAACACAGCAAAAATATGTTCTTTTTAACTGACATTTCGCACTGATGTTTTCATATTAAGATATTAAGCACAGGTCTACAACCTGAAGTCACTTCAGAAAAGAACTTAGGTAAGAAAACATTCAGCGGTTACTTTTTAATAAATGAAATTGGTCAATTCCTCAATACTTTCTTTCATTCTTATTAAAGTAATGATTGTTCTGACTTAGCATCTCAATATAATATCCCAAAGTAAAATGCACATCTCTTCCTTTTGCTGTAACCATAGACTCGTGATATTGAGAATGTTTTCCAATCAAAAAGTTAATTGATTTATTTTAAATTCTTTTGTTTCATATAAGATGGGCTTTCCACAACAGAGAACAGAAAAATTCACAGAACATATTTTATTTCAGCAATGCCAAAATAATGACTGAGAAAACATGGAATGTGTTTTTAAAAAAACAGATAACATGGAGGCAGACGTGCTTCAAATGAAAAAATTAAATATTAAAGACACTTTTCACTTTTGAGGTATGAACAAAATGAAACAAATATCGTGTCGCATATTGTTCTTTAAAGGCAAAAACTGGCTGTGCATAGGTAGATGATGCATGAGCTCCACACACAGTGCAGCACCCTGCAGGCCTTTGGTTTAATGAGTTCTACCTCCTCAACACACTGTCAGGTTTGGGATAACCAAACAGCTCAAAGTCAGGTTCATACAACTTGTAGAGTTCTCTCCTCATCGTCAAGGGAACCTGTGCGAACCAGTCTCTTTCCCAGCCGGTTGTAGTGCGGTTACGGCCCCCAGACGGGAAGTGCACTAGATGATCCACCTCTAAGAGCTTCAGCAAGTGCTCTGCATCGGTTTCCAGGCTCTCTAGTCGTCCAATGAAGTCATACTTCACCTGGCATGGATGGCACAGGCGGTACACCTAAAAAACAATTAAAATCTTCTCTTTCACCTCAAACGTCACTTTACCGCAATAACTACATAGTAACTGTCATAACCAGTACAAGGTTGAACCGAGATGCAGACATACCTCAGGGAGTGTTCAAGGACCTGCCCTTTGTTCAAGGACCTGTTTGTTTCATCAAACAACGTCTCATTCCCGTGCTCTAGTGGTAATGTCTGTCTTTATGACTTTATAGGTTTTCTTCAAGATTTTCTGTATAGACCAAATGTCCTGATCTGCAGTCTGGTGTGTGAAGCCCCAGCAGTGCTCCATACCTGCCGCCAGTGTTCATTGAAGATTCTTTCCCTCTCTGTTTCGGGATCCAGCAGGTAGGTGATGAACTGCTGAAACGTCGGTTTGATTCCAGCTGAAAACGCCTCTGCCGCTGTCTCTGGCAAACTGCCAGATGCATTACCGTACCTTTGCAATATTTCAGAACCGAACTGCCTGTAGAAGTCTTCGTTGGGCCTTGAGCGTTCACAGGAATACAAATACAGTATTTTATCAAGGCAAGAACAAGAGGAGTGTTGTTTAATTGAATATGGCGAGCGATGTTCAGCCTCAGAGAACATGCACAGTCACGCACTTGCTTCCTTATAAATACACACCTTCCAAATTTGTTCCTGAAGGCTGAGATAAGGCGAACAAAAGGGTCTCGTACAAACAGAAACTTGGTGTAGTGCTGGAGCTTGACTGCCATCAGGTGGCGGGACATTGAACCATAATGGCGCCAAAACCTGGTGAAAAACACAGACACACGGAGCACAACAGCACCATGAAGGTGAACACAATTAACCTTAATGATAAATCCTTATTATAAGAACAACAAGGTGCAAAAGACATTACCCCCGTGTAAAGAATGCCAAATATGTTCTATGAGATGTTAGCAAGATGGCTAATTTACAACAGGAGTAACTGTTTGATATGGAGTGCATTCAGTAAACATTCAAAATTAAGATAAGTGCACTGGTGAAGACAGATTCAGACACAAACAGCTCCTGAGGTGGAGTAGAAAGGTCTGTCTGTGCTGCTGCAGCAAGCTCTGCCTGCCCAAGTGTCTCGTAAATAAACCCTTTGATGAATGGAAAAATCTCAGCATATGAAAGACACGAGGAAAACACATTCAAATATGCAGAAAATGACTAATTTTCTGTAAATTTCCATCATTTCTATGCTTTCTAATAAAAAGTCTGCTAGTTCTGCTCAGGCTTCACCCTAAATCATGACTATACAGTATATTGCCCTTATTTATGACTATATATTTCTCAGCTTTCCTTTTTATGAGGCTGGATTTATGTAAAAGTGCTGTTTATGAAGGTCTGGTCTCTTCAGCTTTATTAGGGTGAATATCAAAGTTAAGTTTGGGCAGGGGTTTGGAAGAGACAATACTAGCAAATAAAAGTAAGTGCAAGAGCTCTTTGTGTGGGTGCCGTACTTTGCAAAGGTGAGGTGAAGTGAGGAGTTGTGTACGAGGTCAGCAGGGACGGTCTCTGGGTCAGTGTAAGGTTTCCCTGAGGGCGAGATCAGAGACTGGGACAGAACCACCATCACTCTCTTCCAGTTGGTGCAAGCTACCTGATTAAAGATGAGAAAAGGGACCCAACAGAGGAAATATAAAGATTGTCTTAAAAATATAAACCCTATGCACACAGGGCAGCCTTACCTTAGGAACATAGCAGTAGATGATCTGGTGTGTGTCATCTACTATCAGGTGATCCAGCTCCCTGTTGGGGATCTGCTCAAATGTCCTAGTTCTTCCAGGGAATTCCAGATTATCATTTCCAGAACAAACATCAGTGATCATCTTCTTTCTACTTTCCTGTTCCACCACCAAATCCTTAGCAGCAAGAACTCCATCCTCCTCCTGTGCTTCAACAGTTCCTCCATTGTCCTCAGAGACCAGTGTTTTAGTGGAGGCAGTAGTGGGAATGCTCTTCTGAGCATTGCTGGTAGATAAAGTTCCAGATGGCCCTGTCGTTATCTGAAGGTGAAGATCATTTGGAGGTGACTCGTATCTGGACTCCTGCAGCGGGTAAAGGTTAAAGCCCCCAATGTCGTCCCAGTAGAGGATGATCAGCAGGACCATGAACAGAGACCCCAAGATGAACGCCATGCGTAGGTTATGTCTTGTTCCCATGGCTGAACAAGATCAACAGCCGTGATGGGCAAAGCAAAGAGGAAGACTTTATCTCAGCTCCATAGTGACAGTCATTTCACGGAAGGAGACACTTCCCGTTTGCCTGCTGCAACTGAAAGAAACAGGAAGTACAACTAAGGACACGTATCCTCTCTATAAAGTAGTTAATCCATGTAAAATAACATTTTTTCTGTAACAATGTTGGATTATGTCATTAATCTTTAAGAGCAGATGCTCCGTGACATGTTTTTACTGCTTCTGCTTTAGCCAAAGTAGGTCCTTGTTCCTATAGAAGGTCATGGCCTGTATGAATGTGTCCAGGGGGTGGGAGAAGCTCGGGCCATGCTCGGGGCGCTCAGCTGTCACCGAGACGTGAACAAACAGGGCAGTGGGGGTAGAAGCAACCTAAACCCAGAGTATGCTGGAGGGTTTACACCCTTTTGTCTGCCCCATCAAAACATCTGCTGTAGGGGAGGGAGAAAAGACGGTTCCAACCCAACCAGCAAAAAAGTGCAGCCTGGGGAAGGCAGATATTCCATAGCTCCTATTTCATTGGAGAAAATTATAGTTTTTCTGGCCTTTCTTAGCTCTGTGTTAGACTGAAAGGGTCTATTTTAGGAAATCAGTTTGCAAACCCAGCTCGTGTTTTGGCACTCGCTGTACCCACACACATGCGCACAAACACGCAGGAAGGGGGGAAACTCCCCTGTGGACTTTAAATATCTTTGAAGCTCGTACACAAATATGCAGGGTAGCTTTTATTTAAAAAAAAAAAAATCAAAGATTTTTGCTACTTCTAGCTACTAAGTATCCTGCATAAATTAAATAAGTTACAGACTAGAGAACACACTGTTTTATTTAGAGTTACTCCTCATCATCACCTCCTCCCTGATGGAAAACACTTAATTCCAGTACACAAGTTACAGTGGGTCCTTTCATCGACCCAACCGGACTATTGTGCAGTTTCCTCTTTTACCCGAGTCTTCTTTAGATCATCTTGGGGGTTTTTCTCTACCCAAACCTCATTTTTCATCGCTATTCTCCTTATTATTTCACCGCCTTTGGGTGAAAGAGCCCAGCTTCTATCTGCTGTCGTGCCGGGAGCATCCTAGCCGATTCAGCCGGCTCGAGCGTTTATCTGTCCGGTTGTAGAAAAACTTCGCTTGTGTCTTACCCCGCTGAGGGTCTCCATGGCGCTCTTGGTCTGTCAATATTTTGTCTCCAACCGGGTGTCCTTCTTCTCCGTCTGTCCGTCACCCGACTGATGGAACCGGACAGACACGACGCAGCCGTCCGCTGTATGCGCTCACCAGGAGGCGGAGCAAATGTCGCGATACTTAATAGACGGACTCGCCAGGCGGCTGAGGAAATGTCGCGATATTTGAAAGTATTAATTGCTAGGGGTGGAGCAAATGTCGCGATACTTAAGAAACCTCCTAAATGAACCCGGGAAAACCTAAATTCAAGAACCCTCCCAGAGAGGGGACAGAAGTCCATTTTCGTCGGGGAAATTTTAAAAAAAAAGGTTAGACGTTTTTAAATCAGATTGATTTGTTTTAAATTCAGAGCCGAAGGCTTGGACAGAGGAGAGAGGGAGGGGTCTGCAAGGGTCCTGTCACCGCTGCTCGATGAAGTGAGATGTTATATGAATGCAACTGTGGAGACAACACTGTCAATACAGAGGAAGAGCAGATATCTTAGGTCTTCTGGAACTGTGATAGACACCACTAATTGTATGTGGACAGTCTGGGGAGCAGGGTGTCCACCTGAAAATCACTTGAAGTAATGTGGTCCCAGCCATGTGCGCGAATGCTAAATTGTCAATCATGACATTTCACGGCATCAAACAAATAGACCGGCTTTTTAATTTCTTTACCGATAGCTACCAGCAGGTGGCGACCGAGATGCTGTGGTAGCGAAGTGTGTTTAAATTCAATCATTCATTTTTATTCCCATAGACATTAAATGTATTTCTTATTACGTCCTTCTGCTTTTTCAACAATTGGTTAGTAAATCAATTCAGTTAATAAAACAGTTATCTACATTTCATTGTATACAAGATTTTCCACATCAAAAAAATGTCTCATACAGTATACAGGACAGTAAATATAGGTTTAATTAAAGTTTGCCTTTAATAAAAAGAAAGTAACCAAAGAACATGGCAGAGCACATTTCTGTATTGAATCTATCTTTTGTGAACTTATCAAATTTAGAACAACAGATCCATTTAAACAAGGCTTCGGGGCCATTTTTATATATTAACGTCATTTTCAAGCCAATGGGGAAATGAAAGGTTGGCTTTCGCTTCCATGTGAGCACCTTCCAGCTCTCTTCTGTCATTAAAGAAATGTTTTCCCAAAAGGTTCACAGCTTTATCTCAGCCATGGCAACATTTTAGAATCATAATTTCCCAGAAGTGAATCCTTGTGTGGGGTTTAATTTTAATTGATTAGCCTTCAGCATCAATAGAAATAAATAAGCTCACAAGTCTGCTGTTGTCTGTCCACCTGGCATGTGAACATCTGTGCAGGAGCAGATGCATGCTCCATTAGATTGATTAACTAATGAGGTGAAAGAACCATGGAGATTAGAGTGTCAATATTCCGACAGGCTGTAACAGACAGTGCCTGACCTCATGTTACCATTACGGTTCAGCCACACAGACTAATGGAGTTAAACCATGCTGACAAAATGAAACGATACAATTCATTTAGGCTGACCTTCAAGGATCAAAAACAGACACAAACCAGACATGATGCTACCACACGTGGAATTGATTATGTGCAGGAAGACTTTGACCTCAGTACCAGTATGTGTTGGGGGTGTAAAATGTTCATTCCAAACATTACAATTTTTCTAAAACTGCTGTGTCTGCACAGGCCCAACGGAGTCCATTACAAGGTAGAGACCCCCTTGTCATTTAGCTTCAAAGAACTGAAACTGATTAGAATTTGGAGGATCATCAGTTTACCGAAAAATATTGGCATTGGTTTTGATTTAGAATGTTAGACGCACCAGCCGGATTATCTTCAAATTGATGCGGAGGATAATCCGGACCTTGCGTGGAATAAACAGCCAACAGAGCCACAGAATGAACACTGAGACGGGGTGGAATTCTTGTGTTTGAATGTTTATTTAAAGTTATTCCCACTGCGCACCCCCTCCCTGTGTGAAAGCCTAGTCTGAAAGGAGGAGGATACAGGCCACTGTAGTGCCCCATCAGCACACTTAATAAGGCTACTTGAGCAGTCAGAACACCTCGACCCCAGTCTCTCAAAGCACGCTCTGTGCCCCTGTAATCACACATTAACATGTCGAGGAGAAAAAATGACCAGGGGCAGACAAAGGTCCACTTAGCGATGGTGCTGAAAATCTCCAATCAATGGTAAAAAAACTAGGCAGTTTAGCTAACTACCAAGATCCGCAGAGGAAAAACAGTGAGTAGATGATGTTGGCTGACAGATGAGATGATGGAAACTCTCCTGTCTTTTTATGTGGCTGCTGATCCACAGGGCGTGCGTGAAGATTGACACTAAAGGCGAATGCTGAGGCTCGTGGAACCCAAGATTTGCGGCGTTGTTTTCGTCCTCCAATCAATGACGAGGCTCCTCCCTCTTCCTTCCACACAAAAACGGATGGCCTGCAGGAGAAAGAACATGTCAGCCACTGGCAAAGAAGATTACAGTTTCTTAATTACTCATATGGCGTTACCTGCGTAGGGGACTACAGATCTCCAAAGGGAATGACTTCTTCGTTGATAAAAAACTCAATGGTCTCCTCCTCCCAGTCATCTACATTACTGTCCGGTTCATCGGTATCCACAGCTGGAGGACACATGACAATATTAGCAAGGTCTCCCATAAAGAGGGGAGTGGCAAGAGCTCTGCGCAGTCCCACCTCCTCTGAGTGCCAGCCGGAGGCTCTTCTGTTCCTGGTAGACCTTGCTTGCTTCCTCCCTGTAGCGGCGGTAATCCTCCATCATGGCCCTGCGTTTGTCCACCAGCTCCTACTCCCAAGCAAACACAAGCTCATCTCAGATTAAAACATACAGCCAAGAAAAAGCAAACTCGGCCAAAACTATCTGAAATATTAAACATTCCTTTTAGCGCAGCTCAAAACTGGTTATTAAAAATAAACACGGGTCAAACCTTGGAGGCCTTGGACTGGCTCAGACGATCCTTCTGCTCAAAGATCTTGGAATACTTCTTGAGATCTTTCTTGATCATCTGAAAGAGAGATGAGAGGGAATATTAGCCATGAAAGAATGCTCATCTAGCATGGTTCTATTTTTATAGTAAAGCCGCAACGGCCTCAGTCTGCTCCGAGCCTCAGATCAGATTTAGAATCAGGAGCTGCAGGGCAGCACTCATACGAGGTGTCAGAAAAGTTGTTTAATCTGTCATCACGGGCTCCACAAACACACAAAGCTCTTGTTAATATTTGAGGGCAATTACTGGATCCAGAACCTTTGGTAATGAAAACTGTGAAGACTGCCTCAGTTACCTTGATTTGATCTGCAGTGAGCAGGGAGGGCGGTCTGGGTCTCCAGAGCAGCTGACAGAAGCGATCTTTGTTGTTCTTCTGAAGGAGACGGCCCTGAAACGTCCACAGCCAGTATGCGTTGTCCACCTACACACATATACAGAACATGGTAGGAAAACGATCTGCTGTGTGGAAATTTTTAACAAATAAACATTGCCCGAATCTATATCCCTATGGTGACGGGGCAGCGTTACCTTATGGCTCCACCAGGAGACAGAGGTCACCACATAGCGACCGGTTGGGTCCCACTCCACATCAGAGGCCATGTAGTGCTCTGCTATGTTCATCAAGGTGCAGTCTGACGTGTCCACGAAAGCTAGAGCTCCATTCATACTGAAAACAAACACACACAGAAATTATGCATTGACAACTGCATCCAGCACACAACATGAATCTCAAAGTCAGAATCACAAGCTCCCTCAAGCACAAACAACTGACCTCCTGAGACCAGCCAGCACCAGGAACTGTCCCTGGGGGCTCCAGAATATGCTGTTGGCCTGCTGCTTGTCAAACATCTCTGTATAAAAAAGACATGACAAATGTTTCATGAATACTAGATTATACACAACTGGATCAACAGGACAGTTAGATGGAAGAGGTCCGGTTCACCAGGTACTCACTCAAGAGCTCGATCTTTCCGTTATTTTTGACATGATAAAAGGAGACGCTGATTCTGGGAGACTCTCCGTGGAGAACAGCAAATTTGCTGTCATTGGGTTCCCAGGCAAATGCTATAATGCTTTCTGGAAAAGAGGGAAACCAATGGTACATCAGGCTTCTGCTCCTTGCTCACTGAACTTTGTCTGCCTCTATCCTCACCTTTCATCTCCACCACATCAACGGGCACCTGCTTCTCTCTCATTCGGAAGATCTCAAAGTTGGTAACGACGCCCTGAAAAGTTTCAAAAAAACCTTTGAATATTTCACCTTTTCTTAAAACCAGGCCTTGTGTTCCCTCCTTTTTTTGTACTTCGTTTGTGTACCTGCGTTCCTTTCGGAGTCCTGTCCACTTTCACACACAGGTAATCTCCATTTCTCTGCCAGTGCAGTTTGCAGTCCACCACGTTGAAGAGGTTGCGGACGCGAATCTCCTGGCGGGAAGGTAACTGCATCAGAGTCACTCTGGCTGGGATGTCCTTGTCCTCAGGTACCCAGAATGCTATGATGTTGTCACCAGGAGACCACGAAAAGTCCCTGTAGACACATTCATGGTAAAATCTTAAAAATCCTGCAATGCTGTAATAGACAGCAATGTTATAAAAGACAGCACTTACTTAATCCCAGTAATTTTAAGACTCTTCTTGTCCAGCAATCCCATAGACTGAAACATAAAGGAGATTGTATTGTACTACCTTTTGTAAAGTTCCGAGATGTAATTTTAGCAATTTAACTTACTGGAGTCTCATAGATACTCAGCGTGTCTGTGGTCATCCTGGCAAAAAACTTCCCATCATGACTCCACCTGAGACGAAAACATCCCACCTCTGTTCATTTCAAGTTCAGCACTTGCGACAGCTTAAAAGGTGGTGAAAGGAGGGAGAAAAATAAGGAGGACTGACTTGAAAATGGGCCAATGTGCCGAGCTCTCGCAGTGGAAGCCTCTCTTTTTCTGTCCGGTCAGGATGTCCCAGATGATGATGGCCTGTGGGTCCTCCTTAGTGTCCATCAGTGGACTGAAGGTCACCACATACCTGGAAAACACAACCACACATGGTTGAGCATGGAATAAACACAATAACTGGATTGGACTGATCAGAATGTGTGTGTGTGTTAGATGTTGATGATGCTGCTTACCTCTCACATGGTGAGAAGTCGATGAGGGAGACACCCTGATGACTAAACCTCTGAATCTGTTTGAATTTCTCGCCACCCCACAAGGCAATGCCACGCTGGTGGAAGGTAGCCAGGTAGGTGCCTTTAGGAGACCAACGCACATACGTCTCCGTCCAGCGCTGCATGAACACACAACTGTTTTTACTTATGTGTTTGTTTGTTTGTTTTTTTAAATGAGCCCAGCGTTTCACTTACGGCTCTTTCTTCAACTGTGATCGGGTCCTTGGAGTCATTATTAAAAATTGCCGTCCTCTCACCAGCTTCATAGATCACGCTGTATTGGTCACGACAGTCTGGATCCTCAATCCAGTGGCGCAGATTTCCCTGAACAGACAGATGAAGTGACAGTGACCAGTACAGTATTTTAAACTGAAAAAGAACAAGGGTGGGAAACACAAGAAATAAATATTTACAAAATCTTTGAACGGCTGCTTCTCCGGAGTTTCCCACTCATCACTGATGTTCATGTACCTGAGGGGGGAAATAATATAATTTTTACACATCTGTAGTGAGAGTTCCTGTATCTGTTTTGGGAACATATACACTTACTTGTCAAAGTCAGTGAAGAGGTTGACCCTGAATGTGTGCTGTTTGTCAAGTTTGTAACCATCTGCATTCTTAACTGCTTCCAGAGCCTGGGTGGGAGCGGCGTACTCTAGAAAGATGTACCTGTGGAGGATATTTGCAAAACCATAAATACGTCTTCAGTGCAACAACTGAAACCACACAAGAGAATAGAGCTCATACCCCTTTGTCGCGCCATCAGCCTCTGGGTAGAATTCTGTTGTGATTTTGCCAAACTTGGAGAAGATCTTATGGATGACATTTTTGAGTTTTTCCAATCTCTCAGGGCCCACCTGAGGGACGTTATCTACCACCACCACAGAGTCAATGCCATCCGCCTCCTGAGGCTTCTCCTTCAGGACGTCCTCCAGGAGCTCTGAAGAAAACAAAAAAAGGATGTATAATTGCCAGCATGGATGTGAAGTTTGTTACATTGTTGTGTAGTTTGAGCTTTAATCACACACAGGAGAAAAAGTATTGATGGAAATCTGCTATATAAAAGGTTTGTGTTGCTGGCGAGTTGTCCTGCTGCACAGTTAAAGGTGTGTAATGTTGCACACTTTCTCTAATGCTGAACATTACCATTACTCCTAATTACATCCTGCACATATTTACTCTGGCCAAAATGAGGATCTCTCATAAGTAGCATGAAACCATCTACTACATGGACCAATATGATGGGAGCACATACAGAATACAACCAAATCAGTGGGAATGAGACTTTATAGGGCAAAACGGGTGTGGTTGTTGAGCATGTGTCTTGTCTAATTTACAGATATGTGGGGGGTTTAGGGTTGCAGACAAACCTGCGCTTCAGTATATAAGAACACGCCGGATAAACAGCTGCTTCGTTCAAACCAGACTTAAAGGTCGTGACGATTCCGTTCACATAAATTACTATTGAAACAACAAAAAAATAGATTTGGCCGAGTTTATTCTCCACATGACAACGGCAGGGCCACAGCAGTGCGTCAGATCTGGCAGAAACGAAGATAACGCCCGTTTAGCGTATCCCACGATACTGGACGCGATGTTTAAGTCTTTATCACTGCGAATTTCTCCTCAAATATTTAAATGTCGCAGTTCTCTGATGCCTCAATTTGTCTTCAAACCAATCTCTTTGGTGGCGCTATCTTTGATTACAGCTTAGCTAGCAGTTAGCAACAGGCCGGAAAGCCGGCGTTTTTCCTGCGAGTACTCACCCTCATCTTCGATGTCATCTACGTAGTCCTCGGGGTCGCTGAAAGAGGGCTCCTCCTCTTCATACTCAGGGTCGTCCATCATATCCACCGTTTCTTGCATTTATCGTAGCTAAGATATACAGTTCCTGCTGGTACAAAGCAAAACCACGATCAAAAGGCTAGTGGTCCTCGACCGGTGCGGCACCATGTGCAGTGCCGTGAAAATGGACGACGTGACGGAAACGCGACACCGGAAGTTATTCGGAGATAAATGACGCGCCGAAGGGAAATAGCTGAGTTGTAAAACATGTGGATGGCAGCGTTCAATGCTTGCGTTGATAATTTAACACATGCACATACTTTAAGATCGGTACATGACGAAAGAAATCGGGAGTTCTTCCTCTTTCCTTTGGTTTCACAAGCTACTGATCCACACCGGTAGTGGGCGGTATTACACATTTAAAGCGGTTCAAAGCCGCTTTAAAGAAGAATAAGACGGAAACCGGTAGTTCTGAAACTATTTCCCGCGAGAACGAGCGTTTAGCAAATTCACTCTTAAATTATTTTATCGACCTCTGGTCTTTGACTCAGTGTGGTGCCTTATTTTATCTGTTATTTTAGATCAGATTGTTATACCTTATTAGTTATGTACGCATTACTGAGGTACTTTAACTTCGTTGCCGCACTGTAATAAACGTACTGATAAGTACTATGGACAGTGAATGCGCGTCTTTGCTACCCCGCGTTTGTGAGGTGCTGGCGGACTCAAGGAGGGCTCTGCCCGATGACACCAGTCTGGAGAAGCTCTTAGACTGGTTCACAGGGCTCACAAAGTCTGGTCAGTACTGGACATGATGGTTGTGGTTGTCTTGGACTGTTTTCCTGCCTTCACCCATTGTGTACGTAGAAAACCAGTTCGAGGAATATTAATAAGTTCATGTCCATTTGCACTAATGCAGGTGGATGTCTGCTGGAGACTTGTCCCTGTCTGCTTGACTTCATATCCAGCGTGGGTAACAACACCGCTTTAGATCCAGCTGTCCTCTCATTTACTCTCAAACTCACTGGTTTATTGGCTGCGTCTGAGGATGGATTCAAAATACTCAGGGTACATTTCGCTCATACTGTCTCTGACTGTTGATATGGAATAAATAGTGCCATTTGGTCAAGATGTTACTGCACTGTGTAAGATTTGGTAATGATATTCTACCCACTGCAGGATTGTTCTGTTCTGGATCTGGTGTTCAAGCATCAGCATTGGCAGGATAAAGGAGTCTGGGAGGACCCCTGTTTAAGGATTGGCTGGATCCAGGGCTTGAAAAACTTACTGCAGCACCCAGCAGCGCTTGATTTTTTTGTGAAATCAGGTAATATATGTCAGAAAAAGACCATCCCTCCTAATATGTTGTACAATTTGGAAGACAGAGCAGCAGCTGATATCAAGGAATGTTAAATCTTATTGCTTCCTTAGTGAAATTTGCTTTCCTGACACTCCAGGTTTCATCGAGCCACTCCTACAGCTGCAGACAGACACAAGCCTGTTTGTTGCTTCAGCTGCAAATCAGACCCTCGCCCATGCCCTGCTCCTCCTACATCTGCCCTCATCTGAAGGATCTAACAGCACAGAGGAGCATGATGATGAGCACGCACGAACCTCCACCAGCTCTGATGAGTTTACGGTGCTGTCAGAGTACCTCACTGAGTCCTTGGTTCCTGGGGACAACACACGGCTCCAGCAGAGCCTGCAGACATTGAGACTGCTGGCTCTTCTGCTGTCTCAGGCTGGGCCTCCTCTCAGGGACATGCTGCTGCAGACAGTCCTAGATCCTCTGGAGGAACTCGTGAAAGCAGACTGCAGCTTGCTCACGCTGTCCCTGATGGATGCCATTATGGCTGCACACAGGTAGTCTGGGTCCCGTAATAATGCATTTTCAGATCGCGGACAAATGATGAATTTAAGGGATGCAATGTACTGAACTGACTGTTGACAACAATTAACTTCTTTAGCTGCTCTGTCGCTGATGGACATGTTCCAGACCAACGTGTCAGCCGCCTGCTATCATCCATGTTGAACAGTAACAAACCATCTGACCTGCTTCAGGCTGCAGCTGCGTTCCTTCACAGAGGACGCCGGTCAGCATCTGGTCACACAACACACATACAGAATTAGGCTACGGCAGCACCGATACACACTCTTTGTTTCATCTGTCTGTTCTTAGTGATTCTATCTACACTGTCCAGGCTGTGAGAATCCTGCTGCTACCCCTCAGCATCGTTACAGGTCATCCTCTACTGGGAGCTACTGGTAAAACATATATCATGTGAAAAATCTGAAGGAAAAACTGTTGTTATGCACGTTAATTACTATGTTCATTATGTGCAGATCACTTGTCAATGGTGGAAGATATGAAGAGTAAAAGCTCTTGCATCTCTATGATCTGCGTCAGTCTGACAAACGCGCCACAGATCACAAACATGGTGAGGCTGTAACCGAGAAGGTTAGTGGCCTTTTTAACAAAACATATGCTAACTCCGATCTTTATGTCCTTATGTTCCTTCTTCAGCCCTCTGACGTCCTGCCCTGTCCTCCAGATTCAGTTGTCTCTGCAGTCCTGTCTTTGTTGAAGATCTGCAGCGGCTTCTCGTCGCCTACTGCTCGTAGAGAGGTCAGCAGAAACGTAATCGGCAGCAGCAAAGTTCAGAAGTGTGCCCTGGAGACACTTGCGGCTCTCTCCAACAGCACAGGTGTGCGACCTCAATTGACCTCAAGTAAAATACAGCAGATTTACTATGAATAGCTGCAATCCACTGTTGCAGATTTTCATGTGTTTTGTGTGTTTTTAGGGGTGAAGCTGAAGGTCAGCGATGTCATCCGTGTCCTGATAGGTTATCTGGACAATCCCGATTCCGACCCAAGTGTAAGTAAGCTGCAATGGGATATAGATTCATAGCCAAATAAGAAAGCAGCACCACCATCCTTGCAGTTATTTATTAAATCGTTATCTTCTCTTGTTTTTTTGATCATGGGAATGTTTCTTAGGTGCTCCATAAGTCCTACCAGGCTTTAAAAAAGTGGGCCTGTATGTGCACAGACCTCTCCTTATTAACAGACCAGCTCAGGGAAGGTGATGTTCACCTGCAGCATGAGAACACCCTCCCCTCCTCCAAATGTGTCCTGCTGAAATCTGTGCACGTGTTTTCCTCGCAGATCTCACCGCAGTGGTGGGGAAGCGCGCGTGTGACATGCGCTGGGAGGTGAGAGACTCCACAGTGGAGTTTCTGGGACACTTGGTACAGGAGCGTGGCAGAGCGAGTGCATCAGAGGCAATGCTGAGCCGTTGCTGGATCAGGTCTCTTCTGAAGGTGGCGCTCCAGGACGCGGAGAGTTACGTCAGAGCCAGCGCCGTCGATGCACTTGCCGGGACACTATCGCAGAGCTGCCAGCAGGGGGCGGCAGATGAGGTAAGAAAAGTTGCGTCACCCTGCAATGTCGTAAGTATCTTATGATAACAGTAGAAGATTTAATAAATTTATTAATTTCCAAATGTAAACATAGAAACCACTACAAACCATGATCAACCTCGAATTGTAAGTTAGTTTCCTGCTTTTTTCCTGCCAGAACCTCCAGGAAGCAGGCAAGTACACACTAGTGAGGTACAAGCACGTAGTTAAATTTTATGTGCCATTCTTTTGAAAAAGTAGAGATGGAAAATTCCTAAAGGGAGCACATAAAGTGCAGTAAAAAAGCAAAAACTTCTGGAAGAAACAACACAAAGACAAATGACTGGAGGATTGTGTAAAATAGGATACAAACTTTTCACTCTTTAAACTTTACAGTCATGGATGAACCTCTGTCCTCTTGCAGTCTGAAATTGTAAGCCGGCTACTTGAAATCCTGTCCCAGGACGCTGAGGGGTTTTCCAGACGGGCTGTTGTAAGATACTTCATCACCTGGTTCTCTTCAAGCACCCCTCACTCATCGTCCGCCTCCATTCTGTCACGGTCTGTACATGCAGTCCTCTTACAAGGCAGCGCCGATCTAGACTGGGAGGTGAAAGTTCACACGCTGGAGTTGGCCCAGCTGCTCCTGGATGCAGCTTTTTCTGGTCATCAGAGTTACAGACAGAACTCGGGGACAAAACCTGCTCTAAATGGTTCTCATGGTGAGGCGGTGAGGCCTTATGCTGACGCACACACGGAGGACGATTTGGCGGCAGCGTTAAACAGTGTAGTTGAACTGGGAGTTATCTCAGTGTTACTGGGTGGTCTGGTTGACTGTGACAGACCAGTGGCACTTAAAGCCTGTCAGCTGCTCATGACGCTCAGAGAGACACTCTGTCCTCTGTCTGGAGGCCTGGTGGACGCAGTGCCCTGTGAACTGCCTGACCACAGCTGGGGGAAGGAGATCAGGAGGATCCTGAGAGCAGAGAATTACAATGTGGCCTCAAAGGCAGGAAGCGTTGACCCAGAAGACCGCGGCGATACACACGGAGCTGTGAGCATGTGCGAGGTGCTGGCGTCTCTGGGTTTAGACGAGAAACTGGACATCCTGAGCCGAAGCAGCGACCATGTCCACAACTCTGCTCTGTCTCTGCTCCAGGACATACTGACAGCGGGGCCCGGCTACACACATCCTGAGACACAGCCTGGCCTAGAGGTCATAGTGGACTGCTACTGATACACACACACACACACAGAGGTACTGTGTATTCCAAATAAAGTATGATTTCTAGTATTTGCTAATTGGTTGTGTGTTTTTATTGTCAGGACTGTTCACAGCATGTGAGTGCAGATTAAAAACAGCCAAATTAATATAAAAAATATAGCGCATTACACTCAGATCTGCTGCAATGGCTTAAATACACGAGATGGATGAAATACCCAGATGGCCGTAATTCTTTTCTGGGCTGTTTCCATTTTTCTGCTGTCAATTATTTCCCTGGAGGGAAAAATCTTCATTAAAGCTCCAGAGTTTAAAGCAGAAGACAGCGTCGGTGAGGGCGATCATCGCGTCCACGTGCTCACCCTCACATGGAAGAACAGGGGCACACATGCACAGAGAAAACTCTCCTCATTAAACTAATGAGGAGGATGTCAGTGGATTCCCATCTACACACACACACACACACACACACTGATTATGTCATCCCTCAATCAGGTCCTATCACAATGTTCTCCAATCACAGAACTGGCTTCTGTCTCTCTTCATTCATGAAGCGACACTATTTCCACAGTGGACACCTCTCTTCGGGATGGAGGCCGTGGCTCTCTTCTCCTTCCCTGCAACAGAAGCAGACGAGCTCAGTTTCCAGGAAGGCGACATCATCAAGGTGAGTGCTGCATTTTTTTTTTTTCTTTTTGGATTGTTGAAACTTGACAAAGCGTTGCATGATTGCAAGATTGTACGTCTGTGTTTATAGGTGACAGAAATGGAGGACGATTCTGGCTGGTTCACAGCAGAAATCCAGGGGAAGCGTGGCTACATACCACAGAACTACATTTCCCTCCTCCCTTATCCGTAAAACATTTTACTAATGTACTTTTTCATACTATTGTCGGAAAATTCATAGCGTTGAATTGGATGGCTGATATTTTTGTTGGGTTTTTTTTTGGGGGGGGGGGGGGGGGGTTAAACCTTTGATCTGTTGAACTGATTTTTATTTCTTGTGTAGATTAAGGTGGCATGAAATCGCCATATTTTTTTTTAGCGGTAAAGTGATAAAATTGCGGTCGACCCGCTTGCATGTGTTTCTGTAGATGGTTTGTAGGACGAGTGTCCAGACTTGAGGCTGAAAAGCGTCTGCGATGTCAGGACACCGGAGTGTTCCTGGTCAGGGAGAGCGAATCAGCTCCCGGAGAGTTCTCCGTCTCCGTTAGGTCAGTGAACGCAACACAGCAGCAAACTTCAAAACAAGGACCCTTTTCTGTTGTCTGACTGTTGCTCATTTGCTCTTTTTTTTACCATGTTGGGATAGAAACGTGTTGTAAAATGTGCTCCGTTGACACGTTTGTATTTGCATATGTTAGTCAAACGCCTCTTGTTTGTGTGTGTGTTAGAGAGATGATGTAGAATGTGGGTTACCAAAGGGGTGTGGAGCATACACTGGTGGCGTGGGAGGGTAAATTAAATGTGTTCCATCATTTATCAGGGCGTTAGATAACATCATTTTAATTAAGTCCAGGTAGATTATGCAACTAACACATGTCTCGGACATGCATGCACTTGCTGCGCACACAATGGTTTTGTATTTAACCACAACATCTGTTTGCCCGTGAGGCTGGGTTTGGATTATTTCTGGATTATTTCCAACACCATTACTGAACCACATGGTGTAGTGCCAGGGATGGCCAACAGGTGGTGATCGAGTGCAGATGTGACCAGGCTGTTTATACTGACTCATCCTAAAACTGAGTGAATTCTCTGATCATCAAGATGTTATCATATTTTATGATCCACGTTACCTTCCTACCAACTGTCCTTTAATAATACATCTGTTTTTTGCATGCACATGAATCATGTTCCAGTATTATTCAACACAAACAAGTTATAAAATCTGGAGAAATGACTAGACCTCTGAGGGAAGCTTCTTTAGCAGACCCACACCCCCACCGATCTGTGCCACAAACTTTTTTTTTTTAACCCTGGAGGTCGTTCCTCTGACCTCATGGCTCAGATTTTACTTTTTACCTCATGACATCAGCTGTGAGACCATGTACTGTGTATGCAAACACGAGAAAGTAATGATAAAAGGCGGCGGAATGTTTCACAACTATTAAGCCGACTATTAAGAGAAATTAGACTTAATAAAAGACATGTCGTGAACTGTGAAAATGGATCAAAATTACTCAGTTCAGAACTGCTCTGACCAGTTTCTTTCCAGGTGTGTGTATTTGTCCCTTTGTGATTTATGGCGGTACCTCCTGTGATGATTTTTGAGACACACCTTCACATTCCAAACTCCTGCAACTGTACACAAACCTACCGAGGCCGAGGAATGAGGAATGACGTCACTCATCTTCATCACTGTTGGACAGGAAAGGGGCCTGCCTTCGTCACTTTGTCACTTTCTCGTTGCAGCTACGGCAACAGAGTGGAACATTTCCGGGTGCTGGAGGGGGGCGGCCAGTACTGCATCTGGGAAGAGACCTTCTGCTCCCTCAACCGTTTGGTGGACTTCTACAGAACTCACAGCATCGCCGTCGACAAAGTGGTCTGCCTCAGAGACCCCCCCTTGTCGCCCCAGCTGCATGTGCAGTCAGGATGCAACCCTTATCCCAATCCTTATAAAAACTGCTCCCAGGAATCCCTCCACACAGCCCACCTGCACTCTCACCATGAGAGGGAGTCTGGCCGTCAGCTTGATCTTGGGGTACGACAAACCTCCATAACGCTCATGATAGGGCTGATTTAAGTGCTGCATTTGAACTCAACAGTATTTGCATCGCACACATTTTGGTTTCCTTCTGTGTGTAGAAAACCCGCCTGGCTCACGCCCTCTGTGACTACACCCCCCCTCACACCGCCCACTTGCACTTCCTGCGTGGGGACGTCATCGACCTGCTGGACTGCTCAAGCGCCCTGAGCTGGAGGGGTCGCTGCCGAGGTCGGGTGGGGGTCTTCCCGCCGGCGTGCGTCCAGCCTCTTCACCACTGACACCATAAGGAACCGGGCACCCTTCTGGTTGTGATGCTGACCTCCAGATCCCTGTCTTTGACCTGCTGATCCAGTGATGAGTAGCAGCTCCATTTGAGCAGCTTTAGTCAGTCCAAGTCTGATCCGAAGTCTCGTTTTCTTTATTCGGTTTGGTTTTTTTCAAACCCCTTTACACCAAATGTCAGTGATCAACAGCAGGTAAACAGCCGTATCTTGAAATTGTATAATTAATGAAGTTTGACAGAAAACATACATGAATGAAGGCGTCATCAGCATCGAAGAGGGTCATGCTTAAGGACTCTACACACAATGACATAGCAAAAATAATGTTTGACAGAAAATCGAAGGTTTCTTCAAATAAACTTATTTAAGCTTATTTTTGAAGCTGACTGAACTTGATCCTTTAATTGAAGCAACTGCAACTGTCTAGCATTTCACTGTTGCATCTTATGCTTTTTATTCTCTGTGCATCATTGGAAATTTTGGATTTGTCACTCATATTTAACTTTTTGGTTGAATAAGATTATTTTCCTGCGTGTACAACTCCTCTCTGAAACCTCTGTGTTCTCCTTTTGACCCTTCATGTGTGTTGAAACTGCTGTGCGGAATAAACGCAGGCATGCTGTAGTTTTGATGCACACATCTTTGACTTTATTACTTGTATCACAAAAAAATCTCTCAAAAAAGGAGCACTGACCATTTCAAATCTAAACTAAAAAAAAAAAGGTGGCATAAACTGGGTTGTTAATAAATAATATAAACTAACAATGCAGTGACATTTTAAAGCACACACACATGACATCAGCATAAGCACACAGAATCAAACAACACAAATATATTTACTATTATTTAGGTACCATTTTTAAATCCA
Organism: Takifugu rubripes; assembly: GCF_901000725.2. Lineage (NCBI taxonomy): Eukaryota > Metazoa > Chordata > Actinopteri > Tetraodontiformes > Tetraodontidae > Takifugu > Takifugu rubripes. Next base: position 11,848,553 of record NC_042301.1, read on the forward strand.
GCAGGTCTGTTTTCGCTCGTTGGAGAGTGTAAAAAGTATTAAAACATCACAGTGTTGCAAGATCAGGGGCTGCTTGATGACTGTCAGTGGACAGGATGTGGTATCAGGCAAAGTATGCATACAGGAAGATGTTAATGCTGACCAGCAGGAGCGCGTTGACACAGCAGAACCTGGACCAGAACACGCTCTCGCGAAGACTGGGAACCCTGGGAGCCGAAGCCTCTTCTGACCGCCGGAGGGCCGAAATACACCAACCCGTCCCCTGACCGCATCTCATCCGCCGTGGCGGCTCAGAGCCTGCTTCAGCACGCGCAGACACACACACACACACACATACGCACACACAGGGAGCAGAGACAGGAAGTTACTCAGAACCACAGGAATTAAAGCTGCGTGACTGTTTCTCACATGATGTCTGATTTTATGATGAGTCCTGTGAATTTTTACACTCCTACCTTGGGAGCTACGGTGGCTGGTAGAGGACACTTTAGGTAGAGGAATTTCTCTTTGGGGTTCTTCGGAAAGAGTCCACCAGGTCAGGCTACACACCTGAGGTTAAAAATATATGTAGCGACTACCACATTTTTCAGAATCTGACAATATTTGGTAATAACAATAATAATTGGTAATACTGGTAATAACTTTACATTTATTAAGCTAGAATTCCCACTTCTAAAATGATTCCAAAAGGAAATATATTATCAAACTTTAGAGTTCTTGATAGCCAGGAGTAACACAAGGATTCAGGTCAATACTAATCTTGCAACTGTTAATCTCCTAGTCTGTTGTTGATACAAAAGCAAATCATTAATTTTTACTGATCTTCTGTCCCAGCGTTACATAAACTACCTCAGTCAGTGTTTTAGCACTTATTTAACAACTTTGGCCTTAAGTGCCCTGGTAAAACCATACTTTTTATGCAAGTGTCAAAGAAGAACCCTCCTAACATTTACCAGATGTGCATTAGTCTTTGCTTGAGGTTCTATATTGTCTATACAAAATAATGGCTTCATTAACCCTCTAAATAAGGTCGGTTATTTGACGAGGATTAACCTGCAACCATCCTTCCAATATCACCTGTTCTGTAGTAGATAATGTTACAGGCGTTTCACAAAGCAAAAGCCCTGAGTGCACGTTGGCTTCCTCCTCCGATAGTCTTGTGCTTCTGTTTACACACCTGGTCATGGGTAGGTGGCGGGGTGAGCAGCGAAACCACAATAATCACGGTGGCCGTGAGGCCGCACAGCAATATGGCGAAGTGGAGGTAGTGGACGCTGCGGAGCACGTTGGGGGCCGAGTCTTCAACGCCGCATCTGGGCAGAGGGAAGGCGAACTCCAACACCATCCTGCATACGCCCACCACCAAACCCACCATCAGGCCCCAGAAGGCTCCCTGAGCACACACAAGCACGGCCAGTTTCAGGACATTCCTCGTAAATCCTGAACTTCATTCTTAAAAATATGAAATTCCTGCATTAGGAATTGTCTTTGGGTGTGTTCTCATTAAACTTTTACTTTTCCCACAGTGATAAACGGACACGTGTCACTCGCATTGTTTCGTGCATTATCAAGGAATGCTACCTGTGCAGTCCCAGTTAGCGCACAGGAAAATATCACCTCTCACACTACTGTAGAAGAAATCTCATCTCCACTTTACTTCCTGTTTTTCAAACAAGTGTAAACAGAACGGACAGAGTCATCGATTCCTAAAACACCAATAAGCTCATGACAAGGCTCCATAAACATTATAATCCTAATTAAGGTTTATGCATTTAGGAGTTTTGATTGCAGAAGTTCAAGCACATCTGCCACCTGTAGCATCAGACGAGTCGTCATGTGACACACACACTCCCAACACCTTTACATGTTCCCTTTGACCACTAAGTCAACACAATTAGGATCTGTGTGGAAGTATCCTGTTCTCAGGAACACATAAAATGCTAACAACCTTTGTATAGCAGTGGCCTTAACCCTTTGTGTTCTCTAAAGCCTTTTCTGAGATCATTTCTCAGTGAGGGCAACACTTACACAACTAGTGTAGTCAGTACCACAAGGCTGCGTTCTCTTCCCTTCCACGATACACAAGTAAGCGCTATCAATCGGGGTGAGTGTTTAAGGATTACTCAACTAAAATATGAATATTGATGTTGGTAATAATCAATAATAAGGGTTAAAACTGTGTGAGATCACTGACTAAACAAAGCAAAGGCTGCACTGCTCTTTGTTCAGGATCACAGCATTTTGCTGCACTGGTCAATTAATAGTTTGAGTTTTAATAAGTGATTATCAAAAAACGCACAACTTAGAAGCTGGCCTTTATCTAAAGGTTAACCAGCGTGTCGGTAGAGAGCAGACACGCCTGGGGCTTACACGGTTCACTGGGCCGGTTTTTACTTGCACTTGAAATATGACCGCACACGTGCGATACTCTCCCTGACACACATTCTCCCCACGACAGCGTTGTGCCGTTTATTGCTCCCCTAATATTTGTCTTTGTGTTTTTGCCCTCTGATAGAACCAAAAAACAAAAGGGGGAAAAAGGGCTCATGTGTGTTGAAGCGACAGAACCATGAGGGGAAAGAGAAACAGCGGGGAAAATGAGTGGAGGACACGGACGCATGACGTCGGCAGCAGCTCCGGGAAGAGATGTTGGCACCTGGAGGCCATGTGAGGCTAATAAAACCAGACGCTGAGAGTAAGAGTGCGTGAAAACAGTTCAGGCCTCGAAATTCCAGGAGGTTCTGGGGAAAAGGCTGATGCAGAACGCTGCTTCTTCAAGACTATTTCAGTCCCGAAATGCTGACGAACAGATTTACTCTTTAGATTTATTGTTGTTCCAGGGTGACCTGACAGACCGGGCATGTCACCTGCTCGTTGGTCCTCTTCCAGAAGACGGCCAGGGTGAAGACAGCGGTGACGGGGGGGGCGAGGTAGCTGGTCACCGACTGGATGTAGACGTAAAGCTGGCCACTGTTGGCCGACTGCAGGATGGGGATCCACACCACGCTCACCACCATCAAGATCACGGTCACGATCCTGGGAAGGAACACAGCCCTCAGGGAAGGTGGATGGCGACAGGCGCCCCCCCCCCCCCCCCCCCCCCCCCCCCAATCCCCCCACGGAGTTTACCTGCCGACCAGTAGCAGCTCCTTCTCTGAGGCCCGCGGGCGGTGCTTCTTCCAGATGTCAATGGTGAAGAGCGTGGAGCTGCTGTTGAAGATGGAGGTCAGTGAAGACATCAGGGCGGCCATCATGACGGCGATCATGAGTCCACGCAAGCCTGTGATGCACGGACGGAAGCATCCACTCACAACTGTCCTAACTTTTAAAGTATCGGTTTTAAAGATCTTTGAGGGCCACGTTCTCACCGCTTGGCATGAGCTCGATGACCAGTTTGGGGAAGGCGATGTTGGAGCATCCCACCTCGGCGCCACACACGCGCACACACTCCTCTGGATCCACACACCCCACAGAGTCTGAAACATGAGGCGGTCACAATGAGCACCTCATGCAGAATTTACGCTTCTCTGCTCGAATTTCTGCTCATGTGAAAGAGCCGAAACACGTCCAAAAACACACCTTTAAAAATGGAAAAAAAACCGACGTTGGACCGTATAAGTATGTGCTTCTTCCTACTCCTTTTTGAACACTTAGATTACACTCGCAAACACACATCAAATTAAGTAGCACACGTCAAATTACGCCCTGTAGGGTGCCAATCTCCATGCAGATTACATTTTTTTAATAAATGCTGTTTTCTAAATTTACTGCATTGCCGACATTTGTAATGTCCAAAATATAGTACTTCTTTACCCCTTATTGAAAGATTTAAATTCATTTAATTGTTTTCTTTTAAAATTGTTATTTCCTCTTCCCTTTTCCGATAAATTGCGTGTACCCTGAATTGACGTCTGTATTATAAGATCACCTCATTTTAGGGATATTTTACACATTTGCAGACAGATTTAAATGACTAAAGTGTCCTTCTGAAGCGTTCGCTCGACATTCTGTTATTTCAAAACCGCATTAAAGTCCCTTCGGGATAGTTATTACAACTAAGTGTTTGTTATGTCTCCGTGTCCGGGCAGGAGGGTGGAGTTTAACCTCAGCTTCCCAACACGCTACCGGACACTCCGCCTTTGTGCCCCCGGTAACTGCAGTTTCCTCTGCCGGATTCCTTGGGTCGGATCATGGGCCGATGGATCCACGCTGTACCGTCACCGGGGAATCTTAATGGGAGGCGAAATAAAAGATTTTCAGCGGCATCCTGGTGCCAGTAAGAGTCTACAGGCGACATTTTAGTGAAATTTACGACCTTTTTTTGCTCCGGGGAAATCGGGAGTTGCCATTTTTGTCAGCAGCTGTGACGCGTCGCTGTGGACCGGCTTGGCGCCGGTGGGGTTAGAACCAGCAACCCAAGGACCCAGAGAAACCTTTATTCTCGCTCAACAACAGTTCGCTGTGTTTCACAGCTCATTCTTGGCTTCTTTGGCCAGCTCGAGTACGTGTTCCGCATCGGATTAACCTCACTGGCGGACTCCCAGACCAGCTGCGCCCGCTTCCTTCCACGTCTGCCGGACGGCCGCTCCGGGCGGCTCCGGGCGTGAGCAGCCGCGCCCGGCCCCTTTCAGGTGAAAGGTGTGGCGAGGGGTGGGGAGGGGTTGATCTCCCAGCACCTGAGCGACTGTGGGTATGGAAAATAAGCAACGACCTGAGCCTAGACGGAGTGTCTGCTGATTATTTTATCACACATTGGGTTTTTTTTTATTCCCACACCGGAGACTCAATGACGGAGCGCGCTGCTCGGAGGTCTAAGCAGCGGCACCAATAAGTGGAAAGTGGGTCAAATACACTTAACTATTTATTGACTGGTGGACCTGTGAATCATGGCGCTGTCTCAGATCCAGTGTCTGGACGATCACCACGTCAATTGGCGTGTGAGTGAGAGCAAAGCGGAGTTCTTCTACAGTGAGGACCAGCGGGTCGCGGTGGAACAGCTCATCTCCAAGGGCCCTGATGCCTTCATGGGCTATATCAGTGACACCGGCGTCCGGAACTTCCTTTCGGAACCCGAGCTGGAGCGGATTATTCAGAGAGCTGAACTGTACCGGCCCGGACACGAACATCAGAGGCCAGAGACGCCGGGGCCGGGGAACCTGACCCCGGGCTCCGGTGAGGATGGGGGAGATGGGAACGTTTCTCTCCAGTACTGGCCAGACCGGTCCGAGGCCTCAGTGGCGGAACTGGATCTGGGTTGGCCCGAGGCAATCTCATACCGGGGGGTGACCCGTGTCACCGTGCACACCCAACCTCCTGTGGAGGGGAACACGCACATCAAGGAAGTGGTGCGCAAGAGTATCGCGGCAGCGCAGAAGGTAGGCAGCGAAAATGGCTTTGTGATGGCTCAAAACATGAAGTAGAGGTGATCTCCATCAAAACAAATATGAAGCATGGGTCCACGGAGGCAAACACAACAATGTAAAGATGGTACATTTACAATCCCAAATAACATCATAATAACATCATAGTCCATGGTTATAAACTTCCTGTTCCTCTATGATAAATCTGCCTCAATTTCAATGTTTTTCCCTAATTCTTCAGATCCATATCTACGATACAATCACTTTCGATGCTTCTATGCAGTAATATTATGGTTCAACTTGGCGTATTTAGTGAATAATATCCATCCTCCATTGAAAAACACCAGCAGTTTCGCCAAAGACTGAATTCAGCCTAGTTTTCTTTGTTAGAAGATTTTCTTTCAGGTGCTATGTCTGGAAATTGCACCACTTTCTTCATTGTCTCTTGACACGTGCCAGTCTGACACATGCATTTTATTCAGTTTTATTAGCACAAGTCTGGTCTTGACATGCTGGTGGAAAAATATGCTCTCACACGGCACTGCGACTGTTGCATACTAGCAAATCCCATCAGAATGCCAAAACACACATTTCATTGTTCAGAAACTCATTTGACTTGAAATTAGTGGTAAGTCTACAGTCATCTGACTACACCATCATTCCTGCACCAGTCATTTATGCACAATGTGCAAGATAAAATCAATACTGTCACACCCTGCTCTACAAAAAACTCAGCATTCCCCCGTCTGAACTACTGGAATTTCCTCCCCTGGTCTCTCTGACAAGTCTGTCTCCAACCTCCAACTAAATGCTAAAAAATCTGAAGCTAAGCTTTGAAGAGAGCAGCTTTATAAGGTCAGATCTCTTCAAAGGTCTTGCCCCAGATTGCCCGAGACTCTGCCTGAACCCACCAACAGCCTTCCTGTCATTCCCATCATTCCAAGTTTGAGTCTGAATGTGTTGTTTTCCATCAGGACATCATGAATGACTTGTTGTTTTTTTTTTAAAAGGCAGAGCATTTTTTTTTTACTTAAAAACACACTTTTCCCCACAATACGACCATTATCAAGGGTAAAGTGTTCTTTATTTGATTATACAGCTTTGTACTGCTCTGTCATGACTGGCTGCATCTACAGCAACATCCCTCCAGGTTGCCATGGTTTTGGTTCTGTTCAGCTCTGCAGTTGGATTTTCAATGTGCTGTGCTAATGAACAAAGTGGACCCTGCTGTCACTGGAGTGACTCCGAGCCACAAAACATTACATGTGTCTGACATTTTCTTTAGAAAGCGGCTCTGCTAACAGGGAAACAAGTTCCTTTCCTTTGAGGCTTTAATTTCCTGTCTTTTGATAGTTCTCATAAGTACCCAGCTACCCTGAAGGGTTTGATGGATGTGATACCGTTGATAAGAGCAGCTTAAATGAAATCCCCCGCCTGTATCAGGAAACACTAACAGCCCTTTTCCCCTCTGTGTGTGTGTAGGTGATTGCTGTGGTGATGGATGTATTCACAGATGTGGATATATTTCGAGATCTGCTGGACGCAGCCTACAGACGCCGGGTTCCTGTGTATATAATCATCGACATGGCCGCCGTCCCCTGCTTTCTTTCCATGTGTGGCAGAGCTGATATGCACCGTGGACACCTAAAGGTACGTTGACACGCACAAAAACACACACCCAGATGGTGTTTTGACAAGCTGGGAGATGAGCCTCAGTAGCGGAATAGACGGGTGAAAATGTTTGTTTTGAAAAGATCAAATTCCAACATGAAAAAAAAAAATGTTTTCAGTAAGAGTATTACTATAGAAGGTAAAATATGTCACATGCTCGACCTGGGTACCGCAGGTTCTAGCCTGCCTGCCGTGGTAACACGCACGTGCCAGCTAGGTTCTGACAGTAGCCAGAGAACGAGACAAGAGAGAACCAGGAAATGTATCTACACTGAGATTTCACAGGTTTTTTCAGGGTTTTTAGTACCGGTTTAATGACGTGTGCTAGAGGTCAGACAAACGAAGACAAAACTCAAAAGAGGCTAACAGAAGGACAGGCTTTACTGGTCCAAGTTGGGAAATTGTTCCTTCACAGCAGCAATAAAGCACCATAAATTTCTCTTTCACTTCTCCAACCTTGTTCTCACGGCTTTCTCTCTTCCTCTCTGTTATTACTCTCCCTCCTCGACCGTTATGACCATTTACGACCGAGTGTGCTGATGCTTAAGGTCCCCTGTGAGATCTAACACAAAATGTTTACCCAAGAGGCAACGCTCTAACTGGAGGCACACCTTAATCGCAGGGCTGAAGACAAACACAGTGGGGTGTGTCCTACAAGCATATACCTAAATAAAGTCTATATGTCTTAACCTGAGTCAGTGAATACAGAGTTCATTCACTCGCTTAAAAGTGGCAAAAGCCTCCCTTTTTCTCCTTCATTGTGTCCTGAAATCCTTTGTAGGACACAAAACGGAACAAAATCTTTTCTCATTACCCACAGTTGAGTCAAAGGTGTGTGTCGTGTTGTCTTTAGAATCTGCGTGTGCGATGCTGCGGAGGAGTGGAGTTTTTCACGCGCTCGGCCCAGAAAGTGCGTGGATCTCTGAGTCAGAAGTTCCTGCTGGTGGACGGAGACAGAGCAATCTCTGGCTCATACAGGTGAGCGGGGTACTGCACGCACGAGTGTAGCTTGTGTTGCTGCCGTCACGAACGGAGCTCCAGGAACCCTCAGCACAGCACAGACAGATAAAAGCATCAGAAAATCTAGATCCTGCATATCCGGGCTCCATTTTAACTGGATGTTTTTTGAGTTTGCAGCTTTTACAACAGTTCTTTTGTTAAAGCCACGGCCCACAGCACAGGGCTTCTCAGAACCCTTAAGACTGTGCTTGGATCGACAATAAGTCCTTTATTTCAGCCCCCGAGTCCCTGCTGACTTTGCAATAAAAGAAAAACTCCAAGCTAATGCACCATTAAAGCAACCTGGCAGAAAGTCCAACGGCCAGAAAACAGTAAACAAATAGCGTGTGAAATGACAGGAAACAGTGGAAGTGGACAACACAGAGTTCTGGAATAAGAGGAGTAGAAAAAGGAACCAAATATAAAACCATCAATGGAAGATATAACAGTTAAATATTTACGACCATAAGAGAGAATAATGCCCTACTCAGATTAAGCACATTCCCTCTCATCAAAACCTGCATTCATCAAAGAGTTAAGCAGCATTTTCACCATCATTCATGTGAATATTATATATATATATATATTTATTTTCCACCAAAATAGCTTAGTAAAAAACTAAAACTCTAATTAATTAAGCGTAAAGGCGGAGACATTAATAATACTGTAACTGTGTAAATGTGGGTTATTCCAGTTTCACCTGGTCGTCGTCTCGTTTGGATCGGAACCTTATCACCGTGGTCACGGGCCAGGCCGTGGAGACCTTTGACCTGCAGTTTCGCGACCTTTATCTCGTGTCCAGAGGTGTGTCCCTCAACAAGGTTGCCATGGTGGACGAACCGATTCCCGACCCGCTCCCTCAAGCGCCTCTGGCTCCTGTGTCTGCAGCCGTCGCTCGGAAGCTGATCAACCCAAAATATGCCCTCGTCACCACGGGCGCCCACGTGAGTCCCAGTTCATCAGACCAAAATTCAAGCAACAAGAATTCCCAGAATCCCACTGGGCTGAAAATAACAAAAGGCCGCCTCCGGCACGTCATCGAGGAGCCACCCATACATCCAGGTTTAGCCTGTTTAGAGAAAGCGTACCTGATCCCGTACCTTCCCACCTGGCCAGAACCGGACCCACCGAGCGACGTGATTGGTTTCATCAATATCAGGGATGAAAAGCGGGCCCATCAAGTCCACTTACAGAGGTCAGAGAGGTTTGAAACCAGCCAGGCCATACGGTTCAGCTCGCCACTGATGCTACCAGAAAATACAGAGGAGCCGGCTGGACACCAGCACGAAAGGACGGCGAAGGCGCCGGCAGAGCGCACTGATGCCTCCAGTCCTCTAAGTCCGACCAAAACACAACCCAAACCCCAAACACACACGGATCAGAAAGACCAGACTGACACAACAGATTCCAAAGGAGCTCCTCGGGAGCCGAACACACCTTTAGCACAAGAGGCGCACGAACCCGAAACACACACCCCGACACCACCGACCAGTGTTACTGCTGATTCCCAGCCAACGGAACGCTTTCAAACGCCACCCGCACAGACCCCGAGACCTCCGGTCCCCAAACCCCGCACGCTGCAGTTAATTATAGACTCCGCCTCCTCAGAACAGCTGGGTAAGTCACTGGTTATGCTGACCAAAATGGACCAGTTGGAAAGCGAGGAAGACTTTAGGGACGAAGGAATGCAGAGAGGCTTGACACGCAGACACATGCTGTCAAAGGACAACGGCAGAGACTCCGGCAGCAACGAGGGGGGCAGCCAGGACAGCACCAAGGTCATATGCGACCGATCGGCCAACGACGAGCCGTCCAGCACCTCCACCGCGTCAGAGGAGGAGTTTTACGACTGTCCCCAGGAGGACCCCTTAACCAACGGGGTGACGACCGGCTCGGGCCGTGGCCATCGCCAAGGAGACGGGGTCAACATGATGGCGCGCCTCTCCCAGAGCATGCTGGATCTACGGGAGCCGAGCAAATCGGAGGACAGCACTGCCCTCATTCGCCAATCACAGCAGCTCCGCAGACAAATCCACTCGTCCCCACACAGGCACATTGGACAGGTGAGTAGCGCTTCAGTCGCACCATTCAGGTTTATAAACACTTAATAAGAAGACATTTAAAAAACAGTCAGGTACAATTGTGGGTGTGAATTCATAATTGCTGTTCCCAGTTAATCAGTTCATCTTGTAAAGTCTTCTTATGTGATCAGGGGGCCGAGTTTCCCAGAAATATCTCCCATTCCTTTAATAGCTAACAGGAAATCCACCAAACGGTGCCACTGAAATGGGTGTGATCCTTCAAAACAAGCCGCTGCCTGCTTACAGTAAACATGGCATTCCTTTATTTCGAGCGTACAAAGGCGTGTCTGTCATTAGCGGCCCACATGTGCGTGCACGCACCTGGGTAGAGAGCACGACTGATCATGCCAGGGAGGACGATGAAGATGAAGGGCAGCATCTTCAGATAGGCAGCCAGGATGGATGCTCCCTTCACGTGACTCATGTTCTTAGCAGACAGCGATCGTTGCACAATCACCTGCATGAAGAGGAAAGCAGATGAGAAAAGAAGCAACCATTTTAGGATTCCATCACATCTCATCTCTCCCCCCCCCCCCCCCCCCCCCCCCCCCCCCAGTTGTTCTTGTCTGCTAGATCTCCGGGTCGTCACGGGCAAACAAAAGGGGCAAAAGTGGTCATCGCCAAACCTGGAAGCTTCCACCGTCCGACCCAAGCGTCCGGCCCTGTGATCGGAGGCCACCGCTACTGGCGGACCGATTCGCCACAGATGCGGTCAGAGACGCGCTCGGGCCGGTCGCCACGGCGCCACAGCCCGGGTTACAAGAACCGGGAGCACACTTCGCCACAAGCGCCGGGCAACACATCTGGATTACTGGGAATATCTTTGTCAAAGGTCGGCAATTTGAAATACCTAAAGGCGCGAGGAGGAGCATCGCAGAAGAGGGCGTCCCAGAACACCAAGGGTGCTCGGTAGGAGCACAGGAACGCTGCCGAGCAACACAAGTGTTTTTTGACGTGTGGAATCTTCTCAATCTCCAGTATGCATGACATTTCCTGTCTTTACAACCCGAGGCTCAACAAACGGGGACTATTTATATTAGATTTGTGACTGTGTCAACGGGAGAGAGCATGATTTCACAATGTGCTACCTGAGGTACCGTAAATGTATCACCTGCTTCCAGGTAAAAGGTTTCTGACTAAAGGTTTTCTGTAACGTGTTGATGAGGGATTCTGAAAGGGGTAGGAAGTAAACTGTGAAGTTATATACACTAAAATCAGGTGACTTTCATGTGGGTAGACACAGCTTCAGGCATGAATCCTTCCAATTAGTTAATAAAAGGGGTGTTAAGCAGTTGAGTCACTTAGCATTCATTAGCATCAACAGCGTTTGAGCTAAATAACCTCAGTTGTTTTTCTCTTGTCCTAATTTTCTGCCTGAGCGGCTTCCTGTACCGACCCTCTGCCAACGTGGTAACAACCTGCCACTGTGACCGGTTACCGATGTGTAACACTGAGATGTTGATTGCTTTCACACACTTAGCCGACATTGTAAATTTCCTGTGCTTCTTTAGAGAGCTGCTGTGCCTTTTTTTTGTAATGCTTTTTTTGGGACCAAAAGGGGAATGCTGACAATAAAAAGACTGTTTTTTAATTTATTTTGTGCACATACAATGACATTTTTTTTCTCAATATCGCCAGACTGCAGCATTTCTGTGGTGTTTAATCATCGGATCTGCCACAGTAGCAGAATCAACCCTGTAGCACAAACAAGTGGAAGTCCTGTTCATCTTGAAAATTGTCTTTCTAAGTTGAGCAGAGGCTTATTTACTGTAGCTGGAGAAGGAAACAGGGATGTAGACTAGAATAATAACCAAAAACCCTTGTTAGCAGTACAGTTCCACTGGCTGAGAGTGAATTAAAAGTTCGCTCTGCACCGGTATGTGTTTCTATGTCTTCCTAAATGTACCTGGTCGGAGCACCAGTACCACGTGGCCAGTATGGTGAGGCCCAGAGTCATGCCGGGCCACGGCAGGTCTCCGGTAATGGCATCCCTGAACAGGTGCATGGCATCCTGGCGTGGCAGGTGGCAGGTACTGTTGGGAATGATCTTACTGGGCACTGCCAAGCTGTACACATGCTCCAGGTTCCCAAATCCACCAATCTTGTTGAAAGCTGTGGACGGGGAACACAACTTTCAGATTGTAGAATCCTGAAAATAAATGCAGGTTTTTGTTAAAATGCCCAAAGAGCAAACCCGTGATGGTCAGGATGATGGCTCCAATTATCATCACAAGGGTTTGTAGAGTGTCGGTGTAGATGACAGCAGCAAGACCACCTGAAATAATCATGGAAATGTGAGTAAACCTCCGGAAATATGGAAACATTGCCACGTGTTTGATGTGGATTTGCCCGTTCGTTTACCTGCAATAGTGTAGAGAGCGGTGACCACCAGCATGAGGACAGTGGACAGGTACAGGTTCCAGCCCAGACACACCTGAATGAACAAGGCCCCAGAGTAGAGGTCGGTCTGGGAAGGGAACAATAGACATGTGTCATTAAACCCAGCAGGGGATCAGAAGCACAGATGATTGACAGGTGACGGAGGAGCCCAGGAGTGTGTCTTACTGATATCTTAGTGAAGACGGACAGCAGCAGTGAGAGGACAGCCAGGTACGTTCTGATCCTCTCTCCCCCAAAACGACGGCCCAGGTACTCTGGCATGGTCACGATCTGAGCACACATTCAGAATCAACACAGTAGGATACTATTGGATTTTATCAGCCCAGTGTGACCTGCCAGCTCACATCTGGAGGCTGCAGACGAGCTAAATGTCTACGTACTGTCAGAGCCATATAATTAGAATTAACACTTATTTACGTTCCTTGTTATGAATCGACAGTGGTGAAACACCCTTGTGGGGAATTTAATAGGTGACTCCACACTTAAATGCACCTGCCGCACCAGCCTCAACAAACAAATTGGCTCCTGTGACGTGTGTGTGTGAACTAACCCCCGAGGAGATGTAGACCGGCACAAAAACCCAGGCTAGAGCCAACAACACGTACGTGGCCTGTGAAAGAAGACGGAGAGGTTGAACCAGGCCTTTGTGTTAACACAATCAGATCTTTGTGTTTGTCTGCACCCCTTTCCTGTTGTGTGAAAACAGTTAATATAATTAATATATCTATGGATTAATCTATGTGTGTTGCTGCCCCCTACAGGACGACTATTGTTACAACTGTTGAAAGAGGAAAGGCACATTCCTCAGTCTAGTCTAGACTATAAAATCGTGATACAAAAACTATTGAAGCAAACTAACTGACACAACATTGTAACTGCCTTTTAGCTGTTGTAAATGATAATAAATATAAATATATAATAATGTCATATATGATAAGAGGGAAATTCAGTTTCAGCTTTAAAAAGTGATTAAAAGGAAAAGAAATTGAGTTATTTGATGGTAAATTAACTATTTTTTAAAGTCTCACAAGATTTCTTTTCTCATGACACTGATTTCAATTTTTATTACTTCTTATTTTGAGGATAAAGTTTCCTTTTTGTTGCTCTGCAAAAAAAGAGAAGTCTGACAGATTTTTAAACATTTACCCAAGATACTGAGGTCCTAATCCTCTAATTAGCTCAGAGAGTAAATATTTAATAGCATCAAGTCTATGGGTAAATATTAACTGTTAATTTGGTTGCTCTTTTTGTACTTGCATGCACACTCAATTGTAATGTCAAAACAACAATCAAAACTATAATATTAAAGTGTGCCAAAGGACATCTTTATGTTTTTATGCCATCTTTTACCAGTTTTATGAATCTTTGGCACAAAAGAAAGATGGATTAGGAGACCAGTTCTGCTTCATTCCAAATGTCACTTGTTACACGACTGTGAATAGATATACGAGCGTCGCACACTGCCGCGTCTCCACTCACATTCCATTCAAAGCCAGTGACGGCGATGCCTCCTGCAGCTCCAGTCCCAGCCAGACCAATAAACAAACCAGAGCCCTCTGAACTGGCAAAGAGCGACGCTCCGATCTGTGCAAGTGTTTCAGCATTTTGGGTATAACATTTTATTAGCATTAAAAAAAATCAATCCTGTTCATGCAGAAGCTATGACAAAATAAGCTAAAATAAATCAAAGAAGACCCAAAAGTCCAAAAAATGGCATTTTATGGCTACACACACTCACCGGCCACCAGGCCATGTCCCGACCAGCCAAGAAGTACCCATTCAGAGTGTTCCTGCTCACCCTGCACGATGACTGACAGACAAAAGTGGTAAATTTCAAGCATCTGCGGATGGTGAGAGGACATCCACGCCTGCGACACTCACCCAGATGCCAACAGCCAGGTTGAGAAGAAAGTAGGTTGAGATGACGATGACATCCGAGAAGCTGAAGGACTGACGGAGGTCGTAGAAGTTGGTGGAGTTGGACATCCTTAAAGTTTACGGCAGTATACACGCACACAAAAATGTGAAGGTACACACAAAATACACTTGATGGACACCTGGACAGCACCTGTCAACCTTTTCTCATAATCTAACACTATCAAAACACCAAGAACCACACAATACACTAGTGATAGACTCATACAGAACCTTCAGAACTCTGTTGTTCCTCCACAAACACTGGAGAAAACAACCTGACTAACCCGAACATACACACTCACACACACTCCTCAGTAACAGTTTCCTCCAGGCTGAAGTACAAGCTGACCTCACTGCCTCACACAGCATTTGGTGAACAGGTGAAGAGCACAGTTCCTTGGATGAATTGAATTGATGATTAAACACATCACCTTAATGAGACAGCCATCAGCACACACACACATGCACACACACAGAGACACACACCATGCTAGGGGATAATGGAGTGACTGGTGTGGTACAGCATATGTTCATCTGGACCAGAGTCCATATCAGTCCAGACTCTCTCTCTCTCTCTCTCTCACACACACAAACACACACGCGTGTGCACACACACACACACACACACACACACACACACACACACACACACAGTCAATCATTGCCGATAATAGTTTCTCATAATCATTAGCATTTAAACGCACCAAAGTTGAGCACAATTAAGTTAGTGTGCAATGCACTTTAATTAACTTTAAATTAGCTTTAAATTTAAGTGTTTGTTTACCCAAAATAACACATTACTTGTGTTTGTGTTTGAATCTAACTTGATAAGGTCTCTGAAATTAATTATTTATATATTTTGAAGAGGTTGCATTCAAATTAAACCACACATTTAAAAAATTAAAAATCACTTTTAGATGTAAAAGTGATTTTTTAATCTTTTGCACAAATCCCTGATTGTGATATGTTATAACCTTATTTTTATTGAAACTATTTACCAAAACAACTAGAGTAGACACTGGTAAACACACTTTTTCTTTGTCTTCATTTTTTGCCACCTTTATTAACATCTTCATGTGAGACATTCACAATTTGGTGTTTGACATTATGGGAGGCCACATTTCCCTGAGTGGAACCAAAGGAAGTGTGTGTTTTCCCTCTGTGCTCTCTGGTGTAAAGTTAACTCATTATCACACAAATTAATGTCTAATGTTTGCAGCAAGGAGCAGATGGCATCGGCCGTGACCCTCCAACGTTAAACACATTATCATTAATCTCTGTCACACAAAACACACATACAGCTGAGGAAAATAAACTAGAATATTAGCAAGAATGGTTACTACTTTTGAAGACTTATATTTATATTTTACATTTTCACTTGATAACAAGTGACCAAACAAGAACACACACACACACACACACACACACACACCTATATATATGTTTGAATAGGCTAAGACCTTAAATTAGAATGAGGAAAATAAAATACGCAATCATTACATCGTTAAATGCGTGTATGTGATAAGTTGTGGAAGAATATTATTTATTGAAGTATCAAAAGTTTTAAAGTGATAAAATTCTATGAAGGTTCGATTTGCGCCCCCTTCAGGACAAAATCTTATCAGTCAGACATGAAACAAGAAATGCGGAAACCCTCGTCAACCAATCAGAGAGCGGAACACTCAAGTTACCCGGAAGTAGTTCTTCACAACACACAATTGCGGGAAATCTTAACGAAACGGGACATGGGGGATATGTTCAGATATATGTAATTTCTTGTATTTCAATCGAATTAGGTTCTTTATCTGTGGTTCCGTCGTGTCGAAGTGAAAATGGACGAATATGACGAGCTGTTCGAGATTGAAGATAAGTTCGAAGACCAGTTTGCCGATGAGTTGGAAGTTTTGGCTGCGATGGAAGAAGGTGAAAATGACAAGTGCTAAATTTCTATAATACAGGTCGGATAAAACACTAAATAAAATAGAAATAAATTGGAAAAGTGGGCGCATTAGAATATCTTAAAACTTCCCTTTTGAGCCCTATTAGGGGTAGCTTTCCCATTTAATTCTGCAACAATGTAACAATGTTATTTTTAAATATATATTTACATTTAATTTGTGATTTGTATTACCAAGGCCTAAATAAATGATCCGTTCCACAAACATAGTTCCACATTATCAGGAAAAAAGCCACATAATGACCTAAGTGGTTGTTTAGAAATCAAGGCAACAGCTCCTGCAAACACAATGCTTTTCTGACGTTATTAAATTACAGATGAATCTTTCAAGCCGAGCAAACGTCAAAAGAGGGGTCAAGGAGATGACATATCGGACATAGAACACTTGCTGGATGAGCCAACCAGTAAGTCATTTTACCCTGAGAGAACTGAACCTTTTTTAAAATATTGTTTTGAATTTCTTTGGCGTGCAACTTGTATGCTATGAATCTGACTTGTTATTATAATTTTTTTTGCAGCTCCAAAGACAAAGAGGCAAAGGCAGGAGGCAGGAGTGGCCAAACGACTTTTTGACCCTGGGCAAAGGAAAGCCCCACAACAGAGTTATGACATCACACCGCCATCATCACCAGAGCAGTACGACCTCTTTGACACTGCCAGGTATGAAGGGGGAGAGCAGACAGCCAAAATACTAATGTTTTTGAATTTTTGCTAAAGAATTTTTTCATTTTGTCAGGTATCGATGTAGGATTAAAGAAATACTTCCAGACACAACTTGAATTCATTAAAATGTTGATTTTCGTCACATTTTGGTTCTGACAGATGACTAATATTTGCAATTTATTGGTGATTTAGGCCTGTCCGTTCTGTGATGGACATCAGTGGTTTAGCTACAATTCCAGAGACTCCCAGCCGTGCTCCCACAGCGGCTCCACCATCACAGCACGTGCTAAAGCGTCCTCCTTTAGAGGGGGACTACATCACTGTGACAGACTCGTCAGGAAACCGTGTGTATCTCAGACAAAAAGAAGATGCTGGCACGAAGGTTAAACAGCTCATCTGTGATGCAGCTGTGATTTTTCCTACATTTTTGTTACTATATCTCACGTCTGTTTTAACGTTTCTTGTTTTCTATTATTGTCTGTCTCCAGGTGGCAAGTTCTAGGATAGTCCCAGACTCTTTTGGTGCACTCGGGCTGTTGACAGTACCAATTGGAGTGCTAAGGGAACAAGAAATAAAGAGGGTGAGTGACAAAAAGCTGCAACTGAATACCTGATGTGATAAGTGTCAGACTGAGCTCAGATTTGTGGAACATATTGCCTGCAGTCAAAAGCAGAATTAAATGTCTTGAGTTGAGATTTTGTAAAGTCATTTTGTCAGTAGGCCAGATACAGTATTCCAGGTACTACTTTTTTCATCATAAATTTGACTACTTTCCTTCTCAGCGTCATGATCAGCTGGTGGAAGAATCTGAGCGTCTTACTGAGCTGCTGACCGGGTAACTCCAGCTCATCCCTCGTGTGTTAAAAATCCTGTTACGTACAAGATATTTAATGTGTGTCTTTAAATTGTGCCGCCTTCTTAGCAGTGTGAATGATGTGATTGTGGAGCCTGAAAGTATAGAAGATCTTGAAGACATAGAAGGGCAAATGTCGCGGCTGTGGGTGGACAGATTTTCTCCCCGTCACTACACTGAGCTCCTCAGTGACGATGTGAGTTTTGTGCTTTGCGTTTACTTTCATGCATCAGGATGAGACCTCAGAAATATCCTATACTGACTCTGCTGGCTGTTTTGATGCAGTTTACCAACCGATGTTTGCTCAAGTGGTTAAAACTTTGGGACGGCGTTGTGTTTGGAAGAGAGAGGAAGTCCCACCCTGCTAGATTTGACAGACAGGCTGCTGGACAGAACACTTCTAAACCAAATCATACCAATCAGAATCCAAACCGCTTCAAGACTAAAGTCGAGATGACCGAGGAGATTCTGGAGGCTGAACTGGACCAGTACAAACGCCCTAAATTCAAAGTAAACACTCAGAGTTTGTGTTACCACCATGGTAATTCATCGCGTTACAATCGATTTTCTTATTTTTGTCCCCAGGTGGCGCTGTTATCAGGTCCACCAGGTTTGGGCAAGACCACTTTGGCTCATATTATAGCAAAGCAAGCTGGATACAATGTGGTGGAAATTAATGCCAGGTGAGCTGAACGAACTTGTAAGTCATCATGATCACGTTCATCTTTGAGATGTGACATCAGTGGCTCTGCTGCTGTTTCTACAGTGATGATCGCAGCGCAGAGGTGTTTCAGAAACGCATCGACACAGCAACACAGATGAAGTCGGTTTTAGGTGTCAATGAAAAGCCGAACTGCCTGATTATTGATGAAATCGATGGGGCACCGACAGTAAGTCGCTCTTCATAATAACCTGAGTGAGATCTTTGAGTCTTTTCCTTTTAGCTTAAATGTTTTCTTCCTTTCACTTGTTGTGTTTGTCAGGCTGCTATCAACATTCTGTTAGCTGCCCTGAACAGGAAAGATGGACACAGCGGTGAAGCTACAGAGACAATGAAGAAGAAGAAAAAGAAAGAGTCCATCCTGCTTCGACCCATAATCTGCATCTGTAATGACTTGTAAGAGGAAATGCCGGGTTTAACGTTGGCGTGGCAGTGACCCGCCTAAACACGACTCCAAGCTTTTTTTCAGTTAAAGAAAATTGATTTTACTTCCCTTTACTTTTAGATATGTTCCAGCTCTCAGACCGCTCAGGCAGCAGGCCTTTCTCCTGACCTTCCCCCAGACTCAGCCTTCCCGCCTCTCTCAGAGGCTGACAGAGGTCAGCGCACAAACATGCACCGGAGTGACATGTGTTCATTCCAGCCCCTGTGTATAAACGCTTATGCTTAGCTCTTGTTGGCAGATCTCCCTTCTGCATGGGATGAAGGCAGACACAGGCGCTCTGATGTCACTGTGCGAGAAGACGGACAATGACATTAGAGCCTGCATCAACACACTGCAGGTTTGCTAACTCATCTGTGAAGAATCATCTCAGTTATCATCACTCTAAATGACCCAAACCCTGTGCACAGTTCCTTTATGGTCGTGGCCTGAAGCAGGTGGACGTCAGAACCATTCAGAGTGTCTCTGTGGGGCAGAAGGACCAGAACAAAGGCCTGTTTCATCTTTGGCAGGAGATCTTCCAGTTACCACGAACAAAACGGTACAAGATGCCAAATAATTCGAAAAATAAGTCAATATTTGAAAAGATGCTTCTTTGTTATGGAGAAATACACGCAACTCTCAAAACAGTGTTATGTACTAAGTAACTTGTTCAACAAGAAAGTCAAATCTTTGACTACATAACAAATTGATTATTTACAGTGTTTAAATCTGTGAGCTTCTTGGCCTTTTTCTTTTGTTGATTCTAAATTTGACCTTTCAGGAAGCGGATTGGGGAAGGGTTTGAGGAAGCTCCTGGTTCTGGAAGCGGCTCGCAGAGGTTCCATCATGTGTTTCACTTGGCCTCATCAAGTGGAGAGTATGAAAAGGTTTCCCAGGTAACTGGCACCTTCTGTTGCTGTTTCACTATGAAGAACACGTTCTGATTTAATCTTATGTTCACATTCTGATCTCTTTCGACTGCTTGTCCCTCAGGGTCTGTACGATAATTACCTGTCCATGCGTATAAGAGACCCAAACCTTCAGAGTGTCTGTGAGGCCCTAGAGTGGCTCTCCTTCTCAGACCGGCTCAACCAAGAAATTCTGCACTGCCAGAACTTCTCCCTGATGAGATACCTTCCCTTCCTGTCTGTCACATTCCACTTCCTGTTTGCACATACACACGTGCCCAGAATCACCTATCCTCACAGCCAGCATGAGGTACTGGCGTCCTGTCCTGTCCTGTCCTGCATGTCATCAAATGGCATAATGCTTGAAGCGAAAAGTAACATTATGGCATTACCTTGTCAGGCCTTCTCCCGGCTCAACAGCAGCAGAAATGCTCTCTCCACAATGTTGAGTGACATCCCAGCATGCATCAGGACAAGAACCAGCCAACAAATCCTGGCCCTGGATATGCTCCCACTGCTTCTGGACATCCTCTGTCCCAAACTGCGACCTGTGAGTAAACGCATGTTGTCAAACTCCCGCAGAAATCAGATGTAGTCAGAAATAACACTAGAAAATGTCATTTTTGATTTTCTTATACTTTTGACACCACCTGTAAGGGCTTGCAACTAGTGTGGTGGTAAAACATTCATCCTGTGGAGTTGAGCATGTGTTGTTTGTATCAGGTGAATCCTCAGCTGTTCAGCAGCAGAGAGAAGGAACAGATGCATGAGCTTGTGGACACCATGCTGGCCTACAACCTTTCCTACAGGCAGGACCGAACACCTGAGGGGCAATACACATACATACTGGAGCCGTGAGTACACACTGGCACACCCACATGCAGAGCAGGCCTGTTTTTGCTGGGGGTGTTGAAGGCCATTGGTCTTGTCATTTGTAGTTTTATGCATGGGGGCATGAGATAATCCCCTTTGTGTGTGTGTATCTGTGTGTGTGTGTTAGAGAGAGAGAGAGATGGTGTAACCAGGTGCAAAGCAGATTTAAAAACAGATGAAAGAGTGCATAAACGTGGTTGGATTTGATCGAGGTGTGACAGAACTGAGCTCATTTTGTTGCTCATGTTGAAGCTTCCTTTTTGCTCGCTCCTGAGGACAACGCGCTAGCATTAGTTGGGTGAAGTCGCCGCGTGTGTGTCTGACATGGAGGAGCAGTCTGGCATTCGTAACGGCTCCTTCCTGCAGGCTCGCTGCGATGAGGTGCTGGTCACCAGCGACTGGGGCCTGCCTCTGGTGTTGGCTCTGCTGCTGCTCCTGCTGATCTATGCGTTCCTCTATCTGCCCTCTCTCGCACACCACAACAACACTCTGAAGAACCATGGATGAAACTTCGGAGCCCAGTTTCGGATGTGAATTCACACGATCCCAGCTGGAATATTTGATTGGTCTGCTTTTTGGGGACTGTTGTTGATTGGTCAGACAGCCAGAGCTACTATCACAAAATGGTTGAACCGTAAGACTTGTTTTAATAGTGACTTTCCAACAGAAAGGTCAGAGCTGTGGACACAATTTTGGGCTAAATATGTTCAGTCCTGTCACATGTTAAGATAGATATTTCTACTCACAACAGTTAATATATTACAGATTATATATTTAAACTTTACATTTTAATCAATACCAGATGGTCACACGAGCTGTTTTTATTTTAGTTTGCACCTGGTATACCTAAATGTGACAAAAGTGAGAGTAGACTGTCACCTGCAGAGAGTCTGTGTGTCCGTGCGCGCTGCACAGATCAGCGGTAAGAAGATTAAGGTATTAGTAAATGACAAATTCAGGATTTATTTCTGAAAACATGAACTATTGCACCAAGATTGGAAGCTTTCAGTTGATGTGTTTTGTTGCCCACCCCTCGCAGCTTGTTGAGTGTGGTTGTTTAAGGACACAGAAGCCTCAGTCAGTCGGTGCACACCATGATGTAGAGGCTGCTGTCCATGCTGTAGCTGATGGTTTGATTTCAGCTCAGAACATTTGCTGCACATCATTCCACCCCCGTCTTCTCAACAGGCTTCCTGTCTCTATACAGTAAATGTTAAAAATGCAGTCTCGCGTTGACAGATGTATGTGTTTGCAGGCGTGTTGAGGAAGTGGTGAGGTATCCCAGCCTGCCTCCCCGCCGTCAGCTGACCTATCAGGCCAAACAAACCATCAGCAGAGAGATGGAGCAAGAGAAGATGAGGAGAGCCGAGCAGCTGATCCTGCAGAGAAACCCCGCAGGGGTGAGACAGATTCCTGGATCGGGGCGTACAGTGCAGCATCGACGTGTGTTAATAATTAAATGTATTTATAATCTGCGCAGACTTTGATACAGAAACAGGAGGAGAAGAAGAACCGTGGATCCAAACTAACCAGCAACCATCAGCAAAGGCTGGAGAACATTGTTAAACAGACCACAGTGGAGGCCAGGGTGAGATGGCACATGCATTCGTTTATTTAGGTACATTTAACAGCAGAAAGCCCCTCTGAGAGGAGCCAGAGAGCAGCAGCTCTGCAGAGACCCTCAAAGGCTCATTGTAATGTACTTGATCCTCTAGAGGGCAGAAACGAGGACAGCGCTGGGCCACTGGGCCACAGCACTATTGGAGTAAACTGGGAAATGAGGCTAATGGGAAAAAAAGTGAACAATCCAGTTGATGGTTCATCATCATTGACCCTGTTGTGGAGGACAGAAACTTCTTGATTAACTCCACCCTCCATTTTGTCCTCTGCAGCCCGAGGTGGATTTCTTTGGTCGAGCCATCACCCCCAAACCACGGAGAGAGCAGCTGTCCTCTGACAGAGGTATTGTGTGACATCATTGTATCCTAATCACTACACGGTTTAGTTGAGGATCATTTCCTGTGAGATGCTGCACTTCGAGGTTCTTCTCAGCAGAACCAAAGGTGACGTCAGATTACAGCTTCACACCGGAAACTTCACGTGTTCATCACATCAACTTTAAACAAACATAAACATGCTTCTATGAATGCACCTTGGGTGGGGCTGGTCCTATTTCTTTACTTAACAGCAGCTTCAGAGCTGAGTGGGGGATGACAGTTACAAATTGTACCCATTAAAGTCACGACTGCCGATTGATCGATAGGGTAATCAGGGTGGAAACATAACGAGCGAAACCTTTTTTTAGGTCATAGCGTTAGAAATTGATCAGGAGACCAACTAAAAAGGGCCAATGAGCAGAATGTTTAATGATATATTGCCAGGAATTAAATGTATTTGAGTCAAATCGTGGTTCTTTTACCATTTTTCACAACTTTTGGTCATTTAAATGTTGTCAAATTATATATTCAATTGGAACATGAACTACTATATAATTTACTGTTTACCACCTCCATGGCTGCTACCGTGTCTTTACAGTTGCCCAGACAAAACACATTTAATTAGAAACATTTTATTGGTTTTCACGTGTAATCTAGATTACAAACACTCGTGGATGCAGTTACATAATTTTTTTTTGTCCTGCAGCCACTGTACTTTTTGGGCAAATCTATTTTCACCACTAGGCGGCACCAAATCCTCCACACTGGACCTTTTCCCAAACAAAACACGCAAACACTGTTTTTCTCTCTGTAGGTGAAAAGTGTCCCAGTCTTCTGATGGGAAAAGCTGTGGGCAACAGTGATGTGTGGTTCCGCTTCAACGAAGGCATGTCGAACGCAGTCCGGCGAAACGTGTACATAAGAGAACTGCTGTGATGAGCAAACTCTTCTCTCATCACCATTGTAATTAAATAAATCCCACATTTCCAGCTGTTAAATTCAAAACAGTCTTTATTTTGATTGAGAGTGTAAAGAGCCAATAAAAACAAGTTGTTAAACAATTCTCGGCAGTCCGTCAACCATGTCTAGAAAGCTACGCAGTGCTGAACACACACACGCGCACACACGCACGCACACACTGGTCATGTCATAAATTAAAAGCATTCAGGAGCCTAAACATTGTAATAGCAATAAAGTGTGTTTGTGTGAGCGTAAAGGAGTGATTTAGTGCAGCGTGTGGGAGTGCAAATTTATATGCATCTGTGATTTTGTGTGTGGGCAGGCTTGCACACGTGCATGCGTGTGACCATTAGAGGATCACACACTTGCCCTTCTCCACCCAGGGGTTAGCTCTCATCAGCTCAGGGTTCAGGAACGGATCTTCACAAACGCATCCTTCGATCCACTTCACCAACCTGGAAAACAAATACACACCAAACTGTCACTGGGAAGTGTGTGTGTGAGTGGGAGAGAGAGCAAGAGAGACTCACTCAGTTACGGTGATAGAGGACTTCTCTCTGTTGATTGCCAGCTGATACTGAAGGCTTTCTACTTCTCGCCTCATCTGTGGAACATCTAGATCTTCCATGGTGCTTCTGCTCTGCACACACACACACACACACACACAAAACATAAATAGTTTTTTGCCTTGCACAGCCGCTTCTGGGATCAAGGCTCCTTTTGATGGATTTATAATAAAGTCCTCATGCAGCACATCACTGACCCAGAGGAAGTTGACACCGACATTCATATTGAGGTACTTCCTGTCACATTTCCACTGGGATCTTTTAATAATGAAACATGTGAAATGCAAATTTTTTTTTTTAAAAACCCAAAACATCTGGTTCACTTCTCATCTCTAAATATGTGGGATTTATTCTCATTTCTGTACTGGAATATAGGTTAAGGGGGGATCTTGGTGTATTTTTTAAAAGAAAAGAGTGAATTAGATCATTTGTCAAACTGGTTGCATTCCAACTGTCTGTGGTTCTCAGGCCAAAGGACATTGCTTCTAAAAATAGTCGTGTTCAGCCCTCTTTCTTATTTCTAGAAGAGGCTGGTTATATTTTTCTCTCCAGAAACTTTTGATCCTAGAATTTAAGCAAACGTTTGTCCAGTGGTTTGGGGACTATTTTCTTCTGCGGATTGATACAAACGAGGCCGCGAACCTTGCAGATTGTAGGATGACGAGTGTCCTCAATCTTTTCAGTTACTGATTGATTGATTATCTTTTATTTTTTAGCACACAGATGATGATTATTAGTAAAACGGTGAATGTGTAAAAGATTTATTAAATAATGTAGGTAATATTTCTATAGGTTTTGTTGTCCTGACAAATCTTGAACAAAAACAACAGTTAAAAAAACGGGGTAAATTAACAACATTAATAGTTTAAATAATCGAATATGGAAGAACTGTATGTGGTACAATGTACATATACTGCATGTCTCATCTTCCTGTCTTTGCGCCAAACAGCATAATCTTACTAGATTGCTGGATTTTGCTGCAGGACTGTTTTGTTTGGATGCCATATAGCTGCTGATACAATTAATAAATTAGTAGAAATTAATCGTTAATTAAATGAATCTCAGATGTCCCTGTATAAAAAGTACAATTTAGCCGCGCTGTTGTCCCGTCGACTACCGCACTTGAATAAATTCTTTATTTTTTTTTCTTCTAGGGTAGAAAAACCATCTTTGGGTCATTCAAATGTTCTCCAATTTCCTCTGTTGTTACTGCTTATTGTGCATTCTGCCCCACCCAGCCACAGCCACCAGGAAGACCAACAGAGAGAGGGGAGGCCCATCACACCAGTCCTCCAGCCTCCCCCATCTTCCTCTCCGCGCATCCTCTTCATCTCTTTAACAGCTCCAAGTAAAGCCGAATACCAACCAGCTTCCCTTTATCCATCCAGCTGGAACCAGTTGTTCCATGAACAGATCATTCATTATGGGATCATCTAAAAGCCAAACATCTATTTTCAGCCGCAAATGGAATGTAACAGTAAATAAACCCGCGAACATCGGCGTTTCAGAGGATGAGGAAGCACCACGGCCTCAGATTTGAGCGTGTGCATGTGAAAACGCACCTATCCCCCCCGCACAAAGCACCGCGCTTACCGTCGGGCCTTCTGGAGAGGAGCGCCGGTCGAGCTGATGTGCAGCGGGATGATGGAGAATGGAGACAGCGACGGGAACAGCTGAGGGTCGGTGGAGGAGTCCGGGATGAAGAAGACGAGGAGGAGGAGGCGGCTGTGGGCGTGTGTGGGAAGGGCACTCCCCTGCGCTCCGGGAAGCGACTGGATGCGAGGATGATGCTCGGGGCGGAGAAACGAAGCTCCGCCGCCTGGTTTGACAGTCAAAGGAGCCGTATGGAAATCTGCATCCGCACCAAGGATGCGTGCAGGCAGGAAACACGCAAATCAGGACGAGCTCCAGAGGGAAAACATGCCGGGAGGTCATTTAGTATTCAGATGAGCGGAGATGACGTCCGTGGTTATTCCACAGGGACCAGCACCAGAAATGTTGTTAGAGCTGCACACGATGAGGCAACGCCAGCCACGCTTATATTTACTGTAAAATCACCATTATATCTCTGTTCTTTCATAATTATTCATTTCCCTTGGCTATATCCAGAATTTCATTCCAATATCCTCCTTTATTCTTAATAAAATTATCCCCAAATATTCCATTTTAAGTTTAAAACTGTTAATCTTTTTTACCAAGTAAATGTTCATATTTTGCAATAAAGACAGATTCCTTTATTTAAAAAATAAGTAATAAGGTCTGTTGGTGACTGGGCTGGGAAGCAGAGGGTTCTTGGTCCAAGACCCTGCGCAGACACAACATGGAAGGTTCTGGTAGAAGAAATGCCAGAAAAGCTTCAGACCAATGTCAAAGTCCCCTTGAGAAAGGTACCAAATGTGCAACTCACAACCCTGCTTTCACCTGCACACAACAAAGATAGGCTCCAGCAGTTGTAATGTCAAAAAGTTTCAAGAGCCATAAAAAAATGCAATGTTTATACATTTATGGGAAGTTAGCTAACACACATTAAATGAGACCATTTAGAAAAATTAAAATTGCAGTTTATTAATAAAGTTATAGCACAGGAGGTCAAAACCATTCCAATTTTCTAAAGTGCACTTTAATTCAGGTTTAATCCATCATCTGGAGGGAAACATGTTTCTGGAGACCTGCAGGAAAAAAGGGAAAACATAAGCTATGTGGCATGAAATGCAGTTAATTTATTTAAACCCTCTATAGCCTCAGGTTAAAAGCTATAATCAGGAGCATGCTGCTCTCATACGAGGTGTCAGAAAATATTTATTGATCATCACTGGCTGTTCAAACATATAATTCACTGTCCACACAGATTTACCTTGAAAACCACCTTCAGTGACCAGCAGCAAAGGTTTTGCTTTAATTGCCGAATAAAGCTGAGGGGAAATAAATACAAGAATTTGTAATTTACAGAAACACATTCGACACATAGATTTTTATTTGCTGGAAAAGCCTCAGTGTGAACATTAGAATCAGGAGCTGCAGCACAGCTCTCATAGTAGGTGTCAGAAAAGTTTAGTTTAGCTTGTCATCATTGGCTAAATGTTTGGAAGGAAAAAATGCCACAATCCACTCACCGAGTTTCAAGATCAGTTGAGGGGTCTGGTTAGGAGTCCATCTTGGTCCGTCTTCTTGTCTGTAGAGCAGTGAATAGAACAGTTTATTTCAGGAAAAGACAACGTGAAACAGACGGCATCGACAAACCAGCCTCAGAATAAAGTCGGAATAAGCAGCTGGGAAGCTCTTTTAATAATAATAATAATAATAATAATAATAATAATAATAGGTGTCAAAAGGTTTATGGTTAGTCTATCATCAGATTAGATATGCTTTTTAACATGGTAAAACAAACTCACCATCTCAATTACTTCCACTTTTAAGGGTCCAGAAATTTTCCGATTTGGTTTAATAAACCACACCAAACTCCATCTGTTTATGTGGAGAAATCATAAAAGGGTCAACACACTTGCACATATTACGTGCTTTCACAGCCGTCTAGTTTTATAAAACTATCTTGCAGAGCACCCGCCTTCTGAATAAATACAACTGTAGCTCTAATTTTGCTGAGGAAATCTTCTACTTATTTTAGAAGTTGGTAGAATCACAATTTTGGAAGTTTCAGCAGTACAACCACGTGGTGCCTCGCAGAGAAACGCGGAGTTTTAACTTTTCTAAAACCCAAAACTTAACCGATGCTTACTTATACAAGTCCTCTCCGGTGGCCAGTTAGCCCGATAACAAACATCCCACTTGGTCATGTTAGCAATCATGATGAATAACTTTGAGAAATCAAATGGCAGAGCTAAGGTGAACTCGGCGCTGCTACCACGAGTTCTCCTGAAGTAGAAAAGGATTTCTTCTTCTGCTTTTTCGGTTTTTTCCTTTTCTTCTTCTGCTTCTTTCCGGTGTAAAGCAGGAAGTAATCGTGCTTACTGCCACTTAGTGTCTGGGAGTATCTATAAACGGCGCTGTAAACTAGATTAATTTAAATTGTCCCCTTTAAAACCTCGGAAGTATATAATCATGTTCTGCAACCACAGAGGATGCAGGTGTGTTCTTTAACCGATGTCTCGTTATTATCACGACTGTCTTCTAAATTTCTAACCACAATGGCGTTTACATGACCGAATTCAGCCAAATTAAAAACACTAAAAACTGCTTTTACCAAAAAAGTAAGGTGGTACCTAGTAATTTTTAAAACTACTCTATGTCTGTTTCTACTTTACGAATGCGCACAATAGTCATATTACTGTATACAGTCATTTAGTCGTCGAACTTTCGGTCAAATATAAATACACAGAACTATGGAAGTTGTAGTTTTCCAACAATGTAGTTTTAAAAGTTATTTCCTCTTCAGGAATAGTCTCGTCATCGAAATGCATGGATGTTGATCAATAAATATGGCATTCTGCAAAAAAAACCATGTACCCGCTGTTGATTTTAAAGTACATTATCCCAACGTATTTTTTTTTTAAAGAATCACTCTTCTACCAGTCACTTCCGGTTTAATTTACACATTTATTCTGATCACAGCTGTACAGAAATGAATCTTCACAGCAGAAATAGAATTTAAACCCAACCATGACACAACAGCCATCACAACACATCCAGAACTCAACCATCAATGTACAGGCTCAGTCAGCTCACCTTAATTCAAAGTCTGAAGTTATTTAACATTATTTTACTTATTCACACAGAATCATCTGTCCCTCAAATATATCTTTGTTTTCAAAGAGCATAAAAATACAAGTGGACTCTTTGTTGGGATGAACAATTGGTTGATCCACTGTCTGACCTACATGGGTAACCACTGAGATCTGGAAAAAGCCCACAACCAGGATGAGGGAAAGGGGTTGCAATAGGCTTGTACACAGCTTTTGAATTAATACAGGAGGACTGTAAACAGGATTATTGATTTTAAGGAACATACTGTATAGAACTTACAGGTCAACCCAAATGCTACTTGTAACACGTAAGCAGACGGGGAAAAAAGAATCCAATGTGGAATAAATATAAAGAAAACAAAAGACAAAATACAATGAAATTATGAAAGAACACTACCAAGGCACAAAGAGATGCAGAGTTGACAAATGAACAGAGGCGGAAACAGATAGGAAGGCGGAATGGAAACAGTTCCACTAACCAACACTAGAGGGAGCTCTAACAGTTCATATACCCAGATACTGTATAATATAAACTCTGTATGTATACTGGATGTACTACATATAGCATTGAAATATAGGATTATCTTTTAAAAACACAGTTCACTGCAGCAGGACAAAGGGATACACCGCATGAGAGTGCTTTTTATACCAGTATGTGCATGTTGCATGTTAATGTGTGTAAATGTGTCAGACCATTTTCAGACAACCTCCGCTGACAAAGCAGAGCACAATCATGATTACAATCAATGTAATGAACATTTATATGTTTAAGTGTGTGTGTGTGTGTGTGTGTTTGTGTGCGTGTTAAAGTCCACGGACATGCGTCTACATCATCGTTCTGATCATTAGAATAACTATTGCACGAGTGGGGGTGGGGGGCACTGACATGAGCATCAGACGGGGTTGTAACGACAACAACAGCAACAACAACACTGTGAGGAGAGACAACACGTGGGTCAGGAAGTCTGGCTAACCATAGTCCTCCACTCATACAGGAGACAAATAGATTCTTCTGCAAAATAAATGCTTTTGACATCTCAGAAGTCAGACAGATCCATAAAGCGGCCTGTCTGTCTTTGTGCTTTTAAAAATTCTCATCTGCATGTGCCTTTTCTGTCTACCTGCCTGTCTGTCAGCCAGTAAACCATTAAACCTTCATTTTTGCAAGCAATATGCTGATCTATCTGTCAGTCTGTCTGCCTGCCTGCCAGACTGAGTTAGGATCTCTGCCACAGTCCGTAGAGATGAAACGACACAAACGATTGTGCTTCTTGATGTGCGCAGCGCTCGGAGGCTGGGCGGTGGCGGCAATGGTGACTTGCTGGGCTGCGGAGGTCACAGGTTGTGTGGGAGCAGCCTCCCCATGTTGAGAGGCATTCTGCATCAGGCCACATAGGACTTCCCTCCTCGACATATTTTACAAGGCTACACGAGAAGCGTTCCAGCTGGAGGGACATACGCTCGGACACACGGACAGCTAAGAGCACCAGCATTGAGCATCAAGAGAGTTTTCTTCACACACCTACGTATGGTAGAGGAAAGGGAGGGGAAGGGGGGGGTGGGGGTGGTCAATGCTGGCAGGAGATCAGTCCAACATTGCATCCAGTTGGTCTGCCAAGTCGTCAAACATGCTTCCGATGTCGTCCAGGATGGACACTGTAGTCTTCTTACTACGAAGAGGAATGTCACAACAGTTCTTTATTAGCATCCATCCATCCCTCCATTAACTTTAGATTCATTACTGTAGCTTTCACGCTTTCTCCACAGTTTCCATTTGATATATTTCAGTCCTAAAATCTCAATGACGCAACATCAAGTTACTGGAACCTAAAATACCGTGTCAGGGGGCTCTTGAGCAAAAATTATAGCAAATCCAGGAAATCTAATGTGTTGTTTTTCACCATGTAAACAGACACTGTTGACTGGTTTAGTTCCAAGAAACCTGTTTCCACAGAAACCACAGGTTTCACAGAATCGAGAGTGAAACCATTTAAGACATTTAAGGTTTTTTTTACATTTGTTAGGTCTTACACTGTTAACTCAAATATTTATCCAAATGTTGTACTTTACTCACGTCAATAGTCACCAAATCTACAAAATGTGCTCTCATAATACACCCATCAACTGAAAAACCAGAGGAAAAGGTTGATCGGGCGAACAGAATCTTGATATTTCTTTATGCAGCTCCAGTTTTTGGGTTGTGACTTGAGCGTGAATCACTGTGTGGTTTCAGTGCTTCTTACACGACAAATAAAACTTACTCATTCTCAGCATCCTCCTCTTTGATTTTGTGCTCCACAGCCTCCACCGCTGCAGCCAAGGAGGCGCTGGTTTCCTCCAAACGATGATGCACCTCCTCCTCCTCCTCCCCCTGCTTGACTTCAACATTTCTCTCTCTTTCTCTCCTCCTCTCCTCCTCCTCCCTCCTACGTCTGTGGTCTGCCTGGAGCCTCTTCTCCTCTTCCTCTCTTCTCCTGTCCTCTTCCTCCTCTACCTCCCGTCCTCCCAGCAGGTCAATGGAAAGACCGGCGATGGAGGAGCGGGGAGGTTTCACAGGGTGAGGAGAGGGGCTGGAGGGGCTCTGTGCCGGAGAGGGGGAGGTAACTGGGAATCCTGGAGAGAGGGAAGGGGCTGAAGGAGTGTCAGGAGCTGGAAGAGGAGCAGAACAGGGAGAGGAGGATTTGGGAATTGTTGTGGGGCTGGATGCAGATGGGCTGGTGGCAGCAGGAGACGGGCTCATGGCTGCTGATGTTATTGCTTTGCCTGGTTTAGGGGCAGTAGGAGGTCCACGGGGTTTTGGCGACACAGGAGGAGGAACACGCTTGGGTTCTGTTCAGACAAGAAATATCACATGATTCTTTTGCTATTGCACTGGACTTTTCTGTGAACATCTCTACTATTTTTGTGAACTCTACTATTTCCAGCAAATGCCTGGAACCAAAATAACTGAGTAACTGCTCTTGCATCTCACCTGGGCTCTGTGCCGTCTCAGTAGTTTCAGGCCCAGGTATAGGGACTCTGCGGGTCGGCGTTGGGGGGTCAGCTTGAGTCTTCCTCAGGCTGACCGTGGACGGTTTGGGCGACACCGGCGGCTTGAGGGATTTTCTAGCCTCCATCCACTCGCAGGTCTCTTGGCCGGGCTCCGTCCTATCAGAGGCCTCCGACATTGGTCTTCTCCTCAGGACCACGCCACCGTTTTGCTGCACTTCTTTTCCAGAGTCTGACTGGTTATTGCTTTGAATGGACCCTTCTGTGTGCTCAGATGTCCGTGGTTTCCTGCGGATGGTGTCTGAGCCTGTTGTCATGGTAACAACAGTGGAAGCCTCCGATGCCGGCACGTCAGATGTGGTCACCGGCGGCTTCGGCTTCCTTCGGAGCGTCGTCGTTCCGTCTGTGACCTCGGAAGAGGAAGAGGAGCCCACAGTGGAACGGGGCCGTGGTTCCGGTCGCTTTGGAACTTGTTCCCGTGGTAACTGGTCATTCTCATTAACAGGGAGGCTTTCAGGGCCACTGATGGTCCTCCGCCGACTCAAAACATCATCCTCCTCACATCCGAGACCTCCTGCACCTGCCTGGCGGCGAAGCGTGGGTGGACTCACCTGTAAATCATATTTTTTAAATATGCATTTTAGCCATAAACAAAATAGGTGATTAGTTGGCACAAGACAGACTACAGATGACACTGCTATAACAGGAACAGCAGGAACAGCAAACTCCCCAAAACATCTCAAATGCCACCTAGTGGTAGGATCCAGGAACGCGATTATGCTCTGATCCTCAACTTTGTTTTGGTAGGCACTGAAAATTCAGGCACTCTCTGCTCGGATTGCCCCAGAGACGACTGATGTCATTTTATCACACCGATGCCATAAAAGAGTGAAGCTTCACAGCCGGCTGAGCTCCTCTTGTGATTCGACAGGTGGCTGTGGGGGTGAAACCTCAGCACAAGTCACTGCTGAGCAGAATCTGGCCCTCAAAATCTTCACCAGCACAGGATGGGAGAAAGCAGCGGAGCTTCTTTCGTCGTCATTCATGCCCCTGACAAACAGACCCACCTGTAGGTAGTTACTGCTGCCGCCCAGATTCCTCGGGAGGGTTTTGGCTCCGCTCCCAAGAGACGTTTCCAACATTGCAGCCAGGCTGCGAACGCTCCCGGAAGCTCCCTCTGATCTCTCCAGGCTTCCTGAATCCTTAGATCTTAAAGCCGACCCCAGACTGCCACAGTCACTTGCTCGTCGCTCTCGATACGGTGGGAGTCCTAGAAGCCCCTCCTCCGGCCCGTCTCCCTCCCCATCACCCCCCGTAATGGAAGAACAAGAGCGTTTAGGTGGCGTCGGAGGCCGACCTTTCCGACGAGGACGCAGGGCGACCGATGATTGGCTGCGGTTAAAAGTGACATCATTAGGGGTGGCGGTATTTGCAGAGCTGCTGCGGCACACGGTGGCATATCGAGAGTCTGAGTCGGAGCCAATCAGACTGTTAGTTCTCCGCCGTTCTTCCTCGGGGAGGCAGAGCAGTGGAACAGAAGTATCTGCAGCGGCCATCCCGGTGGAGGGGCGTGGCCGTGCCCTGGGCGAAGCCTGCTGGGTGCGAAAATGTGGCGGAGTTTGCGGTGGAGTTTGGGTCGGCGTGTGGGGAGGGGTCTGTGGGTATGTGGGAACTGGGCGAGGTTTGGCCAGTGGGCTGGGGATTCCTTCTCTCTGCCTCCTCACCTCCCTGCGGGGCTCTGAGCTTGCGCTGCCACCTGGACTGGATGGAGGCATAGACGGGCTGCAAGGAGGCTCCAAGCTAATTTCGCCTCTCTGTAGCTCCTTCAGTCTCCTCACTCCCAACATCAGCTTCTTCTGATGGCCTGAAATGAAAAAAAAACCTATTTACACATGATATTCATGCTCTACACAGTCTTTGTTTCATGAACTGTTACGTTTTAGTTCCCATCTTCACTCTGCTGGCTTACCGAGCTTTGAGATGCCAATCTCCTGCAGATCCTCGAGGCTGATGTCAGAAATGAAGTCGATGTTTTCGTACCCGTTCTGCACCAGAACCTGGTAGTACTGGCTAAGGCCCAGATGAGACAGCCAGTCTGCAAGATTGGCCTAAAGGAGAAAACCCCCAAGCAAGAGCCAAATGTTAAAAGGTACACACAGGCTACAGGACTGTAGCGTGCATGTGGGTGTGTGTGTGTGTGTGTGTTCCTTTCTGTTTCTCTGACACATTAGAAACTTACAGGCTTGTGGTCAGGCAGCCAGTCGGTGGTGGGCAGCTTGCTGACCTCTGACATCAACTTCTTTCGATGTCCAGGCTTCATGACTCCGATGGCGGTCAGGTCCTTGAATTCAAGGCGCATTGAGTCACATCAGGAATTTAGCGGCTACTGTAAATGTTCTTTAATGAACAGGACCTGAAATTCATGACTGACATTCACACATGAGCTGTAATATGAGTACGGGTATATGGGGCTTTGGATAGGCCCCTGTCCCTAGGACAGAGTCTGTCCTGTTACACAGTTTTCTGCATCACATCCATTCTAAAGGCATGTAAACAATCAAAATAATATAATGAAGCAGACAGAGAATGAGGAGTGACTGGTTCAGGACTCACACTGGGAGGGGTTCAGGTGACACACACAATGGAGTTCATGATGAGATCATCCAGGTCAAAGTGGAGCTGTGCCTGGCGAGGCCTTGACAGACAAAGGGGCAGGGCAGGGTGGGGCGTGAGGGGGTCAGGGATCATGACCTTACCTCAGGGGTCATGCGGCTAATGGTGTCTAGATCATATCCCGCGGTGAGGAAGTGGGTAGTGTAGAACTGCAGCTGAAACTCACCCAGCCACGTCACTACTGCCTGCTTCTAGAACACAGAGAACAAGTGTCTGTTTCTAGAATACAGAGAACTATTTCCCGTTTCTGGAGTACAGAACACAGAGAAGTAGTGCCTGTCTCTAGAACACAGAGAGCTACTGTCCCTTCCCAGAACAAGAGAACAGAAAACTGCTGCCTGCTTCTAGATCAAAACACAGTCCACTAATGGCAGACACTACTTGTGCATATTTCTAGAACCCTAACCTGCCAGTAAGAACCGCACCAACTACAGAAGAATCAACTACCGCATGAGGAAGACATCTCACTTGTGTTGAAAAGTAATGAACAATAAAAATGCGTTTCAAAGTTTTTAACAGACTGTGTTTGATCTTCACAGCGTGGTTACATCAGAAAAACTAGGTAGCTATTTCTAGCACAAAGGCAGAATCCAAAGCTCAGCACTGCGAAACCGCAACATGTGGGTGCCCAGCAGGTTGTGGGGACTGGGGGGGTGGGGGGTGGAGGAGTGGGAACAGAAGGCAAGACAGCAACCGAATCCTCGATGTGTCTGTCATTCTGCCTGTCTCCATGGTGACACGCTCACATGCCCGATCCTCAGGGTGTCATCTGTTCAGGTACCTTGCAGCACCGACTGATCCCACCCTGGTCGGCATCTTTCTCTCAAACTGAAATATCATTTGAGAGAAAACAGGAGCAACATAAAGAAGAGATGGCAGCGCTCATTGTTGAAAGAAAACTCACTTTCCCATCATCCTCCTCTGCCTTCCGCTCAAAGGACCGCTGCTCGTGGACAGTGGTGGAGGCAGACGAACCTTGTCGTGGAGGCGGGGAAGAAAATGTCACAGCGAAGAAAAGAAAAAGCATCAGTTTTGATTCTGCTCGAAAGCACCTAAGTTTTAATAATTCACGACAGCCAAACAGATTGTACCTCATCAAAGAACAGTCTGTTTTTAAATGTAATTTGACAGAACATTTATAAATAATATATGATTCAAATCACTATTTTACAAGCTTGGGAGCAGGAAGTACTGCTTGCATCTGATATAAACAGACAGCTGGTCTTTAGAGAAGCAGGTTGGGAAAAAAATGAGAAAAAACATCTATACACCAATCCAAATACACCCTGAGGCACCTGTTGAACTGTGAAGAACCCTGATTTTTTTTCTTTTAAATTGTCAGCCACCAGTACAGCAGTTATCGAAGGACCAGAGAGGAAACTTGAATCAGAAACGATGACTTTGTGGTGAGGGCGTTCTCTTACTTGCTGACTGCTCAACAGACTGTGACTGCTCCAGAAGATGTTCCTTGGCTTTAACAGACTGAGACAGCACCGTGGCCAGGAGCTAAACAGGAAAACACACAAGAGAAGTGTGTTCACACACACACACACACACAAATATGCACATTTGCACAATGATGCATCTACTCAGGGAGGATGATTCAGATCCCAGAGGTGTGTAAGCTCAGTGTACATACAGTAATATAAACAGAGTCTGACTTGTGCCATTTCCTCCTGCCTGCAGTTAAACAAGACAAGTGTGTCTATTTTGTCTCTGTACACTATTGTTTTAAAAATAATACTTCTTTCATTGGCAGATGAACGAACACCTGTCCAGGAAACAAAATTGTGGTTAGCAAAATGTTCTGTTTACTGGAAACTTGTTGCTGTTTCCAGGAAGGTTTGCAAGCAGCAGGCATGAACAAATGAATTCAAATAGATGCCCGATGTCTCTTACTTTTACGCCTTCGGCCTGTGCATGCAGGCCTGGAGCGTTGAGCCCATGCGTGTTGACCCCTCCTGGCGTGTTTGCCGGATGAGGACTGGGTGCAGGCGTGGTCAGGACATGTGTGTTTCCAGAATTCTGCAAGCTGCTGGATGAACGGAGACTTCCAATGCTACCCACGCTGCCGCTCCGCTCCCCACCTCCAAACAAACAAACAGAGACAAACAGATTTCAGTTAAGGCTCAAAGGAAAACAACAGCTTTCGCGCCTTCTTTTACCTGCCAGTGGTTTGCGTAGAACCCAGATGTCTTCACTGGTGCTGCTCTGCTGTCCCAGAGTCGGAGAACCTTGAGGACTTGGCTCTGCTGTACGTGAACCTGTGTCACACACACACACACACACACACACACACACACACAATTTCAGTATTTTGTGATTTCAAAGCTGTTTTCTGTCTCTGACCTCATGTATGTACTCTACACACATGCACTCGTACACACATGTCTAAACATGTATAGTAACACACATTGAGCACAGTTATAAACACAGAGATTCTACTAAAAATAATAATAAATTGTAAAGAAATATGTAAAAACAATGGGAATGTTTGTCATATCTGCAAATATAGCCATCTAGAACACAATGGAGCCAGAAAGGTTTCACATTCTTTTACTTTCACAATTGCGTTGTGATCCCGTGCTATAACAATAGTAACAACAATAATTTATTATTATTAGTAGTAGTAGTATATTATTATTCTAATTTCCCAGTCCAAGAAAGTAAAAAAATATTTTGAACTTTCTGCAACTTTACACATGCACACACACACACACACACACACACACACATGCACGCACGCACATATACTCTTATCTGTGTGGGGTCTTATCAAACAGTGTGTAACCGTGTGCTCTTATTTATATGATTTGCAGTGATTCTACTGTATTTACAGTATGTACCTGTCTGATTCTGCCGCTCCTCAGAAGTGGACAGAGGAGGAGGAAGAGGGGGAGGAGGAGGAGGAGTAGACAGAGAAGGAGGAGAGATGGGAAGAGGAACGTACCCGAAGGAGGAGAACCGAGGGAGGGATTGTGTGCTGTGGTGAGAGGGAGGAGGGGACGGAAGATGCAGGGGGAGGACTTTGGTGGGGGGGTACGAGTTTCCGTTGATCGACGCAATGGGACAGGGGTTAGGCCTGCGGAGTAGGAGGGTGTGGCACTGCTGGGAAGGGGAGTAACCTGGGCAAGAGCCCGGAGGAGGGAGGCGCAAAACAACAACAACAACAACACAACAACTGATCAGTCAATGTAAAACAAAACTAGTAAAAAGTGAAAAAACACAGTAAGTGGTTAAAATCAAAATAGGAGAAAATTAACACATCCATATATCCACAAGGAATATATCTATAAATATAAATAAAATTATAGTACACTTTAGAAATACACCAAAATTAAGAATGTGAACAAAAGCAGAACTGAGAGCAGGGGTGTACACTACCAAGTGACGTCAACATGCCAAAAATCCAAATTTAGATGGTGCCCATTTCTTAGGAAATAAGCATCTCTGCTGAGAAACTTCCTAAAATACACAGACTGGCACAAGTGTCACTTTTTAGTGATGCCCCCACGGCTGGTTAGTGATCAGGAATGGTAACAGAAGGAGCACGAGTTAAGAGGAAGAGAGGAGGGAGCAGGGTTGACAGCCATTGACGACCAGCGTCTGATCGATGGCAATGATTGACAGGTGAGGGAGATGGGTGGGCTTCCCAAAGAGGCTGATGATGATGCCGCGGCTCGCTAACACAGCTCTATCTACAGCAGCTGCAGAACTCACACACATGCAAATATGTACACATCCTCCCACACACACACAGGCACACACGCACAGAGACATAGCTGTGATGTGGGTTGTCACCTGCCCTCTTGATGACTTCCACCATGTTGGAAGGAAAGTAGCCTACACGGTCATTTCCTGTGCGATTGTCATGAATGCAGCCTTTCCATCTCCCGTCAGAATGCTGTTCCAAAACCTGCCAACAGTTATGCACAGATAAAAATTCCAAGCTACACTAAAATTTATCTCCCCTCAATTGAGTCGACCTCAACAATCAGCCATGAAGAGAAAACTGTGGCTTTGGAAGACCTGGTTGTATAAACAGTAAGCCAAGTTGGAAAGGTCAAAGGTTCTTCATTCATTTAGGAATGAGCAATGGCTATTATATGTTAGCATGCAAACAAACCAAAGTTTCCTTTTCACTAATTTAAAAAACCAACAAACTCAACCTTTAGATCTACAGGAACTCAAGCAAAATGCACCATCATTTAGGTTACTAGGGACATGTTGAGTAGTGAAACATCTGTCAACCACGAAGGGACTCAAACCCTCAGTCTTCTAATTCGAAGTTAGACGCCTTATCCATTAGGCCACGCGGTCTGCCATTTGGCACCCCTAGCAACCAGTGAGTAGGACCAGGTCGATTTAGAGTGGCTTAAACAGCTGTTATGCTGATACCAGTGCCCTTTAACACTGCTTTTTTTTAAATTCTGACGATACTCCAAAGGTGTTATCCTAACATCCTTGTCTGTTGGGCCACATATTCTCATCAACACACATGCTGGGTTTTGGGGCTGCGACTATATTTCATTCTACAGTGTTGACTCAAACCCATGATCCACTAAGGACCCAAATTACGTCGGTGGAAAGACGGATTTCTGTAGCCGGTCATGCTACATCTACATTATAACACCCGTGATATACCGTGATAATGTCGCCAGCTTTAACGTTGAGGCTTGTGAGGTCGTAGTTGTTGCAGTAATCCTTTAGTGCGCGTACTTGCATCGCAGCTGAAGCATCTAGAAAAGAGGGGATAGTGACTGTCAGCAGAGATTTTCACACTTGCATGGATGCAGAACACAGAGCTGGAGGAGGAGGAGCCAAAGAAATGGGAGTACATTTCAGTGAGTGAGGTTAAATCTGAGACGCTTCCTGCATCGTGTCTGCCATCAGAGATTTAAGACACACAGGATTTTTTTCCTTTCGCGTGTTTGCGCTGACGATCTCACCCCTCAGAAGTTGTTTAATCTCTCGGCTGGCCTGCGTGGTGGTGAACTGGTTAACAATGTCCAGAGCTGTTTGACTCATGGTGTTTCTCACGCCTGCACTGATGCCGCTCTGGATGGGAGAGGACAGAAATATCCGAGTTGAAGAGTGAAACCACATGCACACATTGAGGACGCACATGGTTGCATTTAGGGCAGCGAAGATGGATGGTTTGTGTTCAGCTAAAATACAGAATTGTAAACAGACAGTGGCCTTAGACAACAACTGCCAGCCACTACCAACAGTGTCCTAGGATCCCTGTCCAGATGTTTCAACCCCCATTTACACCTCATCCGGTATGACCTTAACGTGATGACAAGGTGAGATAATGAGAGGTCAAACGCAGATTTTAAATGCCTGGACATCAACATCCGGAAAGAGCAGCTGCAGGAAGAATGTCTCTACCTCTGCTCACTGAAGACACCTGATGTGCGACATAACAGTGCGGCACAGAGGCTGTCGAGCGGCACTTAGACGATTAGACGGCAAATAGAGAGTTGTTTGACTCCTTCAAGGAGACAGTCACAACACCATTCATCACTTCTGTCACCTGGAACATGATTTTCAAAAAAACTGCTCCACCAAACACCATGAAGGGATTCAAACCCTCGAGCTTCGGATCCGAAGTCACTTTGTCCATTAATCCACATTCGTGTCCTGCCATTTTGACGGCAGTACACAACACAACACAAGTATGGAGCAATGAAGAGAACTACTTTAAAATCCTCAGATGATTACTCATCTCATCTGCATTCTGGTCTGCAAACTCATTTAAAGGTGACAAAAAAAGAACAAAAGGACACACACGAGAGCTGGGATGGCGGCCAGAATGCTGCAGACAAGAAAGAAGCTAACATCCTGCTGGCTTCATCACACAGCTCCATGGGACGGATGCCAAGTGCTGAGGTGGGAAGTTGCTCAGTTGGGGCTCAAAGGATTCAACAACAGTTGCTCTTGGTCAACGCAATCAACAGACACACAGGCGGAGAGCGAGACAGGCAGATGGACTTACATCCAGCAGCAAGCGGACCACCTCCGTCTTCCCACAGAGTGCAGCCTGATGCAGTGCTGTTCCAGACTCCGACTGTCTGTTGATGTCTATACCAGCCTGAATTAGCAATCTGCAACAGAGCAGTGCACATTTTAGGTTCATTCCTCTCACCTGGAGAGGATTTCTACCACTCGAATATCAGGACAGGCGAAAGAAAGGAGGGAGAAGGGGTTTCACACCGTATGACATCAATGTGTCCGTTCTTGGCAGCCAGATGGAGAGGTGAGACGCCGTTGGGGTCGGAGGGTTTTGGTTCCAACATGGCTGCACACATGTTGCTGCTGAGCAGGAGCTGGACCACCTGCAACCAGAGACGCAGCCAAGTGAACGACAATAAACACGCTGAGACACCAAAATCACCTTCCAGCAGGCTCGTGGGTGCAGTGGGAGTGTTTAATGTTGGCTGGAAGGTTAAATTGAATTTGCAGATTTTGGAATGGAACAATTGTTTAGAGCAATGGGGGACAGCTCGCGATAGTTTGGATGTGATATTTAAACTGGATTTTAATTTCATGAATTTTAATCATCTGGCAACAGAACGGAAGATAATGAGCCTGCCTCCCACACATACACACAAACACACACACACACAGTTTTGTTTTTCACACTCATTATTGTATGGGGATAAAAATACATGTCTAAACACATGAACATGGGGCGGCAACAAAAGAGTGTTTTATGACTAAAAATAAGTGATTTTAAATGCTAAAAGTTTAAATATCACAGCTTTAAGAGGCTCAAACTGTTTCACAGGACTATGGAGACATTAACGATTTTTTGCTGCATTTTTATTACTTTTTTGTAAGACTGCGGAGTTTCATTTCCCTTCTGTTTCATCAAACTGCATTTATGTGGCTAAACCCCAATGACTGTCTGTCTCAGCTCCTTTTCTTGTTTTATTTTCTCCTGTGGGCTTGACTACATCCGGGTAAAAGACACTCACCGCAACGCGTCCGAATTCACAGGCGAGGTCGAGTGGCGTTTTCCCAGCTGAATCGGAGATGCAGGGGTTCGACTGGTGCTGCAGCAGCATCTCCGTCTGCAACGCAAACACACGGTCACCTCCACAGGCAGCACGCAGAATCCCCAGACGTTGCTTCTGAATGTTTGAACTTGTCACAACCACAGGTCCCACATGCATCACTGAGCGCACGCAACAGATAAACACACCTCGCATCACGCACAGAACACACACAGTTACCCCGTCGTAGTGTCCATGCTGAGATGACAGGTGCAGAGGGATCTGTCCTTCGTCTGACTGCCCGTTGACGGAGGAGCCCGCCTTCAGCAGCATTTTCATTGGTTCTGTCCTCCCCTGCCATGCAGCGTAATGCAGAGGACGCATCCCTACACAAAACACACACACCAGACCACACACCAGAGCACACAGCCCCACATGACAACACAGCAAAACGTACACACGACAACACACACGTGCAAACACATAAAGAGACACGCAGAGCACATGCAAATACATAAATTCCAATATTGTTTCCGTGGACGTAAACAAGCAGGCAAAAATATTTACCATTTATTTAAAATTTAAACATGATAATCAACGGAGGAGCATCATATTTTGTGCATGTTAGACTAGATTATCAAACATAATGAAATGCTCTGAGCCAAAGTTCATGGCCATAATTCCTTCTCTGGATGACAAGATCTTCGCAGGAAACTGGGCATTGCAGCCAAATCCTGCAGGAAGTTTGTCCGACCATTTCATCAGACACGCAAGCATGTTTTTATCAGGGCATCAACCCGAGCCCCTATGAGAAAACTGCAGAATAAAGAGCGTGAGAGCAGTGGAATCGCTCTTCAGGAAGTGCAGATTTCCGGCTCACCTTGTTGAGGTGACACCAGCCCACTTCAGATGGATTTGTGAAATACCAGTGCACGTTCAGATTAAGGAGGTTTATTTTTGTGTTCGCATGACAACAAAGGTCTCGCAGAATGTTGCTGATGATAACAAAACAAAGCCATAAAAACCTTCCGTGTGGAGGCCAAGTGGAAATAAGACAGGAAGTTCGGGGTTGTGACTTTTAAGAGGATGGTCAGAAGCAGTGAACAATAATGGAGGCAATGAAGGAATTGTTCCCCCTATCAGGATGGTGAGGGCAGTTGGTATGACCTAGTATTTCCAGACATAACTGGTAAAGCTGGAATTCAACTGGTCCCTGCTACTGGAGGGATTAAATCTCCCATCTGTCCCCAGATCTCTTCTTCTTTTCCTTCCTTATGGATTCCGCCAGTATGAAATGCAGATATTTGCCGCTCCACTTCCACGCGGCTCTCAGTGCCTGGAACGTTTCACTTCTTTGTCTACTGAGCTGAGCACACAAAAACCAACAACCGCGACGGCACTTTTGATTCTCCTCAAGGCTCCGATTTTTATTGCATCGCGCGGTTTGATCATCTGCAAAGCAGAACACAAGTACTCTGGGTTGTTTTGCTTTTTTTCTGTTTACTTGCGATTGTTTCCTGGCTGCCACTGTGCTTTATTCCATGGTAACGGTGAGTTTTTGTGGTTAGCAAAATGACATCGCCAACATCTGCTTGTGTTTTGTACCTTTGTGGTCTTTAATATCCACTGTTGCCTGCGCCTCCAGCAGCAGTGAGATCAGCTCCTTGTTACCACTCAGAGCAGCGTGGTGCAGCGGCGCCAACCTTCACACAGACACAGATTATGTGCAAAAATACACACATCCACATATGCAGTAAAAAAAGAAATCGCACGGTATAACTTTGCTGAAGAAATCTCCCGCGTAGTGCAACTCCGCCCCTCAGCTCTGTGTGAGAGACAGGAGGGGGCAAATGACCTACTTCCATTAATAAGCAATCTCCCTACCCTAGAGCCAAGCGTGCACTCACAGTGCATGTGTGTGTGTCTAATAGATCCCTGGTGAATTTAAGGGCCAGGCCCTGGAGACAAACCAACGGATCATCAGTCATTACACAAGGAGCTGACTCCAATTATCTGATTCCAATCAGCGTAACAAAAAGATCTTCATTACGTGACCGAACCAAACGTAACACAATTGCAAACCAAGCATGTGCACGCAGAGAAAAATCTCGACCAGCCAGGTCTAAATATAGTCCATATCTATAGCATTACAGCCTGAGTTAATAAGAGGCAGCTTCTGGCTTGAGCAATGCAGGCTGCGTTACATGCTAATGATGGGATTTGAGCATTTTATGAAGTTATGATGATATTTGATACTAGGACAATGTCAGAATGGGATCATGGCCTTTTCCAAGATGCCTGTTACAGTCCAAAAGCAGAGTTTGGTGCTGCTGGTGTGGTGGTTTTCAGATCAGTTGAGGTATTTCATCATTAACGGTGAACTCCGCACACAATCAGGCTGGCAGCCAAATGAACTCATCAATACCGGGTCCACTTCCTGCTCAGACCAGCGCGGCGGCGAACAGGGATCGTTCTGATCATTGTTCATCAGAACCAGGCAATCTGAGACTGCACGCTAAAAGCTGACCCAAGACATAAAGTTAATTTGATGGCAGTTTCTGAAGCGGTCAATTCTAACGGCAATGTAAGTGGACTGAGTGGATAATCAATGGCAGACAGGAGAATGATTTAATTTCCTCACCCATCAGCATCCTGGATGTTGACGTTCACTCTCTTTGCTGCTCCGAGGAGCTCTGGAAGGGTCAGACAAAACAAACAAAGAAGAACAAAAGAGAAAATCAGCACAAACACTTGACGCCTCATTTCAGCTTCTAGGTGTTCTAATACTCCGGTCCAGCAGGATGACTTGGCACAGTTACACATCTAAAATAGATTCTCCACTCTGCCATTAATGGAGGTCAAGGAGAAGAAAGAAAAACAGGAAGTCCAGGCAACTTATCATCCAAACTCAGGAAATGTTGTTTCATGTCAGAAACGTGTGCACACGTGTGAATGTGATGACCTCGATTGGAACAGACAGGAGGAAAGTGCAATGATCAAAAGTCCAAACACATGTACATGCTAAAGAGCGGCTTGGTTGTTTCTCTGTCTGTACTTTTTTTTTTTTCAGTTTGGTCAAACCCTCATAATCCACTGGGCGTAATCT
This sequence comes from Takifugu rubripes, assembly GCF_901000725.2. NCBI lineage: Eukaryota > Metazoa > Chordata > Actinopteri > Tetraodontiformes > Tetraodontidae > Takifugu > Takifugu rubripes. The sequence continues at coordinate 11,893,309 of NC_042301.1, forward strand.
GTAGCTGCTCTGTAATCTGGGGAAAAGCTTCCCTCTCTCCCTCTCTCTGCAGCTCTATCCGCACTTCATCCCTTCATCCTTCTCTCACACTCTAATTTTCACTGTAATTTGCTAAAGAGCGGCAATGATTCGTAGTTCTGCTGGTTCTGTTTACCCTCTGAAGATGACATCATACTCCAAAAGGTGTGTGAGGGTGTGTCTATGTCCACACGTGCACACAATCTATGTTGGATTAAAAACAAGAACCATCCCCCCCACGCAGATGAATCAATGAGTACAGAGCAGAGAGCCACATGACCCGTGATCAGAAATTTCCAGCCTGTCCACCTTTCCTCTCCTCTCCTTTCCCCCATTCATCTATCTTGAAATTGGACCTAAAGTGTTTCCTTTTGTCTTAAAAAACCCAGTGTTTCACTCTTAATGCCCGGTTGGCTGCTCTGCCCACGCCGCTCTGTGTGATTGCTTGATTCACTTGAAATCATTGTATTCAATTTCAAGTGGAAGAATCTTTGCTCTCCGGCATCAGGGATGCCTCTTTTTTAATGGCATAGTTAGGCCCAAGACAGCTGACGAGTTCCCCAGTTACCACGGTAACCAATCAACGTGTCATTCTCATGTAGTGTCAATCGCTTGGCAGGG